>NW_027507791.1:62015907-62615907 GCF_037356315.1 Lithobates pipiens
CGGGGGTGCGATTTTGTGTCATTTTGGACCCATTTTGGGATAAAAGGGCCGGGGGTGCATTTTTGGTCATTTTTGACCATTTGGGGATAAAAGGGCCGGGGGTGCAATTTGGTAATTTTGGACTCTTTTTGGGGTAAAAGGGCCGGGGCTGCAATTTTGTGTTGTTTTAGACCCATTTTGGGATAAAAGGGCCGGGGTGCAATTTTGGTCATTTTGGACCCATTTGGGGATAAAAGGGGCCGGGGGTGCAATTTTGGTAGTTTTGGACCCTTTTCGGGGTAAAAGGGCCGGGGGTGCAATTTTGTGTAGTTTTGGACCTTTTTGGGATAAAAGGGCCGGGGGTGCAATTTTGGTCATTTTGGACCCATTTTGGGATAAAAAGGGCCGGGGGTGCAATTTTGGTCATTTTGGACCCATTTTGGGATAAAAGGGCTGGGGGTGCAATTTTGGTCATTTTGGACTCTTCTTGGGGTTAAAAGGGCCGGGGGTGCCATTTTGGTCATTTTGGTCCCTTTTTGGGGTAAAAGGGCCGGGGGTGCAATTTTGTGTCGTTTTGGACCCATTTTGGGATAACAAGTGCCGGGGGTGTGATTTTGGTAATTTTGGACTCTTTTTGGGGTAAAAGGGCCGGGGGCTGCAATTTTGTGTTGTTTTAGACCCATTTTGGGATAAAAGGGCCGGGGGTGCAATTTGGTCATTTGGTCCCATTTTGGGTAAAAGGCCGGGGGTGCAATTTTGGTCATTTTGGACCCATTTCGGGATAAAGGGCTGGGGGTGCAATTTTGGTCATTTTGGACCCTTTTTGGGGTAAAAGGGCCGGTGGTGCCATTTTGGTCATTTTGGTCCCTTTTTGGGGTAAAAGGGCCGGGGGTGCAATTTTGTGTCATTTTGGACCCTTTTTGGATAAAAGGGCCGGGGGTGCGATTTTGTGTCGTTTTGGACCCATTTTGGGATACAAGGGCCGGGGGTGTGATTTTGTCATTTTGGAGCTTTTTGGGGTAAAAGGGCCGGGGCTGCAATTTTGTGTTGTTTTAGACCCATTTTGGGCTAAAAGGGCCGGGGTGCCATTTTGGTCATTTTGGACCAATTTTGGGATAAAGGGCCGGGGGTGCCATTTTGGTCATTTTGGACCCATTTTGGGAAAAAAGGGACGGGGTGCGATTTTGTGTCATTTTGGACCCATTTTGGGGATAAAAGGGCCGGGGGTGCCATTTTGGTCATTTTGGTCCCTTTTTGGGTAAAAGGGCCGGGGGTGCAATTTTGTGTCGTTTTGGACCCTTTTTGGGATAAAAGGGCGGGGGTGCCATTTGGTCATTTTGGACCCTTTTTGGGGTAAAAGGGCCGAGGGTGCAATTTTGTGTCGTTTTAGACCCTTTTCGGGGTAAAAGGGCCGGGGGTAAAATTTTGTGTAGTTTTGGACCTTTTTGGGATAAAAGGGCCGGAGGTGCAATTTTGGTCATTTTGGACCCATTTTGGGATAAAAGGGCTGGGGGTGCAATTTTGGTCATTTTGGACCCATTTTGGGATAAAAGGGCCAGGGGTGCAATTTTGGTCATTTTGGACCCTTTTTGGGGTAAAAGGCCAGGGGGTGCAATTTTGGTCATTTTGGTCCCTTTTTGGGGTAAGAGGTCCGGGGGTGTAATTTTGTGTTTTTTTGGACTCTTTTTGGGATAAAAGGGCCAGGGGTGCGATTTTGTGTCATTTTGGACCCATTTTGAGATAAAAGGGCCGGGGGTGCAATTTTGGTCATTTTGGACCCATTTTGGGATACAAGGGCCGGGGGTGTGACTTTGGTCATTTTGGACCATTTTTGGGGGGTAAAAGGGCCGGGGTTGCAATTTTGTGTTGTTTTAGACCCATTTTGGGATAAAAGGGCCGGGGGTGCAATTTTGGTCATTTGGTCCCATTTTGGGGTAAAAGGGCCGGGGGTGCAATTTTGGTCATTTTGGACCCATTTCGGGATAAAAGGGCTGGGGGTGCAATTTTGGTCATTTTGGACCCTTTTTGGGGTAAAAGGGCCGGTGGTGCCATTTTGGTCATTTTGGTCCCTTTTTGGGGTAAAAGGGCCGGGGGTGCAATTTTGTGTCATTTTGGACCCTTTTTGGGATAAAAGGGCCGGGGGTGCGATTTTGTGTCGTTTTGGACCCATTTTGGGATACAAGGGCCGGGGGTGTGATTTTGGTCATTTTGGAGCTTTTTGGGGTAAAAGGGCCGGGGCTGCAATTTTGTGTTGTTTTAGACCCATTTGGGCTAAAGGGCCGGGGTGCCATTTTGGTCATTTTGGACAATTTTGGGTATTAAAAGGGCCGGGGGTGCCATTTGGTCATTTTGACCCATTTTGGGAAAAAAGGGACGGGGTGCGATTTTGTGTCATTTTGGACCCATTTTGGGATAAAAGGGCCGGGGGTGCCATTTTGGTCATTTTGGTCCCTTTTTGGGGTAAAAGGGCCGGGTGCAATTTTGTGTCGTTTTGGGACCCTTTTGGGATAAAAGGGCCGGGGGTGCCATGTTTGGTCATTTTGGACCCTTTTTGGGTAAAAGGGCCGACGGTGCAATTTTGTGTCGGTTTTAGACCCTTTTCGGGGTAAAAGGGCCGGGGGTAAAATTTTGTGTAGTTTTGGACCTTTTTGGGATAAAAGGGCCGGAGGTGCAATTTTGGTCATTTTGGACCCATTTTGGGATAAAAGGGCTGGGGGTGCAATTTTGGTCATTTTGGACCCATTTTGGGATAAAAGGGCCAGGGGTGCAATTTTGGTCATTTTGGACCCTTTTTGGGATAAAAGGGCCGGGGGTGCCATTTTGGTCATTTTGGACCCTTTTTGGATAAAAGGGACGGTGGTGCGATTTGTGTCATTTTGGACCCATTTTGGGATAAAAAGGCCGGGGGTGTAATTTGGTCATTTTGGACCCATTTTGGGATAAAAGGGCTGAGGGTGCGATTTTGTGTCATTTTGGACCCATTTTGGGATAAAAGGGCCGGGGGTGCCATTTTGGTCATTTTGGACCCTTTTTGGGATAAAAGGGCCGGGGGTGTGATTTTGTGTCATTTTGGACCCATTTTGGGATAAAAGGGCCGGGGGTGCAATTTTGGTCATTTTTGACCTATTTGGGGATAAAAGGGCAGGGGGTGCAATTTGGTAATTTTGGACTCTTTTTGGGGTAAAAGGGCCGGGGCTGCAATTTTGTGTTGTTTTAGACCCATTTTGAGATAAAAGGGCCGGGGGTGCAATTTTGGTCATTTTTGACCTATTCGGGGATAAAAGGGCCGGGGGTGCAATTTGGTAATTTTGGACTCTTTTTGGGGTAAAAGGGCCGGGGCTGCAATTTTGTGTTGTTTTAGACCCATTTTGGGATAAAAGGGCCGGGGTGCAATTTTGGTCATTTTGGTCCCATTTTGGGGTAAAAGGGCCGGGGGTGCAATTTTGGTCATTTTGACCCATTTCGGGATAAAAGGGCTGGGGGTGCAATTTTGGTCATTTTGGACCCTTTTTGGGGTAAAAGGGCCGGTGGTGCCATTTTGGTCATTTTGGTCCCTTTTTGGGGTAAAAGGGCCGGGGGTGCAATTTTGTGTCATTTTGGACCCTTTTTGGGATAAAAGGGCCGGGGGTGCGATTTGTGTCGTTTTGGACCCATTTTGGGATACAAGGGCCGGGGGTGTGATTTTGGTCATTTTGGAGCTTTTTGGGGTAAAAGGGCCGGGGCTGCAATTTTGTGTTGTTTTAGACCCATTTTGGGCTAAAAGGGCCGGGGTGCCATTTTGGTCATTTTGGACCAATTTTGGGATAAAAGGGCCGGGGTGCCATTTTGGTCATTTTGGACCCATTTTGGGAAAAAAGGGACGGGGTGCGATTTTGTGTCATTTTGGACCCATTTTGGGATAAAAGGGCCGGGGGTGCCATTTTTGGTCATTTTGGTCCCTTTTTGGGGTAAAAGGGCCGGGGGTGCAATTTTGTGTCGTTTTGGACCCTTTTTGGGATAAAAGGGCCGGGGGTGCCATTTTGGTCATTTTGGACCCTTTTTGGGGTAAAAGGGCCGACGGTGCAATTTTGTGTCGTTTTAGACCCTTTTCGGGTAAAAGGGCCGGGGGTAAAATTTTGTGTAGTTTTGGACCTTTTTGGGATAAAAGGGCCGGAGGTGCAATTTTGGTCATTTTGGACCCATTTTGGGATAAAAGGGCTGGGGGTGCAATTTTGGTCATTTTTGGACCCATTTTGGGATAAAAGGGCCAGGGGTGCAATTTTGGTCATTTTGGACCCTTTTTGGGATAAAAGGGCCGGGGGTGCCATTTTGGTCATTTTGGACCCTTTTTGGGATAAAAGGGACGGTGGTGCGATTTTGTGTCATTTTGGACCCATTTTGGGATAAAAAGGCCGGGGGTGTAATTTTGGTCATTTTGGACCCATTTTGGGATAAAAGGGCTGAGGGTGCGATTTTGTGTCATTTTGGACCCATTTGGGATAAAAGGGCCGGGGGTGCCATTTTGGTCATTTTGGACCCTTTTGGGATAAAAGGGCCGGGGGTGTGATTTTGTGTCATTTTGGACCATTTTGGGATAAAAGGGCCGGGGGTGCAATTTTGGTCATTTTTGACCTATTTGGGGATAAAGGGCAGGGGGTGCAATTTGGTAATTTTGGACTCTTTTTGGGGTAAAAGGGCCGGGGCTGCAATTTTGTGTTGTTTTAGACCCATTTTGAGATAAAAGGGCCGGGGTGCAATTTTGGTCATTTTTGACCTATTCGGGGATAAAAGGGCCGGGGGTGCAATTTGGTAATTTTGGACTCTTTTGGGGTAAAAGGGCCGGGGGCTGCAATTTTGTGTTGTTTTAGACCCATTTTGGGATAAAAGGGCCGGGGGTGCCATTTGGTCATTTTGGACCCATTTTGGGATAAAGGGCCGGGGGTGCAATTTTGGTCATTTTGGACCCATTTCGGGATAAAAGGGCTGGGGGTGCAATTTTGGTCATTTTGGACCCTTTTTGGGGTAAAAGGGGGGTGCCATTTTGGTCATTTTGGTCCCTTTTTGGGGTAAAAGGGCCGGAGGTGCAATTTTGTGTCGTTTTTGGACCCTTTTTGGGATAAAAGGGCCGGGGGTGCGATTTTGTGTCATTTTGGACCCATTTTGGGATACAAGGGCCGGGGGTGTGATTTTGGTCATTTTGGACCTTTTTGGGGTAAAAGGGCCGGGCTGCAATTTTGTGTTGTTTTAGACCCATTTTGGGCTAAAAGGGCCGAGGTGCCATTTTGGTCATTTTGGACCCATTTTGGGATAAAAGGGCCAAGGGTGCCATTTTGGTCATTTTGGTCCCTTTTTGGGGTAAAAGCTCCGGGGGTGCAATTTTGTGTCGTTTTGGACCCTTTTTGGATAAAAGGGCCGGGGGTGTGATTTTGGTCATTTGGACCTTTTTGGGGTAAAAGGGCCGGGGCTGCAATTTTTGTGTTGTTTTAGACCCATTTTGGGCTAAAAGGGCCGAGGTGCCATTTTGGTCATTTTGGACCCATTTTGGGATAAAAGGGCCAAGGGTGCCATTTTGGTCATTTTGGTCCCTTTTTGGGGTAAAAGCTCCGGGGGTGCAATTTTGTGTCGTTTTGGACCCTTTTTGGGATAAAAGGGCCGGGGGTGCGATTTTGTGTCATTTTGGACCCATTTTGGGATAAAAGGGCCGGGGGTGCAATTTTGGTCATTTTGGACCCATTTTGGGATAAAAGGGCCGGGGGTGCAATTTTGGTAATTTTGGACCCTTTTTGGGGTAAAAGGGGGGTGCCATTTTGGTCATTTTGGTCCCTTTTTGGGGTAAAAAGGGCCGGAGGTGCAATTTTGTGTCGTTTTGGACCCTTTTGGGATAAAAGGGCCGGGGGTGCGATTTTGTGTCATTTTGGACCCATTTTGGGATACAAGGGCCGGGGGTGTGATTTGGTCATTTTGGACCTTTTTGGGGTAAAAGGGCCGGGGCTGCAATTTTGTGTTGTTTTAGACCCATTTTGGGCTAAAAGGGCCGAGGTGCCATTTTGGTCATTTTGGACCCATTTTGGGATAAAAGGGCCAAGGGTGCCATTTTGGTCATTTTGGTCCCTTTTTGGGGTAAAAGCTTCCGGGGGTGCAATTTTGTGTCGTTTTGGACCCTTTTTGGGATAAAAGGGCCGGGGGTGTGATTTTGGTCATTTTGGACCTTTTGGGGTAAAAGGGCCGGGGCTGCAATTTTGTGTTGTTTTAGACCCATTTTGGGCTAAAAGGGCCGAGGTGCCATTTTGGTCATTTTGGACCCATTTTGGGATAAAAGGGCCAAGGGTGCCATTTTGGTCATTTTGGTCCCTTTTTGGGGTAAAAGCTCCGGGGGTGCAATTTTGTGTCGTTTTGGACCCTTTTTGGGATAAAAGGGCCGGGGTGCGATTTTGTGTCATTTTGGACCCATTTTGGGATAAAAAGGGCCGGGGTGCAATTTTGGTCATTTTGGACCCATTTTGGGATAAAAGGGCCGGGGGTGCAATTTTGGTAATTTTGGACCCTTTTTGGGGTAAAAGGGCCGGGGCTGCAATTTTGGTCATTTTGGACCCTTTTTGGGGTAAAAGGGCCGGGGGTGCAATTTTGTGTTGTTTTAGACCCATTTTTGGATAAAGGGGCCGGGGTGCCATTTTGGTCATTTTGGACCCATTTTGGGATAAAAGGGCCGGGGGTGCCATTTTGGTCATTTTGGACCCTTTTTGGGATTAAAGGGTGCGATTTTGTGTCATTTTGGACCCATTTTGGGATAAAAAGGCCGGGGGTGTAATTTTGGTCATTTTGGACCCATTGTGGGATAAAAGGGCAGAGGGTGCGATTTTGTGTCATTTTGGACCCATTTTGGGATAAAAGGGCCGGGGGTGCCATTTTGGTCATTTTGGTCCCTTTTTGGGGTAAAAGGGCCGGGGGTGCAATTTTGTGTCGTTTTGGACCCTTTTTGGGATAAAAGGGCCGGGGGTGCGATTTTGTGTCATTTTGGACCCATTTTGGGATAAAAGGGCCGGGGGTGCAATTTTGGTCATTTTGGACCCATTTTGGGATAAAAGGGCCGGGGGTGCAATTTTGGTAATTTTGGACCCTTTTTGGGGTAAAAGGGCCGGGCTGCAATTTTGGTCATTTTGGACCCTTTTTGGGGTAAAAGGGCCGGGGGTGCAATTTTGTGTTGTTTTAGACCCATTTTTGGATAAAAGGGCCGGGGTGCCATTTTGGTCATTTTGGACCCATTTTGGGATAAAAGGGCCGGGGGTGCCATTTTGGTAATTTTGGACCCTTTTTGGGATTAAAGGGTGCGATTTTGTGTCATTTTGGACCCATTTTGTGATAAAAAGGCCGGGGTGTAATTTTGGTCATTTTGGACCCATTGTGGGATAAAAGGGCAGAGGGTGCGATTTTGTGTCATTTTGGACCCATTTTGGGATAAAAGGGCCGGGGTGCCATTTTGGTCATTTTGGTCCCTTTTTGGGGTAAAGGGCCGGGGGTGCAATTTTGTGTCGTTTTGGACCCTTTTTGGGATAAAAGGGCCGGGGTGCGATTTTGTGTCATTTTGGACCCATTTTGGGATAAAAGGGCCGGGGTGCCATTTTGGTCATTTTGGAACCTTTTTGGGTTAAAGGGCTGGGGGTGCGATTTTGTGTCATTTTGGACCCGTTTTGGGATAAAAGGGCCGGGGGTGCAATTTTGGTCATTTTTGACCCATTTGGGGATAAAAGGGCCGGGGGTGCAATTTGGTCATTTTGGACTCTTTTTGGGGTAAAAGGGCCGGGGCTGCAATTTTGTGTTGTTTTAGACCCATTTTGGGATAAAAGGGCCGGGGGTGCAATTTTGGTCATTTTGGACCCATTTGGGGATAAAAGGGCCGGGGGTGCAATTTTGGTAGTTTTGGACCCATTTTGGGATAAAAGGGCAGGGGGTGCAATTTTTTGGTCATTTTGGACCCATTTTGGGATAAAAGGGGCCGGGGGTGCAATTTTGGTCATTTTGGTCCCTTTTTGGGGTAAAAGGGCCGGGGGTGCCATTTTGGTCATTTTGGTCCCTTTTTGGGGTAAAAGGCCGGGGGTGCAATTTTGGTCATTTTGGACCCATTTCGGGATAAAAGGGCTGGGGGTGCAATTTTGGTCATTTTGGACCCTTTTTGGGGTAAAGGGGCCGGGGGTGCCATTTTGGTCATTTTGGTCCCTTTTTGGGGTAAAAGGGCCGGGGGTGCGATTTTGTGTCATTTTGGACCCATTTTGGGATACAAGGGCCGGGGGTGTGATTTTGGTAGTTTTGGACCTTTTTGGGGTAAAAGGGCCGGGGCTGCAATTTGTGTTGTTTTAGACCCATTTTGGCATAAAAGGGCCGGGGTGCCATTTTGGTCATTTTGGACCAATTTTGGGATAAAAGGGCCGGGGGTGCCATTTTGGTCATTTTGGACCCTTTTTGGGATAAAAGGGACGGGGGTGCGATTTTGTGTCATTTTGGACCCATTTGGGATAAAAAGGCCGGGGGTGTAATTTTGGTCATTTTGGACCCATTTTGGGATAAAAGGGCAGAGGGTGCAATTTTGTGTCATTTTGGACCCATTTTGGGATAAAAGGGCCAGGGGTGCCATTTTGGTCATTTTGGTCCCTTTTTGGGGTAAAAGGGCCGGGGGTGCAATTTTGTGTCGTTTTGGACCCTTTTTGGGATAAAAGGGCCGGGGTGCGATTTTGTGTCATTTTGGACCCATTTGGGATAAAAAGGCTGGGGGTGTAATTTTGGTCATTTTGGACCCATTTTGGGATAAAAGGGCAGAGGGTGCGATTTTGTGTCATTTTGGACCCATTTTGGGATAAAAGGGCCAGGGGTGCCATTTTGGTCATTTTGGTCCCTTTTTGGGGTAAAAGGGCCGGGGGTGCAATTTTGTGTCGTTTTGGACCCTTTTTGGGATAAAAGGGCCGGGGGTGCGATTTGTGTCATTTTGGACCCATCTTGGATAAAAGGGCCGGGGGTGCCATTTTGGTCATTTTGGACCTTTTTTGGGATAAAAGGGCTGGGGTGCGATTTTGTGTCATTTTGGTCCCATTTTGGGATAAAAGGGCTGGGGGTGCAATTTTGGTCATTTTTGACCCATTTGGGGATAAAAGGGCCGGGGGTGCAATTTGGTCATTTTGGACTCTTTTTGGGGTAAAAGGGCCGGGCTGCAATTTTGTGTTGTTTTAGACCCATTTTGGGATAAAAGGGCTGGGGTGCAATTTTGGTCATTTTTGACCCATTTGGGGATAAAAGGGCCGGGGGTGCAATTTGGTCATTTTGGTCCCTTTTTGGGGTAAAAGGGCCGGGGGTGCAATTTTGGTCATTTTGGACCCATTTCGGGATAAAAGGGCTGGGGGTGCAATTTTGGTCATTTTGGACCCTTTTTGGGGTAAAGGGGCCGGGGGTGCCATTTTGGTCATTTTGGTCCCTTTTTGGGGTAAAAGGGCCGGGGGTGCAATTTTGTGTCATTTTGGACCCTTTCTGGGATAAAAGGGCCGGGGGTGCGATTTTGTGTCATTTTGGACCCATTTTGGGATACAAGGGCCGGGGGTGTGATTTTGTCGTTTTGGACCTTTTTGGGGTAAAAGGGCCGGGGCTGCAATTTTGTGTTGTTTTAGACCCATTTTGGCATAAAAGGGCCGGGGTGCCATTTTGGTCATTTTGGACCAATTTTGGGATAAAAGGGCTGGGGGTTGCAATTTGGTCATTTTGGTCCCTTTTTGGGGTAAAAGGGCCGGGGGTGCCATTTTGGTCATTTTGGTCCCTTTTTGGGGTAAAAGGGCCGGGGGTGCAATTTTGGTCATTTTGGACCCATTTCGGGATAAAAGGGCTGGGGGTGCAATTTTGGTCATTTTGGACCCTTTTTGGGGTAAAGGGGCCGGGGGTGCCATTTTGGTCATTTTGGTCCCTTTTTGGGGTAAAAGGGCCGGGGGTGCAATTTTGTGTCATTTTGGACCCTTTTTGGGATAAAAGGGCCGGGGGTGCGATTTTGTGTCATTTTGGACCCATTTTGGGATACAAGGGCCGGGGGTGTGATTTTGGTCGTTTTGGACCTTTTTGGGGTAAAAGGGCCGGGGCTGCAATTTTGTGTTGTTTTAGACCCATTTTGGCATAAAAGGGCCGGGGTGCCATTTTGGTCATTTTGGACCAATTTTGGGATAAAAGGGCCGGGGGTGCCATTTTGGTCATTTTGGACCTTTTTGGGATAAAAAGGCCGGGGGTGTAATTTTGGTCATTTTGGACCCATTTTGGGATAAAAGGGCAGAGGGTGCGATTTTGTGTCATTTTGGACCCATTTTGGGATAAAAGGGCCAGGGGTGCCATTTTGGTCATTTTGGTCCCTTTTTGGGGTAAAAGGGCCGGGGGTGCAATTTTGTGTCGTTTTGGACCCTTTTTGGGATAAAAGGGCCGGGGGTGCGATTTTGTGTCATTTTGGACCCATCTTGGGGATAAAAGGGCCGGGGGTGCCATTTTGGTCATTTTGGACCTTTTTTGGGATAAAAGGGCTGGGGTGCGATTTTGTGTCATTTTGGACCCATTTTGGGATAAAAGGGCTGGGGGTGCAATTTTGGTCATTTTTGACCCATTTGGGGATAAAAGGGCCGGGGGTGCAATTTGGTCATTTTGGACTCTTTTTGGGGTAAAAGGGCCGGGGCTGCAATTTTGTGTTGTTTTAGACCCATTTTGGGATAAAAGGGCTGGGGGTGCAATTTTGGTCATTTTTGACCCATTTGGGGATAAAAGGGCCGGGGGTGCAATTTGGTCATTTTGGACTCTTTTTGGGTAAAAGGACCGGGGCTGCAATTTTGTGTTGTTTTAGACCCATTTTGGGATAAAAGGGCCGGGGGTGCAATTTTGGTCATTTTGGAAAGGGCCGGGGGTGCAATTTTGGTAGTTTTGGACCCTTTTCGGGGGGTAAAAGGGCCGGGGGTGCCATTTTGGTCCCTTTTTAGGGTAAAAGGGCCGGGGTGCAATTTTGTGTCATTTTGGACCCTTTTTGGGATAAAAGGGCCGGGGGTGCGATTTTGTGTCATCTTGGACCCATTTTGGGATACAAGGGCCGGGGGTGTGATTTTGGTCATTTTGGACCCTTTTTGGGGTAAAAGGGCCGGGGCTGCAATTTTGTGTTGTTTTAGACCCATTTTGAGCTAAAAGGGCCGGGGTGCCATTTTGGTCATATTGGACCCATTTTAGGATAAAAGGGCCGGGGGTGCCATTTTGGTCATTTTGGTCCCTTTTTGGGGTAAAAGGGCCGGGGTGCAATTTTGTGTCGTTTTAGACCCTTTTCGGGGTAAAAGGGCCGGGGGTGAAATTTTGTGTAGTTTTGGACCTTTTTGGGATAAAAGGGCCGGAGGTGCAATTTTGGTCATTTTGGACCCATTTTGGGATAAAAGGGCCAGGGGTGCAATTTTGGTCATTTTGGACCCTTTTTGGGGTAAAAGGCCAGGGGGTGCAATTTTGGTCATTTTGGTCCCTTTTTGGGGTAAGAGGTCGGGGGTGTAATTTTGGTCATTTTGGACCCATTTTGGGATACAAGGGCCGGGGGTGCGATTTTGTGTCATTTTGGACCCATTTTGGGATAAAAGGGCCGGGGGTGCAATTTTGGTCATTTTTGACCCAATTAGGGATAAAAGGGCCGCGGGTGCAATTTGGTCATTTTGGACTCTTTTTGGGGTAAAAGGGCCGGGGCTGCAATTTTGTGGTGTTTTAGACCCATTTTGAGATAAAAGGGCCGGGGGTGCAATTTTGGTCATTTTGGACCCATTTGGGGATAAAAGGGCCGGGGGTGCAATTTTGGTAGTTTTGGACCCATTTTGGGATAAAAGGGCCGGGGGTGCAATTTTGGTCATTTTGGACCCATTTTGGGATAAAAGGGCCGGGGTGCAATTTTGGTCATTTTGGTCCCTTTTTGGGGTAAAAGGGCCGGGGGTGCCATTTTGGTCATTTTGGTCCCTTTTTGGGGTAAAAGGGCCGGGGGTGCAATTTTGGTCATTTTGGACCCATTTCGGGATAAAAGGGCTGGGGGTGCAATTTTGGTCATTTTGGACCCTTTTTGGGGTAAAAGGGCCGGGGGTGCCATTTTGGTCATTTTGGTCCCTTTTTGGGGTAAAAGGGCCGGGGGTGCAATTTTGTGTCATTTTGGACCCTTTTTGGGATAAAAGGGCCGGGGGTGCGATTTTGTGTCATTTTGGACCCATTTTGGGATACAAGGGCCGGGGGTGTGATTTTGGTCATTTTGGACCTTTTTGGGGTAAAAGGGCCGGGGCTGCAATTTTGTGTTGTTTTAGACCCATTTTGGGCTAAAAGGGCCGGGGTGCCATTTTGGTCATTTTGGACCAATTTTGGGATAAAAGGGCCAGGGGTGCCATTTTGGTCATTTTGGACCCTTTTTGGGATATAAGGGACGGGGGTGCGATTTTGTGTCATTTTGGACCCATTTTGGGATAAAAAGGCCGGGGGTGTAATTTTGGTCATTTTGGACCCATTTTGGGATAAAAGGGCAGAGGGTGCGATTTTGTGTCATTTTGGACCCATTTTGGGATAAAAGGGCCGGGGGTGCCATTTTGGTCATTTTGGTCCCTTTTTGGGGTAAATGGGCCGGGGCTGCAATTTTGTGTTGTTTTAGACCCTTTTTGGGATAAAAGGGCCGGGGGTGCAATTTTGGTCATTTTGGGACCCATTTGGGGATAAAAGGGCCGGGGGTGCAATTTTGGTAGTTTTGGACCCTTTTCGGGGTAAAAGGGCCGGGGGTGCAATTTTATGTAGTTTTGGACCTTTTTGGGATAAAAGGGCCGGGGGTGCAATTTTGGTCATTTTGGACCCATTTTGGGATAAAAGGGCTGGGGGTGCAATTTTGGTCATTTTGGACCCTTTTTGGGGTAAAAGGGCCGGGGGTTCCATTTTGGTCATTTTGGTCCTTTTTGGGGTAAAAGGGCCGGGGTGCAATTTTGTGTCGTTTTGGACCCTTTTTGGGATAAAAGGGCCGGGGGTGCGATTTTGTGTCATTTTGGACCCATTTTGGGATACAAGGGCCGGGGGTGTGATTTTGGTCATTTTGGACCCTTTTTGGGGTAAAAGGGCCGGGGTGCGATTTTGTGTCATTTTGGACCCATTTTGGGCTAAAAGGGCCGGGGTGCCATTTTGGTCATTTTGGACCCATTTTTGGGATAAAAGGGACGGGGGTGCAATTTTGGTCATTTTGGACCCTTTTTGGGGTAAAAGGGCCGGGGCTGCAATTTTGGTCATTTTGGACCCTTTTTGGGGTAAAAGGGCCGGGGGTGCAATTTTGTGTTGTTTTAGACCCATTTTGGGCTAAAAGGGCCGGGGTGCCATTTTGGTCATTTTGGACCCATTTTGGGATAAAAGGGCCGGGGGTGCCATTTGGTCATTTTGGACCCTTTTTGGGATAAAAGGGCCGGGGGTGCGATTTTGTGTCATTTTGGACCCATTTTGGGATACAAGGGCCGGGGCTGCAATTTTGGTCATTTTGGACCCTTTTTGGGGTAAAAGGGCCGGGGGTGCAATTTTGTGTTGTTTTAGACCCATTTTGGGCTAAAAGGGCCGGGGTGCCATTTTGGTCATTTTGGACCCATTTTGGGATAAAAGGGACGGGGGTGCAATTTTGGACCCTTTTTGGGGTAAAAGGGCCGGGGGCTGCAATTTTGGTCATTTTGGTCCCTTTTTGGGGTAAAAGGGCCGGGGCTGCAATTTTGTGTTGTTTTAGACCCTTTTTGGGATAAAAGGGCCGGGTGCAATTTTGGTCATTTTGGACCCATTTGGGGATAAAAGGGCCGGGGGTGCAATTTTGGTAGTTTTGGACCCTTTTCGTGGTAAAAGGGCCGGGGGTGCAATTTTATGTAGTTTTGGACCTTTTTGGGATAAAAGGGCCGGGGGTGCAATTTTGGTCATTTTGGACCCATTTTGGGATAAAAGGGCTGGGGGTGCAATTTTGGTCATTTTGGACCCTTTTTGGGGTAAAAGGGCCGGGGGTTCCATTTTGGTCATTTTGGTCCCTTTTTGGGGTAAAAGGGCCGGGGGTGCAATTTTGTGTCGTTTTGGACCCTTTTTGGGATAAAAGGGCCGGGGGTGCGATTTTGTGTCATTTTGGACCCATTTTGGGATACAAGGGCCGGGGGTGTGATTTTGGTCATTTTGGACCCTTTTTGGGGTAAAAGGGCCGGGGCTGCAATTTTGTGTTGTTTTAGACCCATTTTGGGCTAAAAGGGCCGGGGTGCCATTTTGGTCATTTTGGACCCATTTTGGGATAAAAGGGACGGGGGTGCAATTTTGGTCATTTTGGACCCTTTTTGGGGTAAAAGGGCCAGGGCTGCAATTTTGGTCATTTTGGACCCTTTTTGGGGTAAAAGGGCCGGGGGTGCAATTTTGTGTTGTTTTAGACCCATTTTGGGCTAAAAGGGCCGGGGTGCCATTTTGGACCCATTTTGGGATAAAAGGGCCGGGGGTGCCATTTTGGTCATTTTGGACCCTTTTTGGGATAAAAGGGACGGGGGTGCGATTTTGTGTCATTTTGGACCCATTTTGGGATAAAAAGGCCGGGGGTGTAATTTTGGTCATTTTGGACCCATTTTGGGATAAAAGGGCAGAGGGTGTGATTTTGTGTCATTTTGGACCCATTTTGGGATAAAAGGGCCGGGGGTGCCATTTTGGTCATTTTGGTCCCTTTTTGGGGTAAAAGGGCCGGGGGTGCGATTTTGTGTCATTTTGGACCCATTTTGGACCCATTTTGGGATAAAAGGGCCGGGGGTGCCATTTTGGTCATTTTGGACCCTTTTTGGGATAAAAGGGCTGGGGGTGCGATTTTGTGTCATTTTGGACCCATTTTGGGATAAAAGGGCCGGGGGTGCAATTTTGGTCATTTTTGACCCATTTGGGGATAAAAGGGCCGGGGGTGCAATTTGGTCATTTTGGACTCTTTTTGGGGTAAAAGGGCCGGGGGTGCGATTTTGTGTCATTTTGGACCCATTTTGGGATAAAAAGGCCGGGGGTGTAATTTTGGTCATTTTGGACCCATTTTGGGATAAAAGGGCAGAGGGTGCGATTTTGTGTCATTTTGGACCCATTTTGGGATACAAGGGCCGGAGGTGGGATTTTGGTCATTTTGGACCCATTTTGGGATAAAAGGGCCGGGGTGCAATTTTGGTCATTTTGGACCCATTTTGGGATAAAAGGGCTGGGGGTGCAATTTTGGTCATTTTGGACCCTTTTTGGGGTAAAAGGGCCGGGGGTGCCATTTTGGTCATTTTGGTCCCTTTTTGGGGTAAAAGGGCCGGGGGTGCAATTTTGGTCATTTTGGACCCATTTCGGGATAAAAGGGCTGGGGGTGCAATTTTGGTCATTTTGGACCCTTTTTGGGGTAAAAGGGCCGGGGGTGCCATTTTGGTCATTTTGGACCCTTTTTGGGGTAAAAGGGCCGGGGGTGCCATTTTGGTCATTTTGGTCCCTTTTTGGGGTAAAAGGGCCGGGGGTGCAATTTTGTGTCGTTTTGGACCCTTTTTGGGGTAAAAGGGCCGGGGGTGCGATGTTGTGTCATTTTGCACCCATTTTAGGATAAAAGGACCGGGGGGTGCGATTTTGGCAATTTTACACCCATTTTGGGATAAAAGGGACGGGGTGAATTTTTGGACCCATTTTGGGGTGAAAGGACTAGGGGGTGCAATTTTTCGTCATTTTGGACCCTTTTTGGGGTAAAAGGGCCGGGGGTGCCATTTTGGTCATTTTGGTCCCTTTTTGGGGTAAAAGGGCCGGGGGTGCAATTTTGTGTCGTTTTGGACCCTTTTTGGGGTAAAAGGGCCGGGGGTGCGATGTTGTGTCATTTTGCACCCATTTCAGGAAAAAAGGGCAGGGGGGGCAATTTTGGTCATTTTGGACCCATTTTGGGATAAAAGGGCCGGGGATGCAATTTTGGTCATTTTAGACCCTTTTGGGGTAAAAGGGCCGGGGTGCGATTTTGGTAATTTTAGACCTTTTTTGGGGTAAAAGGGCCGGGGGTGCGTTTCTGTGTCATTTTGGACCCTTTTTGGGGTAAAAGGGCCAGGGGTGCGATTTTGTCTCATTTTGGACCCATTTTGGGATAAAAGGGCCGGGGGTGCAGTTTTGTGTCATTTTAGACCCTTTTTGGGGTAAAAGGGCCGGGGTTCAATTTTGTGTCCATTTTTTGGACCCATTTTGGGGTAAAATGGCCGGGGTGCGATTTTGGTAATTTTAGACCTTTTTCGGGGTAAAAGGGCTGGGGGTGCGTTTTTGTGTCATTTTGGACCCTTTTTAGGGTAAAAGGGCCAGGGGTGCAATTTTGTCTCATTTTGGACCCTTTTTGGGATAAAAGGGCCGGAGGTGCAGTTTTGTGTCATTTTAGACCCTTTTTGGGGTAAAAGGGCTGGGGTTGCAATTTTGTGTCTTTTTGGACCCATTTTGGGATAAAAGGGCCGGGTGCAATTTTGGTCATTTTAGACCCTTTTTTGGGTAAAAGGTCCAGGGGTGCAGTTTTGTGTCATTTTGGACCCATTTTGGGATAAAAGGGCTGGGGGTTCAATTTTGGTCATTTTGGACTCATTTTGGGATAAAAGGGCCAGGGGTGCAATTTTGTCTCATTTTGGACCCATTTTGGGATAAAAGGGCCGGGTGCAGTTTTGTGTCATTTTAGACCCTTTTTGGGGTAAAAGGGCCGGGGGTGCAATTTTGTGTTGTTTTAGACCCATTTTGGGCTAAAAGGGCCGGGGTGCCATTTTGGTCATTTTGGACCCATTTGGGGATAAAAGGGCCGGGGATGCAGTTTTGTGTCATTTTAGACCCTTTTTGGGGTAAAAGGGCCGGGGGTTAAATTTTGTGTCTCTTTGGACCCATTTTGGGATAAAAGGGCCGGGGTGCGATTTTGGTAATTTTAGACCTTTTTCGGGGTAAAAGGGCCGGGGGTGCGTTTTTGTGTCATTTTGGACCCTTTTTGGGGTAAAAGGACTGGGGGTGCGATTGTGTCATTTTGGACCCATTTTGGGGTAAAAGGGCCTGGGGTGGAATTTTGGTTATTTTAGACCCTTTTTGGGCTAAAAGGGTCGGGGGTGCAATTTTGGTTATTTTAGACCCTTTTTGGAATAAAAGGGCCGGGGGTGCGATTTTGTGTCATTTTGGACCCATTTTGGGGTAAAAGGGCCGGGGATGCAATTTTGGTCATTTTAGACCCTTTTTGGGGTAAAAGGGACAGGGGTGCGATTTTGTGTGATTTGGACCCATTTTGGGATAAAAGGGTCGGGGGTGCGATTTTGTGTCAGTTTGGACCCATTTTGGGATAAAAGGGCCGGAGGTGAAATTTTGGTAATTTTAGACCCTTTTTGGGGTAAAAGGGCCGGGGTGCGATTTTGTGTCATTTTGGACCCATTTTGGGATAAAAGGGCCGGGGGTGCGATTTTGGTAATTTTAGACCTTTTTGGGGTAAAAGGGCCGGGGGTGCGTTTCTGTGTCATTTTGGACCCTTTTTGGGGTAAAAGGGCCAGGGGTGCGATTTTGTCTAATTTTGGACCCATTTTGGGATAAAAGGGCCGGGGGTGCAGTTTTGTGTCATTTTAGACCCTTTTTGGGGTAAAAGGGCCGGGGTTCAATTTTGTGTCTTTTTGGACCCATTTTGGGATAAAAGGGCCGGGTGCAATTTTGGTCATTTTAGACCCTTTTTTGGGTAAAAGGGCCGGGGGTTAAATTTTGTGTCTCTTTGGACCCATTTTGGGATAAAAGGGCCGGGGTGCGATTTTGGTAATTTTAGACCTTTTTCGGGGTAAAAGGGCTGGGGGTGCGTTTTTGTGTCATTTTGGACCCTTTTTAGGGTAAAAGGGCCAGGGGTGCAATTTTGTCTCATTTTGGACCCATTTTGGGATAAAAGGGCCGGAGGTGCAGTTTTGTGTCATTTTAGACCCTTTTTGGGGTAAAAGGGCTGGGGTTGCAATTTTGTGTCTTTTTGGACCCATTTTGGGATAAAAGGGCCGGGTGCAATTTTGGTCATTTTAGTCCCTTTTTTGGGTAAAAGGTCCGGGGGTGCAGTTTTGTGTCATTTTGGACCCATTTTGGGATAAAAGGGCTGGGGGTTCAATTTTGGTCATTTTGGACTCATTTTGGGATAAAAGGGCCAGGGGTGCGATTTTGTCTCATTTTGGACCCATTTTGGGATAAAAGGGCCGGGGGTGCAGTTTTGTGTCATTTTAGACCCTTTTTGGGGTAAAAGGGGGGGGTGCAATTTTGTTAATTTTAGACCCTTTTTGGGGTAAAAGGGCCGGGTGCAATTTTGGTCATTTTAGACCCTTTTTTGGGTAAAAGGTCCGGGGGTGCAGTTTTGTGTCATTTTGGACCCATTTTGGGATAAAAGGGCTGGGGGTTCAATTTTGGTCATTTTGGACTCATTTTGGGATAAAAGGGCCGGGTGCAGTTTTGTGTCATTTTAGACCCTTTTTGGGGTAAAAGGGCCGGGGGTGCAATTTTGTTAATTTTAGACCCTTTTTGGGGTAAAAGGGCCGGGGGTGGGTGCGATTCTGTGTAATTTTGGACCCATTTGGGGATAAAAGGGCCGGGGATGCAGTTTTGTGTCATTTTAGACCCTTTTTTGGGGTAAAAGGGCCGGGGGTTAAATTTTGTGTCTCTTTGGACCCATTTTGGGATAAAAGGGCCGGGGTGCGATTTTGGTAATTTTAGACCTTTTTCGGGGTAAAAGGGCCGGGGGTGCGTTTTTGTGTCATTTTGGACCCTTTTTGGGGTAAAAGGACTGGGGGTGCGATTGTGTCATTTTGGACCCATTTTGGGGTAAAAGGGCCTGGGGTGGAATTTTGGTTATTTTAGACCCTTTTTGGGCTAAAAGGGTCGGGGGTGCAATTTTGGTTATTTTAGACCCTTTTTGGAATAAAAGGGCCGGGGGTGCGATTTTGTGTCATTTTGGACCCATTTTGGGGTAAAAGGGCCGGGGATGCAATTTTGGTCATTTTAGACCCTTTTTGGGGTAAAAGGGACAGGGGTGCGATTTTGTGTGATTTGGACCCATTTTGGGATAAAAGGGTCGGGGGTGCGATTTTGTGTCAGTTTGGACCCATTTTGGGATAAAAGGGCCGGAGGTAAAATTTTGGTAATTTTAGACCCTTTTTGGGGTAAAAGGGCCGGGGTGCGATTTTGTGTCATTTTGGACCCATTTTGGGGTAAAAGGGCCGGGGGTGCAATTTTGTTCATTTTAGACCTTTTTCGGGGTAAAAGGGCCTGGGGTGGGTGCGATTTTGTGTCATTTTGGACCCATTTTGGGATAAAAGGGCCGGGGGTGCGATTTTGGTAATTTTAGACCTTTTTTGGGGTAAAAGGGCCGGGGGTGCGTTTCTGTGTCATTTTGGACCCTTTTTGGGGTAAAAGGGCCAGGGGTGCGATTTTGTCTCATTTTGGACCCATTTTAGGATAAAAGGGCCGGGGGTGCAGTTTTGTGTCATTTTAGACCCTTTTTGGGGTAAAAGGGCCGGGGTTCAATTTTGTGTCTTTTTGGACCCATTTTGGGATAAAAGGGCCGGGGTGCGATTTTGGTAATTTTAGACCTTTTTCGGGGTAAAAGCGCCGGGGTGCGTTTTTGTGTCATTTTGGACCCTTTTTGTGGTAAAAGGGCCAGGGGTGCAATTTTGTCTCATTTTGGACCCATTTTGGGATAAAAGGGCCGGGTGCAGTTTTGTGTCATTTTAGACCCTTTTTGGGGTAAAAGGGCTGGGGGTGTGATTTTGTGTCGTTTTAGACCCATTTCGGGGTAAAAGGGCAGGGGGTGCAATTTTGGTCATTTTAGACCCTTTTTGGGGTAAAAGGGTCGGGGGTGCGATTTTGTTTCATTTTGGACCCATTTTGGGATAAAAGGGCCGGGGGTGCAATTTTGTTAATTTTAGACCCTTTTCGGGGTAAAAGGGCCGGGGGTGGGTGCGATTCTGTGTCATTTTGGACCCATTTGGGGATAAAAGGGCCGGGGATGCAGTTTTGTGTCATTTTGGACCCTTTTTAGGGTAAAAGCGCCAAGGGTGCAATTTTGTCTCATTTTGGACCCATTTTGGGATAAAAAGGGCCGGAGGTGCAGTTTTGTGTCATTTTAGACCCTTTTTGGGGTAAAAGGGCTGGGGTTGCAATTTTGTGTCTTTTTGGACTCATTTTGGGATAAAAGGGCCGGGTGCAATTTTGGTCATTTTAGACCCTTTTTTGGGTAAAAGGTCCGGGGGTGCAATTTTGTGTCATTTTGGACCCATTTTGGGATAAAAGGGCTGGGGGTTCAATTTTGGTCATTTTGGACTCATTTTGGGATAAAAGGGCCAGGGGTGCAATTTTGTCTCATTTTGGACCCATTTTGGGATAAAAGGGCCGGGTGCAGTTTTGTGTCATTTTAGACCCTTTTTGGGGTAAAAGGGCCGGGGGTGTGATTTTGTGTCGTTTTAGACCCATTCCGGGGTAAAAGGGCAGGGGGTGCAATTTTGGTCATTTTAGACCCTTTTTTGGGGTAAAAGGGCCGGGGGTGCGATTTTGTTTCATTTTGCACCCATTTTGGGATAAAAGTGCCGAGGGTGCAATTTTGTTAATTTTAGACCCTTTTCGGGGTAAAAGGGCCGGGGGTGGGTGCGATTCTGTGTCATTTTGGACCCATTTGGGGATAAAAGGGCCGGGATGCAGTTTTGTGTCATTTTAGACCCTTTTTGGGGTAAAAGGGCCGGGGGTTAAATTTTGTGTCTCTTTGGACCCATTTTGGGATAAAAGGGCCGGGGTGCGATTTTGGTAATTTTAGACCTTTTTCGGGGTAAAAGGGCCGGGGGTGCGTTTTTGTGTCATTTTGGACCCTTTTTAGGGTAAAAGGGCCAGGGGTGCAATTTTGTCTCATTTTGGACCCATTTTGGGATAAAAGGGCCGGAGGTGAAGTTTTGTGTCATTTTAGACCCTTTTTTGGGTAAAAGGGCTGGGGTTGCAATTTTGTGTCTTTTTGGACCCATTTTGGGATAAAAGGGCTGGGGGTTCAATTTTGGTCATTTTGGACTCATTTTGGGATTAAAGGGCCGAGGGTGCAATTTTGTCTCATTTTGGACCCATTTTGGGATAAAAGGGCCGGGTGCAGTTTTGTGTCATTTTAGACCCTTTTTGGGGTAAAAGGGCCGGGGGTGTGATTTTTTGTCGTTTTAGACCCATTTCGGGGTAAAAGGGCAGGGGGTGCAATTTTGGTCATTTTGGACCCTTTTTGGGGTAAATGGGCTGGGGTTGCAATTTTGTGTCATTTTGGACCCATTTGGGGATAAAAGGGCCGGGGTTCAATTTTGGTCATTTTGGACTCATTTTGGGATAAAAGGGCCGGGGGTGCAATTTTGTATATACGGCTGTGAATCAGCCCTTTGAGAAAAGGCCATCAGGATCAGCCAGCATGGACTGCAAGGAAGAGAGGCAGGATTTTTGGGATAAAAGGGGCGGGGGTGCAATTTTAGTCATTTTAGACCCATTTTGGGATAAAAGGGCCGGGGGGCAATTTTGGACCCATTTTTTCTCGACCTGAGCCTCAGCGTATTCACACTGGCGGGCGTCAGCATGTACTGCCAGCGCGTGCACGAGTGGTGCGCGGGTGTGCGCGTGGACGCGATAGCGCTGTTTGCCGCCATTGAACGCTTAAAGGTTCTCCTAGTGCGCTGGTGCGGCGCTGTTTTGTCTCAGCTCCTGTGGATCTAACTACCTGAACCTGAACCTGATCACCCACTACTGTTACCGACCCGGCTTTGTCTGACCTCTCCGCCTTCTCCAAACCCGACCCGGCCTGCCTGACCTTGCTACCACTTCTGCCTGTGATTCCGTTGCCGACCTCTGCCAGTTTTACCAACGCTGCCTTTGCCTGATGCTATCACCTGTCTGCTCGCCTACTGACCCAGACCATCCGACCCTGCTCCAGCCTGCTGCCTGTTCAGTGTTCTGCTGTGCCTGTGGTTCCTCTCATCAGCTCCAGTAGCTGCTGCTTGCATTCCTCAGCTCTTCTATCAACTTCCAGCCCTGGTCCGCCAGCCGTCCAGCCATCCAGAGGGATCAGTTCCAGCAGCCCTATTCCAGCAGGCACTCCTACCCACTGTGCTCTCAAGACCACTGTTCCAATTCCAGTGGCTCCTGAACCAGCGTTGTAAGAGAGGTCTCCTTCTACAAGTCGGGCTTCTACACCAGGTATCTAACACCTATTTTTCAAACGAGCAGAGGGGGAGGGAATCGTTACCCACAGGAGTATGTAGGGAACAAACACCCACAGGAGTATGTAGGGAGCAAACACCCACAGGAGTATGTAGGGAGCAAACAGCCGGGGGAAATAGGAACGATGAGACCCACCCAAGAAAATGGCAGAATAAAAAACGGAGTAGAAGAAGAGGTTGCAGAGGGGGTAAAAAGAAAAAGAGAGAAGAAGCTGTGGGAGACATACTGTCCTTGAGAAATAGCCAGGAACAGGTCGGTTAGGTGGAGGGAGGAGAGAACCACCTGCGGAACATCGTTGACTTGCCAGATCCTATGCTGTGTTCTTATAGCTGGATAAGCTTGGTGTCGGCTAACAGACACACTGAAATGTGAGTGCAATATGTTTTAAATGATTTCCTAATTAAAGGTGAAACGGTTTTACACTATATTGGTTCTATTTCATTTTGTATGAACATACGGATATTGAGGAATTGCTAATGGGAGAAGTACATTGAGGATTGGTTATCCGTTGAGTGAACCAAAGGCTTACTGTTTGGTGGAGTCTGGTGAGTGGCCATTCTACAAGGTGGTGGTGGCACGATTTTGGTTTTCCCTTTGGTAACACATGTGGATTACCCATTTAGAAGATGAATGGGGATTGAGGTGAAACAGTTGGAGATATTGAAATAACCATTGCATATGGAGGGCTATGATTTATTCAGACATTAATTTGCACATATATTTGATGATATAAATAGTGTTTTTTTGTATATTTGGGGGCTACTTTGGGGGTTCACAACGTACTAAGGTAGCATAGTGATCACCAGTGTGTTTAGGCACATATTGAGAAAAATTATTTTTATAGGTGGGGGGGATTATTAAACTAGGAGGCGCAATCCCCTAATATATATTGAGAACAGGGAAATGCCTTGTTTAAATAGTCATCTTCTCGTTCTGCCTCTCCATGCCATGTGGACATCGTGTTCGCGGGACCTGCGGCGCACAACATATATCGGTGTGTAGTTAATCCGCTGATCATCGCCATTACTAGTATAAAAAAAAATCCCATAGTTTGTAGACGCGATAACTTTTGTGCAAACCAATGAATACACGCTATTTTAAAACATGTAGCAGAATAAATATTGGCCTAAATTGACGAATACATTTGATTTTTTTTTTTTACTTTTTTTTATTGGACATGTTTCATAGCAGAAAGTAAAAATATTATATAGTTAAAAAAAAAATCTGCCACTAGCAGCACCATTACCATACTCATTGTTTACCACTAGATGTCCTCACAGCACAACAAGTAGTAGTTTGCGTTCGTGCTTGTAGTTAATGCTTGCATTTGATGCTCCCTCTAGTGTTCTATATGCAATATTACTGTTATTTGTTGAAAAGATGATTGCTTGTGTATGCCAATGTTAGTGTTAAAAGAATTTTATTATAACAACCATTTTTAGAGCAGGCTTTTTACTGCCTCACTGGGTGTTTTAGCAGCAGGAGGGGGGAAGGGGAGGGTCTGCAGCCTATATTGCTGAAGTATTTCACAGCTAACCGGGGGCGCACCTTTTTCCGCTTTGAATGTTAAAGGAATTTGTCCCAGTACTCAGTGTATGTAAACTCTAACATTGTACATCTCTTGCTTTAGGCCTGTTAACCCCTTCATGACAAAGGTAAAACAAATCCTAGTTCACAAAGTTAGTTTTGCAACTTTGACATGTGTTAGTAAAATTGTACATATGATCGCAACTACGAGCGAGCGAGTGAGGGGCAGGGCAAAGCTGTGACATGTGCACGGAGCAGGCAAGTATAGAATTTTTATTATTTTAGGGGAAAAAAATCAAAACCTTTAATCAATGTAAGTGCTGGAAGAGCCCAATTTATTCCAATTCCAAGCTTTTTGGCCATTACCATTTTTGTGGTAAATGGTAATAGATATATACAAATTGTTATTTTTAGAAAAAAAAAGAAAAATCTTTTTTTATTTAGCCATACATTTCCTGCCATTACCATAAGCCACCACTGCAGAACAACCCACAGCAGATTCTCCTTTTCCTGACAATCACAGCAATACCACATTCGTAGTTTGTACCTATAGCAGGATCAGAAACAATAGTGCATATTTTACTTTTTTTATTCTACCTAAAACACACTGACACTAATTGATACTGATACAAACTTAAAAAAAAAAACTTCTTTTTTTCTTTTTTTAATCCTACCTAAAACACACTGTCCCTGACCTTTGACCCTGACCGAGACCCTAAACCTGACCTAAATCTAACCCTAGCTATTTTATCTTGATTTTATTGTATTCACATGCTTTTTGTTTATAAACTGCTCCTTTAGCAAGGATTCTACAATGTGTCTTTTTCTCCATTCAAGAGGAGAAGGAGTACAGGAGTGGGCTGCAAAGTGATTGATCACTGTGATAGCTAATCACAGAATATCACAGCAATAATGTGATTGACAGCTGGTCCACCCAGCTCCTGATCATTAGTATAAGACCCGGAGCTGTCTGTGACAACACAAACATATTGGATGAAGACCCACTTCAGTGAAGCTGCATAAATGCACATGCATGAAAGTGCTAAGTATGTCAATGAAAGCTTGTTGTTTTATCCAATCAATATAAAAGACATAAATGTGTGTTCAATAATATATCTTGATGTTTTTTGTTTTTTTAATGCAAGCAGTGTGGATATCTGAATTTAACCTGGTAACAACCTTCTACAATCCCTTGTATAGCAGAGTTCAGATTGGGAAAGAGAGAAGCAGCACATAGATGCAGTTTTGCTGCATCGTCATTGTATAATAAGGACCGTGCTGATAGAAGGAGAGAGCAGAATGACAGATGGATGAGCCCATCACTTTGCTGCTTCTCCTTTCACTGTTCGGTCCTTTGGCTATTAAAATAAGCTCCCTGATATATAACTGACCTGTGTGTTTAGCTGTTTGCCTGCAGATCATTGCAAAAGACTAGGGGGGCTCTTTGTGCCTGGTGGAAAAGAGGAAAGAGTTCTTTACAGTAGGAGTTGTAAAAATGTAGAACAGACTTGCACAGGAGCTCATTCTAGCCAACGTAATAGCATGTTTCGAAAAAAGGAGTGGATGTGTTTTTAAATGCATAGACTGCTTGTCGGTTCATCTCAGGATTGGCGTGGGAGTGAGGGGTGGGAAAGAGCCTCCATCCTTGATTACAGGGACTTTGGTCCCAAAATGGTTTACCCATCTGCAGGAGGGTCCTAAAAAGGAACAGGAAACGGTCATCAGGTGTCTGTGAGGTAGAGTTTTGTTGCGCACAGCTATTATTATTACTATTATTATTATTATTATTATTATACAGGATTTATATAGCGCCAAAAATATATGCAACGCTTTACAACATGAGGGTAGATAGTACGGTTTCAATATAGGGGGAATCAGGGGGCCCTGCTCCTTAGCGCTTACAATCTATGAGTAAGTGGGTACTGTCTGGCAACTGAGATGCTGTTTGCTGAACTCCTGCAGCCTTTGCGGCAGGCAGGAACCCTAAACCCTGATGTGGGATTGGTGTACTGGAGGTGAGCCAACGTGTAATTTTCATTATACCACAATTATGGACTGTTTTCTTTGGTTTTGCTGAAGGAAGCAATTTTAATAGTTTTTGAGTGGACAATAAAGACTGCTTTTACAAATGGTGGCTGGCTGGTGATCCCTAGTTCCCATATTACTACATATACTGTATATATTGTCATTTTTTTGGTTAACAGATAATATGCCCACACTAGGTTAACCCAGCTGTCCAGTGAACATCACTCATGTAAATAATCACTTGTCCTTGGTTGATGAATACATGGATCACTATGACAGTTGTTATTCAGTGTCAGAGTAGGCAGCCTCAGTTGTAGCTCTAGAGACCAGGCTGTGACGTCCAGTGGCAGGGCGGATGGGAGAGTGAGGACTAGAATGAAAGGAAGCCATGTTTTTCATCTCCTCTTCTTCGTCACCGATCGGCAGTAGACTGTGACGGTTAAACTGTTTCATTGGTTCTCCCAGTATCCCAATCCTGTTTGAAGAGACACAGCAGCAGAGTCAGCATAGTAGATGGGTGATTATCTTGTCATATCATGTTCTAACATTGCTGACACGCTCACAAACCATTCCTCAGACCTGATTTCCAGCACATATTCCAACACGTTTTTTGCCTTGTCGGCATCAAATATTTCCTTACTTGTTTTATAAAGGCTGTCAAAAGGCCAACATACAGTGGTGTGAAAAAGTGTTTGCCCCCTTCCTCATTTCCTGTTCCTTTGCATGTTTGTCACACTTAAGTGTTTCGGAACATCAAACCAATTTAAACAATAGTCAAGGACAACACAAGTAAACACAAAATGCAATTTGTAAATGAAGGTGTTTATTATTAAAGGTGAAAAAAAATCCAAACCATCATGGCCCTGTGTGAAAAAGTGATTGCCCCCTATACCTAATAACTGGTTGGGCCACCCTTAGCAGCAACAACTGCAACCAAGCGTTTGCGATAACGTGCAATGAGGCTTTTACAGCGTCCTGGAGGAATTTTGGCCCACTCATCTTTGCAGAATTGTCCTAATTCAGTTACATTAGAGGGTTTTCGAGCATGAACGGCCTTTTTAAGGTCATACCACAACATCTCAATAGGATTCAGGTCAGGACTTTGGCTAGGCCACTCCAAAGTCTTCATTTTGTTTTTCTTCAGCCATTCGGTGGTGGACTTGCTGGTGTGTTTAGGATCATTGTCCTGCTGCAGAACCCAAGTTCGTTTCAGCTTGAGTACACGAACAGATGGTCGGACATTCTCCTTCAGGATCTCTTGGTAGACAGCAGAATTCATAGTTCCTTTTATCACGGCAAGTCTTCCAGGTCCTGAAGCAGCAAAACAGCCCCAGACCATCACACTACCACCACCATATTTTACTGTTGGTATAATGTTCTTTTTATGAAATGCAGTGTTCCTTCTACGCCAGATATACTTGGACACACACCTTCCAAAGAGTTCCACTTTTGTCTCATCGGTCCACAGAATGTTGTCCCAAAAGTCTTGGGGATCATCAAGATGTGTTGTGGAGAAATTGAGACGAGCTTTGATGTTCTTTTTGCTCAGCAGTGGTTTTCTCCTTGGAACTCTGCCATGCAGGCCATTTTTGCCCAGTCTTTTCCTGATGGTGGAGGCATGAACGCTGACCTTAACTGAGGCAAGTGAGGCCTGCAGTTCCTTGGACGTTGTTGTGGGGTCTTTTGTGACCTCTTGGATGAGTCGTCGCTGCGCTCTTGGGGTAATTTTGGGCGGCCGGCCACTCCTGGGAAGGTTCACCACTGTTCCATATCTTCGCCATTTGTGGATAATGGCTCTCACTGTGGTTCGCTGGATTCCCAAAGCTTTGGAAATGGCTTTATAACCCTTTCCAGACTGATAGATCTCAATTACTTTCTTTCTCAATTGTTCCTGAATTTCTTTGGGTCTCGGCATGATGTGTAGCTTTTAAGGATCTTCTGGTGGACCTTACTGTGTCAAGCAGCTCCTATTTAAGTGATGCCTTGATTGTGAACAGGTGTGGCAATAATCAGGCCTGGGTGTGGCTAGAGAAATTGAACTCAGGTGTGGACAACCACAGTTAGGGTCCTTTCACACGGGGCGGATCAGTTCTGATCCGCCCCGTGGATGTCCGTTTGCTCAGCGGGGATCACTCCGCCGATCCCCGCTGAGCAGGGAGATGACAGGTCTGTCTCCGCACACTGTGCAGGGACGGACCTGTCACAGCGCCGCTCTCCCCTATGGGAGATCGGATGACGACGGACCGCAGTGCCCGTCGTCATCCGATCCGATCCGCAGACGGATGGAAAAATAGCTTTTTCCTCCGTCACACTTTTTCGGATCGGAGCGGGTCGGATGTCAGCGGACATGTCACCGCTGACATCCGACGCTCCATAGACCTCTATGGAGCACCCGTTCAGGTCCGCCTGAAAAACTGACAGGCGGGCCTGAACGGGACGTTAGTGTGAAAGGGGCCTTATAGTATGTTTTAACAAGGGGGGCAATCACTTTTTCACACAGGGCCATGATGGTTTGGATTTTTTTTCACCTTTAGGCTAGGTTCACATTGCTGCGATGCGGGAACGCCGCGAATCCGCGGCGTTTTCCCGCATCGCATACCTCCCGCCGGCAGTTCACACTGCCCTATGCGGACGGCTGGGGGTGTCAATGTTATGTTAATGACACCCCCAGATCCGTCGGCATATCGCAGTGCGATCTGCCGACTCGCACAGGAATCGGATCGCATGGTGTGAACCCCCATGCGATCCGATTCCGTTGCGGACCCAAAAAAGGGTCCCGTGCGAGTTTGCTGCGGGACCGCTGCGAGTTCAGCCATACTATCTGTATGGCTGAACTCGCAGCGCTACGGAGATCGGATGTGATTTGCTGTGCGAATCACATCCGGTTCTCCCCCCGCAGCGGTGTGAACCCGGCCTTAATAATAAACACCTACATTTACAAATTGCATTTTGTGTTTACTTGTGTTGTCCTTGACTATTGTTTAAATTAGTTTGATGTTCCGAAACACTTAAGTGTGACAAACATGCAAAGGAACAGGAAATGAGGAAGGGGGCAAACACTTTTTCACACCACTGTAAATATTAAGGGGGGGTTATAGAAAAAGCACAATTCCAAACAAGTAAAAATAATTTTATTGATCCTGAACATAAAATACTGCAACTATGCTAAAGCTAAAACTTTCTTTCAAATGACCTAAAGTGTTACTAAACCTAGGACCCTGCATTCACTATATCTGGTCTCCCAGAGTACACAGAACATGGAAATGCAATTATTTTAGTAAATATAAACTGCTAAATACCCTTTCTCATCAGGAGTATATAGCAGTCTTGTGACTTCTATCAGTGTCTGGTCAAAGCTTGTAGGAGGAGTTTTCATTCTCCTCTGACTGTCCTATGTGGCTGCATGACTCCTGGCTTTCTGTCTGGACAGTGCTGATTGGCCCTGTGCTGATCACATACACCCTCCCAAGTAAAAAAAAACTCTCTAGCAATACACACCAAGCTAAGCATATGAAGCTTCCCCCCAGGGCTCTGTTATATCAGGAGATGGATTGGGGACAGTGGAAAAAGGGGAGGATCAGAAAACACAGGATCAAACATCTTTTTTACACAATGCAGAGGATTAACCCCTTAGGTTCCACAGTGAGTATAACAAGCATGCTTTACTGCATATACAGACTGATTTCACTGTTTTGGGTTTAATAACATTTTAAAGTATAACTAAAGGCAAAACTTTTATTTTAGTTTTGCACCGAAAGCTCGCACCGTCTGCCTGCTCCACCATCTGACAGTTCTTATATAACTAAGGGGTGGGGCCACCCAGAAAAGTCACCTGGTGGCCTTGTCCCCTGTGGCGTCGATAGCCCAGCATGCCCATCGGCAGACATTGTGATTGATGGATCTACATCGGGGGCCGTAGTGTGTTTTTTTTTTTTTAACCACTACCCACCCAAGTGTATGTCCTCAGGTTTCAGTGGTTATACTAGGATGATGCCTGCACCTACATCATCCCGGTATTATTCTTTTCTGTCTCTCTGCTCCATTGAACATTTGTTGTCGAACTTTCCCCCAACAAATATTGGCTAGCAGGTTCTCAAAGAGAGCGTAGGGGGAGAACTGAGTGATCAGTGGTCTTTGATCGCTCAGTTCTCACTACAGAGCCAGCAGGGGACAGATGCAGCATCATATCAACGCTGCATCCACCTAGGTGAGTATAATGCCCTGTACACAAGGTTGGACTTTCCGATGGAAAATTAGTGATCGGATCTTGTTGTCAGAAAATCCGATCATGTGCAGGCTCCATCTGACTTTTTCCATTGGAATTTCCGACACACAGTTTGAGAGCAGGATCTAAAATTTTCCGACAACAAAATACAATCGTTTAAATTCCGATCGTGCGTAGACAATTTCGACGGACAAAGTGCCACGCATGTTTAGAATAAATTATGAGACAAAAGCTATTAGCTACTGGCCCGTTTTAAAGTCTCGTTGTACGTGTCGGATTTTCCGACAACTTTGTGCGACCGTGTGTATGCAAAACAAGTTTGGGCCAAAATCAGTCGGAAAAAGTCAGATGGATTTTGTTGTCGGAATGTCCGATCGTGTGTACAGTGCATAATTGTTTGTTTAATTTAAAACCTAAACCTCTCTTTTAAGACTTACAAGTCTTGGAATCTGTTCTTTAGATCCACTTTATAATCAAGACACTGGTTATATTTGTGCAGCTAAGTAAAGTGTAATGCTTTTTTGTTTCCATATTGGTTTATATCTGTACTTTTGATAATGTTTTAATGTCGAAGGTGGTTTAAGTAATTACAGTGTTGAACATTAGGAATCTTAAATATTTAAGGTTGTATTTTAACCTTGTATAGAAGAAGTGCTCTTTATATTGGAAAATGACTGTAACAAAACGTTCCACACTCCACTTGAGTGCTTTCATCATCTACTGCTTCCTCCCAGTCTGAATATAGATATCAGATATTCCAACCGCTAACAAACACAACAAGACAATACTCGTTTGGTTGCTGAACATGGACTGTTTTATTTGAGATGACACACAAATATATACAGAAGGCTAACAATACAAACTGTAACCAGAAACCTAATTAACATGAGCTAGTTATTTAATCATTTACCCAGATTTGGTGGCTCAGAGATATGACCTTTCAGGGTAGACTTGCCATCTTCTAGCTCACTGACTATACAATACACATTATCATAAATATCAACACAGAACTTCTTCACACAATATCACAGACATCCCAAGTCTCCCGCGAGGTGCGGGAGCCTCCTGCATTTCAGCTGCAGCTCCCGGACACCCGCAAGTGGGGTGAAATATCCCGGCTGCAGGGCTGATCCAGGGCTGCAGGCTTACCTACTCTCCAGGCATTGGGAGGAGAGAGGCACCTGGAGCTTGTCAGTGGCTGTGCCTCGTCCTCTACTCCTCCCCTACCTGGTGGCTATGTGATCAGTGGCATAGCGTGGGGAGAGGCAGGCAGGGCTTCCACCTTGGGGCTGGGTGCAAAACCTAAAGGGGTGCTGGTATACTGTCCCCAGTTTGATGGCCATCTAGTGGGGGCAAACAGGCACGGGGCTGGTCGTACTACAGCAGCAATCAGCACCGCATCGCCTTGGGGTGCAGGGGGCCGCTGGACATGCATCCATTGCCACACACAGCAGTAATCAGCGGGCCAAGGGCAGATAGGCTCCGGGGCCCGAGAGAGCGTGGGACTCAAAAGAAGAGCTCAACAAACACCACCTCCTCTTCCTTGACACCGCCCCTGAAGAGGCGAGAAACAGCAGGGCAGGCACAGCGTATCATACCCCGTGTTTATAGGGCTCTCTCTCTCTCTCTCTCTCTCTCTTCTCTCTCTCTTCTCTCTCTCTTCTCTCTCTCTTCTCTCTCTCTCTCTTCTCTCTCTTTCTCTCTCTCTCTCCTCCCCCCCTCTCTCTCTCTCTCCCCTCTCTCTCTCTCTCTCTCTCTCCCCCCCCTCTCTCTCTCTCCCCCTCTCTCTCTCTCTCTCTCCCCCCCCCCTCTCTCTCTCTCTCTCACACCACTTCAAATCACTGTTGAGGTCATGGTGGTTAGAGTGTTCCTTTAATATCTCTCAGAAGAAGTAAACCTCTGTGTACTGATTCCATTTTATTTGATCATCCTCTAGTTGTCTTAAAGTAGGAGGGGGACGGAGCGCCACCTCCCTAAAATTTTTGCTTGTTGGGATGTCTGATAACAGGGTTAATTAGCACAAAGAACAATGGGTGAAAGACTCTTAGAAGGCATACTAGACTTATTTACATTATAACAGACAGGTGGCTGGAGTTATTGACATCAGCATCTTCTAACAGTATGCAAAGTAACACCACCTCAAGTAACACCACCTCAAGGGTCCGCAGGCATACAGCTCACAAAGAACGCCGTTCCCCCAAAATCCAGGGCCCAGAATTCAATCCCCCTCCAAAAGCCTCTGTCCCGGGTGAGTCCATCACATTGAATAAATAATTTACAGAAATAGCATCATTTAGATTAATTTCCTTTTTTGGGTCTAGCTATAACCTTTTCCATCTGAAATACCTTAGAAAGTAAGACCTTGTTCACATTGCTTTCTGTACACACTGCTCAAATGTTGATGCCATGTAAACAAGGCACCCTAAGGCTAAGTTTATACTTGCAGCAGGCTTTGCATTTGACAGGTGGTGTGGAGGCGTTGACTCCTCGCTATCCTGTTTTAACCTTGTAAAGTCCATATTACCAACCTGTAACTGTGTGCATGGCACACAGAATGCAACAGAGAGTATGACTATGCAGCTTAAGGTGTGCGGTAAAAATATGCCTCAGCCATCTATTTTTACCATCCCCCATCACAAGCGTAATTGAGCCCTTATGTACCTAAATTTACCTTGCAACATCTCCCCAGGGTTTCCTACCCTTGCAATTAAAGAACTATTGGCACTATACAAAACAAGGCTTTTCTAGTAATATTTGCCATTTATAGTCTTTCTTTGAGTTTTTAAGATAAACATGTAAAGAAATCAGCTTGAATCATTAAATCATTCTTTTGTGTGTTCATTAAAGCCTTTTGTTGTATAGTATGCAGCTCATAGGTGTCCGCAGCCTATTGCATTGGGGTGTGCACCCAAAAGCTCAAACACATTAACCTTTGTGTGCACATGTATATACTGTATACTGACAGCGTCAGTAGAGCAACGGACAGTGGACAGTGTCAGTAGAGCAGAGATTGTTGTCAGTAGGGCAGTGGATGGTGTCAGTCATTTTTATTTTTATTATTTTATTATTATTTCCAATTTTGTTTATTACTTTTTTTAGGAGCCCTGTTAGGGGGCTTTGGTGAAATATCAGGGGTCTACGCAAGCGGAATCTGCACCATACGGGGTGATTAGGGTGTGCCCTGGCACACCCTGTGCACATGCCTATGATGCAGCTATATAGTAGATACATTTGGTAGCTGCATTATTCATTGCATACACTGCTTCCTTCCTTGCAGTACTACACAATGGCTGTGCTTTACTGCTCCTTCTTTCAAGTCTCTCAAGTCCGACCATGTGCATGCTCCATCGAACATTTGTTGTCGCACTTTCGTTGGCTAGCAGGTTCTCGATGTCGGACTTTCTGATCGTGTGTACACAAGTCCGTCAGACAAAAGTCCACGCATGCTCGGAATCAAGTATGAGCCAGAGATATAACTAGCACTCGTAATGGAGATATCACGTACGTCTTGTACGTCACTACATTCATAATTGTTGGCCAACATTTGTGTGACCGTGTGTATGCAAGACAAGTTGGAGCCAACACCCTTCAAACAAAAATCCATGGTTTTGTTGTCGGAAAGTCCGATTGTGTGTACGGGGCATAAATGTCATCTGAATCATTGAAAACAATGCAATCCGTGAGTTGTTGATATTTTAACTCAATAGTGGTATTAAACCCAAAACCAAAAAAATATATATTGCAGCTTACAAATCATTAGATGTGGTGGCTGCATCACTTTTCTTTTCTTTAGCTTTTCTTCCTCAGTTTTCACCTGGTGATCTGGCCATTAACACACTTCCTGTATTAATGAGACACAGCTCTGCATGAATGAGCACAGGAGTCACAGCAGGCAGCAGCATTGTCAGTCTGTGGGGAGGGTAGTGTTAAATGTATTGGCAGATTTCAATACACTGACAAATGGAAGCCAAACTCCAGTTCACACTTTATAATCATTTCGAGCAAACTTTTTTTCCCTTTTGAGATAGATTTAACATAAATAAATAAAACCTGATCATTTTAATAACTCCTTTTAACCTATGTACAAATGTGGTTGCCGCTCATGCTCCTAAAGGATCCTAACCAATTGCCAACTGCTGGGAGTGCCAGCTGGGAACGTAGCTTGTCCTGGGTCCAAACATCAGCATGTAGTGAAGGATAAGTCCCTCAAGCCACACATCGCTGCAATTCCACTAATAGGAAAATATGTGGTAGTCTCAGCCTAGGCTCTGGTGATGCCATGCCCCAACATGTTTCGCTCTGCCTCCTGGAGCTTAATTATGGGGAACCAGTGTCAATTGGTTTGTGTTATCCCTGTAAACTGATACATTCTGCTGGAAAGCTTGTGCTTTTGAAAAACAACAGAGGTACTGGCCGGATCACCAAGTGAAAATTGAAGAAAGAAAGTCTACAAAATAAAACTAATGCAGCTACCACATATAGGAATTGGTAAGCTGCAATATAATAAATGTTTGTTTTTGGGTTCAGTACCGCTATAATGCCGCATACGCACGTCTGGTTTTTACGTCAGAATAAACTTTGACGGTTTTCCGACGGAGTTTCGCTGAAACGGACTTGCCTACACACGATTACACCAAAGTCCGATCATTTAGAACGCGATGACATATGACGGGACTAGAAAAAGGAAGTTCAATAGCCAGTAGCCAATAGCTGCCCTTGCGTCGTTTTTGGGCCGCCGGAATAGTATACAGACGAACAGTTTTTACGATAGGAATTGATTCCATGGGAAAGATTTAAAACATGTTCTATTTCTAGCTCCGTCAGAGTTTTCAAAAGAAAAAGTCAGATGAAGCCCATACATGATCGGAATATCCGATGGAATGATTCCGTCTGACCTTTTCTGCCGGAAAGTTTGACCATGTGTACACGGCCCCGTTCACACCTTAGCCTTAATAGTCTCAATAGTCTTAAAGCTCGTAGCTCTAAAACGATCAACAAGCCAGTCCCGTACATTTCATTGGCCCCTGTTCACATCTGAGCGTTCTGACGCCTGAAGCAAAAGGTCTGTCACTCAAAAAAGTACATGAGCTTCTTTTTGGCAGATTACAAGCGTTTTTGGCCTCATAGACTTCAATAGAACACCTGACGTGAGTGTTTTTACGAGCACTTTTCTGCTCATTTTCTGCTCAAACAGCAGCTCTCCACCCCTAATTTCCTCTCCCTCTAGTGCTTTCTATAGACCAAACAAAAATGCCTAAAGCTGTAAACACTTGTAATACGCTTCTAAAATGCTTTAGGCTGGGCTGGGTTGGGTCTAAAATGCGTTAGGCTGGGTTCACATATGTGCGACCGTGGGTTCGTGTCTGGGGTCTGGTGCATGTCTGTTTACCGGTTCAGGTGCAATTCAGTACCAAATTTTTACCTGAATTCGCACCTGAACCGGACCCAAATATGCGCAGGATCCCTTATGCAATCTGCTACGCGGCCACACTGGACCTGTGTGAACCGGCTCCATTGAGAGACGGTCACACTCGCCTATAATGCAAATTGGAATGCGGAGAAACCAGCGTCCAATTCGCATATATGTGAACCCAGCCTAAAAAGTTGTAAAAAAGCTTAAGAAAAACACCAGTAAAATTGCTACGCTCAGGTTTGAATGGAACCTAAAGGGTATCTAGCGTCATAATATATCTTGCTGTTATAACATCATCAATGTACAAATCCACTAGTAAAATTTGACCTAAAAATACTGCCTTACCTAAACAAATCACTTCTCATGATGTGATCTTTGCCTGTCATCCAACTGTCAACTGTCACTTTCCCTACTTCCTGTCTTCTGTGTGTACATTTGCAGCTCCTTCCCATCCACTTCTCAGGACTACATATTCCAATGTTTGCTCACTGATGACATCACATAAAGATGATTTCCTCTAATGTCTGTCCTTGCTGAGCACCCTCCTTTTCAGCACTGCAGCATCATGGACAGCAGCCATGTCCTATCCTAATGGTGGGATTTCAGTCGACTTCACAGATGAATGTCTGGACGCTTAGAACGTTCAGATGTACAGCTGTAGCTATACAATGGGTGACACCGGCTGTTGACATTCAAAAGGCATGTCGGTTTGGTATCACTGCATTCAATGGAGTGGGTGTTCTTGGATTGTTTTTATCAAAAAAATTGATTTTTATTGAATAGAACACAAGGCATTACATGGTGCAGTTGCATAGGCATACAATCCATGAAAGACAAGGGTTTCAATCCTCATAGCATTAAATGAATGATAGTAACTGTATAGCCAACTCATCTAGCAAGTGACCGAGAAGCATTGCATAACGCCCTGAATTCCAAGCTCTCTTGGAAAGGGAAGTGCAAACAATCAAACAGAACAACAAGCAGAAATGAAGAAAAATAAAATAACAATAAAAAGAAAAGGTCAGTCCAACTGGTAGTATACAGCCAATATATTGTGTTATAAAGAAAAGGCAAATCACGTCTGACAGGTCACACATAGTCTCATATGGTCACCTGAAGTCAGTGCAGGAAATCACCTATCCGTAACCTGTCTAGTGCCATCTGCCGGGGTGCCACCTCTGGTGAGTTCAGCCAACTCTGCCAGATGCTTATACATTTTTTGAGTGTTTTTTTTTTTTATGATGGTAGGTGTTTTTTTTTCTCGGATGAGGATGGTATTAACCATTTGAATCCACTATGTTTCCTTTGGGGCCTGTGCCGAAAGCCAAAGTCGAGCAATCAGCTTCCTAGCTAGGTATAAGAGCCTCATGAGGGCGATGTACACCGGAGGGGGGGTACAGTTCCTCATCGACGGGTATACTGCTAGCTGAACCTGGTATACATTGTTAATTTTGGTGACAATTCTGTTCCAATAACACACCAACTTGAGATAATAGTTGAGGTCACCCGGATGAGCCTGACATTTTGGACACATGGAAGTTTCACGTCTACCCCACTTATGTAGCTGTACAGGTGTATGGTATACTCGGTGCAATATAAACAGGTGTGAAAGCCTCTGCCTTTGTACATGTGGTAGTAGATGGGTATAAATTCTAGAGATGATACCTCTTTTCTCTGGGTCAGTATATATGGATTCCAGAAACGCAGAGTCCTCTAGCTTCAAGTTAGATTGTCTACACTGGCCACGCATAGCATGCTGTAGCTGTATATATTGGTAATGATGACCTTTCAGCCCTAAGAATTCCCGCAGAAGTTGAAGATTTTAGGAAAGAATCATTTAGCACTTGATTGAGGAATCTAATCCCCGCCCTTTCCCAGATTGGATGTTTAGCAACCTTAGCTAATTCTGTGTGAAAGCGGTTCTGCCAAATGGGCATTTGACGGAGAAACCAAGTCTCAATGTATTCTTAACCCCTTTTCCAGATTTTCATTAGTAGCTGAACTGTGGGACAATTAAATGGGACTCTAGGGAGGCACATTTCCATATGTGATAGGGCAGTGTAGCCTGTATCATGGCCAAGGAGTAGATTCCTAGAAGAGTCTGTAACCATCGCAAGATCCCAACCTGTGAAGTGTTGTAATTGGGTTGCAAAATAGTACATTTGTGGGTGCAGAACAGCCATTCCACCCTGATCTTTGGGAAGTTGCAGAGTGGCAAGCTTAATGCTTGCCACTCCACCTCTCCAGATAAGAGCCCTGAATTGCGAGTCTATATGCTGGGACCAATACTGTGGTATCCAGATCGGGGCATTGTGCAAAATGTACAGTAGTTGTGGGGCTCAGATAATTTTTATGAAATTTATATGTCCAGTTACTGACAGCGGTAACCTATACCAACTGGCATGTTTGTATTGGAACTTTTGAAGTATTAGTTTCAGATTCAAAGTTGGTGGACCCGTGGGTCTCCGGTTACCTATACCCAAATATCTGAATGAAGTGACTACCTGTATGTGAGGGTCCAGTGGGAGAAAAGCTGACTTGTTCCAGTTTATAGCAAAGCCTCACAACTGCCCAAACTGATCGATTAGGCGCAACACTGCCCTCAAGGAGTCCCCAGTATCTCAAGGCCTTGCCTTGATATACGTGGAAGGGAGCACTGGCCTAAAAAATGACCCAGCTCCTCCTGTGTGGGGTGCACTTTAGACATGTAAAAATCCTGGAAGAAATGTGAGAATACTTCGGGAATTTGGTCTTATCAACAACTGTTTCCCCCTCTAAATTTTGGATCGCCTCTATATGGGTCGTTCCCTGCTGGGCTTTAGCTATCATTGCTAGCAAGTGTCTTGTGTTTTCACCCTTGTTAAAGTATTTTTGCTGCAGGAAGAATCTCTTGTTCTCCTCTGCAGTAGTGGAGACCTGTTGATACAGGGCCTGCGCTTCCTGTCATCTACACTCAGATGTTGAGGTGGGGGCAGCAACTTATGACTCTTCTGTCTTGGCATTACTAGGTTCTCCTACTCTGTGGTTTTAGTTTTAATAAATCTCCCTGATAATTAAGCCCCTCAGATGAGCCTTCAGGGCATCCCAAACCCCCATAGATTTAGTTGTACCCTGATTAAAGTGCAGGAATTCTGTGAGAGCTATGGGAATAGGATCAGATTCTGGAAAAATTATAAACCAGAAGGAGGTGACTGCTGCAAAAATGTCTCCAAGGGTTGGTTCGGGGGCATGCAGCTCCTTGTCTGCCAGAGCCCTGGCTGTGTTATCTGGGGCTGGTGTACTCACTGCTTCCCATGATAAGGCAGGCTCTGAGTCCTCTAGCCATACAGTCTCTAGGTCTTCTGGAAGGGGATTCTGGTCAGTGAGTTCCAGAAGAAAGGAAGGTGTTTTGGGCAGGTTACCCTTTCCCAGAGAGCTGCCAAACATCCTCATGGATGCCTCCTTAGCTGAGCTGGGACCTGGCGCCATCTTGCCCGCCATGTTCTGGTGCAGACAAAGAGTCTTTGTCTCCTTTGCAGGACAGGTCCACAGCTGTATTGCTTGTAATACAGCACTGCTGGATCAGGGGTGATGAAGGAATTCCTCCAGAGCATGGTAGTGGTAGATCGGGTGTATCAGGATAGCCGTATCAGAAGAATAGCTCGGATTCTCGGCGGAGCTAACACACCATGCTGCCTACTCCATCAGCCGCAAGCCATGCCCCCTGTTATTGGATTGTTCTGAAGGTATGTTTGGATACTTGCAGAGCATTTTATTTACAACTGGTAGGCCAGACTACATGGCACACAGGCATTGCATATATGAATTTTATTTTTGACCATAGATATGCTTTAAGCAGTTAGGTAGTCACTACAGTGGCAAATCAACCCTGCTTTCATTGGCTAAACAACTAAATATAATGTAGTTTGCATTATATAAAAATCACATTTAAAATTGGCATCAGATAACCTTTTTTCTGCATTTCTCTATTCCGTATCAGCTATTGGCAGTTATGTGTCAAAAGTTTGGCACATGCCAAGATGTGCCCATACAGATGGTGCAAAAGTTTGCGGGGCAGTTTTCCTACCCATGGGTCTGTATGCAAACTTTAGCGACATGGGAGAGCGATGCTGTGCCGCTCACTGTAATGTAACAGTAAAGCAACCTGCACCCGCACACACTGCAGAGATGGATTAAACCTAGTACACACAATGAGATTATCAGACAATTATCCGTTTTTTTTGTGCATGCTAGTCTCCATATCAAAAACAAATAGGTTATTAAAGTACGGAAATTCTCGTACAACAGAACAACATTTCGGAAGTGATGTAATGTATTTTTATTGTATTGTCACGTCCCTTCTGAATATTTCTGACGAAAGTTGTGCATTAACGACCAGATTATTGTACAATCGTTTCAAAATCTGTATTTTTTGTACACTATTCTGATCACGTGTACAGGACTTTAGATTGAACTTACAGTATAGTGATGTGACAGAGCTGCTCTAGGGTCTGGAAGGATACCGTCCATATTTTTGGGATCCACCCAGCTGTCTGATTCACAGCTGGCTCTGGCTCCCAGCATGAGAACTGAAGGCAGCTGTGCCTCCCCCCTCCCGGGTACTTCAGTGAACACTGGAGAAGCAGAATGGAGAGCAGTGACAGATAGTCACTACTCTCCTCTCCAGGCAGACCATGAACTGAGCATTTAGTGGTCATGTTATCACTCAGTTCTTGGTCTTAGGGCTAACGCTGCTGCGCACCAATGCTGCAGCATAGTGCTGAGTTTGTATGTTTTTTAATATACCCCATACACCTCTTTATGATAAACACCTTCATAATATCTCAAAATATGAGCTTTAACTAGCAAACTGAAGCATTAGTACAGTACAAGCTTGAAGAATATTATAAAGCACGTTTTGGAAAGGTTTGCCTTTCAGTAATATTTAGTAGGATTTGGAAAAACATGAAATGTAAAGAAAACAGGTCTGTTGAAACCAAAAAATGATGTGTAGAAAGAAGTAAAAAGAAGCTGGGTGTGGCAAAATAAATAGCCCTGTGTTCGGGCTGATTGTGCTTTGTGTGAGTTGGTTTGGAGCTGGTCCAGTTTTTTCAGGGAGAGGCTGCGGTACATTTACACTCACCGTGGTATGCTGATCGCACTGGAGGGTTCAAGCCAGGTGTTCACATCGATGGTGCCAGCACTGCCCTTTGGGTGAAGTTCGTGTTGCTGGAATAAATACCGAGCTTTCTCTTTGGGAGATGGGATCAGGGAGGTGAGAGCTGGAGAACGCTGTGTGACAATGTCATGAATAGCAGGCCGCTTGGTTAGAATCTTCCTGTTGCATAATAAATAATATAGTTAGTAAAATATTGTAGGAATGAGTGTTGTTTTATGAGAACAGTAGAGGGATTAACTAAAACTGGTGCACACAGAATCCAGTCAGCTTCTAATTCAGCTTGTTCAGTTATGCCCCTTTCACACTGGTGTATCTCTCCGCTGATCCCCACTGAGCAGGCCAATGACAGGTTTGTGTCCACTCCTCTGATGCAGAGAAGACATGGACACAGCCTGCTTTCCGCTATGGTCTGTTGGATGGAAACGTACCGCCTGTCTGCTTTCACCTGACTGTCATCAGATCCGATCCAAGAACAGATCCGCATCTGTCTGTTTTTAGCGGATAGGATTGGATGGTCGTGGTACACATATCCGCTAACATCCACCGCTCCATAGAGAGCAATAGATGGTCCAATTGGGTCTGCCTGAAAAACTGACAGGCAGACCCAATCGGTCCGTCAGTGTGAAAGGAGCCTAGAGCTTTCAGAATAAAACCTAGAAGCTGATTGGTTACTAAGCACAGCTGCACCAGATTCTATGTGCACCAGTTTTAGTAAGGCCGCGTACACACGGGCGGACTGTTCGCCCAACTTTGTCCGCTGAACAGTGTTTGGGCGGACAGTCCGCTCGTGTGTGGGCTTTCAGCGGACAGTTTCAGCGGACAGTTGGACGGACAAGGTTTTTCGGAAATTCCGAAAAACTGTCCGCTGAAACCTTGTTTGAGCGAACAGTCCGCCCGTGTGTAGGCTTGTTCGTCAAACAAAGTTGCGCGCATGCTCAGAAAGGATTTTCACGCCGAAAGCTATAATGCAGTGTATAGGACGTCGTATTTTTCGTCCCGTCGTACGTGCCGTTCACGTCATCGCGCACGGTTTCAGCAAACTGTTCGTTCGTCGTGTGTGGGCATGTCCGTCCATGCTAAGTTTGAGCGGACTGTTTGCCGAAACTGTTGGACGGACAAAGTTGGGCGAACAGTCCACGCGTGTGTACGCGGCCTAACTCTCACCCAGTGTTTCCCAATCTTAGTTCAGTAATGGAGCATTGCCACTACCTTTGTAGTATCCGAGCATTACCCACACCACTATAATTTCCCACATGAACCAATTATCTACACTGCTACAAGATGGTTTTCTTGATACCGGCTGTTTCTATAAAATCTTGCCCAAGAACTAACCAAAAACTTGCCTCCCCCTAAGCTTTAAGGCAGTGGTATGCACCAAGCAGAACTCTAGCCAAAAAATAATAATAGATGTAGCACCCTGAAGTTTAGGCAGGGAGGTTCCTCACAAACTTACTTGCCAGGAGTAGTTATCCTGGTTGATTGCTAGAGATTCTTTGATTTCTCTCTTAAATTTGGCGTTGTTGCACTATTCTCTCCTACCACTAGGTGACCAGGTACTTGGTGGTAATAGATATGAGAAGAGCAACCCAGGGTCAGGTTATGGGGATATGGGGTATCTCAGCCTATGGGCAGGGGTTTTCTTGAATCCCTTGGCCTGCTGGGAGAAGCTATATATTCGGGTGGAGTCAGGTGATCTATGTTCTGTGCCACCTGGGTGGACGTGTGTCGTGTTGCCCCGGGCTGCTAGGCCGGAGATTGGGCCTATCCCAGGGGCATCTGACCACTAGACTGTCTGTCTGAGGCCTATCCAGAAGCAAGAGAGAGCAGCGCAGGGTTGGGATTGCAGCTTGCAGTCCAACCAGAAGTGACGGTTCTGCCAGCCGGAGAACCTGTCAGTGGTTGAAGGTAGAGGGGAAGCTGTCGCCACAAAGGTACCATCCACCTTATTACCAGGGACCACAGTGAGTAACTGAAGTACCAAAGTCACATTCTCACTGAACAGGCATGATGGAGAATCGGGAAACTTCAGATGGTGGTCAGGGACTCAGCCAGCAGAGGTGGCGCTTGCAGAGCAGTCTTGAGTGCCAGCGGGGTGCCAAACTATGGACTCAGCAGAGAAGCAGGGTTGACGCTTGAGGAAGATACCCCTGTAAAGATTGGAGGAGCTCAAGGGATTCAGTTGCAGTGAACTACAAAGAGAAGTTGTAGTGAAAGTGAAGCAACTGTTACATTTGGTATTCGAAACTGTTAAAGCCTGTTGCCATAAAAAACAGCATTCCTGCAGTGCAGATGTGGCTTCTTGCTGGAGGCTTTTCCATGCATGGCTGTCCTCTTATTGAAGTCTCAGAGTCTACTAATTGAACTTGCAACTACTCAAGGGTGTCCTGGCAATAATCCTCTTTCCCTCATAATAGTTTGTAAGAGAAATAAACATCTCTTTTGCATTCAAGAAGTGTCTGGCGCCCAATAACTTCCACCTTGCACCCACTATGCTTCACAACCCAACACATACTGAAGGATGTCTGCTAGCTCTGGCCCTGGAGTTTCTCATTAGATTGGAGGAGACCGGAGACCACATATAAAAATGAATAGTCCACTAAAAGATCATTTTAAAAAAACAGCTTTTGCTGCAGCAATCGGCTTCAATCTGGAGATTTTCGCCACAGTACTTTTTTTTCTGCAGTTACTTGTCTGAGGAACAGCCTTTGTCACTTCTCTTCCTCTGAGAATAGGTTGTCCTGGACCTGCCCCAGCCTGTTACTGGTTAGTGAAAGAAGAAGCAGCACAGTGATGATCTCTATCACTTTGCTCTCTTCTCTTGTAAGCATACATGAACTGATGGGCTCCTTGTAGACATGTGCAATTTATTTTGGTCCGACACTACATTCGGGCACATTTTTGGTTATCTTGAGATTTGGATGTATCTGAATCTCCAAATGATATTAGTAACGAATGTTGTTTTTGAAATTCACTTAGTTTCATCTTGTTTATTCGTTTTCTAACAAATTCCAAATTTTTGGAACGATTTGAACGCAAATTTTTAAAACGAATTCTGTGGGAAGAATAGCTGGTTGTTAAAGAGCGGGCTGACAGCTGAATGTAAACAGAATTACTGGCATGCAGCAATGGGATACCCCACCCAATCCACACCAGGCTCTTTGGCTCTGGTATGGATTTTAAGGGGAACCCCTTGCCAACATTTTTTCAAAAAAAATAGTGTGGGGTACCCCCCAAATCTGTTTTAAGGGAAACTCCATGCCTCAATAAAAAAAAAAAAATCCATGCATCCAGCCTGGCAGCCAAATAAGGGGGGGGGGGGGAGACGTGCACGAGCGCCCCCCCAAAAGCACCTTGTCCCAATATTGGTGGGGACAAGGGCCTTCTCGCCACAACCCTTGCACAGTGGTTGTGGGGGGCTGTGGGTGGGGGGAATTTAGACTTTTTTAAACAAAACGAAACTAAACAAATTCTGAATCGAATCAAAGAAACAAAATTAGTAACGTAACAAATCTATCTGAAACTAAACAAACTTTTCCGTTCTGCACATGTCTAGCTCCTTGTACTGCTTCTTCCTCTCACATTCCAGCTCTGCTATACAGGGACAACAAAGGGCTACTACTGGATCAAATGCAGGTACTTACACTGCTTGCATTTAAAAAATACATCATATGCATTAAGGTGAAAAAACACCTGGCAGTGACTGGCCCCCAGCCCCCCCCCCCCCCATTTTACTTACCTGAACCATCGAACTTGTACCACGAGGACAAGCTGTCTCTCGGGTAGGGGGTTCCTGGCTGTTGATTGGATAGATTCATAGCAATGCAGCCATTGGCTCCTGCTGCTGTCAATCAAATCCAATTATGCGGCCGCCGGGGGGGCAGGGCTGAGTCCTGCATTCCCCGTCCATGGACGCCAAATGCTGGACTCGGGATCGCGCCCGCAAGGTAACCCCCAGGAGAGCGCTTCTCCCAGGGGGTTATCTGATGTGGGGAGGACCGGAGAGAGCAGGTTCAGGGCCACTTTGTGCAAAACGAGTTGCACGGTGGAGTTAAGTATGACATGTTTGTTATTTAAAAAAAAAGGAACCTTTAGTATCAATTTAATTCTTTCCTATCCTGAGATGGCCAGGGCACTGCTATTGAAAAGAACCTGCCCCCAGTCAGAATACTGTCTTGTCCAAAATAGCCACTGGAATGCATTTGGTTCATTAATTAAAGTGTATGTTCAGCCCTCCTATCTGATCCCTTTTGGTTTGTTAAATATACCATTGAAAGATTTTTGTATTATCTGTTCAATAAGTGCATACAATACCTATTGATGCTATCAGAAATGTAGTGAATTCATAACTCCTGTAGAGAACTGACAATGCTGTCCTAAAATCTCAAACAATATTACCGGGCCTAAGTGCTCTCTCTGAACTACAGAACACGTCCCCCTGTGGATAACATTGATAGGTTGGTGTTTTTATTCCAAACATGTAGCAGTGCAGTATATTGTATACAGGAGAGTATAATTGTACATTCTACCCCCTCTTCTACATACATAGGTGTTTTTTTGGCTGTCCTCTTCCCAGACTGGTTTTTGCTTGGCTCCGATTGGGCATCTTGCTTCCTCAGGGCAGGATTGAATGTGTTGGAACGCAGAAGCCTGCCAACCTCTTCCTGTATTAAATTCAGCTCTCTGCGACAAAATACTACCCAAGCAACCTTGATTGAGTAATTGTACAGACTCTGGAAAGAAATAAATCATTTTGAGATTTAGAGTAGTATTTATCTTTCATAGTAAGATTCAACTAATAATCAAGAATGTACTTGTTTGCTTCCCAAGGCCCAGAAGCAATGTTTTTACAGGTATCATTGTGCTCCACCCAGTACATTCTCATTTATTGACTTAAACTTGGGAAATGTACTATATTCCCGCTCTCAGGAAAGTTTCCAGTTACCTCTGCTCACAGAGCAGGCAGACAATAATTTCTGCAATTATTTCTATAGACTGGTTACCATCGAGCCTTGTGGGCCAATGAAACTAGCACAGCTGTACTTTTTTACCTGTACCAATGAGCTCTGCCACAGTAAAGTTATAGTAAAGTAATAGCTGACCATACCCGAATACATATATCTTAATGATCCATACCTAGTATTGTCTGCACTTAACAGTGACCTCATAGATTGGGTCCCATTGAGCCTTGGGAGAGCAACAAATGCAGTTCTGGTACTTTCACCATTGCTATTGCGTTCTACCACAGTAAAGTTATAGTTGACCATAAAGAGTACACCTTACCTTAGTAAGGAACCTTATGTCGCGTACATACGACCAGGGTTTCCGGCAGACTAGAGCCAAAGGGATTAGTCCATCGGACAATCCGATTGTGTGTGGGCTAGTCCAATCGTTTTTTGGAAAAAAAAAAATCAGATTGACCTAGAAATAGAATGTTTCAAATCTATCCGACGGATTCAATTTCGACAGACTAAAATCGGGAAACTGTTCATCTGTGTGCTGGTCCGACAGACCAAATACGACGTAAGGGAAGCTATTGGGTACTGGCTATTGAACTTCCTTGTTTAGTGCCATTTACGTCATCGCGTTCAAAACGAACGGACTTAGTCCGTTCGTGTGTGTGCAAGTCCGTTCGTTCGGAAAGTCCATCGGAACTCAGCCGAAAGTCCGTCTGACTTAGTCTGCCGGAAAGTCCGGTCGTGTGTACATTAGTCAGAAAATTAGGTCCTACTAAACCACTTCAGGTTGGCCTCTTTTGCAGGTACAGCTTTGTAAAACATTTAAAATAAGTGCATATACTGTTTAACCACTTCAATACTGGGCATTTTTGCCCCTTCCCACCCAGGACAATTTTCAGCTTTCAGCACTGTCGCACTTTGAATGACAATTGTGTGGTCCTACAACACTGTACCCAAGCAAAATCTTTATAATTTTGTTCCAACAAATAGAGCTTTCTTTTGGTGGTGTTTGATCACCTCTGTGGTTTTTATTTTTTGTTAAACAAAAAATAAAAAATAAAAAAGACCAACATTTTTGAAGAAAAAAAATAATTTCTTCGGTTATAAAATTTTCTTTTCTCCTTCACTGACGGGCACTGATGAGGCGGCACTGATGGGCACTGATGAGGCGGCGCTGATGGGTGGGCACTGACAAGGTGGCACTGATGAGGAGGCACTGATATGTAGAATTGATGGGCACTGATAGGTGGCACTGATAAGCAGCACTGGTGGGCACCAATAGGCGGCACTGATTGGCAGCACTGATGGGCACTGATTGGCAGCACTGGGCACTGATTGGCAGCACTGGGCACTGATTGGCAGCACTGATGGGCACTAATAGGTGGCACTGATGGGCACTGACAAGTGGCTGTGATAGGCACTGACTGGCAGCTGTAAAGCGGCACTTACAGTCGGCTGTGATGGACACTGACAGGCAGCACTGATTGGCACCGATAAGCGGTACTGATTGGCACTGACAGCTGATGGGCAGCACTGATGATGAGGTACTGACAGAGGTACTGTTGGGCACTGATTGGCACTGTCAATGAGCTTCAGAGAAAAGGATTTTACGGTTAGTATAAAAATCCTATTTTCTCTATCGTTCATTGACGGACACAGCAGCTCTTCTTGACCTTAGGGACGTTCCCAAGCAGTGTAAAAAAAACAAGGGGTGGGAACAACAAACAACAATTACTCCACCCAAAACAGCCAGAGCTACTCAACGGAGGAGTTGCAACCTTAAACAGCCGCCTGCAAAACCTTGCGGCCGAAGCAAGCATCTGAAGATGCACTCACATCAACCTTGTAAAATTTTGTAAAAGTGTTAACTGACGACCAAGTCATCGCCTTACACACCTGAGAAACAGACTCTTGATGTAGAGGCACCATTGCCCTGGTAGAATGCGCCATGACAGGAAAGGGAGGCGCCCGTCCCCTTATAGCATAAGCCTGAACTACAATCTGTCTGATCCACCGAGAGATGGCGGCCGATGGGACCGCCAGTCCCTTCTTTGGACCCACCACAGATACAAACAGTGAGTCCGACCTCCGAAAAGGAGCCATAGCAGACAGATACACCCGCAGAGCCCAGACCACATCCAGGCAATGTAAAGCCACCTCTTTAGGGTGTGACGGCCGAGGACATACCGTATATACTCGAGTATAAGCCGAGTTTTTCAGTCCACTTTTTGGGCTGAAAAAAGCCGCCTCGGCTTATACTCGAGTCACTGAAAATTTGCCCGAGCTGGAGGAGAAAAAGGGGCGGGGCCATGTCGCTGGCTGACGCTGGTGAATGGCCTGTCAGTTTGCCGGTCAGCACAATCCCCTCATCTTTCGATTCCCTTCGTTATATTTTTTTTTTTTCCTTCGATGTGCTCTATGTCTGCAGCGGGGAGGGGACTCTTTCCTCTGTTTCGGGCGCGGAGGAATACAGCCTCTGCACCCGCTCCGCAGACCGCACATCGTTACTGCAGTGGGGGGACTCTTTCTTTTATTTCGGGCGCGGAGGAATCTCTGCACGCGCTCCGCACACCACACAGTATTAGCATAGGATACTGTGTGCTGCGGAGTGATATGCCCAATCCCCTCTCTCTCTCTCTACACAGGACTACCATAGAAAGAAGCAGAGAGAGCAGGGGCCGGGCAATCCAGTGTAAGGAAGTAAAGGTGAGGTGAATTCACGAGGCATACGATAAATAATGGAAAAAAAAAAACCTGCTTTTGTCTCATACTGTGTCATACTGTCATACTGTAGATACTGTAGATTAGAATCCTGTAATTTTTTTGTACCGTAATTGTTTTTTTAAAATCTTTAAAAAAAAATTTAAAATCTTAAGCAATTTTGTACGGTACTTAAAGGCTGGGTTCACACTGCAGAGGTTACGAGAACCGGATGTGATTCGCACTGCACTGCAGTGCAAATCACATGCGGTCTCTGTGCGATGCGAGTTCAGCCATACAGATAGTATGGCTGAATTGGCATCGCACGTGGCCCAAACTCACACAGGACCCTTTTTTTGGTCCGCAGCAGAATCGGATCGCATGGGTGTTCACACCATGCGATCCGATTCCTGTCCGAGTTTGCAGATCGCACTGCGATATGCGAACTGATCTGGGGGTGTCATTAACATTTCATTGACACTCCCAGCAGTTCGCATAGGGCAGTGTGAAGTGCCGCTGGGAGGTATGCGATGCGGGAACCCGCCGCGGATTTGCGGTGTTCCCGCATCGCTGCAGTGTGAACCCAGCCTTTTTAAACATAATTTTAATAATTGCACTTTAGGCTGGGTTCACACTGCAGCGGGAACGCCGTGAATCCGCAGTGTTTTCCCGCATCGCATACCTCCCAGCGGCACTTCACACTGCACTATGCGAACTGCTGGGAGTGTCAATGAAATGTTAATGACACCCCCAGATCAGTTCGCATATCGCAGTGCGATCTGCAAACTCGGACAGGAATCGGATCGCATGGTGTGAACACCCATGCGATCCGATTCTGCTGCGGACCAAAAAAGGGTCCTGTGTGAGTTTGGGCCACGTGCGATGCCAATTCAGCCATACTATCTGTATGGATGAACTCGCATCGCACAGAGACCGCATGTGATTTGCACTGCAGTGGACCACATCTGAAGAAATCGTGGCGAGGCGCCGCAAAAAAAATGTGTCTAATGTGTTATCCAGAGCATTATTACAATGGCTACTGTATATTTATTGGGCAGGCTGTATACCGGTATGTGTCTAATGTGTTATCCAGAGCATTATTACAATGGCTACTGTATATTTATTGGGCAGGCTGTATACCGGTATGTGTCTAATGTGTTATCCAGAGCATTATTACAATGGCTACTGTATATTTATTGGGCAGGCTGTATACCGGTATGTGTCTAATGTGTTATCCAGAGCATTATTACAATGGCTACTGTATATTTATTGGGCAGGCTGTATACCGGTATGTGTCTAATGTGTTATCCAGAGCATTATTACAATGGCTACTGTATATTTATTGGGCAGGCTGTATACCGGTATGTGTCTAATGTGTTATCCAGAGCATTATTACAATGGCTACTGTATATTTATTGGGCAGGCTGTATACCGGTATGTGTCTAATGTGTTATCCAGAGCATTATTACAATGGCTACTGTATATTTATTGGGCAGGCTGTATACCGGTATGTGTCTAATGTGTTATCCAGAGCATTATTACAATGGCTACTGTATATTTAATGGACACAGGCAGGCTGGACGGTATATTTAATGGACACAGGCAGGCTGGACGGTATATTTAATGGACACAGGCAGGCTGGACGGTATATTTAATGGACACAGGCAGGCTGGACGGTATATTTAATGGACACAGGCAGGCTTGACGGTATATTTAATGGACACAGGCAGGCTGGACGGTATATTTAATGGACACAGGCAGGCTGGACGGTATATTTAATGGACACAGGCAGGCTGTATATTTAATGGGCACAGGCAGGACACTGGTAGAATGTACGGTACCGTATATTATGAGCCCTAACACAGGCTGCTCTATGCAAACAGTCATGTCATCACTTTCTGTAATATCAGCCTGCATTAGGCCTCAAAAGGTACCCAAACAAGTCTTTTTTTTTTTTATCCTGTTAGAAATGGATCCCAACACTTCTACCGGTAATCCTGGACCAAAAGAAAAACGCAGGTCATTCGAAGCTGGTTTCAAACTTAAGGTTGTGTCAAGAGCAGAAGAAAGCAATAACAGTATTGCAAGTAGGGAATTTTGTGTTGATGAAAAACAAGTGAGGGAATGGCGGAAAAAGAAAGCTGACTTGGAAAAGATTCCAAAGGCAAAAAAAGCTCAACGTGGTTTAACAACTTCATATGGGGCTCTAGAGACTGAATTGCATAAATGGGTTATGGAGTGTCGTCAAAATGGTTACTGCGTAACACGCATGGGAATTCGCTTACGTGCCCTTCAGATGGCTAAAGATGACAAATTAAAAGCACCAGGCATTGAAAAATTTGTTGCTTCAGCAGGATGGTGTACCCGCTTCATGAATAGGTTTGGCCTATGTTTGCGGCAAAGAACAAAGATTTCACAGAAGTTGCCAAAAGACCTTGATGAAAAAGTGATGTCATTCCATTCATTCATCATAAAACAAAGAAGGATCCATAACTATGACCTGGGAGATATTGGAAATATGGATGAAACACCGATGACCTTTGATCTTCCAAGCAACAGAACTGTGGCAAGTTTGGGAGACAAAACTATTTTTCTCAGAACCACAGGAAATGAAAAAAATCATTTCACAGTTGTTCTGTCATGTTTGGCTAATGGAACAAAGCTGCGGCCTGTCATTATTTTTAAAAGAAAGACCTTGCCTAAAAAGGTCAAATTCCCACCACGAATTACAGTGCGCGCACATGTGAAAGGCTGGATGGATGAAGACGGAACAAAAAAATGGCTGGAAGAAATTTGGAAAGAACGACCAGGAGCAGCCTTAAAGAAAAAACCATCATTGCTAGTTTGGGATATGTTCAGAGCCCACACATCTGATGGCATAAAAGAAATGGCAAAATCTTCTCAAGTTACTTTGGCCGTTATTCCAGGTGGGCTTACATCTGTATTGCAACCGCTAGATGTGTGTTTAAATAAACCTTTTAAAGACCGTGTGAGAAAGATGTGGCATGAATGGATGTCATCTGGTCAAGCCCGACTGACAAAAGGTGGAAATCTGATGAAGCCCGACATAGAATTGATAGCAAAGTGGGTTCGTGATGCATGGGAAGAGATTCCGGAGGACATGGTGCAACGCGCCTTCAAGAAATGTGGCATTAGTAATGCTATGGATGGCAGTGAAGACAGCGCTTTGTATGAGAACGACAGCAGTGATAGTGATGACTGCGAACTCAGTGATGATGACAATGTCTACGCTGATAATCTCACACCAGCTAATGCTGAAGCTCTGTTTGGACATACAGATGATGAGGAATCCAGTTTTGAAGGATTTTAACTCTTGTGTTTTAGCTTGGTTGCTGAATGAGCTAAGGTTTTTGTACTTTTAAAGTTATTGTTGATACCATATTGTTTTATTGACCCTCTTTACACTTTTATATTTTTTTACAGAGATAGTTTACTGTTTTTCTTTGAAATAAATATTCAAAAACATTATTGAAATTTACCGGTAGCTGCTGCATTTCCCACCCTAGGCTTATACTCGAGTCAATAACTTTTTCCAGTTTTTTGTGGTAAAAGTAGGTGCCTCGGCTTATATTCGGGTCGGCCTATACTCGAGTATATACGGTAAGCACAATGTCCTCATTTAGATGAAAGCCTGAAACAACTTTTGGAAGAAACAAACGCTGCAGACGCTTGCTAAACCAGGGACGCTTTTGTCCCTCAGCAGGCACCTTGTCGGACTGGGAACGCTTACCTGCCGACCCGGGCGGACGAAAAATCTGCTTCTGAGTGGAAAAGGAGGGCCCTTGCCTGCAGTGTGGCTCTTTACCTTTCCTGGACTGTGGGAGCAACGTACTCTTACCCCCAGTAACATTCTTAATAATGTCTTCCAGCGAGGCTCCAAATAGCCTCTCTCCATGGAAGGGCAAGTCTGCCAGTGCTTTCTTAGATGCCTGGTCCGCAGACCAGCATTTCAGCCAAATCAGGCAACGTACCATACTGCTGATACTGAAGCTCTGGAGAGCAAGGGGGCCGTATTCAAGGCCGCATCACAGACATACTTAAGGCCCTGCACCAACTGGTCTGTCAGCTCCACGCAGACCAGGAAAGCCTGTTGCTTCTCCAATTCATGGTGCAACAATTTAGCCCATTCAGTTAGCATCTGTGATACCAAGGCCGTGGCTAACAATGGCCGCAATGCTGACACCCACTACGGTAAACATGGACCAGGCAACCGCCTCAGCCCTTCTGTCAGCAGGGTCCTTGAAAGCAGGAGTCCCTTCCACAGGAATCGTGGTTACTTTATTTAACCTGGATACCGGGGGGGTCAACAATCAGAGGAGATGTCCATTTCTTCAGGACACTCCCCTCAAAGGGGTAACGCACCGCCATGTGTTTTGGGACTGAAAAGGCCCGCTGCAGTTTTCCCCATTCCTTGTAAATAAACGTATCAAAATAAGTTGGGTAAGGAAACACCTTAGGCGTGCGTACCAGTTTGTGGGACCCGAAAGGGACCGACACCTCTGTAGATGTCCCTGCCGTATTCTCCATTTTTAGGGTATCCCACACTGCTGTAATAAGTGCTCCAACACGCGCCTTTTGCTGCACTGACCTGGACACGGAGTCATCATCACTGTCCGAACGGTCCTGGTTTGCATCCTCTGATACATCAGAACAGGGGCCACCAGTCACAGCGGGGCCCGAGTCTGAATCAGAGCTTTCACCAGAAGACGGGGGGAAGGGGGCGTTTTTTACCCCCCTTGCGCCCGCACGTCACTTCCACCCTGGCAATAAAGGCCTCCAGGACTGCCAACAGAGCGTACATAGGCAACGCAGGTGCAGTGAATCCAGTTGCAATCACAGGAATGTCTGGGAAGAAGCATCAGCTTCTGATGCCATGCTGACCCACACTCATCTATCACCACTTAGGGACTTAAGGCAAGGCACACAAAAGTCCACCCTCCTAGCTGCACAGACTGAGGGGGCCCCCGCAGGGCTCACCACCCTGACCCAGGTACTGGGCTGTGCTGCTGCTGCTGTCCGCTCTCCCCTGGGCCATCCACGAGGTGTCTGTGTGGAAGCGTGCTGTTCTAGAAGGAAACAATCGCCCAGTGCTAGAGGCAAAACCACCTGGGGCTATTAGAAAATGTCCGCTGGCCGCCTCGGCAAAAAACATCTGAGAGCGCTAAGAAAATGGCCGCCGAACTACTAGTAAATGGCTGAAGGCAAAAAAATAAATAAACAGCTGTGGCTACCACAAATTGGCCACGGCCCTAGGAAAATAGCCGCAGAGGGTGCGCTGGCCTCCCCACATGGCTCATACAGCACAGACACCCACCAAGGCCCAGAAAAAAGGGAAGAGGATGAGCGGACCCCCAACACCCAGTGCAGCCCCCTGCCAGGGCCTAGAGCCCCGCTCCCAGAGAACCCCCGGCCAAGTACGTGCACTGTACCCCCCTGTGCCCAGTCAAACAGCAGCCCATAGCATGGGGAGGAGGGAAAGGACAGGGAGAGAAGAAAGTGAGAGTGAGAGACCCCCTAGTTGACCTCCCAGGGAATGCCCAGCTGCTCAATCCTGCTGAGACAGGTGGAACCATACTTACCCCTCCTGCAGAAACTGCTGGACGCATTCCACAGACAGACTCATCACCCGAGCAGTACGGGGTGGCTGCTGGCCACGACACACTATGACACAGACAGCAGTAGCCCAGTCATATGTGTGCCCCGGAGCATATAGCTCACCGGCCGCCCCTGGAATAGATGGGGCATGTTGTGGCCGACCCAGCGTGTAGCTAGGGCCTGCTCACACTCGATGGCCAGGCTGGGGAGACTACAACGATCTATATTATCCAGCCTGCCACCCAGCCCGGCTGTTGACTGAAGATCACAGGCATCAAAAATGCAGTAAAAAATTCCCAGGACCAATGGTTCTATTGGGAGCCAGGTCCTTCTCTTATACTAGGCAGAAAAAAACTGACCTGCTGGATGCAGTGTGAGGGGTTATAGCCAGTAGGACCGCCTCCTGGGCAGTACTTTGCAATTGTTGCTGTTTTTAACACTTTCTGCCTAGTCCTCTCCTAAAGGGGCGAAATAACCATGAGGTCAAGAAGAGTTACTGTGTCTGTCAATGAACGATAGAGAAATGGCAGCCTCCAGCAACAAGAAACATGAACAATGCTGGAGGCAATTTACAGCACACATTAATTTTGGTAGCACAATTATTAATGTGGAATGTATGTTCATTACTAAAGGAAATTATTTTTATCAAGTTGATATGAGCAAAGTTCTGCTTTAGGGTTGATCAATACGCAGTACAAGAATCTCATAGATTGGGTCCCATTAAGCCCTGAGAGGGGAACAAATACTGTTCTGGCACTTTTACCATTGCTAATGAGCTCTACCACAGTAAAGTTATAGTTGACCATACATGAGTATATATGTTAAGGATGTACCATACTCACTATTGACTGCTTATAATAATATTTTCTGCAGACTGGGTCCCACTGAAATTTGGGGCAGAAACAAATACAGTTCTGGTATTTTCAACAATGCTAATGAGCTCTGAAACAGTAAAGTTATAGTTGACCATACAAGAGTACATCTATGTTAAGGAAAATCCATACCCAGTATTGTCTACACTTGACAGGGATCTTGTAGACTGGGTCCATTGAGCCATGGGAGTGACACAACTGCATTTCTGGTACTTTCACTATTGCTAATGCGCTCTGACACAGTAGGGTTATATTTAGTCATACAAGAGTAAATCTATGTTAAGATTGATTTATAACCAATATTTTCTGTATTTATCAGATATTCTGTAGACTGGGTCCCAATGAGCTTTGGGCAGGCACAACTGCATCTCTGGTACTTTCATCAGTGCTAATGAGCTCTGCCACAGTAAAGTTATTGTTGACCACACAAGAGTACATCTATCTAAGGTTGATCCATACACAGTGTTGTCTGCATTTAACAGGGATTTTGTAGACTGGGGCCCATTAAGCTTTGGGTCAGGAACAACTGCATCACTGGTACTTTCACCGTTGCTATAAGCCCTACTACACTAAAGTCATGGTTGACCATACAAGAGTGGATCTATTTTGCACTGAACCCATAACCAAGCACCCAGCATTTTTCCTTCCTAGCTTGTTGTTAACACCAAAAGTACATAGGATTTAATGTGAGGACATGCAAGCATGATCAGAACATCATCTCTTCCCCAATAACATTTACATGACTATAGCTGCTTTAAAGTGTAAGTAAAGCCCCCTATGGTTTTCAGCCAAGAAAGCTGCCATCTTTGCCTCTGTTTAATCTACAACTGCCATGATGCTGCACGTGTGATCAGTTTAGACACCAGCCATTGGATGGCTTGACAGTTTGGTTGAAAGCACAACCAATGGTAGTGTTACATTACCGACATGTGCCGTAAATGAAACTGTTTTATGGATAGTATAGGCCAGGAGACGTAGTGCAGCGTAGGTGGAGGGCCTACATGATGGGGTTTGGACAGGAAGGCTGAGGAATAAGGGGTTAAAATAGTCAGTAAGAGTAGGGTGTAGTCAGGAAGGGGGAGTATTTGAAGAAGAAGGTCATTGGTGGAGGATAGGGTGTGGTAGGTGGGGCAGGGTGGTCCTTAGTGGGTTGCTAGGTGGGGTGTTGGGACCCTGGATCAGTTCAGCTAGGCAGCAATCCAGGAGGGTTTTTGAAGGCGGGGATGGTAAAAAGGTATTCGGAGGAAGATGGGCTGGGCCCATCACTGAAACAAGTGGATCTGCCCTAAGGAGGGCAGAAGTGAGAGGTGGCTGTACCGGCTGGGTGAATTTTGCCAATTATTGTCTCTGTGCTGGCGTAAGTCACGGCTAGGGGCCGGGTAAGAGGCAAAAGGGTGTGCCGGATACAGAAAAATTAATGTCATTGGTGCCTTCAAAAACCCTTGGCAATATATATATATATGGTTTCTGGTAATTTTGAGTTTAATGTTTTAAAGTGTTTATGTTATGTTTGGTTAATAAAAGGCTGCTATGGCCATGAAATTCTTTGTTCGCAACGGAGGTCTGGCAGTTAGGCACCAGGGAGCTGGAGAGGGAGCCTTGGTTGTTTTTGAGGGGAGCTGTGGTGCACCTGAATGCAATTGTTGTCGACATGTGGTTTTTGGGGTTGTTAGGAGGGGATTCAGAGGGCCATAGCAGTGTGGCGGGCCGGCCAGGCGTAAGGTGTCACGCCAGCCGGCTTTGGCGGTGGTCGTAGGGTTTTTGAAGGCGGGGGATGGTAAAATGGATTTGGAAAAGATGGGCTGGGCCCATCACTGAAGCAAGTGGACCTGCCCTAAGGAGGGCAGAAGTAAGAGGTGGCTGTACCGGCTGGTTGATTTTGCCACAATTATTGTCCCTGTGCTGGCGTAAGTCACGGCTAGGGGCCGGGTAGGTGGCAAGGTGGTGCCGGATACAGGGAGTAATGTCTATGGTGGCTTCAAAAACCCTCGGCAGTGTATGTTATCTGACTATTAGTAGGTTTAATGATTTAAAATGTTTTTGATGTTATGTTTTGGTTAGTAAAAGGCTGCTATGGCCATTTTAAATCCCAAACAAGGTGTCTGGTAGTATTATTTCAGATGGGTTATGGATAACGGGTGTTGGGTTAGCCTGAAGCTTGGACAATACCCCATACAAGTATAGGCCAGGAGACGTAGTGCAGCGTAGGTGGAGGGCCTACATGATGGGGTTTGGACAGGAAGGCTGAGGAATAAGGGGTTAAAATAGTCAGTAAGAGTAGGGTGTAGTCAGGAAGGGGGAATATTTGAAGAAGAAGGTCATTGGTGGAGGATAGGGTGTGGTAGATGGGGCAGGGTGGTCCTTAGTGGGTTGCTAGGTGGGGTGTTGGGACCCTGGATCAGTTCAGCTAGGCAGCAATCCAGTGACGTTCTCCCGCCCGCCCTCCCTGTACTGGGTGCGTTTTTGAAAGGAGTCGAAGGGTGGAGTTGGTTTGTGATGTTTCTGATGTCATAGCAGCTGGCGGTGGTCGTAGGGTTTTTGAAGGCGGGGGATGGTAAAATGGATTTGGAAAAGATGGGCTGGGCCCATCACTGAAGCAAGTGGACCTGCCCTAAGGAGGGCAGAAGTAAGAGGTGGCTGTACCGGCTGGTTGATTTTGCCACAATTATTGTCCCTGTGCTGGCGTAAGTCACGGCTAGGGGCCGGGTAGGTGGCAAGGCGGTGCCGGATACAGGGAGTAATGTCTATGGTGCCTTCAAAAACCCTCAGCAGTGTATGTTATCTGACTATTAGTAGGTTTAATGATTTAAAATGTTTTTGATGTTATGTTTTGGTTAGTAAAAGGCTGCTATGCCCATTTTAAATCCCAAACAAGGTGTCTGGTAGTATTATTTCAGATGGGTTATGGATAACGGGTGTTGGGTTAGCCTGAAGCTTGGACAATACCCCATACAAGGTTTAATTCCGCTTTATGGAAAGAGTTATCTCAAATAGTCCACCAATACCAACTCTGCTGCATGGACAATGTGTGCGTGTGTGTGTGTGTGAGTATATATACCAACTCTTTTCCCACCTGCCAGGGGAGATAAAGTTCATTTTCTGACATTAATGGCAGCGTTAAAGTAGTGTATATCTTAAGCATTGCACTAAAATGCTTTAATGTAGTAATAATGTTCCTTTAATCCTTTAACAACTGTTTAGGTGTGGAGAAATACAAACCCTAAACAGAACAATAGAAGAGGAAGTAGAAGAGAACACAGAGAGCGCCGAAAGGAATTCAAGTTTTATTTATAACCAAATGATTATTTGGGGCTTTGCCAATGTGGGTGTAATACCATGTTTATGCCACGCATAGGAAAAAAAATTTCCCTGCTAGAAGCTGATAAGGGCAAAAAGTGATTTCTGGGAATTTGTATCAAGTGGAATATTTTACTTTTTTTGCTCCAGTTCCATCACCTGAGCAGAATAAAGAGGCCTGGGTTGAAAGAGGTGGATGCAAGGGGGTACCTCCTCTTTGGTATAGGGGTTGGGGAGCCCAAATCTAACTGCTAGTCTCTTGTATAGATGGCTTTTTGTTTGTTTGTTTTTTTACATTTTGGTTATCAGGTTTATCGAAAATGTCAGATTTTTCATGATCAAAATTGAGTGTCTTTATGGTGTGGCCCGAGGTCAGTTTGTAAAACTGACCATACAATATACAATCTGATTATATAATGAGGCAAATTCATCAAATATGGAGCGCAAAGAAGCTGGGGCAACCAATCAGCTTTTATGTTCAACTTGTTCAGTTAAAGTGATTGTAAACTCTGTTACACCACTTGTACTTACAGGTAAGCCTATAATAGGGCTTACATGTAGGTATTGTAAATATCTCCTAAACGTGCATAGTTTAGAAGATATTCACTATATGCGCTGCTGCTGATGTCATCGGCACATGCACACTGAAGAAACGGCCCACTCATGCCATTTCTTCAGTACCTGTGCCATGACTGGCGGCAACCTGCACGCATGCACAGGAGTGACGTCTCTGTGGCGCCGGAGCCCACAAACCCAGAAGTAACTCAGGTGAAAGATGTCGGCTGTGGGAGCGGAGTGTGGGCGGCACTGCAGGGCATTGTTTTAAGGTAAGTATTTTATTATGACCTATACTAGCTCATTATGCCTTTGTCTTGCAGGTTGTCTTTTGGGGGGGGGGGGTTCCTCTTTAAGCTTTGAAAATGAAAGCTAGACGTTAAAGTGGTTCTAATGGCTGAAGGTTTTTTTCTATGCATGAAGGTGAACAACCTTCTGTGTGCAGTGCCCCCTCAATCCTTACCTGAGCCCCACCGATCCAGCGATGTTCACAATAGCGATTGTGAATAATAACAATGACAATGAGGGAGAGTATAGGTACTCTCCCTCATTGGCTGAGACAGCAGAAGGAGCCAGTTGGCTCCCACTGCTGTCATTCACAATCAGTGAGCCAATGAGAAGAGAGCTGGGGACGGGGCCAAGCCACTGCTCTATGGGGGTTATTTACGAAAGGCAAATCCACTTTGCACTACAAGTGCACTGCAAGTGCATTTGAAAGTGCACTTGAAAGTGCAGTTGCTGTAGATCTGAGGGGGACATGCAAGGAAAATAAAAAAACAGCATTTTAGCTTGCACATGATTGAATGATAAAATCAGCAGAGCTTCCCCTCAGATCTACAGCGACTGCACTTCCAAGTGCACTTTCAAGTCCACTTGCAGTACACTTGTAGTGCAAAGTGGATTTGCCTGTAGTAAATCAACCCCTATGTGTCTTATGGACGCATAGAGCGATCAGTGGTGCCCCCAGGGCAAGCTGTTTTCTCTGGGGGCACTGCTTGAGGGGAAGGAGCCCGGAGCGCCGATGGGGGGACCTGAAAAGAAGAGGATCAGAGCTGCTCTGTGTAAATCTACTGCACAGAGCAGGAAAGTATAACGTGTTTGTTACAAAAAAAAAAAAAAAAGAACCTTTAGTATCACTATAATTGGTTGCCATGCACAGCTGCTCCCTGCAAGGGTAGAAGATATTTCCTAATTCCTTGAATTGGATTTAAAAAATATTCTAATCATGCTCTGTTACCTCATAAAATATCCGCTCCTGCTTGCTGAATGATGCTCTGCTACTGTAATAAAATTGAAATTGAAAAATATGATGAGATTTCTTTTTTTTTTTTCATTTCAAACAGACAGGGACTAATATAATAAGTAAAAAAATAAAACTAATAATAAACTACTAATAATAAAAATAACTAATTTATGTTATTCTAGTAAATCTTTTCTTACAGTACAAAGTTATTCAATTGGAATATATAGTACAAATACAGTAAAAACATATACAGTACTTTATCAATTCAAAGTTAGTTTTGGATAGCCAGTAAAGATAAAAAAAAAAATGTTTGAATCCAGAAAAGTTTTTATTAGTATTTAAATGGGCATAAAGCAATGCTGACAAAGACATGGGCCTATGTTGTACACTCAGTCAAAGAAATAGATAAAACAAGATCTCTACAATATAGCACAAAAAAAAAATGTATTGCATAGAAAACTGACAAGTTATCAGATTGCTGAAGACAAATAAAATAAAATGCCAGACCTAATCAAAGATTGTTTGTAGGAATAAGAGCAAAATAATATAGCAAAACCAATATAATAAAATATGATCACTTGTTAAACCATGAAAACCAAAGGTGCGTACCATCTCAAATATAGGGATATTTGGATCTCAGTAGTACCCTTAGACAGGGCTTAAAGAGGAAGTAAACCCTGATGGGTTTACTTCCTCTTTTTTTCCCTGCAAAGGTAAAGCATAATGGACTACTATGCATCGCATAGTAGCTCATTATGTGTCACTTACCTGACACAGGAGCCAGCGAAGTCGCCGCTGTCCCCTGTAGTCCGCCGCATCCATCTTGCTGGTGGCGTCTCGCAGCTCAGACGAATCACAGCGGCGAAGCCGCGATAACGTCAGTCCCGCGCATGCGCACGGGAGTCGCGCCTCGCAGCTCCGCCGCTGCCATTCGGCGAAGCCGCGATGACGTCACTCCCGCGCATGCGCACGGGAGTCGACAAATTAGGCAAATTCATTCTTGGACTTGCCGCATTTAGTGCGCCTGCGCGCCGCTGTCTACGGCGCATGCGCCGTAGACAGCGGTGCCCATTTTCGGGCAAATATCTCCTAAACCATATAGGTTTAGGAGATATTGCTTGGACCTACAGGTAAGCCTTAATCTAGGCTTACCTGTAGGTCAAAGTGGTTTGAAAGGGTTTACTTCCTCTTTAAGTCCTGCGGGAACGCATGGGAACGGAGTTCCTGTACTTTGTCCACAACAGGAACTCAGTTCCCATTAGCAGCCGTGTCCTGCAAGACTTTGATGTATGCGAGCTGTGTGGCAGGTTCTACACCAGCAGTCACTGACACAGCTCGCAATAGTAAGTGCCGCACACTTGACCATTCAGGCATTGCCAGTAGCGGGCATGCCATGACAGCTTCTGCTTTGATCTACCTGTCAATCACAGCTAGCTTATGTGTAGATCAGGTCCCTGCTGCTAAGAGATTGTATTTAGTCAGACCTCTCCTGATGCGCCCCCAAAGCAACCCCCCCCCCCCCCCTAGCCGGCCCCTCCTGATTTTCTGTGTCCCCCCCCGGTCTCCTGCATGCCTGCTCTGTGTGTCCCGCTGACTCTCCCCCCCCCACCCCCATCTCCTGCATACTTGCTCTGTGTGTCCCACTGAATCCCCCCCCCTCCTCTATCTTTAGTGCCATATGATGAGAGAACCCAGGGGAGCACAGCTATTCTGCTCACAGGACATGCAGGGAGAGAGGTGAGCTGAGGGAGGAACATCAGTTTGGGGTGGTAAGCTGAGCACAATACCTGGCAAAGTTTAATGCCAGGAGGGAAGTTTATGTGGGAATATGTGAAGGGTTGGAATAGCAGCGAGTGTGTGTTGGAGCCCTGCAGAGTTTGCAGCCCCCCAAGCTAACATACATCTCCTAAGCAGGAACACATCACTATCTCCCCAAGCATTCTGTCCAGATAATGTGCAGTTCATTTATGACCTTTCCATTTAACCCTGTGTTATCCAAACTCTGTTCAATGAAAAGTGTAAACTCACCACATAAACACTCTATATACAAAATAAAATTCCCCAATAAAGATCAGAACATGATCACATTTTCATGGAAGCACAGTTGAATGAATGCTGATTATTCAGAGAATTAACGTATTTATGTTTATTGAGGATTGTTTTTTTTTTCATGTACTAACAGTTAAGCTTCATACACACAATACGAAAATTGGATGAAAAATACCACTTTTGAAGCGTTCGTTCATATGAGCGTATAATTTTTTTTTTTTTGGTGGGCGAGTGGATCTTGGGTGGGAGTTGCCACACTTTTTTCCCCAGGACTTGACCCCTGCCCTTAGACGAGTACTTTTGAACGACATTCACAAGTAATCAACTGTACTGAGAATTTTCATAGATATGTTAGCACGAACATTTGTTAAAAAAATCTATGTGTATGGCTAGCTTTAGGGCATAAGAAGTTATAAGATGGTTTATAGCTTACTAATCAAATTGGTGTCAGATGAATGAATGAAGTATAAATAGATGGGTGAGATTGTCAGCAAGTTTCAGGAAGTCTAATCAGTGGCCTCTTTCCAGGTCTCATGAACAATGGGACCTATATCAACCTTTCACTAAATCTTTGATTTATTCATTAGTAAAACATGCCAGTGTTTGTATCACCCCCACACCACCCCCCTACACTTACCTAGGTCCCATCTCAATCCAGCGCTGCGCCTATCTGCAGTGGCTCTCTTCTCTCTCTGTTCACAGCCATTGCCATTGGGCTCCTGCTGCAGTCAATCAAATTCTGTGGGCAGCGTGTGTGTGTGTGTGTGTGTATGGGGAGGGGGGGGGGCCTGAACCGTACTGTGTGTCTCAATAGACGCACACAACCCGGCTCAGGATCAATACCACAGGTGTACCACCAAAGGAAGCAGCTTCTCATTAGAAGAAAAGTCTCCAGCACCAGCGGGGGGACCCCAAAGGAGAAGGGTAGGGGCTGCTTTGTGCACAGAGCAGGTAAGTATAATATTTTAATAAATATTATTTTAATAAAATGCTTTAAAAAATAATAATCATCCACTGAGCTACTAATATATCATTCATTGACTTGTTTTTTAATTACCTTTGCAATTTCTGTTCTGTGTCCTATAAAAGGCAACCACAGATTTAAAAAAAACAAAATAGTTGCAATGCATGCATAGTAAAAGCTTTACATATCAAAATATTTGTAAAGTAATATATAGTGCCAGGATGTAACTAGAACCTACAGGGCCCCGATACAAGAAACCATGACCCCCGACCCCCACCCCCCCCAGCCAATCCGAGCCCCGGCCTTCCAATTTTCGGAGAGCGTCTATGGACATCCTCCCAAAACCCTACCTCCCACGTGTCCCCTGGGATGTGCATCCAGCGCAATCACGGAGGCCCTTTATCATGTGATCAGCTGATCACATGTAAACGGACTTGCTGGTTATCAGCAGTACTTTACTTCCACACTGTGTCTGTGTAAGAAAAGGAGAACTGTTAACAGTCAAGAATGCCAGTAAATTGTTTACACTGATAATCAGTGCTCATCAATGCCGCCTATCAGTGCTGCATTTCAGTGCCGCCAATCACTGCTCATAATTGATGCCTATCAGTGCTCATCAATGCCGCCTATCAGCGCTGCATTTCAGTTCCCATCAGTGCCGCCTATCAGTGCTCATTAATGCTGCCCATCAGTGCCACCTATCATTGCTCAACAATGCTGCTTATCAGTACACATCAGTGCTCATCAATGCCACCTATCAGTGCAGCCGATCAGTGCTCATCAATGAAGCCAGCCTCCTCAGCATGGCTATAAACTCTCATACAGCTCTCAGTCGGTGTTGTAAAATACATCTCGACCCACTGGCAGTTCTCCCTGCTCCCCCCCACCACCCGTCCTCTCTCACACGGGATGAGAGAGAAGATACAGCCGATCTGCTCCTTCTCCCCTCACCCCTCTCCTGTGTGGGGTCTGCGAGATGTGTGAGCTCATTAGCATCACAATTGACTTCCCGCAGAGCACACACAGGGGGGACGGAGCAGATTGGCTGTGTCTCCTCTCTTATTCTGTGCGAGAGAGGAGGGGGGGAGCAGGGATAACTGCCGGCTGTGAGCTGTATGGGAGATACTCTCCTCTCAGAGCCCTGCGATTAGCAACCCCGTTGGGCCCCTGAACCAAAAGTTTTGGGGCGCCTGCCTTTACGCGCACATGAACTTTAATGGTATCCCAGTCTTAGTCTGTAGGGTTCAATATTAAGTTGCACTCTTTGCAGCTATAACAGCTTCAACTTTTCTGGGAAGGCTGTCCACAAGCTTTAGTAATGTGTCTATGGGAATGTTTGACCATTCTTCCAGAAGCAAATTTGTGAGGTCAGGCACTAATGTTGGACGAAACGATCTGGTTCGCAGTCTCCACTCTAATTCATCCCAAAGGTGTCCTATTGCATTGTGGTCAGGATTCTGTGCACGCGAGTCAAGTTCCTCCACCTCAAACTCACTCATCCATGTCTTTATGGACCTTGCTTTTTGCACTGGTCCAAAGCATTTGGTAGCGGGGAGATTATGGTGTGGGGTTTTTTTTTCAGCGGTTGGGCTTACCCCTTAGTTCCAGTGAAGGAAAATGTGCTTCTGGGAGAATGGTCAAATATTCCCATAGACGCACTCCTAAACCTTGTATACAGCCTTCCCAGAAGAGTTGAAGCTGTTATAGCTGCAAAAGGCAGGCCAACTCAATATTGAACCCTACAGACGAAGACTGGGATGCCATTAAAGTTCATGTGCGTGCAAAGGCAGGTGTCCCAATACTTTTGGTAGTATAGTGTATATTTATTGGCTCAACCACCTATTTTTATTGCCTTCCTGACACTTGTGTATGTTAGGTCTCATTAACTGTGGTGAAAACTCACTTTAGAAAAAAATACCCAATCATATGAAGGGAAAATAAAATAACATAAAAAAAACTGTATTTTTGCTTGCACATGATTGGATGATGGAAGTAATCAAAGCTTCACTTCATTTACTAAGCTAAAGGAAAATTCCCTTCCAAAGTGAACAGTCTATTTGCCTTTAGTGAATCAACCCCACTGCATCCAAATATAGTCAAATGTGCAGCCTAAGGGCTCATTGACATGTGCTTCAGCCCTTGAGGTCCCTAAGAAAAGTGATCCATACGCTTTTCAAAGGTATTTGACAGGTGGTAAGAAGGCAGACTTGCATGGGTCATGAGCAGTGGTAATGTATTACCGCTGCTGAATGGTGTTTTTTTTAATCACAGCTTCATGGCCGTGACATGTGTATAGCCCTCCCTGCTACATTTCTGTGTTTAGGTGGGAAGTTGGGGGGATGGGAAAACCACAGCCCCCCTGGCTGCACACATGAGTGAATCCTAAAAAGGCTTATGAACCCGATAACCTTTCCTAGTGGGTTCTGTAATTTAACAGACCTGGTCAGACATGCCACCCTCTCTTGTGTGTGATGAGAGTTATGCCATTACTTATCAATGCCACCACAGAGCACTGGAGTGTGAGGGTGGGAAGCACATTTCTACCAATAGATCAGTGGTGGACTGTCCATACAGGGCACCACCCCCCTAGAAGCATGTGATTAGAGCCCAAAGCTCTAATTGGCCTCCAAAAAGGGTGGGCTCAGGGCGCAGAGCACTGTAACCTAAGTACACCCAGTTGTGTGACAATAGAAATTTATATTCAGTATTAGGGATGAGCTTCGTGTTCGAGTCGAACATACGTTCAACTCGAACATCGGCTGTTCGTCCGTTCGGCGAAGTCCGAACATTTTGGTCCGTTCGCGCCAAATTCGTGTGGCGCTCACGGCCCACAATGCACTGCGATGGCGCAGTGCATTGCTGGCTCATGATTGGCCAAGCATGCACTGTGACCCCGCATGCTTGGCCAATCGCAGCGTCAGCAGCGAGGAGAGCCATGATTGGCCACAGGCAGGATGCCTGTGGCCAATCATAGCTCAGGCTGTGTAGTGCACGCCCCACACTATATAAGGCCGCCAGCGCAGCGGCCTTGTGTAGTGTGTTGGCGTCTGAAGCAGTGGGTGTTCTGTGTACCTTCAACACAGTACACACCGATCGTTTTCGGCCAATTTTCGATCTTGCTGTTGTGTAGTGGTTGTTGTCTGCGTGCCCTGACCGCAGTATACACCGCTATATTCACCTCACCTATATAGCTAGTGATCTATCTTTTATAATAGAGCTTGCAGTCAGTAGTGTTAGGAGCTAGTGCGTGCTGTCTGCGTGCTCTGTACCCATTACATACCGCTATATCCACCTACATAGCTCTTCTCTATTTGAGCCCACTTGCCATCTGCAGGAGTTATTGGAAGTTGTGTGTGCCTCCAGCACAGCACAGTATACATCTGTATATACCCCTTTATCTCTGGTGTTCTATAATAAAGGCATCTGCAGGAGTAAGTGGGTGTTGTGTGCCTCTAGCACAATATACACTACCCAACTGCTTTTTTACCCAACTCCCTTCAGGCCATTACCATGTCTGGAAGGCCAGCAAGGAGAGGCAAACAGGCGCGAGCCGATAAAAGAGGGCAAGCAGGCTCTGTGTCTAGAGACAACAGTGCTGGTCGTGGACGCGGTGCATTGTCATCAGCATGTGGCCATGGGACACGCTTGTCCTTCTTTTCAGCAGCTGGACATGTTGAGCCGCAACATGCCAACGACTTGGTAGAGTGGATGACCAAGCCCTCTTCATCCTCCTCATCCTCTCTCACCCAGTCTCAGGGTACTAGCAAAGCAGCTGCCAACGCATCGTCTTCCCTCCTCTCAATGTCATCATCAGTGACTCCTTCCCTAGACCCACCACGTCCTCCTGAGGAGTCTCCTGAACTCTTTGAGCACAGTGTTGGGTACATGCTCCAGGAGGATGCCCAGTGTTTTGTAGCCTCTGATGATGATACTCAGCTAGAGGAAGGCAGTAGCGTGAGCGCAGAGAGAGGGGATGCTCAAGAAGGACAGCAATCTGGCAGTCATGTTCTACAAGCTGCAGCATACTGCCAGGTTTGCTACAGCGATGAAGAGGGAGGGGATGATGAGGGCACTGACTCCACGTGGGTGCCTGGAAGGAGAGAGGAGGAGGAGGAGGAGGCACATGTCCAACGAGGCAGGATGCCCTCCGGGGGCCAGCTTAGGGGCAGCACACCGACTGAATCACACCGCAGAGCTCTGCCTGTGCAGGGCGCTGCCTCTGCGCGTTATTCTAAAAGTTCTTTGGTGTGGGCCTTTTTTGAGACGAGTGCATCAGATCGCACCACTACTATTTGCAACATATGTCTCAAGCGTATCTCGCGTGGCCAAAACATCAGCCGCTTGGGCACCACATGCTTGACCAGACATATGTTGACCTGCCATGCAGCTCGTTGGCAAGCGTACCTCAAAGACCCACACCAAAGAACAAAGCGGACCTCTCCTTGCTCCTCATCAGCTGGCATCTCCAACCCCACTAGACCTTCAGTCCTCTCTGAAACCTGCTCTGAGACGAATGAAGGTGTAGAATTAGGTGTGTCATAGCCAAGTGCTTTCGGGAACTCTGCTAGCGGTACACTCACGTCCGATTATAGCAGGCAAATGTCCCTGCCCCAGCTGCTGGACCGGCGAAAGAAGTTCACTCCCAGCCATCCACATGCCCAGCGGTTGAATGCTAGCTTGGCTAAATTGCTAGCACTTCAACTGCTGCCTTTTCAGTTGGTAGACTCTGCCCCCTTCCGTGAGTTTGTACAATGTGCGGTTCCTCAGTGGCAGGTCCCCAAACGCCACTTTTTCTCACGGAAGGCGATTCCGGCTCTCTACCGGCATGTGGAAGGCAATGTCCTTGCCTCGCTGGACAGGGCGGTCAGCGGTAAGGTGCATATTACCGCTGACTCATGGTCCAACCGGCATGGACAGGGACGTTACCTGTCTTTCACGGCCCATTGGGTCACTCTTCTGGCAGCTGGGAAGGATGCAGGACAAGGTGCAGTAGTGTTGGAGGTTGTTCCGCCACCACGCCTCCAAAATGCTACTATTGGTTGTGACACACCTCTCTCCTCCACCCCCTCCTCTTCTTCTTCCTCCATGGCCTCTTCCAATGCTCTGTCCTCAGAACCAGCGGTGCTTCGTAGGCGTTCCAGGGGCTACGCAAGTACGCAGGCAAAACGATGCCATGCCGTGCTTGCGCTGGTTTGTTTGGGGGACAGGAGCCATACTGGGGCGGATGTTTTGTCAGCTCTGCAGGGGCGGCCGAGAGGTGGTTGACGCCACGTCAGCTTAAGCCAGGAATGGTGGTTTGTGACAATGGCACCAACCTCCTCTCCGCCCTCCGACAGGGACAACTGACCCATGTGCCCTGTGTAGCTCACGTCCTTAAAGAGGAAGTAAACCCTGATGGGTTTACTTCCTCTTTTTTTCCCTGCAAAGGTAAAGCATAATGGACTACTATGCATCGCATAGTAGCTCATTATGTGTCACTTACCTGACACAGGAGCCAGCGAAGTCGCCGCTGATCCCTGTAGTCCGCCGCATCCATCTTGCTGGTGGCGTCTCGCAGCTCCGACCAATCACAGCGGCGAAGCCGCGATGACGTCACTCCCGCGCATGCGCACGGGAGTCGACAAATTAGGCAAATCCATTCTCGGACTTGCCGCATTTAGTGCGCCTGCGCGCCGCTGTCTATGGCGCATGCGCCGTAGACAGCGGTGCCCATTTTCGGGCAAATATCTCCTAAACCATATAGGTTTAGGAGATATTGCTTGGACCTACAGGTAAGTGGTTTGAAGGGGTTTACTTCCTCTTTAACCTGGTGGTGCAGCGGTTCTTGGGCAGGTACCCCGGCTTACAGGATGTCCTGAAGCAGGCCAGGAAAGTCTGTGTGCATTTCCGCCGATCATTTAATGCCTGTGCTCGGCTGGCTGAGCTCCAAAAGGAGTTGAACCTGCCCAAGAACCAAATTATATGTGACATGCCCACCAGATGGAACTCAACGTTGGCCATGCTGCAGCGGCTGCACACACAGCAGAGGGCCATCAATGAGTACCTGTGCGACTACGGCACCAGGACAGGGTCAGGGGAGCTCGGTTTTTTCTCACCACACCAGTGGGGCATGATCAGGGATGCATGCACTGTCCTGTCACCATTTGAGGAGGCCACAAGGATGGTGAGCAGTGACAGTGCATGCATCAGTGACACTGTACCTCTTGTCTACCTCTTGGAGCATACGCTGCATGGAATAATAGACAGGGCACTTGAGGCAGAACAGAGGCAGGAAGAGGAGGACTTCCTTGCCTCTCAAGGCCCCCTTTATCCAGACAGTGTTCCTGCTGTGCCACCCATCACACAGGAAGAGGATGAGGAGGAGGAAGAGGAGGAGGAGGATGATTGTGTCAGCATGGAGGTGGAGGCTGGCACTCAGCAGCAGCAGCAGTCTTGTAGGGATGATTTACAGTCCCAAGAAACACGTGGACTTGTACGTGGCTGGGAGAAGGTAGCTGCGGATCATGTTGTCCTTAGTGACCCAGAGGACTCCGGACCGAATGCCTCAGCTAACCTACGCTGCATGGCCTCCCTGATCCTGCAAAGCCTTCGGAAGGATCCTCGTATTCTTCGGATCAAGGAGAGGGACCATTACTGGCTGGCCACTCTCCTTGATCCACGTTACAAGGGTAAGGTTGCCGACCTTATCTTGCCATCGCAGAGGGAGCAGAGGATGAGACATCTCCGGGAGGCCTTGCAGAAAGGTCTGTGCAACGCGTTCCCAGAGACTGGGAGGTTACAAACTCCTGGTCCTGGACAACGTGTTGCTGAGGCATCGGTCAGAAGGAGCAGTGGAGAAGGTGGCCGTCTGACTGATGCTTTCAGACAATTTTTTAGTCCGCAGCCCGAAGGTATGATCGGTTCCAGCACCCATCACCAGCGTCTGATTTACATGGTGCAGGAATACCTAAGGGCAAGGTCAGACTTGGACACCTTTCCCACTGAAAATCCTCTGGCTTACTGGGTCTTGAGGATGGATCACTGGCCAGAGCTTGCACAGTATGCAATTGAGCTACTGGCCTGTCCTGCATCCAGCGTTCTTTCGGAACGCACCTTCAGTGCTGCTGGTGGCTTTGTTACCGATCACAGGGTGCGCCTGTCGACCGAATCAGTTGATCGACTGACCTTCATCAAGATGAATCAGTCTTGGATCACCCACAGCTACCAAGCACCTGAAGCTGATGTAACAGAATAATTTTTTTTTTAAATATCACATCCCTTCAAGACTGCCTATGCTGATGCTGAGTGACTGTCCTGTTATGTTGATTGTCTATCCTCTTCCTCCTCCGCTGATATGTTGGAAGAACATTTCTGGTTCTGGGTGATGCCATCAGCCCAATTTTTCTGCCCCTGTTTAACAGGGGCGTTTAAGTACAATTTTTGATGCAATGCTTTGCAGCAGGGCTAATTCCTGCAATAAAACTAGAGTATATGGGAGAGGTTGCAGTGTGGTGGCACCAGCACCAGTGCCTAAGGCCCAATTTTTCTGCCCCTGTTTAACAGGGGCGTTTAAGTACAATTTTTGATGCAATGCTTTGCAGCAGGGCTAATTCCTGCAATAAAACTAGAGTATATGAGAGAGGTTGCAGTGTGGTGGCACCAGCAGCAGTGCCTAAGGCCAAATTTTTCTGCCCCTGTTTAACAGGGACATGTAATTACAATTCTTGATATAATATTTCACAGGAGGGCCCCTTCCTGTGCCCACCCAGAGTAACGGTGAGGACTTATAGTGTTGTGGCACCAGCACCACAACCACCAAAGGTCAATTTTTCTACCACTGTTCAACAATGGCATGTAATTACAATTCTTGATATAATCGTTCACAGCAGGGCGCTCCAGCGCCCACCAAGAGTCACTTTGAGGGCTTACAAAGTTGTGGCAAAACCAACACCTTGTTCCGCCATTTCTGCAGAGCATATAGGGCAGGCCCCTACTTTCCAATTTCCTACATCCAATTTACAAACATCTCCTACTTGCCAACGGAAGGAGACAACAGCAAGTGAGATGAAAAAAGATGGACGACAAAACAAATTATACAGGGGTGATAACCCTTCCCTATGTTTTCCAAAAAGCTTAAAAATAGTTTTTTTTGACTGGAGCTACACTTTAAAAATGTACCAGTTGAAAATTACAAACAGATTCAACTTAACACAACAAACCTACACAGTCCCTGTCTTGTTTGCACCGCCTGTATACTGCTGTTCTGAGTATATAGGGCCTGGGGGCCACACGCATTTCCTTTTTTTAATATGGGTACAGGGTTCCCCTTAATATGCGTACAAGACCCAAATAGGCTGGTAATGGGCAGGGAGGGCTACCCATGCCATTTTTCTCAATGATTTTCAACCATATTGCAGGAACCAGATATAACATTAAAACCGCAAGCAGTTTTAAATGGTGTTATTTCCGTTTAATGTCATTTTGTGCAGGGACTGTTCTAAACACGGGAAACACGTGGCACTTCACGGGCATACTACAGACACCCCCCAGGCACCATATTTAAAGGAATATTTCACTTTTTTTTTCACTTTAATCGTCATTAAAATCAGTGCTCCCGCCAAAACTGACATTTTTAAAAACATTTTAGGCATTGACCCATGTCCCCTGGGGCAGGAGCCAGGTCCCCAAACCCTTTTTAGGACAGTATCTTGCATATTAGCCGTTAAAATTAGCACTTTTAATTTCGAACGTTCGAGTCCCATAGACTTCAATGGGGTTCTAAAGTTTGTACGAATTTGGGGTCCGTTCGAAAGTTCTGGTGCGAACCAAACCGGGGGGTGTTCGGCTCATCCCTATTCAGTATTGTCTTCCTGATTCTCCTCCTGGCCAATCAGGAAGTGGGTCCTAAGACCCGTCACCTGATTGGCCGAGAGGAGAAGCGATCCTATTGGCCGCCGAGGAGAAGGTAGTCGACGCAAAGGAAGTCGCCAAGCCGAGGAGGACGAGACGCAGGGTAAAGCTGCCGCCCGGAGGAAGCGATGCCCGCTACCTAGATGGGGCAAGTGCGGGTTGCAGTAAAGTAAATTTAGTTGGATATTAATAAAAAAAAAAACTGACCTTTGAAAATACAAGTATTGGATGTGACTGGGAGAACTGGTTGGAGCAAGACCCTAAACTTGTTGGCTCCTCTAAGGATGAATGAATTTAAGTTAAGTTCCTTCACTGGGTATACTATACTCCCTCTAGGCTGCATAGAATCTTCCCAGATCGGGCCCCCTCTCCAATGTAGACTCCCACCAGCGTCCTATTTACATAAGTATGTTTTGGGAGTGCCCCTCTATTGTGACATATTGGGTTGCTGTCTTTGAGGAAATAAACCTTAGATTACGATTGACCCTCTTGTCCTCTCCATCCCTAGCATTACTGGGGATTCCGGATGACGAACAATGGTCTCACTATACTAAGCTATTAATACATTTTCTGCTTTACTACGCCAAAAAAGATTCTGATAAACTGGTCGTCCTTGACGCAACCTGAAGTGTCCTCATGGGAGGCTATGGTGAATATGGACCTCCTCTCTGTATAAGTTAACGTATATTAATAGGGAGTGCCCATGGAAATTTGAAAAGGTATGGTCCTCTTGGACCTTGACCTGATGTGGTTCACCTGCAATATCCTTGTTTGGGTGAAGGGTCGGGTAGTAAGTTTTAAGTTTGGAGTGGCCTTCTTACCGACCCCTCCCTTGCCTGATTGCTCCTTTTGTCTATCTGTTACCCCCTTCCTTCCCCATCCCCTCTCCCCTTTGTCTTTTTACCCTTCCCTCTCCCCCTCCACCACACCATGCCCCTGGGTATACAATGGTTCTCCTTCCTATAAAGGAGGTCTTCTTTCCTGTTACTTACATGTGTAATTTGCCGTGTTTTACTTGGCTTAATCTGCTTACATTTACCTGTCCTTTAATGGTTTTGATTGCTCACTATACACGTATTCTACATGTACATTCCTTTGTTGTGTACTGAACTAGACCATGTTTTTGTGCTCTGTTTATACTGTATTACTACAGACTCAAATAAAGCACACCTGTTTTGTAAAAAAGAAAAAAAGAATTGAATGTATTAGGTTTAGGTGCCACAATGTCTAATGTGTGGTTTGCATTTTCTATTTCATAATCGGACATTTTGAATATCCTTAGGAGATGGTCATATCTTTTTTTCCATCAAAGATATCTAAATATTAAAATTCTAAGTAAGCAAACAGTACTGCAGCTATGCAACGTAACATAATAAATACCGCACAAGTCTGTGAAATGTTCTGTTAGGGCTTGTCTGCCTAAATTGCTGAGTAAAACCTATTCACCAAAAGGTCCAACTGATCTTTAAACCGACTGGAACCGGTTTTGGAAAAGGTTCTCACTGATGTTGGTACAACGTAAATATATATCCTTTCAGCAGGGAACAAAGAAAGTAGCAGGCGCTTGTCCTGAAATGCTCTGCGTTGGCCACAGGACAAATATGTAAATAGTTAATAAGCGCTGCTGAGCGATGAGCATCTAACCAAAGCAAACATGCCATGAGCTGTGCCGAGGCTGAACATGGCATGTTGTGACTAAGTCAATGGATTATTTACTGGACGGGACGCGCAAAATGGAACACAGATGGCGGGCACTGCCTAGGGCAAACCTGTCATGAAAGGAATACAAGGAACTGCTGTTGCCAACTTTCTTCTGAAAATGGTAGACATCTAGCTGTCATGCTGGCCCAATGGCTTCATAAGTTTGAGTCAGCTGTTCATATTGCATACTTGTTGCAGATCAGTGTCTCAAACTATTGAAGAACGCCCTTTGAGAGCCAGGAAACCAGCATTTAGAAGGAGTGCTCAGCATTGGCAGCATTTGTGTTTTGCTCATGACTGATTTAAAGTGACTTCGCCAAAGGACCACGTACATCCCTGTGCTTTTAAGCAGGGGTAGGCTCCTTCCAGGCATACCTGCCCTTAATATATACATTATTATATCATATAAAGCCCTATACACACTATCAGATTTTCTGCTGATTTTTCCCCCCAAAAAACCCATATAATATGAGGTCAAACCTTAGGAGTTTCAATTTGTATGCAATCAGGCAGGCCCTTGCACTACATGTATCAAAAAGTTTACCAAGGCTCCATGGGTGTCCGCAGAACTTTTTTCAGGGGGGGGGGGGCATACTTTTAGGGTCACCCCTTTTCGACAATGTCATTATCACATTATCATGGTCAGAGACTGCAGATGTAGTACAGTCCCTAGGATAAGTAATGGATAATGGCCAACAGGCCCTCTTACCAAACCCAGCAAAACTACAGCAGTGATCCCTCCGGCTGGACGATCGCTCACTCTGGGTTCCCCGGGGGCGACTCTGGTCAGTAGTGTAGCATGTCTGTACCCTGGCAGTGGCTCAGTCTTTCTCTCTCTGGCGGCGCTTGGCAGCGTGGCTCTCTCTGGTGGCGCTGGACAGCATGGCTCTCTCTGGTGGTGCGGGGCAGTGTAGCTCTCTCTCTGGTGGCGCTGGGCAGTGTAGCTCTCTCTCTGGTGGACCTGGGCAGCATGGCTCTCTCTCTCTCTCTGGCTTCTGCCCAGCACACTCCTTGTTGTTTTTCCTGTAGCACTCTCTCTCTCAGCTTTTTTCCAGGCTTCAGTCTCTCAATCTCTCTCTTGATCGAGCTGTAGCCTCCCTGTGGAAAATGGGGCCGCCAATCTTTGGGACTACATGTCCCATGATGCTCTCTTCTCCTAGTCTCCTTTGATTGGCCCTCAGTTATGGCCAATAGGGAAGGAACGGAGCAGGCAGCAAGCTGGGTGAGGAACCTGGTGAGAGCCGTCGTCTCTTCTCCCTGATAGGAGAAAGGGGGGGTGACTGCTGGACTGAGCAGGGAAAAGAGCCTGCAGTCGCACTACACTGATAGAGGGGCTTGACAGAACCTTGATGGTGTCACCCCACTGGCGGGGTGCCCACGGATGTGGGCTGCCCGAACCTTGATAGCGATGGAACTGTGTTGAATTTAAGATCTGGTCCTTGATTCCAGGGGGGGCACTTGACCCCCCCTTGCCCCTACCTGCAGATGCCCATGCAAGGCTCCATCATAGGATGGCACTGTGGGAGTCCTAGTGATAGAGCAGTGCTACTTCCTATAAGTCAACTTTAAATCAAGATAAAGTGCAGAAATGAAAGAAATGAAGGAAGGACCACAACATGTCCCTCATATTTTTAACCTGTAGTAATTGTTAATATTAAAGACGTATTACATGATGTGGCACGGTGATAGGGGATGGCTCCACCAACGACTAATGTACGTAACAGGCATTTTACTAGCTCTGATGAAAAATAAAATAAAAAAGTTATTATAAATTAAAATGTTTCCTTTTTTTTTTCTCTTTTCTTTTCTTCGCGAACACGTACTTATAAGATCACAAAAGAAAGACACGAGCACAGAAGGCACAATTAAAGAAGAACATAAATAAGGAGGGGGAGGAAGTATCGGCTCTCGGGTGGAGGCACCGCCATCTTCAGTAAGGGAATCAGCTGTTTTCTGGGACATGTGTGTCTCCCAGAAGACAGCAGGGAGGACGGAGAAGGCGCCAGAAGTGGTGTAGATACCCGCGGGTGGCTCGGCTATCTATACCCAGAAGTGGGAGCAAAATACCTGTATTAGACAGGTATCTGCTCCCCCCCTCCCCCTGAAAGGTGCCAAATGTGACAACGGGGGGGGGGGGGGAGTATCCTGAAAAGTGGAAGTTCCATTCTTTGGGTAGAACTCTGCTCTAAGTAGTTAAACCAGGGGTAGGCAACCTTTTGAGCACAGTGTGCCGACATTTTTTTTCAAAGAAATTGAGCGTGACGATTTTTTAACAAAAAAATGTCAACTTCACACTCTTAATCACGAAAAAAAATTTTTATAATGTAAATGCTGTAAATTACGTTAATAGTGAGAAATTAACATCCTGCACTCCCACGCCTCAGATCACCCCCAATTCCTGCACCTTCACACCTCAGATCACTGTCCCCCCTGCAAATCTGTTTCACCACTGTAACCCCCCTGCTCATCTTCCCCATCATCTCCCCTCTCTGTATACACAGCCTCTCCCCTCTCTGTATACCCAGCCTCTCCCCTCTGTGTATACCCAGCATCTTCCTCTCTGTATACCCAGCATCTTCCTCTCTGTATACCCAGCATCTTCCTCTCTGTATACCCAGCATCTTCCTCTCTGTATACCCAGCCTCTCCCCTCTCTGTATACCCAGCATCTCCCCTCTCTGTATACCCAGCATCTCCCCTCTCTGTATACCCAGCATCTCCCCTCTCTGTATACCCAGCATCTCCCCTCTCTGTATACCCAGCCTCTCCCCTCTCTGTATACCCAGCCTCTCCCCTCTCTGTATACCCAGCCTCTCCCCTCTCTGAGGATGCACATGAGCATGTGTGGGAATGACATCAACGCAGCCTGGCCAAGGCAAGTGACCGAAGACACAGAACCCAGAAGGAAGACCGGGTGAAGATGGAAGTGCCTGGGCCCCGCCGGATTGATCACAGCACAGCACTGGAGGGCTCAGTCAGACAATTTAAGTGTACCCTAATGTGCTAATATGCTGGGCATACTTGTACATTATGGCATAACCTACCTTAGTGCCCCTAAAAAGTAGTAATGTTAGAAAAGTTTACTAGCGCTTTGAGCAATATGTACAGGAGTGTGGAGGGTATGACAGTGGGCACTATGTACAGGAGAGGAGTGTGGAGGGTATACCAGCGGGCACTATGTATAGGAGAGAAGTGTGGAGGGTATGACAGTGGGAACTATGTATAGGAGAGAAGTGTGGAGGGTATGACAGTGGGCACTATGTATAGGAGAGGAGTATGGAGGGTATGGCAGTGAGTAGTATGTATAGGAGAGGAGTGTGGAGGGTATGACAGTGGGCACTATGTATAGGAGAGAAGTGTTGGAGGTATGACAGTGGGCACTATGTATAGGAGAGGAGTATGGAGGGTATGACAGTGAGTAGTATGTACAGGAGAGGAGTGTGGAGGGTATGACGGTGGGCACTATGTATAGGAGAGGAGTGTGGAGGGTATGACAGCGGGTGTTATGTATAGGAGAGAAGTGTGGAGGGTATGACAGTGAGCAGTATGTACAGGAGAGAAATGTGGAGAGTATGACAGTGGGCACTATGTATAGGAGAGAAGTGTGGAGAGTATGACAGTGGGCACTATGTACAGGAGGAGGATGAAATAATCTCGGAAGGAAAAATGTAAAGGCTTGTGGAAGGATGTTTAGGGACTGTGTAGTGGTTAAGCGGGCCATTATGGATTGAAATTACACCAATTAAGCAGAGACCAGCCATAGTCGATCTATGTATGGGCTAGCTGGTTTTACACAAGTCAACCTATTAACCAACTTGAGTACAACCAGCCTGTCAGGTTTTCCCCAAAACAATCAGTGCTGCCAGCTATAGTTAGCAAGACTAATCATTGTATTTAGTGGCAGAACACAATAACACTGCGGGAGTGATTGCCCCATTCACAGGTCAGCAGGTTAGAGGGTGTGTGGGGACAGGCTGGGGAGAGATACTAGTCAGTCCCTGGGTAGGCACTGGTTAGTATCACAGGTTACATACGCCACGATTGTTAGAGCGAGAGCAATAATTCTAGCACTAGACCTCCTCTGTAACTCTAAACATGTAACCTGTAAAAAAATTAAAAGCATCGCTTAGTACACAACAAAAAATTGTGCTAAATTTAGTGGGTTTTTTTTAAAGAATGAAATAGTTTCTTTCCAAAAAAAAAGTTAGCAAAATTGCTGCACAAATATCGTGTAACATAAAAAGTTGCAAAGACCACCATTTTATTCCATAGGGTGTCTGCTAAAACAATATATAATGCTTGAGGGTTCTGAGTAATTTTCTAGCATAAAAAAATGATGATTTTTTACATTTAGGAGAGAAGTCTCAGAATGGGCCTGGGTGGCAAGGGGTTAATTATCATAAGTAATGTACAAATAATTATTATAAGCACTGTGAGTTCATCCTCTCAGTCTGCTGCAGAGTGTTCCAGCTTGTATTTAAACTGGTCGCTCTGTATGTAGCTTCTGACAGGCTGCACAAGCAGCCCTGTATCTCCGGAACCATAAATGATAGCAGCCCCATATTTTAACCAGTGCTGGAGTGGGTCTTTAGCTACCTACCCAAATGTTGGGTCTCTGTGACTCCTGATTGCCGAGCTACAATCCTCAAAGTAATTTTTTTTTTTAATTATTATTATTTTTTTGGGCAAATGGGCCTATCTTGAGAAAGGGGCCTGGAGCTGCAGCTCCAATAGCCCCTATGTTAATCCGGCCCTGCTCTAGCCTCTCTTTATACCTAGTCACTCTCCTCTCTATATTCCCAGCCTGTATACTAGCCTGTCTTCTATATACACTAGCCTCTCTGTATAGTAGCTTTGGGTACCCTTATTTAATGATAATTTATAATGTTACACACACACACATTATATACATGTGTATGCCCGCTTAACCATATGATTTTCTTTACTTTGCTGCTATTAGCTCTAGCCCCAGATCTTTTGTATACCTAGCAACGCACCTGCCCACCACTGTATCCCCCTGCAAATCTGCCCCACCACTATACTGCCCTGCACATCTGCCACACCACTGTGCTACCCTGCACATCTGCCCTACCACTATACCCACCCTGCAATATGCCCCACCACTGTACCCCCCCTGCACATCTGCTCCACCACTATATCCCCCTGCACACCTGCCCCACCACTGGAAAACCCTGAACATCTGCACACCACTATACTACCGTGTGTATCTGCCCCACCACTATACCACCCTGCTCATCTGCCCCACCACTGTACCCCTCTGCTCATCTGCCCCACCACTGTACCCCCCTGCTCATCTGCCCCACCACTGTACCCCCCTGCTCATCTGCCCCACCACTGTACCCCCCTGCTCATCTGCCCCACCAATGTACCCCTTTCTCATCTGCTCCACCACTGTAACCCTCTGCACATCTGTCCCACCACTGTAACCCCCTGCATATCTGTTCCACCACTGTACCACCCTGCTCTTCTGTCCCACCACTGTACCACCCTGCTCTTCTGTCCCACCAATGCCCCCCCTTTCTCATCTTCCCCACCACTGTACCTCCCTGCACATCTGCTCCACCGCCGTACCGCCATGCTCTTCTGTCTCACCGCTGGACCATCTTCTCATCTGTCCTAACACTGAACTTATCTGCTCATCTGCCCCACCACTGTAACCCCTTTTCTCATCTGCCCCACCAGTGTACATCCTGCACATCTTTCCCACCACTGTACCCCCTGCTCTTCTGCCCCACCACTGTAACTCCCTGCTCATGGGTTCCACCAATGTACCTCCTTTCTCCTCTGCACCCCTCTGCACATCTACCCCACCTCTGTACCCCCCTGCTCCTCTACCCCATCGCTGTAACCCCCTGCTCATCTGTCCTACCAATGTACCTCCTTTCTCCTCTGCCCCAATACTGAACCCCCATGCTCATCTTTCCTACCACTGTAACCTTCTCATCTGGCCCAACACTGAAATCCCCCTGCTCATCTGTCTCACCACTGTAACCCCCTGCTCATCTGCCCCATCACTGTACACCCCTACTTTTCTCTCCCACCACTGCAACCCCCCTGCTCATCTGTCCCATCAATGTATCCCCTTTTCTCATCTGCCCCACCACTGTACCTCCCTGCACATCTGCTCCACCGCTGTATCCCCATGCTCTTCTGTCTCACTACTGAATCACCTTCTCATTTGTCCTAACACTGAACCCATCTGCTCATCTACCCCTAACCCGCTTTCTCATTTGCCCCACAATGAACCTCCTGCACATCTGTCTCACCTTTGTACCCCCTGCTCTTCTGCCCCACCACTGTAACCCCCTGCTTATCTGTCCCACCAATACAACTCCTTTCATATCTGTCCCACTGATCAACCCCCCCTGCTTTTCTGTTCCACCACTGAACCCCCCTGCTCATCTGGCCCAACACTGAACCCCCCTGCTCATCTGGCCCAACACTGAACCCCCCCCCCCGCTCATCTGGCCCAACACTGAACCCCCCCTGCTTATCTGCCTCACCACTGTACCCCCCTGCTCTTCTGTCCCACTGCTGAACCCCCTTCTCATCCCTTCCACCACGGTACCTCCCTGCACATTTGCCCCACCGCTGTACCCTCCTGCTCATCTGTCTCACCTCCTGCTCATTTTCCTGACTGCTGTACCTTCCTGCTCATCTGCTGTACCCTCTTTTCATCTATGTCGATATGCGTGATATGCAGAGTGGTGAAAGAAAGCCGAGATGGGACGCATCTACCTGTCCTGGCACATTCATCCTCCTGATCCACCTCTTGCATCCAGCCCACGTGCTTGTATGTGATGTATGGGGTGTATGTGATGTCACATACAAGCATCTGGAATAGATGTGCAATGGTGAGCTCAGGTTAGGGTCATTTTCTGAAAGCAGTGGGCATGTGTGCAGGATCATAAGTTAGGCCCCCGCAGATGAGAAAATGTACAGAGCTCTGCGCCACAGGAAAAGTTGGAAGTGACGCAAAAGTCCAAAGTACAAACACGCATGCTCTGACAACGTAGTAAGTCACTATGTTCTTATTTGTTGGCCAACAATTCCTTTCCGTTTGTATGCAAGACAAGTTTGGGCCAGTGCCCTTTGGACAAAAGTTCACGGTTTTGTTGGCCAACAATCCGATCGTGTGTACGAGGCTTAAGCGTTTGTTTTCTTTAAAAATTAGCTATACCCAAAGTATAAAAGTTTGTCTCCTGCAAGCTGCTACAGAATGGGACCCTGCAGTGGTCTCTGAACAGAGAATGTCTTGATGAACCTGGGATGTATTTAGCTGATTTAAACTGAAAGATACATTTTTAACTATTTTCCAAAATAATAATAAGTAAATGGAAATAGTGAGCAGCAAAGATAAATATACTAGTGTATAAATGTATATACAACAGTGGCTTACCTTCCACAGCCAAGCTGATGCTGATCACTAATTCCCTCTCCAAGAACAAGGATACAATACATGTGTGCAAAGTGCTTCAGAGCGATCTCTGTCCTCCTTTTCAGGTCAGCCTCGTCCTTCTCTAGGATAATCATCCTCCTGGAAAGAAGAGTGAACATCAATTTCATGAAAATTAAATATTCTGGATGCTGCTGTTCTAAGGTCTCATATAGACTAGAAGTTAAAAGATCAAGAGCTTGTGCCAAACACCTAGCCTAGGAAAGTGTTTTTTAGCTCTTTGGTACTATATACTGTACACTAGAGTTTAACCTGGCCTTACACTATGCAAATTCTGACCAGTTTACCTCTCATCTGGATCAAAGGGGCTAGGCAGGAAATTGTCAGCTGAACAGTAGCTGCATCCAATCAGATGCAGCCCTGGTTTGGGTATTTTGATCTTCTGTCTATGCTGTGCAGTGTGGATGGTGGAATTGGTTACATTTTTTTTGTTCAGCCCAGGAAAAAAAATAAAAAATTACATCAGTGTATAGTCAGCGTTAGAATTGGGTTTGCCTCTTCCCATGTGTTGTATTGTAGGGCCAGTCCATGCTGACAGTGCAGTCCAAGTTCTGAGTGAGCCCCTGATACAGGAGCACGCTGAAGCATTGTAAGAACAAGAGATCAAATATACACTATATACAAACGTATGGGTCACCTGCCTTTACAAGCTATTGACAGCTTCAACTCTTCTGGGAAGGCTGTTCACAAGGTTTAGGAGTGTGTCTATGGGAATGTTTGACCATTATTCCAGAAGCGCATTTGTGAGTTCAGGCACTAATGTGGATGAGAAGGCCTGGCTCACTGTCTCTGGTCTAATTAATCCAAAAGGTGTTCTATTAGGTTGAGGTCAGAACTCTGTGCAGGCCAGTCACGTTCCTTCACTGCAAACTCCCTCAGCCACGTCTTTCTAGTCCTTGCTTTGTGCACTGGTCTAAATCATTTGGTGGAGGGAGGATTATGGTGTGGGGTTGTTCTTCAGAGGTTGGACTTGGTCTAATTAAGGTGTCAGAATACCAAGACAATTTCATGCTCCCACCTTTGTGGGAACAGTTTGAGGATGGCCCCTTCCTGTTCCAACATGACTGCACACCAGTGCACAAAGCAAGGTCCATAAAGACATGGATGAGCAAGTTTGGGGTGGTGGACCTTGACTGGCCTGCACATAGTCCTGATCCCAACCAGATAGAACACCTTTAGGATGAATTAGACCAGAGACAGCGAGCCAGACCTTCTTATCCACATCAGTGCCTGACCTCACAAACGTGCTTCTGGAAGAATGCTCAAACATTCCCATAGACACACTCCTAAACCTTGTAGACAGCCCTTCCAGAAGAGTTGAAGCTGTTATAGCTGCAAAGGGTGGGCCAACTCAATATTGAACCTTACTAAGACTGGAAAGCCATTGCATGTGAAGGCATGTGTCCCAATACTTTTGGTAATATTGTGTATGTATTTTAATTGTAGATATTTTGTCGTTAGTGAATTAGCAACAGGAGTCACAAAGGTCAACTTTCTCCAAGAAAATCTCTCCATGCAGTAGGTCTGCTCATGCGCTGCAAGGGTTCAATGCCCATTTGTGTCTAGGAGACAGGTAAAGCAGTTTTACTTACCCACCTCTGGCAGACTGTGCTGCCCTATGCCCAGGCAGTGTACTGTTCCTTAATGTCCTCCAGTGCATTGCAGAGCCATGGGCCCCTATATCGGACTTGATGATGTCAGAGTATCTTAGACTGCTGGAGTGCAGAGAAGAAGAAGCTGCAGATGCTGGTCTTGCAGTACGAAGGAGCTTGCAGTGGTGGAAGATCAGGTAAGTAAAACTGCTGAACCTGGTCCCTTAGACAGAAATTAGGATTTAACCATTTCAGTGAGGGAACAGTCCCACTGCAGACATAATACAAGAAATGGTCAGAGACTACAAACATGACACAAGAGATGGTCAGAGACTGCAGACATCATACAAGAGATTGTCAGAGACTGCGAACATGAAACGAGAGATGGTCAGAGACTGCGAACATGAAACGAGAGATGGTCAGAGACTGCAGATATGATACAAGAGTTGGTCAGAACCTGCAGACATGATACAAGAGATGGGTAGCGACTGCAGACATGACACATGAGATGGTCAGAGAATATTGACATGATAGAAGAGATGAACAGAGACTGCAGTCATGCTGCAGAGACTGTGAACATGCCATAGGAGTTATTGGAGACTGAAAACATGCTTCAGTAGACTTGACTGGAAACATATTACATGAGACTGCTAGCCACAGGGAAACACAGGTTAGTGTCTGCAGGAGCCTCGAGGGCTGCACAAAATGTGCCAAAGGGCCGCATGTGGCCCCTGGACCACAAGTTGGGCACCAGGGCTCTAGAATGTCACTTGAGTGACAGCTCTGAGTCTGCCAGGCCTGATGAAGATGGCAGCGCAAAGCAGCAGCGCTGTTTTGGGGCTTTTGGATGTCTACCCATGGGAAGCTTTTACAAGTTTATAATATGTATAACATACAAGTGGGCTCAAAATTTCAAGTCCTGAGCTACTAGCCAGGCCTTAAGGGTTACTCGTCCACCAGTTGCCCCACTTAACCCCTACCCTGCCCTGCCCCTAATTCCACCCCTAAACACGCGCTCATAAATTATCTCATGAAATTATACTCAAATATTTTATGCAGAATTAAGTTATAAAAATAAATATTAACAACAACTTTATCATTGCCTATCAGTGCAGCTTCACCAGTGCTCATCAATGCAACCTCACCAGTTCCCATGAATGCAACCTCACCTGTGCTCATCAGCACAGCCTCATTAGTGGCCATTAATGCAGGCTCACCAGTGCTCATCAGCACTGCCTCGTCGGTGCCAATCAATGCAGCCTCACCTGTGCTCATAAATTCAGCCTCACCTGTGCCCATCAATGCAGCGTGACCAGTGCGCATCAATGCAGCGTGACCAGTGCCTATCAATGCAGCCTGACCTGTGCCCATCTATGCAGCCTGACCTGTGCCCATCTATGCAGCCTGACCTGTGCACATTAATGCAGCCTGACCTGTGCCCATCAATGCAGCCTGACCTGTGCCCATCAATGCAGCCTGACCTGTGCCCATCAATGCAGCCTCACCTGTGCCCACCAATGCAGCCTCATCTGTGCCCATCAGTGCAGACTGACCAGTGCCCATCAATGCAGACTGACCAGTGACCGTAAATGCAGCCTCACCTGTGCCCACCAACGCAGCCTCACCTGTGCCTACCAACGCAGCCTCACCTGTGTCCATCAATGCAGCCTCACCTGTGTCCATCAATGCAGCCTCATCTGTGCCCATCAATGCAGCCTCATCTGTGCCCATCAATGCAGCCTGACCTGTGCCCATCAATGCAGCCTCATCTGTGCCCACCAATGCAGCCTCACGGGCTGCACCACTTTCCAGCCAATGGGTGCGCTGTTCACTGCCTTGTTACTGCCCATGTGTCATGAAGCTGCCTTGGAAAGAAGCCAGCTGCTTCACTGATTGAGGTGACCAAAAACAAAGAGTAAAGCTTATTAAGTTTATTATGGCTGAACTGTAGTAGAAGTGCATTATGGCTGAGAACCCAGCTTGCTCTTTTTCTCTCTCTCCTTCCTTCTATGTCCCTCCCCCTTTCTTCCATTCTTTCTTTCCTTGTAGAGTTGTCTATAAAAGAATACATTTGGTTTGGCTACCTCGATGACTGCATTAGGAGGATGAAGAATGGGGAGCGATGGTAACACAGAAGTTCAATGTAGGGGTTTGGCGCTACCACTGATAAATTCTGCACTAACTTTCCCATCAGACCCAAATCTAATTTATTCCCTTGTATAAAGAAAACAGAACTTACGGCATCAAAGATTTGGGGTTTTTGTCTGAATGTTTTTCCAAAAAGCAGGACAAGTAATTCAGCAGGGCCATGAGGAAATCATTCAGAAGGAGGTTTCTAAATAAACAAAGAAAAACACATTGTTAGTATTCTGTAGACATTAAATTCATCCCATTATGTGAGAAAATAAATTTATAGTAAAAAGTCTGTCACTAGAATAACTTGATGAAATTAAAATCTGCCACTTCCGGGAGTGTCGGATTTGTCCCCCCCCCCCCCACCACTGCACTCCGTGGTGTCTCCTGCCACCCCCTTTGTCACTGCAGGACACAAAAGTAATGTTGGTAGACTAAAGCTGGGTACACACAGGGTCCTGCTCAGTTATAAGTGATAATAATTTTTTATTTTTTTTTTAAAATAAAAAATAGTTAATTGTTACCTTCTCTGTTCAACACTATTGCACAGAAAACGCCATCTTCTGCTATCCTAGCAGACCCCAGCTGGGGCTGTCACCTTCTGTCTGCTCTAGGTGCCTCCTTAGAAAGCCAGGTGTTATTGAGGAGGTGTTACTCGAGCCAGGCTGTGGGCATCCAGACACATAAAGCACCAGTAAGCCACCCCTTGGCTCCCTCCTCAAAGTGTTTAACTGATAGTATTAGAAGCCTATGGCTTCCACTGCCCCTAGTGCCTCCTGTGGGACCAGGAAATGTGGGGAGTGAGTCTTCAGCCAAGACAGTGCTGGAATGGTGACAGGAGCCAGTTAAGTGTTTAGGGACAGAGATGGTAGCAAAGACAGCTGGGTGTTCTTTACCATAAAAAAAAAGAACACCCACACAAAAGCAGCGGTCTTGTGTGATCCCTAGTATTATATATCAGCAGTAAATATAGCATATACAAAAGCAGCAGTCACTTAATATAATATATACAAAAGCGGTGCATTTCGGCCGCTAGCGGGGCACTTTTACCCCCCGCTAGCGGCTGTGAAAGGGTTAAAACCGCTGGCAATACGCTGCAATAGCAGCGTTTTGCCGGCAGTATTACAGCGCTGCCCCATTGATTTCAATGGGGCGCAGCGGTGGAGGAGCGGTAAACACACCGCTCCTTCACCGCTCCAAAGAAGCTGCTGGCAGGACTTTTTTCTGACGTCCTGTCAGCGCACCGCTGTAGTGTGAAAGCCCTCGGGGCTTTCACACTACACACAATGGTGCAGCTTCTTTTAGGGCGGATTGCAGGCGCAATTTCTAACGCTATAGCGTCTGCGAAATGCCCTGGTGTGAAAGGGGTGTTATGGAAGAGTGGCAAGAAGAAAGCCATTGATGAAAGAAAGTCCAATTTGCAGTTTGCGGAAAGCGATGTGGGGAACACAGCAAAGATATGGAAGAATGTGCTCTGGACAGATGAGATCAAAAATTTTACTTTTTGGCCTAAAAGAAAAACTGGTCAGAGTTTATGGAGAACTTTTTTTCTGATAAAATATAGGTCTATCTGTCATCTACAGGTGATCGATAGGTTGACCGCGATCAATGAGTTGCCGACCCCCGTGTTAGAGTCTGGAAAAGACTTGCGACTGAAGCGGTGGGTCACCTTCCAGCAGGACAACGACCCGAAACATACAGCCAGAGCAACAATGGAATGGTTTAGATCAAAGCATATTCATGTGTTAGAATGACCCAGTCAAAGCCCAGACCTAAATCTAATTGAATACAAATGCATTCCACACTTTTCCCATATTTATTTGTAAAAAGAATTTGAAAAACATTTATCATTTACAACCTACTTCACAATTATGTGCCACTTTGTGTTGGTCTATCACATATATCACATAAAATCCCAATAAAATACATTTACATTTTTTGGTTGTACCATGACAAAATGTGGAAAATTTCAAGGGGTATATGTATATATATATATATATATATATATATATATATATATATATATATATATATATATATATATATATATATATATATATATATATATGTACCTCAGGGGGTGATTTAAACAGAGGGGCAAGCAGTAGGAGTTTGGAAGATGCTCCTTTGCAAGGTTGATGTCCAAATCTATGCTGCATGTGATCCTAACAGGTAAATATTTCCCAACTGCTCTTTATATAAAAATGATTATGGTATTGACTCTGTATGAGGCCATTCAGAGGAAATTGTTCTGACAGAGGTAATGGATTTATTTACAAGTCTATATACACAGTGTTTTCACTTATAACTACGCTTACTATACTTATTAGTCTGCTTATGAGATTCCATCTTCACAAGATATGTTGTGATACGTTGTGAACATTCAATCTGTGAGTCTGGTTGATTTACTAAAGCTGGAGAGTGTAAAAAAACTATATTTTTTAACTTTATGCTATAAAACCTGTCCAATAAAAAAAAAAAAAATGAAAAAAATGTGAATTTCTTCATAAATGTGTGCTAATACAGTATGTATTCTGCTACATGTTTTTTTTTTTAATTCTGCTTCATGTTTTTGGTAAAGAAAATCCCAAAGCGTGTATATTACCGTATATACTCGAGTATAAGCCGAGATTTTCAGCCTCTTTTTTGAGGCTGAAAGTGCCCCCCTCGGCTTATACTCGAGTCATCGCTGTCTGCCTGCTCGATCAGCGTGTCGAGCAGACAGACAGCGGACATTCTACCCTTCAAACGCCGCGCCTCCGCCTCCGCCTTCGCCTGTGATAGGCGGAACACTGAATTTCCCAGCAGCCTGTGTTCCGCCTATCACGGACATCGTCTCATCCTCGTACTACGGACGAGGATGAGACGATGTCCGTGATAGGCGGAACACAGGCTGCTGGGAAATTCAGTGTTCCGCCTATCACAGGCGAAGGCGGAGGCGCGGCTTTTGAATTTTAGAATGGCCGCCGAGGCGCAGACGAAGAGCGGCGATCCTGGCAAGGCACGGGACGGAGGCAAGGCAAGGCACGGCACGGGACGGGACGGAGGCAAGGCACGACACGGGACGGAGGCAAGGCACGGCACGGGACGGAGGCAAGGCACGGCACGGGACGGAGGCAAGGAGGCAAGGCACGGGACGGAGGCTCGGGACACAGGCTCGGGACACAGGTAGGCTGGACACACACACACACACACACACACACACACACACACACACACACACATGGACACACACACACAGGGATGGATGGATGGAGACACACACACACAGGGATGGATGGATACACACACACACAGGGATGGATGGATGGATGGAGACACACACACACAGGGATGGATGGATGGAGACACACACACACACAGGGATGGATGGATGGATGGAGACACACACACACAGGGATGGATGGATGGATGGACACACACACACACAGGGATGGATGGATGGATGGACACACACACACACAGGGATGGATGGATGGATGGACACACACACACACAGGGATGGATGGACGGACACACAGGGATGGACGGACACACAGGGATGGACGGACACACACACAGGGATGGACAGGCATGTCTCACCCTCGGCTTATACACGAGTCAATAAGTTTGCCAGTTTTTTTGGGGGTAAATTGGGGGCCTCGGCTTATATTCGGGTCGGCCTATACTCGAGTATATACGGTAATTGGTTTGTGCAAAATCCAAGGAAAGAATGTAAATCTAATATTCTGAGACTGAGGTCAGTTCACCACTGCTTCAACTTTAGATGGATCAGTGGCCATGCCTTCAGCAAAAAGGGATGTGACCCACAAGGCTGACTGATGAACTGCAGAGCTTGTGCTGGTCTGCTGACAATTTCAATCCCTCTTTTAGGTGATAAAAGACTTGCAAGAGTTGTTTTTTTATGCTTTTCTACTGTAACACAATAATGTTATGGAGGTGCACAATACCTGGGTACTAGATCACTTTTTCCATTAGCCTATATAATGCTGCAGGTGCACTTCTCATGCCTTGTGGCATGCAAGTAAATTTATAGAAGCCCAAAGGACAAATAAAGGTTGTCTTCTCCCGATCTTCGGGTACCATGGGAAGTTGGTAGTATACAGACGGTAGGTCTCACACAGTGAACCAACATTTTCCATGTAAAGCCCCCAGAGCTTCTTCATTTCTGGACATTGTATACTGATCAGGTATTGTGCTCTGATTTAGAGTTCTGTACTCTACACACAGGCAGATGGATCCACATTTGTTCCTCAAAACCACAATGGGCGAGGCAAAGGGACTCTTACTATCCACAAGGAAACACTGGTCTTTCTTCCGGTCTCTGTCTTTGTTCATCCACATAATTTGTTGCTATCCTACCTCTGGTTTCTCTCTCTGAAGGGAGTAGCATCAATTAATCTAAAAGTGTGTTGACCACTCTTAGCAGACCCTACATCCATATCATCTGTAGAAAACAACTCACTGGCAAATCTGACAATTGCTGTGTCAGTTTCCTGTTCCAGAGCTATGGCAACTTCAGGTCACTCAAATCGAATTTGAGGGTAAAAGCTGTATTTCTGACATGGACTATGCACACTTCAACGTAGGTGTTAACACCGAGCACAGGGTGACATTTAGATAGAACTTGGTGATAACAAATTATGACAGAATGGGGAGAACACTTTTTCACAGTCACAACTGTAGATAATTCCACTCTGGCTCTCCAGTCTTTCCTCTCAGGAATTACCATCCACCCTTCTTTGTTCATCATCTCTTCAGGAGTTTCCACGAGGGTATAACTTCCTGGTATAACTTCCCTCCTCAAGCAGCTCAGGGGCAGTACTGGAGGCTACTCTCAGCAATCTCTTCCCCCCCCCCCGGTGATACACCACCCCATTCCAATAGTTAAGAAAGAGGACATCATAGAGCTATTGAAGTTCAGATGGGATCTCAACTTGCTCAAAAGAAACAGTCCATGCTCCTCCAAGAAACTTCTGAAAGGAATCAAGTATTGATATATAATTAGTGACCAATATAACTGAAGGAAATGTGCTTGAATCACCTATGTCAGCATAGACAAGAGCCATATTCTCCAAAGGAAGAATGCCCTTGTTAAATCTGGAACTGTCAAAGTTACTTGCAGAATATTGTTTAGTGTTCTCCAACCAGCCTGGAACACAGCTTTTTAGCAGCAGGAACCATAGTGTGGAACTGGAATTAAGAGTTAGCATATCTAATCTGCGTTTGTACCTAGTAGGGTTGTATCTGTCATGGACTTCTAACTACCAGAAGTGGCCTTCAGATGCCTAACCTGACTCTAGCATATGATGGTCTTTGAATCCTGAGCTAAAACTAGCTATAGAATCTGAAAGCAGAAGGAGCCGGGTTAACGAGACCAATAGGAGCTACATATAAACTCTTTATTTTTTGATTAAGTATATTTTTATTCATTTTCAAAAATATAGTATTAACAGACACTTTTAAATGTAACATTGAGTACATATTGAATTTGTAGAACATTTGGCCGAAAATGGCCAGCATAGTAATAAAACAATACCAAAACCACAGACCCCAAGATGGAGGAGAATGTCACAGAGTAACATAGCAATATTGCCTTAGAAGGACAACACTGGGCCCCTAAGTATGTGCACTTCAACCGTAACAAGAAGAGTTGACATCCAAGCCTTACAAACACAAACATACACACACACATAACCACCACTCAAACCTCTCCACCCCCTCCATCACCATTTAAACTTGAGAATTAGGAAGCCTACAATCATGGCATATTGCAAACCACAGTCACATTGGTATGGGCTCATGTCAACCATCTACTACTGTTGAGAGAGTGGAGTGTCTCTTCAAAAGGAGTCAAGCCAGGGCTGCCAAATCTTAAAAAACTTTTTGGGGCAAGCCCTACCATTATAAACGAGCTTGAAAATAGGTAACACTTTATTCACCATGCTGTAAAAGGTTTTTATATCCAGAGCAGAGGCATTTTTCCATCGTAGCAGAATCAATTTCCTAGCATAAAATAATAATACACGCACAAAAGTTTGAGAATGAGTAGGGTGTATAAAGTCATTTAACACACCAAGCAGTCCGGCCTCAGCAGTATGAGGTACAGGTAAATTTAAGGTGTTATCAAAGAAAGATAATATGTCCTTCCAATATGATGACAAGGCAGGGCAGGACCAAAACATCTGCATATAAGCTCTACTGCAATAAATAGGTTCACCCAATAACATATAGCAATGTGACAGCTAGACACACACACACACACTGTGTCACAGACCGAACGATCTGGTATAATACATGTGAGATAACAATAAGGGAACAAATATATTTCTGTCACAAGTTATTAAATATATACAAATGTACACCCAGAAGTTATGAGCAACAATAGGAACACGTTCCTAATAACCCCTGTTTCTGGTCTGGAATAGCAACATTTCTTCCATGGAGACATGTGGTATCAGCATCTCTTTCTCTTTCTCCACTTCCTCATTCTGGGGTTTCCAAGCCAGTCTACCAGAGATAGGAAGTGCTCATACATAATTATACTTAACTCTGTAATAGCTAGGTTATTCACAAATACAAACAGTAGAGGACAGCAGATCCCTACACAAGCTAAAATATTGGACCAAGATGTGCTGATCCCTCACTAAGAACTTTTAGTATTGAAAGACCTGCCTATCGCTTGACTTACTGTAAACTGGGGTCAACCCCAGTCTTCAATGAACCTGTGCATATAGCATATGCGGGGTGTAAGAATCTGAAAAACCTCAAGACAAAAAGTGAACACCGAAAACAGCTGTACATTTTTTATACATACTGGAAATCTTTGCATATAATGATTGTATATTATGCCTGGCTACTTCTGTCCTTTCCCTACAGGGATGGAAATCTACATTTCATAATAACGCCACATCTGTTCATATATGAGTCAGGGAGAGAATGCACCAACTAAAATGAGTATAAGCAAAATTCTCACAACACTATAAAGGGTAAGTGTAGGCCCAATCGGGATGAGTGACATACTGTGGGCTTACCTTGCTCCCAAAGAAAATGAAGCTATGCAATTTCTTTCTTGCTCCTCCAGCATGTTCAGAGCCACCTCTGGAATGGGAGGAAATTATTTGTACCACTGTAAATCATGTAATACATATATATCAGCAAGCAAATGAAGGGATGGATGGTAAGTTGGGTGGGTGGTAGTTGGGGAAGGGGGCAAAGGAAAAGAAAGTAGAAATTGCTGTGGGAACTAGCATTGATGAAGCACGAGTGCATTTTAAAGTTGAACTGCAGAAATTATCATTTTTTTTAAACTTAAATGTAACATATAATTCTTCATATCTCACAACTGGGGGGCACACTGGGGATGCAAAAATTCACAGTGGTCTCTTCTGGGTTTTGACTGAATGACTTGCCTTCTGTATATTGAACACTGGGGGTGCTCCTTTGGTACCCCTACCAGTAACAGAACCCCTGGTATTTTTTCTAATGAATACAATGCATGGTCTGATCGGCTGAGATGGATATCATGACATCATCCACCCCTCTTATCTTTTTTGTCCAATCAAATTTTCCTTGCAATTATTATAAAAAATACAAGATGTTCCCTTACTGGGGCAAATGCCATGCAAGCGACCCTCTGTGTTCAGTATACAGAAAACTGGTCACTCCAGCAGCACGCGGGAAGAGACCATCACTGACTGCATGTATCAAAGGCTACTACAGTGATTTTTTGCATCCACAGCAGCCCTCTGGATGTGAGCTATTTAGGATAAAATTTAACCAAGCTAAATTAATGTAAGATCAAATAAAGAATTCCTGGAGCTCAGCATTAAAGTATGCATTTGTCAATGTGTGCTTCAGAAAAAAAAATGTGTCTATGTCCACTTTGTTATTCTTTACATACTGTACATGAAGAGAGTTGTATGTGTACAATACATATGGACAAAAAAAAGGTTGCCTATTCAGCAAAAAATTGCAGGCAGATATAGATAGCCATTTCAAATCAAAGCAGTTTCAGTGCTGAACAGTTTCCGATTACATTTAGTAAAGGCAAGGCAAGTATAAATTTTAAAAGGGCTATCTTTTAGCAGGTTAGATTTCATGTGCAGAGCCCAGGTTAAGGGTTAAAGGTTTAGGAAATGATCAGGTAAGTGTTATGCCGCGTACACACGACCGGACTAGTTCCGTCGGACAATCCGATCGTGTGTGGGCTAATCCGATCGTTTTTCACATAAAAAATCAGAGGGACCTAGAAATAGAACATGTTTCAAATCTGTCCGACGGACTCAATTCCTATCGGGAAAACCGTTCATCTGAATGCTGGTCCAATGGACCAAATATGACGCAAGGGAAGCTATTGGCTACTAGCTATGGAACTTCCTTTTTTAGTCTTACATCATCACGTTCAAAACGAAAGGACTTTCAAACGGACTTAGTCCGTTCATGTTTGGCCAAGTCCGTTCGTTCAGAAAGTCCGTCGTAACTCCGCCGAAAGTCCGTCGGGAAGACCTAGTGTGCCGGAAATTATGGTTGTGTGTACGCGACATAACAGTCAGGTCAAGGGTTCATTTAAGGTTTAGGTTATATTTTAGGTCAGCCATTCTCAACCATGGTTCTGTGGAACCCCAGGGTTCCTCCAGAGAATGCTAGGGGGTTACTTGAGCTTTGGATGATTGACTGCTCAGTTGTTGGAGACTGGATAGTTTTGGACACAGCACCATATTGCAGAGCTAGCGGCATTAAACTAATGATCTTTTCAGCTGTCTGTATTAGTGGCATTCTAACCACCACTGTAGTGAGGAATTCTTCCCACTAGCCAACAATATAGGGGTCATGTCCCTGCTGATCTCCAATAAATTGGTTGCTGCAAAAGGTTTCCTAATTATTTCAAAGGTTCCTCCTTGTTAAAGAAAGGTTGAGAAAGATTGTTTGAGGTTGGTTTCACACTGTTGCGAACTGGATCCAATTTACATGTCATTAGATTGTGGCCGGCTCTCTATGGAGCCCTTTCACACATCTCCAGTGTGGCTCCAACTCTAATTGCACAGGCATCCTGTGCGTCTTCTGGTCCATTACAGGTCAGAATTCAGTCAAAAATTCGTACTGAAATCGGACCTGAAACAGTGAATGGAGATGCACCTGACCCCTGCTGTGAGCCGCTCCGTGCTTCAGTGTGAACCCAGACTTAGGCTTTAGGTGAAGGGATTAAGTGTGAGGGATAGGGGGTTAAGGCCCCCCTGGCCCTTAATATAGGGATTCAAGTTTCATTACAATAATTTCTGGCACTGAAGTCTTTGTGCGGGATTATTGACCTGGAACAGTAGCATAAAGACCAAACAGTAAACTAGAAAAAAGTAAGTCACATAAAAATGACTTCCACATTTACTATGCCTTTTATTCTCAACATTTTTAACATGGGGGAACCTTTGAAATAACTTTGGGGCTCTAATAATTACTATATCTACAACTCACAGTACATTAGTGTGATGGTTACTTGGAAGCATACTTCTTACATTATGGTCATTGAGAAGAATCCCCCTTACAGATAGTAAAAATGTCAGTGTATTCAATGGTCACTCCATTGCTTAACCACTTCCCACCCGGCCAATGCATATATACGGCCGGGTGGGAGCCGTCTACTCCTGATAGGACGTTCAGGAACGTCCTTCAGAAGTAGCGGGATCGCGCGCACGCGTGCCGGCGCAGCGGCGCGATCCCGATGTGCTCGTGTCACCCAGACACGGCACATCTCGGATCGGCAGGAGGGCTCTGTGATTGGCCCTCCTGATCACATGACGGCCGTGTCCAATCACGGCCGTCATGTGATGTAAACAAACAGCCGGTTGCTAGGCAATCGGCTCTCCTCTCCTCACACGGAAGTCATCGCTGAGGAGAGGAGAGCAGAACGCTGCAGCCGGCTGATGATCAGTGAGTATGGGCTGCTTTTTACAGCTTTTTACTCACTGATCATCAGTGTAGTGTCAACACACAACACACCACACAGTACAAACACAGTCCCCACATATGTCCCCAAAACACACATGTCCCCAAAACATACATGTCCCCAAATAATAAAAACACATGTCCTTAATAATAAAAACATGTCCCCCACATATGTCCCACTAAAATCACATGTCCCAATGATTATCTGCACACATATGTACGTGATGACCTGCACACATATGTACATGATCATTTGCGTACATATGTCCGTGATCACACAAACCAATTATTATACACTTAACGGAATTTTTTTTACCAAAAACATGTAGCAGAATACATTTTGGCTTACATTTATGACAAAATTAGATTTTATTGGATTTCTTTTCAAATAGAAAAAAGAAAATATTGTTTTTTTTCCAAATTTCCGCTTTTTTTGCGCTTATATCGCAAAAAAAAAACGGAGTCGTGAATAAATAACACCAAAATAAAGCTCTATTTGTGCAAACAAAATGATAACAATTTCATTTGGGTACAGTGTAGCATGACCGCGCAATTGTCACTGAAAGCGCTAGAGCGCTGAAAGCTGAAAATTGGGCTGGGAAGGAAGGGGGTGAAAGTGCCCTGTATTGTAGTGGTTAAGGAACCCTTAGGAACCCCCATAGAAACCCTAGGGTTGCATGGAAGCCTGTATGAAAAAGGCTGCTATAGAACAGTAACCAGTAGGCCAGACATCATGGTTTGCTACTAGCCTGCAAGATTAAATGATTAAATGCGGCAAGTTTATTAAAACATTATAAGCGTCAATATATTACACAATATTGTCAATATATATATATATATATATATATATATTAACTAAACCTTTAATCACTAAGAACTTACCCTTGGCATCATCCAATGTCACACATCTGTTGTCTGGAATCCTTCCAGGCCGGGGCGACTTGGTGACTTTATCAAGTTCTGTGCATTCTGGAATTCTCCGTAATGATGTATTTGATGCTCTTAAATAGAGAGTGCAAATGAGGTTACTTGAGATCTCAAAGTGAAGCTAACAATACCATATCACATGGGGTAAACAAGCTCCACCAACAACTCTTATCATTTTTGCCTGGTTGTTGGCACATTGAATCACATGCTGGCTTCCTATATCTTCTGGGTCCCACAAATGAGCTGTACTAAACAGAAGTGCAAGTTGTAATCAATTGCCACCATCGTTATAGCGCAGGGATCTCGAATCTTTCTAAACATAGGATCAGTTTATTGTCCATCAGACTTTAGGGGGTCGGACTTTCGCCACTGACCAGTGAGGGTAGAAAATGATCTGGGGTGAGAGTAAACAATGCCCCCATCATTGGTATTAGTGGGAGGAATAGTGCTTCATCATTAAAGTCAGTGGGAGGAATAGTGCCTAATATCAGCGAGAGGAATACTGCCCCAAGGGCCCGCAGTAAGAGACCACTGTTATAGAGCCATAAAGATTAATCCAAAAATAAGCTGCAAATGGTGGTCACTTTTGCAAAGATCTTGACTGTGGAAAAGAAGAGACAAACCACTACAAAAACTATAAAACGTGGGCCATTCAACCCAGAGCGCTGCCCAGAGATATATAAACTATTTGGCGTGTATTTAATACAAATTTACATAGCTATTCATCCCGTGAATCGTTCGGGACACAGGCAGAGCAGCGGTGGTCTGCCTATGTAAACAAGGCAGATCGCCGTTCTGTGAGAAGGAAAGTTTGTGATCCTGTGTTCTAGCAAAGCAGGAACACAGATCTCTGCCTTCCCATATTAAAAGCACCTCCCCCATAGTTAGTAAATACTCCCTAGGCACACATTTAACCCTTTGATGACCCCTGATGTTAACCCCTCCACTGCCAGTGTAATCAGTACAGTGACAGCGCATATTTTTAGCACAGATCACTGTATTAGTGTCACTGGTCCCGCAAAAAGTGTCACTCAGTGTTTGGTTTGTCCACCGCAATGTCCCTGAACGCCGCCATCACTAGTACAAAAAAAATAAAGAAAAAAAATTCTATAAATCTATCCTATAGTTTGTAGATGCTATAACTTTTGTGCAAACCAATCAATATACTCTTATTGGGATCTATTTTACCAAAAATATGTAGCAGAATACATATTGGCCTTAATTGATGAAGAAATACATTTTTTTCAATTTTGTTATTGGATATGTTTTATATGTTTTATTTTTTTCCCAAAATTGTCTTTTATTGTTTATAGCGCAAAAAATAAAAACCGCAGAAGTGATCAAATACCACCAAAAGAAAGCTCTATTTCTGGGAAAAAAAGAACATACATTTTATTTGGGTACAGCGTCACATGAACGCACAATTGTCAATTAAATTAACGCAGTGCCATATTGCAAAAAATGGCCTGGTCATAAAGGGTGGTAAACCTTCTGGAGCTGAAGTGGTTAAGGACAGAGGGCAGAGCCATGCTAATAATTTCTCCCTTTTTGATTCCTGGAGTCTCTTCTTACCATACCCTGAATGGCTTACCGTCTTGTTGGGTCCCAAACCCTACTTCATAGGAGCTATGGTTTTCATAAACTGCACTGATGGCCAAAAAACCTGAAATATTTGTGGAATGCAGTGCGGAATAAATGGCTCTATAATATTAGGCTTTGTTTGCACTATATATCAGCGGTTCTGTGCATGCATGCATATGGCTGATGAGGCATAAAGGGTGATTTTCATGGCTCCTCCCACTTTCTTGAAATAAAGAATAATCCTCTAATTTTTGTGATATGTGATCTAATGAGACACATTAATACCCACAGTTATATGAAGGCTTTACTGTGTTACATGCTGATTTGCTTGGAGGGCTTTTTGATTAATTTAGTCCCTTCTCAGCATAACCTGTATAGTTATAATGTCACTAAAGAACGTATGCTGAATAAAGTCAATACAGTATTGAGGCAACCCACCAAAAAATTGCACATCCAGATACAGCTTTATTCCAAAATCAAATAAAAGGAATGGTCATCAAGCCAACGTATCTCAGGCCAAAGCCATGCTCCTTTCATCAGATGGAATACACAGTGTAGCACCCTGATGTTTAGGCAGGGTTGCTATTAAATTTATTTTCCACGTGATAGTTGCTTTGGCCAATTGATAGGAGGTTAATTGATTTCACCCTAATTCGAGAATTGCTGCACTTCTCACTTCTGTCACTAGATGGCCGGGTATCTGGTGGCATTAGATAAGACAAGGGCATTGCAAGGACAGATTAGGAATGAATGGGGTGTCTCAGCCAATGGGCAGGAATTTTTTTGGGTCCCTTGGCCTGCTGGAAGACCCTATTTATTTGGCCCCGTCTGGGTGGACATGTGTTGTATTGCCCAGGCTCCTAGGCCAAAAACCTAAGGCCTATCCCGGGGACATCTGGCTGCTAGACTTTCTGAGAGCCTATCCAGAAGTAGTGCAGGTTTGGGACTGCGGTCTTTTAGTCCAACCAGAAGTAACGGTCCTGCCGGCCAGGGGGAACCTGTCATGGTCGGAGATAGAAGGGAGGCTGTCTCCACAAGGGGACCATCCACAAGGAGACCACAGTGAGTAAGCTGAGGCAAGTACAAGAGCAGACTTCTCGCCAACCAGGGATGGTGAAGAAGTGGAAAAGCTTCAGCAAGTGCCAAGTCAGGAACCCAGCAGGACAGCAGAGGTGATGCTTGTGGAGTGCCAAGCCAGAGACCTAACGTGTCAGAAGGAGTGAAGCTTGAAGAGTATCTGAGTGCCAAGCCAGGGACCCAGTAGTGAAGCGGGGGTGACATTTGAGAGTGCTACAGTGAAAAAGCTCAGGGGATCCAGCTGCTAGTGGATCTGAGGTCTGGTCAGAGAGACTGGTAGCTGATTGAGTGGAGACCCACAGTGAGTTAGTGTGGGGTAAATGGAACTGTTTGTTTTTCAGAAAGTTGAATTACCGTTAGTAACAGCTACAAGATTGTTGCTATAGGAGACAGCAGTCCTACTTATACAGAAGTGTCCAGCTGGAGGCCTTCACCTGTATAGCTGTCTACCTATAGAAGTCTCAGAGTCTGCCAATTGACATTGCATCTACGTAAGGGTGTCCTGGCCCTAATCCTCTCTCCCACAGTTCTGTTTAACCACTTACAGACCGGACCATTTTGCTGGTCAAAGACCAGACCACTTTTTGCGATTTGGCACTGCATCGCTTTAACTGACAATTGCGCGGTCGTGCGACGTGGCTCCCAAACAAAATTGATGTCCTTTTTTTCCCACAAATAGAGCTTTCTTTTGGTGGTATTTGATCAACCCTGCGGGTTTTATTTTTTGCGCTATAAACAAAAATAGAGCGACAATTTTGAAAAAAAACGCATTATTTTTTACTTTTTGTTATAATAAATATCCCCCATAAATATATATATAAAAAAAACATTTTTTTCCCTCAGTTTAGGCCGATACGTATTCTTCTACATATTTTTGGTAAAAAAAATCGCAATAAGCGATTATTGATTGGTTTGCGCAAAAGTTATAGCGTTTACAAAATAGGGATAGTTTTATAGCATTTTTATTAATAATTTTTTATTATTATTTTTTTTACTAGTAATGGCGGCGATCAGCGATTTTTATTGTGACTGCGACATTGTGGGGGACCCATTTTTGACACATTTTTGGGACCATTGTCATTTATACAGTAATCACTGCTATATAAATGCAGTGATTCCTGTGTAAATGACACTGGCAGTGAAGGGGTTAACCAGTGGGTGGCAGTGTAGGGGTTAAGTGTTCCTAGGGGTGTGTTACTAACTGTGGGGGGGGTTGGGCTTTCATTTAGTGAACACTGATCTCTGCTCCAATCACATGGAGCAGAGATCAGCGTCACTAGTTGCTAGGCAGAATGGAGAAATGCTGTTTACACGGCATTTCCTCCATTCAGCCGTCCCGTGAGACGATGCCCGCGGCGATCGAGTCCGCGGGTCCCGCGACCGGACTCACGGGGGTCCCGACCCGCGCTCCCGATGGCAGGGCGGCATTGAAGATTGGACGCACATGTATGCCAATATGCCTGCCCGTGCCATTCTGTCGACGTACATTGTCGTGCGCTGGTCGGGAACCGGTTAAGAGACAATAAATCTCTTTGAATTCAAAAAGTGTCTGGCGCCCACCTGTTCATCTTGTGTTACACCCACCATGCCTTGTAACCCACTCTACACTGAAGGATGTTAGCTGTCCTTAACTCTGGAGGTCACCATTGGGCTTCAGGGGCCCCGGGACTTTGCTACAACAGTCTGTGAGCAGGTGGTTTGAACTGCTGTTAGCAGCTAGTTTGATCTGCCCAAAACATGTTGGCTTGGTGACCATTCCTTTATCTGGTTTAGGAATACAGCTGTAACTGGATGTGCAATTTTTTGGTCTGGTACCTCAATTTTGATTTGACTTCAGTGGCAGGCTAGGGGGCCAGTGGAGCTTCCCTGATTATGAGGGGCAGCCTGACTCCAACCCTCCAGGGCCGGATTAACATAGGGGCTATTGGAGCTGCAGCTCCAGGCCCCTTTCTCAAGATAGGCCCATTTGCCCAAAAAAATAATAATAATTTAAAAAAAAATTACTTTGAGGATTGTAGCTCGGCAATCAGGAGTCACAGAGACCCAACATTTGGGTAGGTAGCTAAAGACCCACTCCAGCACTGGTTAAAATATGGGGCTGCTATCATTTATGGTTCCGGAGATATAGGGCTGCTTGTGCAGCCTGTCAGAAGCTACATACAGAGCGACCAGTTTAAATACAAGCTGGAACACTCTGCAGCCGACTGAGAGGATGAACTCACAGTGCTTATAATAATTATTTGTACATTACTTATGATAATTAACCCCTTGCCACCCAGGCCCATTCTGAGACTTCTCTCCTAAATGTAAAAATCATAATTTTTTTATGCTAGAAAATTACTCAGAACCCTCAAGCATTATATATTGTTTTAGCAGACACCCTATTGAATAAAATGGTGGTCTTTGCAACTTTTTATGTTACACAATATTTGTGCAGCAATTTTGCTAACTTTTTTTTGGAAAGAAACTATTTCATTCATAAAAAAAAAAACCACTAAATTTAGCACAATTTTTTGTTGTGTACTAAGCGATGCTTTAAATTTTTTTACAGGTTACATGTTTAGAGTTACAGAGGAGGTCTAGTGCTAGAATTATTGCTCTCGCTCTAACAATCGTGGCGTATGTAACCTGTGATACTAACCAGTGCCTACCCAGGGACTGACTAGTATCTCTCCCCAGCCTGTCCCCACACACCCTCTAACCTGCTGACCTGTGAATGGGGCAATCACTCCCGCAGTGTTATTGTGTTCTGCCACTAAATACAATGATTAGTCTTGCTAACTATAGCTGGCAGCACTGATTGTTTTGGGGAAAACCTGACAGGCTGGTTGTACTCAAGTTGGTTAATAGGTTGACTTGTGTAAAACCAGCTAGCCCATACATAGATCGACTATGGCTGGTCTCTGCTTAATTGGTGTCATTTCAATCCATAATGGCCCGCTTAACCACTACACAGTCCCTAAACATCCTTCCACAAACCTTTACATTTTTCCTTCCGAGATTATTTCATCCTCCTCTCCTATACATAGTGCCCACTGTCATACTCTCCACACTTCTCTCCTATACATAGTGCCCACTGTCATACTCTCCACATTTCTCTCCTGTACATACTGCTCACTGTCATACCCTCCACACTTCTCTCCTATACATAGCACCCGCTGTCATACCCTCCACACTCCTCTCCTATACATAGTGCCCACCGTCATACCCTCCACACTCCTCTCCTGTACATACTACTCACTGTCATACCCTCCACACTCCTCTCCTATACATAGTGCCCACTGTCATACCTCCAACACTTCTCTCCTATACATAGTGCCCACTATCATACCCTCCACACTCCTCTCCTGTACATACTACTCACTGTCATACCCTCCATACTCCTCTCCTATACATAGTGCCCACTGTCATACCTCCAACACTTCTCTCCTATACATAGTGCCCACTGTCATACCCTCCACACTCCTCTCCTGTACATACTACTCACTGTCATACCCTCCATACTCCTCTCCTATACATAGTGCCCACTGTCATACCCTCCACACTTCTCTCCTATACATAGTTCCCACTGTCATACCCTCCACACTTCTCTCCTATACATAGTGCCTGCTGTTATACCCTCCACACTCCTCTCCTGTACATAGTGCTCACTGTCATACCCTCCACACTCCTGTACATATTGCTCAAAGCGGTAGTAAACTTTTCTAACATTACTACTTTTTAGGGGCACTAAGGTAGGTTATGCCATAATGTACAAGTATGCCCAGCATATTAGCACATTAGGGTACACTTAAATTGTCTGACTGAGCCCTCCAGTCCTGTGCTGTGATCAATCCGGCGGGGCCCAGGCACTTCCATCTTCACCCGGTCTTCCTTCTGGGTTCTGTATCTTCGGTCACTTGCCTTGGCCAGGCTGCGTTGATGTCATTCTCACACATGCTCATGTGCATCCTCTTTCTCTCATCCCCCCCTTTCTCTCTCATCCTCCCTCCCTTACCCCTCACACCTCTTTCATCCCCTTTCTCTCTCTCTTTCTTTCTCTCATCCTCCCTCCCTCTCTCTTGCTTTAATTTAATTTGTTATAACAAAAAATAGTTTGCATTTTTATTTATTTATTGTTTATAAAAGGCCCCACCAAAATCCTCAGCACCAGGCCCGTGATGTTCTTAATCTGGCTCTGCAACCCTCCTACTACATTTTTCCAAATTATTACATTGGAAAGTCTTCCTATTTGGTTGAGAGTATGTCTGCTATACTGTATATTTGTCATTAGTAAATACAAATTACTGACATGCTGACAAGTACTCTTTACATTGGGACCTTACGATATACAAACCATTCATGTCATCCCACAAACAAAATACATCTGGATGTGTCTGTGCTTCATAGAGGACTGCAAGCATGTGTATAAATACTGTGTTTCTCCATCTCCGTTCAGTCAAGGATGCTGTTCAAGGCACCCAACATGCTCCTTATAAGCAGATGATGCCATCTTTTATTAGGGTGCCGGTGGCTGGCCAGCACGGTGTCCATGGTTTTAATGCTGCACAATAAAAACATGTGGCTTTGTGTAACAAAATCGGCAGGCTTGATCCACCTGGTGGCTTGTTGACAATTTTTGGGCATTTTTTAGGCATGTCACCCCTGAAGAACCTAGATATTACCCCAGTTGACAAGGCTGATATAGATCATGTGTATTCCAATTAATGCTTTGTTATTGAGGTTATGGTGCAATGACATGGCAGACAGTATGTGCACCTATAAATAACTATGTATGTACCCCTAACAACCCACAAACAGTCACGTTAATCTTGGCCTGTGTGTACAGAATGTCACTCTTGGACTCCCCCAGCTTTCAGCAAGCTGCCTATTGTAAAATCTCATGAGATGAGCATCTAAATATGGCTGTTTGTGGCCTGGTATGTCTCATCAAGGCAGGCTAAGCTCCTAGAAATACAACACATATAAAGCTGAGAAAGCCCAGTGCCAAGATAATATCGTATTAAAAATTCTCCAATGTTCCCGTCACTGCAGCAAAATAGACCGTGAATAATACAAGACAGACCAGCAGATCTTATAATAGGCAGAGTACGAAATGCAGCACATACAATTATTCTGCTGTTCAATCTGCATAATGCAGACCAGAACATTTTACTACTTAATTTCCAGAACATGCCTGGGCTAAATTAGTGTTGGCGCACAACCGCTTTTTGGACAGATTAAAGCATCTGGCTGAGTTCACCTTTGGCACATCTTTCCCCATAAAGTGACCATGCAGACAAGGGGCACCGATAGGTGAAACACAAACTGATATTATAAATATTGATTACTGTAGATGCCAAACCTGTAGGCCATGTAGAAGATTGGATGAAGATTGGCTGAAATACTCTCGTCTTTGTTTACATTCTCATCCTGGCTAGTTTTCGGAAATGATTCAATATGGAATCATTTCATTTTGAATTCCCTGCTTCGACTTGCATGGGGATAAGGCAGGGGTTTCAATATGGATATGATTCTATACACACATGTAGGGTACTTTTTATTATTTTTATTAATCATGTCAACAGTATTTCAGTTACTATTAGAAAAGAAGGGGGAACTAATGTCCAAAACCAAACTAGATAAATGCAGTAATTAGAAGATGTGAGAAGCCGCCAAAATATAAAAGTTTTCACACACAAAAAAAAAAACGGAGTTACTTACCGGTAACATCCTTTTCCAGGAATCTTTCAGGACAGCCACCATAGAGAGACCCTGGCTCCTCCCTTCCTAGGAAACACCGCCTTCAATTTGAGATTTAAGCCTCATCCTCCCTCCAGCCCCTCAGTTCTTCGCGAGGACCTCCAGCCAACTGGGGAGGCGCAAGAACATGTCAAACCAAACATTATGTCTTACCTGACGGCTTCATGCGATGAGTTCTTCGTAAGTAGTTCCAATCTGGGTGGGTAACGGTGCTGCCCTGAAAGACTCCTGGAAAAGGATGTTACCGGTAAGTAACTCAGTTTTACCCAAAACCGTCTTTCAGGACAGCCACCATAGAGGGGATAAGTGAGCACCTTACCTTAGGGTGGGACTACCGCCTGCAGCACCTTATGACCAAAGGCTTGGTCTTAAGCAGACAGCAGATACAATCTGCAGTGCTTCACAAACGTAGAAAAGCTGGACCACGTTGCAGCCCTACAAATCTGCTCAGGCGAAGCACCAGCCCACTCAGCCTGAGAAGTCGCCATTGACCTAGTGGAGTGTGTTTTAATCGCCACTGGGGGTTCCGCCCCCTTTGTCACATAAGTCTGACTAATAGCCATCCTCAACCATCTGGCAATTGTACGCATAGAGGCTCTGGACCCATTCTTGGACCCTGAGAATAATACAAAAAAGGAGTCAGACTTCCTAAACTGACTTGCACTCTCTAAATACTGCAGGACACACCTTCTAACATCCAAACTATGAAAAATACATTCCTGTTCCCTCACAGGATTTGAACAAAAGGTAGGTAACACAATCTCTTGACCCCTATGAAATTCAGAGGCTACTTTTGGCAAAAATGCCGGATCCGTTTTAAAAACTACACGGTCTAGGAAAACCTGAAAAAAAGGTGCCCTCACTGAGAGAGCTTTGAGTTATTATTATATTATTATTATTATACAGGATTTATATAGCGCCAACAGTTTATGCAGCTCTTTGTTCACTCTCCTTGCCGTAGTGATCGCCACCAAAATACAATTTTGAGGGGGATCCATTTTAACGTGCAGGTTCCCAACGGCTCAAGGGGTTCCCCTGTGAGCGCCTGCAAGACTAAAGAAAGATCCCACACCGGGAAAGGGGAGATTCTGATAGGCCTTTGTTTACTCAAGGCCTTAAAAAATCTGCCTATCCATGGATCTGTCGCTAATTGCTTTTCTAGAAAAACACATAAAGAGGCCTAGAGGCGATTCAGTTCGCATTGTGCGCTATATAAGTATTTCATTCATTCATTCATTCATACCTGTCCTTTCAGGGTACTAGGCCTTTATCTGCCCCTGCCTGCAGAAACTCCAACACTGCTACGGAGCTGTGTACATCGAAAGAGTTTTCCAAGCACCAACTATTGAAACGTTTCCACACCTTCCGGTAAATAGCTTGCGTTTCCCTCATTCTGCAATTTAGAAGAGTGGCTGCTAAGCGATCAGAAAACCCTTTGCCCTTTAGTAACTCTTCCTCAGAAGCCAAGCTGCGAGGTTCTACCACTCTACTTGAGGACAACAGATTGGCCCCTGGAAAAGAAGATCGTCCTGGACTGGGAGCATCCAGGGGGGTTTTGCAGCCAAGCCCTTCAGAATGGAGAACCATGGCCTCCTGGGCCAGTGTGGAGCAATCAGGATCAGAACTGTTTTCTCCACCTGAAACTTTCTCAGAACTGCAGGAATCAGCACAGGAGGGGGGAAGGCATAGCACCTGGAGAACCCCCAGCTCTGAGCCAGAGCATCCACTCCAAACGCCCCATCCCAACTGCTTAGGGAGAAGAAAATACAAGCTTTTGCATTTTCCCTTGAGGCAAAAAGGTCTGCCGATGGGACCCCCCACCTTTGGGTGATCATTTTGAAGATCTCCTGCTTCAATACCCAGTTGCCTTCCCTCAGAGTCTTCCTGCTGAGGAAGTCCACTAAATGATTCTGCTCTCCCTTCAAATGTATCGCCGAGAGAGACAGAACATTGGCCTCGGCCCATCTGAGGATGGATTCTGTCAGAACCCAAAGTGTTCCTCTCCTGTTGCCCCCCTGTTTGTTGACATAGGCCACCACTGAGAAGTTGTCTGACCGGACCCTCAGGTGTTGTCCCTGGAGTTCCCCCTGAAAGTCCCTGAGTGCCAGGTCCACCGCTCTCAGCTCCCTACAATTTGAGGACCTCATTACCTCCATCTTCCCCCAGGAACCTTGCACCATCCTGAAACCTAGATGTGCTCCCCAGCCTGAGCCGCTCGCATCAGTTGTGACAGTCCTGGATACCAGTAAGACCTACTCCAGGCCCTGGGACTGATTTACCCCCTTTCTCCACCACCAAAGGGACCTCTTGACCTGGGATGGAACTGAAACCAATGAATCCAAAGACCCCTGACTGTGGTCCCAGATCTTCAAAATGAACAGTTTCAGAGGATGAAAATGTAATCCCGCCCACTGCACTGCTGGAAGTTTGGATGTCAGTAAGCCCAAAGACGACATAATCCCCCTTAATGAGACCTGACAGCTGCCCTGGAGAAGCAACGTTGCACTGTCTATCTTCCGAATTTTTTCCAAGAGAAGGAAGACCCTTTGTTCTGAGACATTCAGAGGCTTTAGATTCAGGATGAGCCTGAATTTTCCCAAAGGATTGCAGACCACAAAAATGTGGGAATTGAAGCCTCTTCCTATCTCGCCTACTGGAACCCGTATCACCACCTCCTGTTATTCCAACTCTTGTAGGGAGGACAGAAGAGCAAAAGATTTTTCTGCGCATCTCGGTAACAAGAAGCCTGAGTGGGGGGGATCCAAGAACTCCTACCGATAACCCCTTCTTATGATCCACAGCACAAACTGATTGGAGGTGATAATTTCCCGTTGTGGGAAGAAAGCCCCCAACCTTCCTCCCACCATGATCCTGTCATTGGGTCTCTTTGGGCTGTTCAGGAGGGCGAAAAATCGCCCCCCCCCCCACGCCCCTTACCCTTCAACCCCCAAGACTTTTTCTGTCTTTCAGTTTTTGTGGCCTCCAACTTCTTCTGAGGACGAGCCTTTCTTTTGGCCTGTTTCCCATATTGTCTTTTAATAGGAAAGGCCTTCTTGTTATTGGCCGTCCAATCCAGGACTGTCTCCAAACCTGGCCCAAATAACAAATCACCTGTGAGAGGAATTCCACAAAGTTTGATTTTGGACGCACTATCTCCCTGTCATGTTTTCAGCCATAAGGCTCTCCTGGTCGGGGCCGTGGATCTTGCAGACATATGGACAGATTCCTCCGAAGCATCTGCAATATAAGCTACTCCCTTGTGTAACATGGGAAAAGAAGACAGAATAGTTTCCTTTGCTGTTCATGCTTCAATATGGGCCTTAATCTGTGTGAGCCAATATTCTATATTATGGGCTACCACAGTGGCTGCCATGGCTGGCTTCAGGTTTCCCTGAGATGAGTCCCAAGCCTTTTTTAAGAGTGAATCTATCCTTCGATCCATGGGGTCTGACAGTACCCCCATGTCCTCAAAGGCCAGATCAGTATGCCTGGACACTTTGGAAAAGGCCGCATCTAACCTAGGAGACCTGTTTCATACCAGAGTCTCCTCTTCTGCAAAAGGAAACCTTTGTTTCAATGCTCTTGAGAAAAAGGGTTTCCTCTCAGGATCCTGCAATTCCTTTATGATGGTATCTATTAGGACCTTGTGAACCGGGAACCCCCTCTTCTTCTGTTCCTCCAAGCCCTTGTACATCTGATCGTGAAGTTACAAGGTATTCCTTTCCTCTTGAATACCTAAAGTGGTGTGAATGGCTCCTAAGAGATCCTCCACTTCTTCAAGAGAAAGCTTATACTGTGAGGATCTTTTGGATTCCCCATCCAAATCCTTAGCCGACTTCCCCTGGGAATCTGAGGTGGCACTGTCCACATCGTCCCCAACTACCTCCCTGGAGCCCTCTGGCTTATCCCCACCTACAGGGACAATATCCACAGGGATAGGTGAACCACTTAGTTGTGCTGGTGGAAGGTTACTCTGGGACTGAGGTTACTGAAAGCTGGAAAATAGCGCCCTAAATGACTGAAAGGTGCTAGAGAGCTCCCTCACCGATGCCGCCAGGTCCACACCTTGTTCTGCTGCCTGTTCCCTCCCCAGCCCATCAATGCACTCCCTACAAAGTGCTTTAGCCCAAGATTCCCCCATAGAAGCCCTGCATGAAGGACATTTCCTCTTGGACCCATGGGGCAACTTGCTAGTGGGTTTCTGAAACACATAAGAGCAGACAGAGAAGCAGTATGAACCAAATGCCACCAGAACTGACAAGAGGACCACCGGTAGTACCCCCCCAGGACCAACCACCACCAGGGTCCCAGATTCACCCCCCTTCCCCCCCAACCACCAGGGAGTGATTACACCGGTGGAGCTACCGACATCTAGGCAAGGGAACACCACCCCAGGGTTCACCTTACCTTGGAGTGGCTGGTGCTGTTGTCTCCCAGGGCTGTTCTTAAAGCCTCTGCTTCCGACAACGCAGAGAACGGATGGTCACAACACGCTTTTCCAAACGCTGTCTGTACAGTGCAAAACAGAGAGGGCTTCACCAGCCAAGCACGCAGTTTGCTTTGAATATGCCACGTCTTGAACCAGGGAGGAAGCCCGCCCCCACCAGAAGTAACGTCGCCCGTCATCCGGTCCGGCCTTCCGCTCCGACGCCACCTGCAACACAGGGGGAACTATGTGCCTCCTTCCTCTGCGCCACGCTAGGCGCCACAGACCTCCCCAGACCTCCGCCATCCCTAAGGATAGTTGGGGTGTGCAGCGGCAATCAAACCTCGGCCTACCAGGATCTCATAGCCGACTGACTGCCCAGGAACACCATAGAGAGCGGTGTCTCCTCACCGGAGGAAACACCATAACTGAGGGGCTGGAGGGAGCATGAGGCTTAAATCTCAAATTGAAGGCGGTGTTTTCTAGGAAGGGAGGAGCCAGGGTCTCTCTATGGTGGCTGTCCTGAAAGACGGTTTTGGGAAAAAGTGAATGAATAAATAGAGTATGTGGTGCTAACTAACTAACTGATCAAAGGATTACCCTTTGATGAAGTCATGTGAGCGTTGCATTACTGCTTACGTGACTTAATCAAAGGGTAATCCTTTGATCAGTGACGCAACACGTCAGGGAGGAGCCAGGTGTCGTCACTTCCGGTCAAGACCAGAAGTACTCTTCTGTTAACTGGAATCACATATTTTAAACTGTGAGTTAATACTGTTTGTTTTAAATATTTTTATTTTTTTGGAAATACTGCACGATGGAGCCATCTCTTTGTATTGCATGTCCTTACCGCATTGGCTAAGCCTTCCAAAAATCCGCTGGTGTTGTGACGATCGTTGGAAGTTGATGGATTGCTGTGACCTGTTCACTCCATTCCGAAGGTTTGACCTGACCCGTAGGGGTCTCTATTAGTGGTGAGAGGCTGGGGGAATCGTGTGGCGCACCACGGATTGTGTGAATGATTGAAAAAATTTGACATTGATCAAATATATATTTTTTTGCCCATGCACTTTGTTTTTTGTGTTTTCTTGTTTTTTTCTTCATGAACTGATATATGGAGGTTCGTTCCCTCCGCACTGGAGTTTTACTGCATTTTTTGGACTATGCACTTTATGTCACTTTATGCACTTTATGAGAATACTGGATGCTATAGTATTTTGCATTTTTTTGCACTAGTTTAATTATCTGCACCTTTTGATGAATGATTCAACGCTATAGTGAATTGTCAAGTTTATATGCATTTACACTGATCGCGACATTTGTGTTAGCAGCTGGAAACGTTTTTTTTTCTGTTTAAATGTATTACTATTTTAGTTGGCACCACATACTCTATTTATTCATTTCAGTTTCTATATTGTCTGTGGTACCTTAACCTCTTGATGCCGGCTACACGCATACAGTATCTCACAAAAGTGAGTACACCCTTCACATTCTTGTAAATATTTTATTATATCTTTTCATGTGACAACACTGAAGAAATGACACTGCTACAATGTAAAGTAGTGAGTTTAAAGCTTGTATAACAGTGTAACTTTGCTGTCCCCTCAAAATCACTCACAGCCATTAAAGGTCTAAACTACTGGCAACAAAAGTGAGTACACCACTAAGTGAAAATGTCCAAATAGGGCTCAATTAGCCATTTTCCCTCCCCAGTGTAAAAGTAAAACAAAAAGAATGATACAGCAGGTCTTGGCGCTGTTTCTTAGGTTGATAAACTTTATATTTAAATAACATTTTTCACAAGGTGGGAAAAACTATGTCCTAAGATAAAAATATTTCATGTACAATGGCTTATCCCAAGACAAGCAGACTAAGAAGACAAGCAGACTAAGGATATGGATTACTAGAACTGTGGTCTGATGAGAACAAGATAAACTTATTTGGTTCAGATGGTGTCAAGCGTGTGTGTGGTGGCAACCAGGTGAGGAATACAAAGACAAATGTGTCTTGCCTACAGTTAAGCATGGTGGGTGGTGGGAGTGTCATGGTCTGGGGCTGCATGAGTGCCACTGACACTGGGGAACTACAGTTCATTGAGGGAACCATGAATGCCAACATGTACTGTGATATACTAAAAAGAAAAGCTGTGCTGCATTATAAATAATGGTGCAAAAACTCATTCAAATACCAAGCGGAGCAGTGGAAAACGGTGCTTGCCATTTTGACACAGAGACCCTGGCTGGGGGATAAGCCACAGGCAATATTAGATCTCACAAAAGGGATCTGATCAGCTGGTATTGTCATTGGTGGAGGACCCACTTTTCTATGGCACTTCTTCTTGGGTGTTGTGTGTAACATCACTTTGGATGTCCTATGGAACACTGTTGGTTTAGGAGAGTGGACTTATTAACCCCTCATTCACGGAGTGTGTTTTCTAGAGACATTTGGAAACAGGGCTGGACTGGGACAAAAATTTGGCCCTGGACTTCATCCAGATCAGCCCACTTTAATTTTGCAAACACACACAAAAACAGTATATAAACTATACGCAATTGCGCAAAAAAATAAATTATTAATCAATTACCGTGACCAGTGACAATAAATTATTAATCAGTTATTGTGACCAGTGACATTAATTTATCAATCAATTACCGTGGACAGTGACAATAAATTATTCATCAATTACCGTGACCAGTGGCAGTAAATTATTAATTAATTATCATGGACAGTGACATTAAATTATCAATTACCGTGACCAGTGACAATAAATTATCAATTACCGTGGACAGTGACAATAAATTATTAATCAATTACCGTGGACAGTGACCATAAATTATTCATCAATTACCATGACCAGTGGCAGTAAATTATTATTCAATTATCATGGACAGTGACATTAAATTATCAATTACCGTAACCAGTGACAATAAATTATCAATTACCGTGGACAGTGACAATAAATTATTAATCAATTACCGTGGACAGTGACAATAAATTATTCATCAATTACCGTGACCAGTGGCAGTAAATTATTAATCGATTACCGTGACCAGTGACAATAAATTATTAAGCAATTACCGTGGACAGTGACAATAAATTATCAATCAATTACTGTGACAATAAATTATCAATTACCGTGAACAGTGACAATACATTTACCCCTACCCCCTCCCCCCACCATGCTGCATATTACAGATATCACAGACATGCCATGCAGCCTGCATCCAGTATAGTATTTGATTATCTTACTTGAATGACACTGGTGAGGTGATGTACTTTTGTCCCTGGACCCTGACCCTGTCTGTGCTGTTGTCTGGAGTGGAGTACTGGAGCAATGTTCTGGTTCCTCCTCGGCGGTGCTTTCTCTCCAGTCCCAGGCTAGGCAGCTAAGCTTGGGCAGCAGCTGCTACGCTCTGACTCCTCCCATATCACCGGGCCACCTCCGCTCTCCGGCCGTGTGTGACATCACAGCGCTAGGACAAGGAGGCTGCCAGTAAGGTTAGTGAGTGGCAGCGTCATGAGGGGGTGGAACTTGTGTGGTGGGCCGGCCCAGGTGCTGTAGTGGAGCCACGGCCGCGGCTGTGGCCACCGCCGGCGTTAAAAAAAAAAACACGCTATAGATGAACCTGACAACCGGCCCAGCGGCCCACTGAGCCAATCGGCCCACCGGGAATCTCCCGGCAGTCCCGATGACCAGTACAGGCCTGTTTGGAAATCTTTTTTGGACTTTAGGAATTAATATTGGTTTTTCAAAATGTTGTATTTGAATGAATTTTCGCACTAATATTTATTTATTCTACGCTATATGGGCTAATGCTATATGGTATTTGAATGAGTTTTTCGTGTCGTTATTTATAATATTATATATTCATTTATTTTTACACTATATGGGTTAATGCTATATGTTTTTTTAAAAATTGCAGCGCAGCTTTTCTTTTTAGTTTATGTCATTATTGTGTGTATCTCACATTGAGTTGTAGCTATCACTTCATTCACTCTCCACCTCAGTATTTTAGTTTTTATATTGTTTGGAGCAATATTTCTTCAGTCACGGTTTATAAAAAAAAAATTGTTTGTAGAATTTAATAGACAGCGCTGTATTGCCACTTTTTTATGTACTGTGATATACTGAAGCAGAGCATGATTTCCCCCCTTCGAAGGCTGGGTTTGCAGGGCAGTATTACAACATGATAACAACCCCAAACACACCTCCAAGACGACCACTGCCTTGCTAAAGAAGCTGAGGGTAAAGGTGATGGACTGGCCAAGAATGTCTCCAGATATAAACCATATTAAGCATCTGTGGGGCGTCTTCAAAAAGAGGGTGGAGGTGCACAAGGACTCTCCATCAGTTCAGTGATGTCGTCATGGAGGAGTGGAAGAGGACTCCAGTGGCAACCTGTGAAGCTCTGGGGAACTCCACGCCCAAGAGGGTTAAGGCAGTGCTGGAAAATAATGATGGCCACACAAAATGTTGACACTTTGGGCCCAATTTGGACATTTTCACTTAGGGGTGTACTCACTTTTGTTGTCAGCAGTTTAGACATTAAAGGCTTTGTGTTGCGCTATTTTGAGAGGACAGCAAATTTACATTGTTATACAAGCTGTACTACTTTACATTGCAGAAAAGTGTAATTTCTTCAGTGTTGTCACATGAAAAGATATAATAAAATATTTACAAAAATGTGAGGGGTGTACTCACTTTTGTGAAATACTGTATATATATATGGCCGCTCAGCGGGTAGGCCTTACCGTCGAGCAGCCACATATATGCGACCCTGTTAAATAAACTTACAGTGCTGAGAGTGCGCTCCCAGCATGGTAGTCGGCAGGGATTGGTAAGCTTCCAATGCATACTTGCGATCAGGAACTTTCCGATCAGGTGACTGCTGTGACAGCCAATCACAGTGGTCACATGACCCGAATGCCCACCAGCTTTTAGAACTCTTAAAAAAAATGCCTATGCAGGTAAAGGATGTTTGTAAATGAAAACAAACTGTGTAGCTCTGACTAAAGTTGAAGAAAGCACTTATTATACATGTAGGCCATTTACATACCTCCCAAAGCCTGACTGGAATACTTCCAGGCCATTGCTAAGAGAGGCCTAATCATTACTGCTCATCTTCACCATCACAGGGGCAAGATTTTTCTCTGATTCAAACCTCCTCACATGTTCCTTCTCTCCCATAACGCAGTAGCTCTAAGCTCAGTGTTTATAGAGGAAGTAAACCCTGATGAGTTTACTTCCTCTTTCATTCCCTGCAAAGGTAAAGCATAATGGACTACTATGCATCACATAGTAGTCCATTATGTGTCACTTACCTGACACAGGAGCCAGCGATGTCACCGCTGTCCCCTGTAGTCCGGCGCATCCATCTTCTCGGTGGGTCTCGCTGCTCCGCCGCTGTCATCTTCTCGGTGGGTCTCGTAGCCATATTCGCCGTTGGCGGTGCCGCGCTCAGTGCACCTTGCGCGCCGCTGTCTACGGCGCATGCGCCGTAGACAGCGGTGCCTGTCTTTCGGCAAATATCTCCTAAACCGTGTAGGTTTAGGAGATATTTCTTGGACCTACAGGTAAGCCTTAATCTAGGCTTACCTGTAGGTCAAAGTGTGAGCTCACTCCTGTGATGGTGGAGGTAAGCAGTAATGACTAGGCCTCACTTAGCAACGTACTGGGGGTAGTCCAGTCAGGCTTCATGAGAGGGGGTTTACTTTACTTTCATGAGATATGTATATGGCCTACACCTATAGCAAGGGCGTTATTCAACTTTGGTAAAAGCTGCACAATTTGCTTTTATCTACAGACATCCCTGCATAGACAGTTTTTGGTAAAGGTGAACTAACCCATTAAATGTTCTATTATGTTTTTTTTTTCTCTTTAGTGTTGTGATACACCCTCAAAGGGAAGACATTTGGTAATCAATACTTATGTGTCATAAGACTGCTTTACCCTACATACAGTGGTCATATTTTCTGAGCCTGTAGTTATTTGTCTTGCCTCCAGTCTCCCCTACTGACACCTATCTAAACTATACCTGACCCACATGTGAAAATAGAGTTGAAATTGAAGTGCCACACCACCACTAAATGGTCCAGATTAATCCTTATTAGACACGTGCGCCGTCAATAAATTTGTTTAATTTTGTTCCGTTACGTATTAGCCGTTAATTCGTATTTCGTAATTCGTGTCTGAAATTCAATTTGGACTCGTACAAAATATGAATTTTCGTTAGGTTTGTTAACTTTTCGTAACAATTATGAACGCTCGTTATGATGAATTAAAAAATAAAAAAATATCTTTCTCAATATGCAGTCGTTGACTCATTATGCTCATTATGAGGGGCTCCCACCATCCCTGTGCTGTGCTGACTTCCTCCTGGGGCTGTACCCCTGCTGTGCTCATTGTGAGGGGCTCCCACCATCCCTGTGCTGACTTCCTCCTAAGGCTGTACCCCTGCTGTGCTCATTATGAGGGGCTCCCACCATCCCTGTGCTGTGCTGACTTGCTCCTGGGGCTGTACCCCTGCTGTGCTCATTGTGAGGGGCTCCCACCATCCATGTGCTGTGCTCATTATGAGGGGCTGCCACCATCCCTGTGCTGTGCTCATTATGAGGGGCTTCCACCATCCCTGTGCTGACTTCCTCCTGGGGCTGTACCCCTGCTATGTGTCATTATGAGGGGCTCCCACCATCCCTGTGCTGTGCTGACTTCCTCCTGGGCCTGTACCCCTGCTGTGCTCATTATGAGATACTCCCACCATCCCTGTGCTGTGCTGACTTGCTGCTGGGGCTGTACCCCTGCTGTGCTCATTGTGAGGGGCTCCCACCATCCATGTGCTGTGCTCATTATGAGGGGCTCCCACCATCCCTGTGCTGTGCTGACTTGCTGCTGGGGCTGTACCCCTGCTGTGCTCATTGTGAGGGGCTTTCACCATCCATGTGCTGTGCTCATTATGAGGGGCTCCCACCAGCCCTGTGCTGTGCTGACTTCCTCCTGGGTAGGGATGAGCCGAACACCCCCCGGTTCGGTTCGCACCAGAACTTTCGAACAGACCCCAAATTCGAACAAACTTTAGAACCCTATTGAAGTCTATGGGACTCGAACGTTCGAAATTAAAAGTGCTAATTTTAACGGCTAATATGCAAGATACTGTCCTAAAAAGGGTTTGGGGACCTGGCTCCTGCCCCAGGGGACATGGGTCAATGCCTAAAATGTTTTTAAAAATGGGAGCACTAATTTTAATGACGATTAAAGTGAAAAAAAAAGTGAAATATTCCTTTAAATATGGTGCCTGGGGGTGTCTGTAGTATGCCTGTGAAGTGCCACGTGTTTCCCGTGTTTAGAACAGTCCCTGCACAAAATGACATTAAACGGAAATAACACCATTTAAAACTGCTTGCGGTTTTAATGTTATATCTGGTTCCTGCAATATGGTTGAAAATCATTGAGAAAAATGGCATGGGTAGCCCTCCCTGCCCATTACCAGCCTATTTGGGTCTTGTACGCATATTAAGGGGAACCCTGTACCCATATTAAAAAAAGGAAATGCGTGTGGCCCCCAGGCCCTATATACTCAGAACAGCAGTATACAGGCGGTGCAAACAAGACAGGGACTGTGTAGGTTTGTTGTGTTAAGTTGAATCTGTTTGTAATTTTCAACTGGTACATTTTTAAAGTGTAGCTCCAGTCAAAAAAAACTATTTTTAAGCTTTTTGGAAAACATAGGGAAGGGTTATCACCCCTGTATAATTTGTTTTGTCGTCCATCTTTTTTCATCTCACTTGCTGTTGTCTCCTTCCGTTTGCAAGTAGGAGATGTTTGTAAATTGGATGTTTGAAAGTAGGGGCCTGCCCTATATGCTCTGCAGAAATGGCGGAACAAGGTGTTGGTTTTGCCACAGCATTGTAAGCCCTCAAAGTGACTCTTGGTGGGCGCTGGAGCGCCCTGCTGTGAACGATTATATCAAGAATTGTAATTACATGCCATTGTTGAACAGTGGTAGAAAAATTGACCTTTGGTTGTTGTGGTGCTGGTGCCACAACACTATAAGTCCTCACCGTTACTCTGGGTGGGCACAGGAAGGGGCCCTCCTGTGAAATATTATATCAAGATTTGTAATTACATGTCCCTGTTAAACAGGGGCAGAAAAATTTGGCCTTAGGCACTGCTGCTGGTGCCACCACACTGCAACCTCTCCCATATACTCTAGTTTTATTGCAGGAATTAGCCCTGCTGCAAAGCATTGCATCAAAAATTGTACTTAAACGCCCCTGTTAAACAGGGGCAGAAAAATTGGGCCTTAGGCACTGGTGCTGGTGCCACCACACTGCAACCTCTTCCATATACTCTAGTTTTATTGCAGGAATTAGCCCTGCTGCAAAGCATTGCATCAAAAATTGCATCCTCCTCTTCCTCCTCCTCATCCTCTTCCTGTGTGATGGGTGGCACAGCAGGAACACTGTCTGGATAAAGGGGGCCTTGAGAGGCAAGGAAGTCCTCCTCTTCCTGCCTCTGTTCTGCCTCAAGTGCCCTGTCCATTATTCCACGCAGCGTATGCTCCAAGAGGTGGACAAGAGGTACAGTGTCACTGATGCATGCACTGTCACTGCTCACCATCCTTGTGGCCTCCTCAAACGGTGACAGGACAGTGCATGCATCCCTGATCATGCCCCACTGGCGTGGTGAGAAAAAACCAAGCTCCCCTGACCCTGTCCTGGTGCCGTAGTCGCACAGGTACTCATTGATGGCCCTCTGCTGCGCGTGCAGCTGCTGCAGCATGGCCAACGTTGAGTTCCATCTGGTGGGCATGTCACATATAAGGCAGTTCTTGGGCAGGTTCAACTCCTTTTGGAGCTCAGCCAGCCGAGCACAGGCATTAAATGATCGGCGGAAATGCACACAGACTTTCCTGGCCTGCTTCAGGACATCCTGTAAGCCGGGGTACCTGCCCAAGAACCGCTGCACCACCAGGTTAAGGACATGAGCTACACAGGGCACATGGGTCAGTTGTCCCTGTCGGAGGGCGGAGAGGAGGTTGGTGCCATTGTCACAAACCACCATTCCTGGCTTAAGCTGGCGTGGCGTCAACCACCTCTCGGCCTGCCCCTGCAGAGCTGACAAAACATCCGCCCCAGTGTGGCTCCTGTCCCCCAAACAAACCAGCGCAAGCACGGCATGGCATCGTTTTGCCTGCGTACTTGCGTAGCCCCTGGAACGCCTACGAAGCACCGCTGGTTCTGAGGACAGAGCACTGGAAGAGGCCATGGAGGAAGAAGAAGAGGAGGGGGTGGAGGAGAGAGGTGTGTCACAACCAATAGTAGCATTTTGGAGGCGTGGTGGCGGAACAACCTCCAACACTACTGCACCTTGTCCTGCATCCTTCCCAGCTGCCAGAAGAGTGACCCAATGGGCCGTGAAAGACAGGTAACGTCCCTGTCCATGCTTGCTGGACCATGAGTCAGCGGTAATATGCACCTTACCGCTGACCGCCCTGTCCAGCGAGGCAAGGACATTGCCTTCCACATGCCGGTAGAGAGCCGGAATCGCCTTCCGTGAGAAAAAGTGGCGTTTGGGGACCTGCCACTGAGGAACCGCACATTGTACAAACTCACGGAAGGGGGCCGAGTCTACCAACTGAAAAGGCAGCAGTTGAAGTGCTAGCAATTTAGCCAAGCTAGCATTCAACCGCTGGGCATGTGGATGGCTGGGAGTGAACTTCTTTCGCCGGTCCAGCAGCTGGGGCAGGGACATTTGCCTGCTATAATCGGACGTGGGTGTACCGCTAGCAGAGTTCCCGGAAGCACTTGGCTGTGACACACCTAATTCTACACCTTCATTCCTCTCAGAGCAGGTTTCAGAGAGGACTGAAGGTCTAGTGGGGTTGGAGATGCCAGCTGATGAGGAGCAAGGAGAGGTCCGCTTTGTTCTTTGGTGTGGGTCTTTGAGGTACGCTTGCCAACGAGCTGCATGGCAGGTCAACATATGTCTGGTCAAGCATGTGGTGCCCAAGCGGCTGATGTTTTGGCCACGCCAGATACGCTTGAGACATATGTTGCAAATAGCAGCGGTGCGATCTGATGCACTCGTTAAAAAAAGGCCCACACCAAAGAACTTTTAGAATAACGCGCAGAGGCAGTGCCCTGCACAGGCGGAGCTCTGCGGTGTGATTCAGTCGGTGTGCTGCCCCTAAGCTGGCCCCCGGAGGGCATCCTGCCTCGTTGGACATGTGCCTCCTCCTCCTCCTCCTCCTCCTCTCTCCTTCCAGGCACCCACGTGGAGTCAGTGCCCTCATCATCCACTCCCTCTTCATCGCTGTAGCAAACCTGGCAGTATGCTGCAGCTTGTGGAACATGACTGCCAGATTGCTGTCCTTCTTGAGCATCCCCTCTCTCTGCGCTCACGCTACTGCCTTCCTCTAGCTGAGTGTCATCATCAGAGCCCACAAAACACTGGGCATCCTCCTGGAGCATGTACCCAACACTGTGCTCAAAGAGTTCAGGAGACTCCTCAGGAGGACGTGGTGGGTCTAGGGAAGGAGTCACTGATGATGACATTGAGAGGAGGGAAGACGATGCATTGGCAGCTGCTTTGCTAGTACCCTGAGACTGGGTGAGAGAGGATGAGGAGGATGAAGAGGGCTTGGTCATCCACTCTACCAAGTCGTTGGCATGTTGCGGCTCAACATGTCCAGCTGCCGAAAAGAAGGACAAGCGTGTCCCATGGCCACGTGCTGATGACAATGCACCGCATCCACGACCAGCACTGTTGTCTCTAGACACAGAGCCGGCTTGCCCTCTTTTATCGGCTCGCGCCTGTCTGCCTCTCCTTGCTGGCCTTCCAGACATGGTAATGGCCTGAAGGAAGTTGGGTAAAAAAGAAGTTGGGTAGTGTATATTGTGCTAGAGGCACACAACACCCACTAACTCCTGCAGATGCCTTTATTATAGAACACCAGAGATAAAGGGGTATATACAGATGTATACTGTGCTGTGCTGGAGGCACACACAACTTCCAATAACTCCTGCAGATGGCAAGTGGGCTCAAATAGAGAACAACTATGTAGGTGGATATAGCAGTATGTACTGGGTACAGAGCACGCAGACAGCACGCACAAGCTCCTAACACTACTGACTGCAAGCTCTATTATAAAAGATAGATCACTAGCTATATAGGTGAGGTGAATATAGCGGTGTATACTGCGGTCAGGGCACGCAGACAACAACCACTACACAACAGCAAGATCGAAAATCGGCCGAAAACGATCGGTGTGTACTGTGTTGAAGGTACACAGAACACCCACTAACTCCTGCAGATGCCTTTATTATAGAACACCAGAGATAAAGGGGTATATACAGATGTATACTGTGCTGTGCTGGAGGCACACACAACTTCCAATAACTCCTGCAGATGGCAAGTGGGCTCAAATAGAGAACAACTATGTAGGTGGATATAGCAGTATGTACTGGGTACAGAGCACGCAGACAGCACGCACAAGCTCCTAACACTACTGACTGCAAGCTCTATTATAAAAGATAGATCACTAGCTATATAGGTGAGGTGAATATAGCGGTGTATACTGCGGTCAGGGCACGCAGACAACAACCACTACACAACAGCAAGATCGAAAATCGGCCGAAAACGATTGGTGTGTACTGTGTTGAAGGTACACAGAACACCCACTGCTTCAGACGCCAACACACTACACAAGGCCGCCGCGCTGGCGGCCTTATATAGTGTGGGGCGTGCACTACACAGCCTGAGCTATGATTGGCCACAGGCACAATCATGGCTCTCCTCGCTGCTGGCGCTGCGATTGGCCAAGCATGCGGGGTCACAGTGCATGCTTGGCCAATCATGAGCCAGCAATGCACTGCGCCATCGCAGTGCATTGTGGGCCGTGAGCGCCACACGAATTTGGCGCGAACGGACCAAAATGTTCGGACTTCGCCGAACGGACGAACAGCCGATGTTCGAGTCGAACGTATGTTCGACTCGAACACGAAGCTCATCCCTACTCCTGGGGCTGTACCCCTGCTGTGCTCATTATGAGGGGCTCCCACCATCTCTGTGCTGTGCTGACTTCTTGGGTTTTTAACTTCATCATAATGAATAATTGTAATTATTATGACAATAATAAAACGATATTAATGAACATTCTTATTTTGTCCGATTCTGAATCTCCTATCGACTACCAGTACTAGTCTATCACTCCCAAATTAAAAAAGGTAATTTTCCCAACCCTCACTCAGCAGCAGAAGAAAACCTCTGATTGATCAACAAACCAGTCACGGAATTTGGATCTGAAATTCGTCAATGAAATGTCATATTTTGTATACAATTTAGAAGCATAGAAATTTGTATTTTGGGATGCTTCCGAATGTATGAACTTTCGCAAATTCGTACGGATTTTTGTTTCGTATGAAATGAACCGCAGATGTCTAATCTTTATTTCATTAAAGGTCAGGGGTACAATTCAAAAAGTAGCCAATGCATTTCAGGGGTCTAAGTGCCCCCTTCATCACGGCTTGACTGGCAACAAAGTGACACAAACCAGAAGTGAATTGGACTTACAATGGTATTTTTCCCAGTGTGAATTCAAAGCACAGGCATAGTCAGCAGCTTGTTTGGCAGCAAAAGATGTGCAAGCAGGCATTCTCTGATCTGTACAAGAAATATCATGCTATTACAGCTGCTGAGATAAGTGATTGTAGATAGATTTTTCTGTTTATTACCTCTGCTCCTGAAAACGCCTGCTCTGAAATTTCAGCTAGTGTGAAATTGAAAAGAAAGAAAAGTCATAGAGAAGAAAAAAACATATTGAAGACAGGCTTTATGCTACCCTGCCATATCTCATACCCCCTGCACCACTGGCCGATAAGTGCTGGCTTCAAGCGGTTCATTACCCGCTATGTTATAATGATATTCCAACAAGAATGAGAAGCCGTTCTCTATCATAAACGTTTGGTATAAAAATGTATTGTTACTTTCTGGTTCAAAGGTTGTTCCGTCCACTTCTCTGCTCTCTAATACGTTTCCAGGGCCGTCTTTAATACTGAATGGACCCTGGGCAAAATTTTTCTTGGGGCCCCCCCATGCAATTTCACTCTCCCCCTGCTCTGAGACATACAATAAATAGCAGCTAAACTTAAAATCAGTTTACTGTATCAGATCAGGCAACGATTACGATTGGTTGCTAGCGGTTAAGGCATATCATTACTGCTTACTGACTGGTTGCTAGAGGTTACAGCACACATTACGGCTCACTGATTGGTTGCTAGATGTTACAGCACACCATCTCCTCACTGCAGGGGTGCATGATATACATATGAATGCTGCCTTTATTTACATATCAATGCTGCCACCTGCAGCTATTTACTTAGTATTGTCGCCATTATTTACATATGAATGCTGGTTATTTACATGTAAACACAGGGTCTGCAGGTGAGTCATCTGTACACAACAATAGGGCAGAGCTGGGCAGCATTAGTACCAGCACTTCACACTGAGATATTGGGACACAGCCAGGGGCGGACTGACCATTCAACCACTCGGGCACTGCCTGAGGGCCCCAGGCCACTAGGGGGCACCATCAGGGTTGCCAGCCTCAGTAAAACCAGGGACAGCACCAGGGACAGTACGTAAAAATCTTTTTTTTTTTTTTACATCTGTCTCTGAAATGTCCCTTCCCGACATCCTTTTGGTCTAAAACTCCAGAGATTATAGCTGCCCCACCTCTCCAGTACCTTCTCAGCCAATAGAAACAGGTCTGTATATACTGTGTGAACATGTATGTGTATACTGTGTGATTGTATACTGTGTGGCCCCATAATCTATGATTGCCCAGGGGCCCCATAATCTCCTGTTGCCCAGGGGCCCCATGAGTTGTCAGTCCGCCCCTGGACACAGCACAGGACTAAAACTTCAAGGGACAAGGGAATTTAAACCTGGATAGTTGGCAAGTGTGAGGCAGCTGTTTTTGAGCCCCACAACAATGACAGGGCCCAGGGCCCTGCCTTAAAGACGGCCCTGCACGTTTCACTATGTCGACATTTAAACTTTTGACAAAGTGAAATGCGTTAGAGGTCAGAAAAAAACCGATGGAACAGTCCTTTGTACTGGAAAGTACCAGTTCACTTTTATACCAGGCTTTTTTGAAGGCTTCTCTTTCTTTGTTAGAATATCAAGAAAAAAAACATCTTGTATAATCATGTTCAGTTAATACAAGCAATGCCCTATTTGTCAAGGATGCAACCAATTTCTGCAGCCTGTGCAGATATTCCCAGTGCCAGCCTGGAGTGAAATTTCAGAACACAAGGTACAATGAAAAAACACATAGAGTAGAGATCACAGTGTTGACCAATATCTGCACCGCTTTGCTTGCCTGGAAATCATTTAAATGCAGTCTATAATTTCAGTATGTATGATAACATGCCATTTGTTTTCCCAGTCACGTAATTATTTTGTAATAATGCATACAACCTATAAACGGTCAAAAAAATGTATTCAGTATTAAACATTAAATTGTATCTTTACCTTGAAAATTCAAGGGTCTTGGTGTCTTCTTTCCAGTACCAGTGTCCGGGTGTGGGTTTTGGGATCTGCAATACAATATCACATACATGTCATCTGTTTTTTAAAGAGATTCTCTGACTTTGCCCATTCAGAGCATACTATTCACACCTTCCATATCCTTCTCTGCTGTCAGATGACTGCATCCTGCTCCTCATGTGACAGTGTTTATTGGCTGCTCCCTACCCATTACCCCCCCCCCCCCCCCAAGCCTTGAGCATTCACGATTGATGCTTTTCTTTCTCTGAGAATAGGTGCAGGAACTCAGCCATGCCCTCCACACACATACACACCCACCAAACTGCATCAAACAATGGGTGTGGCTACATTTTTACTAATGGTGGGAGGTCTTAAAGCGGCTTTAAACATCAGGAGTGCATTACAGAGCACAGAGTGCAAGGGTGCACTAGACACATAGAGCAGAGCTCAGGGGTGTCCTATACTCAGTGTTCAGGGGTGCACTTCGCACAGAGAGCAGAGTTCAGGGGTGCGCTACACACAGAGTGCAGAGTTCAGGGGTGTGCTATGCACAAAGTGCAGAGTTCAGGAGTGCGCCGCACACAAAGCACAGAGTTCAGGGGTGTGCTACACACATAGAGCAGAGTTCAGGGGTGCACTACACACAGAGTGCAGTGTTCAGGGGTGCACTACACTCAGTGTTCAGGGGTGCACTACGCACAGAGAGCAGAGTTCAGGGGTGCGCTACACACAGAGTGCAGAGTTCAGGGGTGCGCTACACACAGAGTGCAGAGTTCAGGGGTGCGCTACACAGTGTTCAGGTGTGCATTACGCACAAAGTGCAGAGTTCAGGGGTGCGCCACACACAAAGCACAGACTTCAGGGGCGTGCTACACTCAGTGTCCAGGGGTGCACTACACACAAAGTGCAGCGTTCAGGGTTGCACCACACACAAAGCACAGAGTTCAGAGGTGCGCTACACTCAGTGTTCAGGGGTGCGCTACACAAAGAGTGCAGTGTTCAGGAGTGCGCTATACACACAGTGCAGAGTTCAGGTGTGCGCTACACTCAGTGTTCAGGGGTGCGCCACACATAGAGTGCAGAGTTCAGGGGTGCACTACACTCAGTGTCCAGGGGTGCGCTACACACAGAGCGCAGAGTTCAGGGGTACACTACACACAGAGTTCAGGGGTGCGCTGCACTCGGTGTTCAGGGGTACGCTACACACAGACCGCAGAGTTCAGGGGTGCACCACACACAAACCGCAGAGTTCAGGGGTGCGCTACACACAGAGCGCAGAGTTCAGGAGTGCGCTACCCACAAACCGCAGAGTTCAGGGGTGCGCTACACACAGAGCGCAGAGTTCAGGAGTGCGCTACACACAGATTGCAGAGTTCAGGGGTGCGCTACACTCAGTGTTCAGAGGTGCGCTACACACAGAGCGCAGAGTTCAGGGGTGTACTGTAGCACAGAGTGCAGAGTTCAGGGATGTTTTAGAGGTGTACTACACACAGAGTGCAGAGTTCGGGAACTCAACCATGCCCTACACACACACACACACACACACACACCCACACCAAACATCATCAAATAGTAGATGTGGCTAAATTTCACTAACAGTGGGAGGTCTTAAAGTGGCTTTAAACATCAGGAGTGCATTACAGAGTGCAGAGTTCAGGGGTGCGCTACACACAGAGTTCAGAGGTGCACTACACACAGTGTTCAGGGGTGCTCTACACACAGAGCGCAGAGTTAGATATTATTTAGGTTATTGTATGGATGGGAGTTAGAGGAGCTGGAGGGTCTACTATACACTACACACAGAGCGCAAAATTCAGGGATGCGCCACACACAAAGCGCAGAGCTCAGGGGTGAGCTACACTCAGTGTTCAGGGGTGCACTACACATAGAGTGCAGAGTTCAGGAGTGTGCTACACACAGAGTTCAGGGGTGCACTACACTCAGTGTTCAGGGGTGCACTACACACAGAGCGCAGAGTTTCTTGGGTACTCTACACACAGATTACAGAGTTCAGGGGTGCGCTACACTCAATGTTCAGGGGTGCGCTACGCACAGAGCGCAGAGTTCAGGGGTGTGCTGTAGCACAGAGTTCAGGGTTGCCCTACACACAGAGTGCAGCGTTCAGGGGTGTTTAGGGGTGCACTACACACAGAGTGCAGAGTTCAGGAACTCAACCATGCCCTCCACACATACACACACACCCACCAAACATAATCAAATAGTAGGTGTGGCTAAATTTCACAAACAGTGGGAGGTCTTGGGGGCGTGGCTTGGCGCGCAAAGGGAATGGCTGCCTGATCGAGGAGCTCCAGGAGACCCGTAGCCCGATAGCCTCTTCTTTGGCCACATTGCGCTAAAATATGAGCAGACCGGCCAGACACCATATCGGGACACGAGCACACCGACAGTCTGCTACTCCTCGTACCCGCAGCATACAGGACATCTTCCCTACCCAGGCCCGCTTAGGCCGCGACACACCATTCAAGATGGAGCAGGCTCATGGAGAGGAAGAAGAGTTAAGCGATGGCTCTCAGTCCACGGCAGAGGATTTGGTAAGCAGGATGGGAAACCCTGACCACCCTCTCACACTGGGCGACATGACTTCTATCGCTACAGACATTAAGAATACGCTTTTTACAGCGATTACAGACTTGAAGGCGGACCTGCTCTCCCTAACTGAAAAAATGACCACCCTGGAAAGAGCAGAGAACAGGAGCGACAAGGCGGTACGCAGACTGGAAGCCACGGCCACCTCTCACACAGCGCATTTGATAAACATTAACAGGCACTTAGAGGACCTCGATAATAGGGGCAGGAGATGCAATATCAGGGTGAGTCGGTCCTGATCAAATTCCCTCCGCTTTGCGATCAATCTTTACCAACCTGCTTGAGAACCCAGCAGACACCCCTATAGACTTTGTGCGAGCTAATAGGGCCTTAAGTGCAAAACCCTTGGACACAGCACCACCCCGGGATATAATCTGCTGCCTCCAGAGCTTTCCTCTAAAGGAAGAGATTCTTAACCAAGCTCGGAAGAACAAACAAATTTTATTTAATGATGCTGAGCTCACGCTGTTCCAGGACCTGTCTCCCATCACTCTACAAAATAGGAAGGCGATGCGCCCATTGTTGGAGGTGCTCAGGGAGAAGGGCATAGTTTACAAATGGCGCTTCCCCTTCGCCTTGCAGGCCATGCTAAATGGGAAACAATTGCTGCTGCGAATGCCTGAAGAACTTCCTGACTTCTGTGCTGGCTTAAACATCCCTTGCATGGACTTGCCAGACTGGTATGCAGAGTATAAGGCCCCCCTGGCAGACCTTAGCCCGGTCAGCACACCCCTGTCATCACTGGCTAAACCGCCACTGAAGAAAAGCAGAGTTGGAAAACAAAACACCTTCGACGGGGGTCGCCCACCATATCCAGCTAGACACTCCAGGAATCGGGACCACACATGAGGGGATGATCCGATCCATTGTGATAAGTTACACTCCCTTTTTGTACACCTAGCGGACCATCTTGGTCTCATTACTGGCCATAACCCTGGGAAATTAACTGTTTGTTATACTGGATATTATACCTTTGCATCTTTAACTTGCAACTGTACAGGATATGACAGTACCCCTTCCACGCCTCTGGACAATATTGCTTGAACTCTGGGGGGGGGGGTATGCTCCCCATTTTTTTTTTCTCAGATGGAACCGATCTCCAGCAATATGGACCCCTACAAACGGCCCACAGTGAGTTACCCCTGGCTACATCAGACTTTTACGCCTATTTAGCTATAACTGGAGGGGATGAGAGGAAAGAGGGGGAACTGGTCACCCGGGGAGAAGGCGGGCAGTATGGGGGAGGTCCCTCCCCCCTTTTTTTTCCCCACCATGCATAGACCAGGGGAATAATCTTTCCAGGAAGTTAAGTGTTAATTTAAACATACAGTTAGGAGTGGCTGATTCCTCAGGTTCGCGCCTGTCTCATGTGGTTTGGGATGCTATGCGAATGTCTACCCTACCGCCTTTTTAGCACAAGCGGTGGACATTATAGCTTTGCTAAACCCTAAGGTGTCGGATGTAATGGAATTTACAGTCTGGTTCTTGTTTAATATGCTGCGGTTTCTGCTCTTACCAGAGTTTACAGCAATGTTTGTTTGTTTCTTTTCTTTTTTCCTTTACGGTCTTAGGCCGCGTACACACGGGCGGACTGTATGGCCTACTTAGTCAGTCGAAACACATTTCAGCGGACAGTCCGCTCGTGTGTGGGCTTCAGCTGACTTTTTCAGCGTGCAGTCTGGCGTACTAAGTATTTCGGATTTTTCGAAATTCTGTCCGTCATACTTTGGTTTCAGCGGACAATCCGCTCGTCAGTAGGCTAGTTCGACGGACTAAGAATGGAGCATGCTCAGAAAGGATTTACACGGCGGAAGGTTGCATTGTTGTGTATTGGACTTCCTATTTCTAGTCCCGTCGTACGCGCTGTACACGTCATCGCACAAGCTTTCGACGGACTGTTTGTGCATCCGTGTGTGGTCAAGTCCGTTCATTCGAAAGTATGACGGACTGTCCGTCGGATTGTATGACGGACTAAGTAGGCCATACAGTCCGCCCGTGTGTACGCGGCTTTAGTGATACTTTTGGCCAAAGAATATAAATACACCCATGTCAGAAGTGAACATAGGGCGATGGGTCTCCTTTATGATAGCTCAGTTATTGAATATTTTTCTTATCAGCTTAAGTGTTTTCAGAGATTTACTCAAGGTATTGTCCTGATTATCTAACCCTTCAGTGGAGTTCCTCCCACTCACCCCACAAGTGGACAGAGCGGTGTTGCAAATAACAACCCACATACTGTCCACAGATAATCCTACCGCTTGCAGCTTTGACACTTGCAGGCTGATCCTTGATATTCCCTTATATACCCTATAACTAGGGAAGTTTCTTATACTTCCCACACCCTTAATCTTGTCTGGTCTTCTCTTATTTCTGGGTCCCTCCCCTTTTCTTTGTTTCACTCTTCTTTTCTCTTTTCTACAGAGCAGGAGATCGTTTGGAGTAAATAACTAGCCCGCCATGGCATACTCCTTGCTGGGCCGCAGACTGACCATGGTCTCGCATAACATCCGAGGTCTGAATATCCCAGAGAAGCGTACTTCGATACTCAGGGAATTGAATAAGGTAAAACCCATGTTTGTATATCTACAGGAAACGCATTTCCAAAGTAATAAAATCCCAAAACTTTGGCATAAAAACTTCCCGCAGGTATTTCATGCAGCAAACCCCCTGGCTAAAACGAAGGGGATTTCGATTTTACTCCATAAAACAGTGGGTTTTGAGGTCTCTCAGCAGCTATCAGATCCCGAAGGCAGATAGTTATTTTTGAAAGGGACTTGGGGAAACACTCCACTAACATTAGCCAAAGTCTACTTTCCTAACAGTGCGCACAAATCTTTTTGCAAGCACCTTGTCGAAGAGTTAAAATGTTTTGCCACTGGTTGTATCCATCTAGGGGGGGATTTTAATATACCTCTCTATCTGGCTCAGGATACTTCCACAGGTAAATCGAGCTTGGCCTATAGCACCTTGAAATATGTCAAGAATCTCCTGCACTCCTTGACCTTAATAGACTCATGGCGAACACTGAATGCAACAGGTAGAGATTTTACATGTTACTCAGCGCCCCACGACAAATACACGCGAATCGACTACATTTTTGTCACACAAAGAGACTTATTGGATGTACGGGAGGCAAGCGTAGGTTTACAAACCCTTTCTGACCACGCTCCCGTCTCACCCTCAATTGACCGTCTGGACAAACACGCCAAACCCTGCATATGGAGTTCGAACTCTACCCTGTTGACTGACACTGAATTACTTCCTAAATTAACTGACACTTTACGTAATTATTTCCATGAAAATCTCTCAGAGGACCTTTCGCCCTTAACAATTTGGGAAGCACATAAGTGCGTAATGAGAGAAGAGTTTATCAGAGCAGGGGCATTCCGCAAGCGGGAGGCAGAACAGCAGCTTAACGAATAAAATAGCATCCCTAGAAGCCCAACACAAAAAGTGGCGGAATTATTACAAGCACGACAAGAGCTTCAGGGTTTACTGGAAGCAAAGAGCAAATGCACCCTTTTCTTAAAAAAGACAATTTATTACGAGCATGGGGATAAGGGGGGAAAATTTCTGGCCAGAGCTTTAAAAGATGCTTTCTTAACCAACAACATCCTGGCAATTAAATCTGTAGAAGGAACCCTGACGATCCGAACAGATAAAATAGCGGAAAGCCTTCACCGGTATTATTCTAAACTCTATGACGTCCCCCACCAATGCACACCAGGGGAGTTACAAGGAGATAGGAGCCAAATTATCGGAGACTACATAGTACAAAGCGGTATGCCAGTACTCTCCCTGGAAGAAGCAGAGTCTCTGGAAAGTCAGATTTCCTCAGAGGAACTGCCGGCTACAATTAAGAGTCTTAAACCCGGGAAAAGCCCTGGCCCAGATGGGCTTACGGCCCATTACTATAACGTTTTTTCAAATTTGTTAGAAGCTCCACTCTTAAGAACTCTTAATTTTTTCATGGAACCCCGCCTAATCCCTGCCATGTTCCTAGGTGCCCATATAACGGTACTCCCCAAGCCAGGAAAGGACCCTACGGATTGCACTAGCTATCGATCCATCTCCCTCCTAAATTTGGATCTGAAAATTCTAGAAAAAATAATACCGAATCGCCTGCGCATCTTCCTACCACAATTAATAGGTCCTGAACAAGCAGGGTTTATGCCCGGGAGAGAATCCAGGGACAATGTGACTAAGGCCTTAAATTTGATACACCATTGCCATGACACTGGCATTGAGGGCCTTCTCCTGTCCACGGACGCGGTGAAGGCCTTCGATAGGGTCACATTGGACTACCTATTAGCTACATGCGCACATATTGGCCTGAGACCCCATATGTTCTCCTGGATCTCCTCCCTATATCAGACTCCAACTGCACAATTACAAATGAATGGGACCCTGTCCGAGCCGGTGCTTATTAACCACTTTCAGACCGGACCAATTTGCTGGTCAAAGACCAGACCACTTTTTGCGATTCGGCACTGCGTCGCTTTAACTGACAATTGCGCGGTCGTGCGACGTGGCTCCCAAACAAAATTGAAGTCCTTTTTTTCCCACAAATAGAGCTTTCTTTTGGTGGTATTTGATCACCCCTGCGGTTTTTATTTTTTGCGCTATAAACAAAAATAGAGCGACAATTTTGAAAAAAACGCATTATTTTTTACTTTTTGTTATAATAAATATCCCCCAAAAATGATAAAACATTTTTTTCCCTCAATTTAGGCCGATACGTATTCTTCTACATATTTTTGGTAAAAAAATCGCAATAAGCGATTATTGATTGGTTTGCGCAAAAGTTATAGCGTTTACAAAATAGGGATAGTTTTATAGCATTTTTATTAATAATTTTTTATTATTTATTTTTTTACTAGTAATGGCGGCGATCTGCGATTTTTATTGTGACTGCGACATTGTCGGGGACCCATCGGACATTTTTGACACATTTTTGGGACCATTGTCATTTATACAGTAATCACTGCTATATAAATGCAGTGATTCCTGTGTAAATGACACTGGCAGTGAAAGGGTTAACCCATGGGTGGCAGTGTAGGGGTTAAGTGTTCCTAGGAGTGTGTTACTAACTGTGGGGGGGTTGGGCTTTCATTTAGTGTACACTGATCTCTGCTCCAATCACATGGAGCAGAGATCAGCGTCACTAGTTGCTAGGCAGAATGGGAAAATGTTGTTTATACAGCATTTCCTCCATTCGGCCGCTCCGTGAGACGATCGCGGGGATGCCCGCGGCGATCGAGTCCGCGGGTCCCGCGACCGGACTCACGGGGGTCCCGACCAGCGCGGGAGCGCGCCACCGGCGGCGCGCTCCCGATGGCACGGCGGCAACGAATATTGGACGTACATGTACGCCAATATGCCTGCCCGTGCCATTCTGTCGACGTACATCGTCGTGCGCTGGTCGGGAAGTGGTTAAGAACGGCACAAGACAGGGATGTCCTTTATCCATCCTCTTATTTATATTATCCCTGGAACCTTTTATTCGCACCATTAATAGTTCCCCATCCATTAAAGGGTTCCAAGTTGGGCCAAAAGTTTATAAATTAGCCGCGTACACAGATGTCTATGGCTATGTATCCCACCTCAAGATTAATTACACCAAATCAGAGGCGATGAACCTTACGCTCCCAATAGACATATTGGCACAAGCTCGAGCAAACAACTCTTTTAAATGGGTTACAGGCTCACTTAAATAAATAGGAATTTGGCTGACGCCCCAGCTTAGCGATATCTTTGCGCAAAATTTCAAACCCATGTTACGCCAGATATAAGCAGACTTAACTAAATGGTCCCTTAAACTCTTTTCTTGGTTCGGAAAGACACGCTATAATTAAAATGATAACATTACCAAGATTACTTTATCTCTTTCATACATTGCCAATTGAAATCCCGGCCACTTTCTTCAAGCAACTACAGTCTACCCTCTGGAAGTTTCTGTGGGCCAATAAAAAGCCTCGTATTAGCCTACACATTCTAATGCGACCGAAGGTAGATGGGGGTCTGGGGTTCCCGAACTTCAAATTTTATTACTATGCCACACATCTGGCAAGAATTATTGACTGGCACTGCCATGTGGGAAGTAAAGATTCGGTATCATTAGAGGAGAGTTTTTCAAAGACCCCTTTAAAATTTACCCCTTGGATACCATGGACAAAATGCCCATCGGATTTGTCACAGCATCCTCTCATTAAAGCCACGCTGAAGGCTTTCCACAAGAAAGCCACCCACCATCAGATAGCTACTTCCCCTGGGCCTCTAACTCTTATCTTGCAGAATCCTGATTTCCCCCCGGGTATGGGATTGAGGGCTTTTGCACTGAAAGACAACACACCCCTGCTAGCCTTACATTTCACATCAGCCGGACAGGTTCTCTCATATGATAGTGTGCTGGGCGGCCTCTCACCAAGGAAATTGCCCTTCTGGAGTTATAGACAAACATGCCACTACCTGCTTGCACTCGTAACAAAAAAGGAGATGTTAAGGGACCTTACCCCCTTTGAATCCTTATGTCCTAAGAGTGAAACCGTTGATAAAACAACCTAATTTATATATGCGTGTCTCCAACAGCTTGATAAATCCGATTCAGTCAGGTTCGGGGGCCAATGGGAGGCAGCTCTCCACACTCATTTCACTGACAAACAGTGGCAAAATGCATGCATTTTAGCCCACAAGTGCTCCATTAGCACCAGGCTCCAAGAGAATTCATATAAGCTACTTTCACAATGGTATGCTACACCAGATAAAGTGAAGAGGTGGTATCCGACATCCACGGACCTGTACTGGAGATGCGGGGAAGCTAAAGGAGATATGCTGCATATCTGGTGGAGTTGCCCCCAGATAGCCAGCTTTTGGGGACAGATCTCTAGGGTAATTTTGCAGATCACAAATACAAAGCTGAAACTTTCACCAGCCTGCTGTTTAATACACGTCTCTGATTTCCCATTGGGGAGATATAAATGATCTCTGACAAAGTACCTTCTTGTAGCCGCAAAATCTCTGATCCCCAGATATTGGAAACTACAAACAACACCAACAATTGGGGAATGGGTCCAATCAGTCAATCACATTTTCACAATGGAAGAAACGCTTGCTATTGCAAATGAAACAGCAAACAAATTTCATAAAACCCGGCCCCCCTGGGTGCAATTTAAATATTCGGATGTATCCGACAATCTACAGGGTGAACAACCACCCTTTTCTGTAGGGTAATAATTACTACCTCTGCCTTTCTTCTCTTGGTGAATAGCCCGGCGAGGAGAAGCTGACAGATCTCCTCTGTGAAGAGACTTATGCTCTGCATCTTTACTTCTTTCCTACTATATTTCTTTCTCTAAATCTACCCCTTATATGTTTCACTGGGTACCTAGTCCTTCTTCCCTTCCCCAGCACTAACCCAGAGATCCACATGTATTCTGTCTATGCCACTTGGATCTAGTTTCTATTGTAATACAACTTAGTCTTATTAAGGAATGTCATTACAATGTACTGATTGAGATGTCTATGCAAATCCATAAGATGCTCAGGTTGAGTTTACGAGTGGTTTTACTGCTTAGTTTACAAAGCTGTTTGTTAAGTATACAGATACACTGTGGTTTCTGTTAATGTAACATAACATTTGCTCAATAAAAGTTTTATTGGGAAAAAAAAAAACAGTGGGAGGTCTTAAAGTGGCTTTAAACATCAGGAGTGCATTACAGAGTGCAGAATTCAAGGGTGAGCTACACACATAGAGCAGAGTTCAGGGGTGTGCTACACTCAGAGTTCAGGGGTGTGCTACACACAGAGCGCAGAATTAAATATTATTTAGGTTATTGTATGGATGGGAGTTAGAGGAGCTGGAGGGTCTACTATTGGAGCACTTGGTCACAAGAATTATTCAAGCACCTGGTCACTTACCATTGATATAATCTTTATTTCGATGGATAATAATATTATTTTCTCAATAGAGCAATGCTAAACTGTTGCTTAGTTTACATGCCATCTTCCATTGCCCCCCTCACATTCTCACGTGGTCGAGTGCTCCCTGACACAGGGGAGCCACAGCTTTTTGATCATGCGGCCACACTGAAGTTGAGAATAAAACAATATTTAGGCCCCTGGGTGTTTTATGTGTGGTGCGGGGAATAAAAGTCTTAAATGCTGCATCTTTGATTCGCTTTTATCAAAACACACAATCTATAGATTTCAATGATAACATGCCTAAGGGCTCATACACACAGGATGTTTTTGCAGATGCTTTTAGGGGCATCTGGAATTTTTTTTGACTGCCTCTGAACTCTCCTCCATGTTAGCCTATGTGTCCATGCACATATAAACTTTCAGAGGAGTTTGTAGACATAAGCGTTTAGGGGCAGTAAAAAGAAACGACTGCCTGTGCATCCTGGAGCAAAGGCTGTTTGGCAGTGAAAACTCAAAACGTCCTAAATGCGGAAAAACAGTGTGACAAGCTTTTAGCCACATTTGGTGTTTTTAGCTGTCAATACATTTTAGGGAGCCTTATTATTGTAAAAACCCTAAGGGTCCTTTCACACGTGGATATCCACTCAGCGGGGAGCAGGCAGAGGACAGGTCCATCTCTGCACACTGCGTAGGGACGGACCTGTCAGAACGCGGCTCTCCTCCATGGGGGATTGGATGATGGATGGAAAAGTAGGTTTTTCCTCCGTCACACTTTTTCGGATCGGAGTGGGTCGGATGTCACCGCTGACATCCAATGCTCCATAGACCTCTATGGAGCATCCGTTCAGGTCCGCTTAAAAAAAATGACAGGTCGGCAAGTAGTTAAATAAAAAAATTAGTTACTGCACCATGGGACACATCTTTGTTGTTATATTTGAGCACTGATCCATCCGTGGAAGGGCCTCAAAGGGATAGTACGGTGGCCACAGGAAATGTGGCGTACGGGGGGGGGGCAGACCCAGCTCTGTGACGTTTGGGGGCCCAAGTCCTACTGGTCGAAGCCCAGACCGCAGATGAGGCGCCAGGCCAGGATGGCCAGGGAACTGCGTCTGGAATCACTAAGAGTCTTGCTCTTTTCAAGGTTTGCTATCGTGCTGGGAGATTGCCCCTCTGATGCAGACGGGGGTCCTCCCCCCCTTCCTGCCCCGCTTCCCCCTCCCTGACTTTGCTGAGCAATCAGTGGCCACAGACCAAGCAGGCTGAGTGAGCACCGTGCTGGACGGCTGGGACTTTGACATTTTTTGGTGTGAGGAACCACGGCAGCCAAGCATTCATATCGACGTGCCTTTTTGATCCTTAGAGTCGGTTGTGCTGGGACACGAAGGGGGGCTAGGTGTGTGTCGCAGCTGGATGGGGCACCACCCCCACTGCCCTCGCTCCCGACTCCTCCCTCCCCGGGGAGTGAGGTGGGCGGTGGGGCACGAGCGAGGGCAGCAACTCTGGACACGTCTGGCCCTTCTAACAGCCAGTAGAGGCAGATCTGCCTGAAAGGGATTATTATACAGAGTGTTTATTGACCTATTCTCATAGGTCAGAAAATGAAAATGAGCATTCACACCTGAAGGTGCTGATGCACAGTGGTGATACAGTGCATTCGGAAAGTATTTATAGCAACAACGACCCTAAGCACACAGTCAAATTAGCAAAGGAGTGGCTGTGGGACAACTCTGTGTATGCCCTTGAGTGGCCCAGCCAGAGCCCAGACTTAATCTCTCTGCTGAGATCTGAAAATGTCTGTGCACCGACGCTCCACCTCCAAGCTGATAGAGCTTGAGAGGTCCTGCAAAGAAGAATGAGAGAAGCTGCCCAAAAATAGGTGTGCCAAGCTTGTAGCATCATACTCAAAAAGACTTGAGGCTGTAATGGGTGCCAAAGGTGCTTCAACAAAGAATTGAGCAAAGGTTGGGAATACTTATATACATAGGATTTTTTTTTTTTTTCTAATTTTTAACTTCTTTCATGTTTTCATTATGGGGTATTGTTTGTAGAATTTTGAGGGAAAAAATAAATTTAATCCATTTTGGAATAAGGCTATAACATAATAAAACGTGGAAAAAGCGAAGCGCTGAGATTTCTTTCCAGATGCACTGCATTCGTGCAAGATTCACTGGTGTTTTGCATCACATTCTAAACGCAACAAGAGGGAACACCTCACGGAAGGATTTACATACATCTGTTGGGATTTATTATATACAGGCGGTCCCCAGGTTACAAACAAGATAGGGATCGTATGTGTGCTCCATCTGACTTTTTCCGCTGGAATTTCCGGCACACAAAGTTTAAGAGCAGGATCTAAAATTTTCCGACAACAAAATTAGATCAGTTAAATTCTGATCGTGTGTAGACAATTCCGACGGACAAAGTGCCATGCATGCTCAGAATAAATTAAGAGACCACAGCTATTGGCTACTGGCCTGTTTATAGTCCCGACGTATGTGGTTTACGCCACCTCGTTAAGAACGATCTGATTTTTTGACAACTTTGTCTGATCGTGTGTATGCAAGAAAAAATCTGACGGATCTTGTTGTCGGAATGTCCGACCGTGTGTACGGGGGCATTACAGGAGTGAATTTCCCTTCCTAGGGGTAGATTTCCTGTCGCTTCTTGTTGTCTCCCTCTGTAAGTAGGAGTCGTTTGTAAGTTGGATGTTTGTAACTAGGGGACCACCTGTAATGGGACTATTTCTGCACATTAAATTTGTTAATATTTCATTTTTCCTGCTGGGTTAGAATCCCTGTAAGGTGTTTATTTTTTGTAAGATATAATAAGCATTCACTTTATATTGATTTAAATGAAGTGTGTCGTTTATCCACGTGTATTTAGAAAGTTTATTTAGGTCCTTGTATGGATGGGAGTTAGAGGAGCTGGATGGTCTAATATTGGAGGACTTGGTCACAAGAATTATAGAATCACCTGGTCACTTACTATTGATAATATCTTTATTTAGATGGATAATAATATTAATTTCTGAAAAGAGCAGTGCCAAACTATTGCTTCGTTTACATGCCATCTTCCATTGCACCACCACCCACCACCCCTCCTTGTTGTCAGCACTCCCTCTAATCCGCTGCAACTGCTGCTCAATGGAACAGATGACCACACTAAAGCTGATAAAGAAAGGATATTTACATGCTACATAGGTTACTTCCACTTTAAATTACTTCCTGTCCCCCGTACTTAGCCATAGCTCCCAACTGTCCCTGATTTGGAGGGACTGTCCCTGATTTGGAGCAATGTCCCTCTGTCCCTTTTTCCCCCTCATTTTGGTCTGATCTATATAATTGTATATAAAATTCACTTTTTATCCTTCAAAAAGTGTTTCCCAGTGCTAAACCTTTCATCCAAATTATAAATTGCTGCATTTTTTTAAAGCCAATATAAAGGAATAGTAGCAGTAAAAAAGCCCTTGTGGATTTAATTAACCTTTGTTGTTAATTCTCCTTTAAGAGGGTGTGGCAGGGGGCGTGTCCTATGCCTACATACATTTGCTAGTAGGAGTCCCTCATTCCCATCTCAAAATATTGGGAGGTATGACTTACCTGTGTTGTCACCCTAGGACAGGAATGTGTTAGAACTATATAACATCTCCCTCTCTACTCCCAAATGGTGGAGGTGTTTTGTCATTCATGGAGATAGCAGGGAACAATGTTAACTGATAACAGTGCAGAGTGTATAGGGAGTTACCAGCTTCCTTGATCTCTAGCTGGATTAATGGCTATTTTCTTTTTTCACTTATCAGATATCATAAAGTGTGATCAATGCTACAGTATATTTAGCAGAGCAAAAGGTAGCAAAAAAGGCCACTTTCACATATCGCTTTAGAGGGAACGCTTTAGAGGGAACGCAGGCTCCCTCTAGCAATTTGGGAGCGCAATTCATTAATTTCCTTGAATGGGCTGCCCTGTGCACAATTGTCATTCCAAAGAAGCTGAAAGACCAAATTTTGGCAGTGATGATTTTTCTGTGATTTTCGCACCTTTTGTAGCGTGACGATCGCAGCAAAATCACACTGCATTTGGAGTGCCATTCAAGATGAATGACACCCAAACGCATGTCATGCCTTTGGCTGCGATTTGGAATTGCATTTTACATCGTCCATATGTGAGTGGGTGTAAGGGAAGCTTATTGTTGGAGCTCACATACACCAGAATGTCATTATTACTGATAGTACAGATATTTGGAATTAGGGTGAATTTTCACTGGAGTGAAATCGACAGTAAAAAACGACCCCAGATACAATACTGTGAAGTACACTGACTGATCCAGCAGAGCAATAGGAATTAAGCAACTTACCGGCTCCATAGCTGTTCAGAAGGATGGCCATTTGCAATCACTGCATTGTTTACAGCGAGGAGTTGGTTGCTAAGCAGTCAGTAGTAGACGCCTCTGTAGGCTGTGATTGGCAGGGGGGTGTGGCTACAAGTTGAAGCCTGAGATGAAGGTGAGAGCTGGTCGTGCTGGAAGAGTCAGTGATATTCAATGTATGTTCCCTTAGATTGTTGATGCTCAAGTTGAACACAGACTACAATAATTTTCCTCTCTAGTGATTCTTTTACTGCCTCAATACAGGGCAGTTTTACCCCCTTCCTGCCCAGGCCAATTTTCAGCTTTCAGAGCTGTCACAATTTGAATGACAATTGTGCTGTCATGCAACTCTGTACCCAAATTAATTTTTTTGATCATTTTCTTGCCACAAATAGAGCTTTCTTCTGGTGGTATTTAATCACCGCTGGGTTTTTCGCTAAAAAGACAAAGAAAGACCAAAAAGTTTGAAAAAAAAATTTCTTACGTTTCTGTCAGAAAAGGTTGTAAATAAGTAATTTTTCTCCTTTACTAATGTGCGCTGATGAGGCTGCATTGATGGGCACTGATGAGATGGCACTGATATGCAGCACTGATAGGCGACACTTATGAGCAATGATAGGTGACACAGAAAGACAGCACTGATTGGCATCACTGATGGGCACAAATTGGTATCATGGATAGGCATTGACTGGTGTCACTGATGAATAATGGTTGGCATCACAGATGGGAGAAAAGTGACATCACTGATGGGCAATGTTGGGGCTGCACTGTAATCAGGGAACTGATGAATAGTGCCCTGCAGTGGCAGGTGGTGCTCAAAATTTTAGGGGGGTGCAAACAAACTGAAAAATTCTGAAAAAAAAACATCAGTTGCAGCCTCACTGTGCCCATCAATTGCAGCTACTGTGCTCATCAATTGCAGCCACTGTGCCCATCAAATGCAGCCCCTATACCCATCACATGCAGCCACTGTGTCCATCAAATGCAGCCACTGTGCCAACAATTGCCGCCACTGTGCCCATCAATTGCAGCCACTGTGCCCATCAATTGCCACCACTGTGCCCATCAATTGCAGCCACTATGCCCATCAATTGCAGCCACTGTGCCCATCAATTGCAGCCACTGTGCCCATCAAATGCAGCTACTGTACCATCAAATGCAGCCACTGTGACATCAGTAGATGATAGGCTCAGTAATGGCATGCAATGCCAAGCTGCTGCTAACAAAGCCAACAGAATATTGGCATGCATTAAAAAAAAGGGGATCAACTCCAGAGATAAAATGATAATTCTCCCACTCTACAAGACTCTGGTCCGGCCGCACCTGAAATATGCTGTCCAGTTCTGGGCACCAGTCCTCAGGAAGGATGTATTGGAAATGGAGCGAGTACAAAGAAGGGCAACAAAGCTAATAAAGGGTCTGGAGGATATTAGTTATGAGGAAAGGTTGCGAGCATTGATCTTATTCTCTCTGGAGAAGAGACGCTTCAACGGGGATATGATTTCAATATACAAAAACCATACTGGTGACCCCACAATAGGGATAAAACTTTTTCGCAATTAAAATTAGAAGAAAAGAGGTTCAACCGTAAACTACGTAGATAGAGGGTTCTTTACTGTAAGAGCGGTATGGATGTGGAATTCCCTTCCACAGGGGGAGGTCTCAGCAGGGGGCATTGATAGCTTTAATAAACTATTAGATAAGCACCTGAACGATCGCAACATACAGGGATATACAATGTAACACTGACATATAATCACACACATAGGTGGGACTTGATGGACCTGTGTCTTTTTTCAACCTCGTCTACTATGTAACTATGTAATTGCAGCCATTGTGCCCATCAAATGCAGCCACTGTGCTTTCAAATGCAGCCACTGTGCCCCATCAATTGTAGCCACTGTGCCCCATCAATTACAGCCACTGTACCCATCAAATGCAGACACTCGTGCCCATCAAATGCAGCCACTGTGCCCTATCAAATGCAGCCACTGTGCCCTATCAAATGCAGCCACTGTGCCCATCAAATGCAGCCACTGTACCATCAAATACAGTCACTGTATCATCAAATACAGCCACTGTGCCCATCAAATGCAGCCACTGTGCCATCAATTGCAGCCATTGTGCCCATCAAATGCAGCCACTGTGCCATCAAATGCAGCCACTGTGCCCCATCAATTGCAGCCACTGTGCCCATCAAATGCAGCCACTTGTGTCCATCAAATGCAGCCACTGTGCCCCATCACTTGCAGCCACTTGTGCCCTATCAAATGCAGCCACTGTGCCCTATCAAATGCAGCCACTGTGCCCTATCAAATGCAGCCACTGTGCCCATCAAATGCAGCCACTGTACCATCAAATACAGCCACTGTACCATCAAATACAGCCACTGTGCCCATCAAATGCAGCCACTGTGCCATCAATTGCAGCCATTGTGCCCATCAAATGCAGCCACTGTGCCATCAAATGCAGCCACTGTGCCCCATCAATTGCAGCCACTGTGCCCATCAAATGCAGCCACTTTGCCCCATCACTTGCAGCCATTTGTGCCCATCAAATGCAGCCACTTGTGCCCATCAAATGCAGCCAATGTGCCCATCATAGGCAGTCACTTGTGCCCCATAAAATGCAGCCATTGTGCCCCATCAAATGCAGCCATTGTGTCCATCAATTGCAGTCATTGTGCCCCATCATATGCAGCCACTTGTGCCCATCATATACAGCCACTTGTGCCTATCAAATTCAACCACTGTGACCCCCGCCCGCCTTAAACCTTCCTATCCTTAAAAGCCAAGGAAGCTGCTTCTGTTTAACCTGTAATGCCCATGGTGCTGGACCTGTGATCAGTTATGATACCAGCCATTTGATGGTTTGACAGTTTGGTTGAGGAAACAAGCAAATGTGACAGTTAGCATCTCAGCATTCCAGGAATGTAACTGTTTTTTGAAACTGGTAAATCAATGTGTTTAATCCCGCTTTATAATTTACTGCTGTTCAGGGGCTCTGGGCTTCAGCAAAATGGCGGCCTCCATGAAGAAGAAACAGGAGCAATGTTGGAGGCAATTTACAGCACACACTGATTTTGGTAGCATAATTATTAATGTGGAATGAATGTCCCTTGCTAGAGAACATAACTTTTTATCAAGTTGTTATGGGTATAGTTCCACTTTAAATTTAAAGCCCAACTCCGGAAAACTTAAAAATGATCTTTTGCAGATGGTTGGGGGGGGGGGGGGGGGTGTAGTATGCTTGCACTGTGGGAGTTAATTGGCCACTTAGGTGGAGGGGGGCACAGAGAAGAAGATATCCTTACCCGATCCTCCATGCTATTTGTCTAGTCCCCCCACAGCATCTTCTCCCGCATGCTACAATGCAACAGCAGCATAGGGTCCTGACATCATGAAGACCAATGTAGGGTCCATGGTCACAATGAACTATGGGGGTTTTACCTCCCTCCAAACCGCAAATGTAAATTAGTCCTTACAACCTGCCTTGCGACAGACAAATCCGGACCTAGACCACACAGTAAACCTGCGGCGCAACAGCGAGGCAAAATATGACAAATACGGTGTCCCTACGCTTGACTCTCACCTAAAAAAAAGCCTCCTGTGATGTGTGCCTGTGCCATGGTGAAGTCATGTCAGCTGATTGAGAAATCAGCTGGAGTGCCCTTCTGTTCTCCGTGGGCACTTTTCAACGGAGAGCACAAATCGACAGAACACCGGCACTACAGAGGGAGCATCAGCTCCCTCCGTCGTCGGCGCCATGCTCTCTGATGCTCTGGGATGGTGGGTCAGCAACCCACGATCTAGGCTTCCAGACCCCGCCATCCCAGAGCACGAGGTCGCAGGCCCCATCAGAGGGCTCTGTGTGCCACGGGTTGAGCGCCCCTGCAGTAAATAGTACTACGGTAGCAGTGACAAGAATGTCAACAATACCTAGCTATGAGTACGTCCGATGCAAATGTTTTTGTTCTCACTTCTAGCAGTGCTGAAATACTGTATGAATAACACTTGGCAATAGAAAGGTAGCCAAAGAAGAACTGGACATTGCCAACTGAGTACCACCATGTCTATTCTTCCTTGAATCTTGGTGTTTGTGTATTTGTCTATTTCTTCCAGATCTGTGCAGTAATCCAGTTTAGAACTTTGTCTCTGCAAAGGAGCTTCCTGTAAAAAGGACCGGTCACTGCTGCTCTCTCTCCATGTGCATAGTGACTGGTCTTGTCTCTGCCTCCTCTTCTGCAGGCGGCCTGGGGCCTGCTAGGTCCTTCCCAAAGCTCTGCTCTCTGCACAGGCCATGTACAACACAGTGGTGATATCACTGCTACTTTTACAAGAAAATATCTGGGTTTGCAAAGGCGCTGTGTACACACAATGTAGATTTACACCAATCAGCCGTAACTTTGATCACTGACAGGTTACATGGATAATATTGATTATCTTGTTACAAAGGCATTGGAAAGTCAGTGGGATATATAAGGCAGAAAGTAAACATGCTGTCCCTGAAGCTGATATATAGAAAAAAGTGGCATTGCAGTTTGTTGAGTATGGGGCTGCAAAGCCACAAATCAGTCAGCATGCTCTTGCTGACCCATGTCCAGGGCCGCTGAGGACCACCAGTCCTCTTGTAGGGGGCCTGAGCACACAGGGGGGGCCCACACAGGGAGGGGGGTGAGTGATGGATGACAATTGTGTCTCTCTTCCTCCAGCAGATGAAAGCTGGTCTCTCCCTCCCTCCCTGCTGCAAGCTTTCAGCTGCTGAAGGAAGAGAGACACAATTGTCTTCTGTCACTAATCCCCCTCCCGGTGCTTAATGTAGCTGGGCTTCCCACTCCTCTCCCCCACACTGCTTCCTGACCTATACAGTTTTGCTTCTTCTCCCCTACACTGTCAGTTCCCTCTGCAAAATCCATGTATCAACTCCTTCTATTTAACCATTTAGTAACTGATCTGGCCATAGCAAACACCATTTTTTACCTTGTATCTACAGGTAAGCCTGTAAGTACAGTAATATCTCCTAAACTTTGCAGCCGGTGATAGCCCCGATGTATGTGGCCTGCGCTCTCAATGGATGACATGCCATCCACTGAGAGAGCTGTGCTGTGACCATGACTCCCACACACATACATGGGAGTTACATCAGCACAGTAGTTACAGCATGCCCCTGGAGAGATCCATTTTCAGGTAAGTCTATCATAATAATATTTCACCAAAGCCCATTCCCCCTTCCTAATAGGGTTGTTTAAAAAAAAAAAGAAAGAAATTGTTAGAAAAATATAATTAAGGGCTCCCTCACACAGGTACTTCTGCCTGTGTAAGACCCCTTTCACACCAGGGCGTTTTGCAGGCGCTATAGCGTTAGAAATAGCGCCTGCAATCTGCCCTAAAAAAGCTGCACCATTGTCTTTCACACTACAGCGGTGCGCTGGCAGGACGTCAGGGGAAGTACTGCCAGCAGCTTCTTTGGAGCGGTGAAGGAGCGGTGTGTTTACCGCTCCTCCACCACTGCTCCCCATTGAAATCAATGGGGCAGCGCTGTAATACCGCCGGCAAAACGCCGCTATTGCGGCTTATTGCCGGCGGTTTTAACCCTTTCTCGCCCTCTAGCGGGGGGTTAAAAGCGCCCTGCTAGCGCCCAAAATGCGCCGCATATCCGGAGGTAAAACGCTGCTAAAAATATCGGCGTTTTACCGCCGACGCAATGGGCGATGTTGTGTGAAAGGGGTCTTAAGCAGAAGTTTGGGCTGGAGCCCCCTGTCATTCTATGGGGATGCAGAACCTCTACGAACACAGCCGCAGGCCCTAATTTGACAGGTGTGCAGGCGAGTGGCCCCCAAATGCACACTGTCTATTCAGGCTGTCTGTCAAATTAGGAGCTCCAGGTGGCTCAAGCCACATAAATGAACCACCGGTTCACACTTTACAGACCACAGCACCCATGTGACTAAGCCTCAAGACCTTATCCACAAGGAGCTTTATTAACTCAGTTTTATATTTTAGATTTAGCAGGAATTCTGTGAGTTATGTTGTATTTGTGTCTGCTTATAATGATTTTATTGTATTTTTTTTATCGAAATATAGCTTTAATTTTGTATCAGCAGCCCTACCTGTATCCACAACCAAATTTACCTACATTAGGCATGTGAGCATCAGAACTGGTCCATAGAGCATTGGAAGAAGGTGGCCTGCACTGATAAATCACCAAATTCTCCAGATCTCAATTCAATTGAGTATCTAAGGGATGTGATGGAAAAACAAGTCCGATACTTGGAGGCCTCACCTCCCAACTTAAAGGATCTGCTACTGACAGCTTGATGCTGTATACCACAGAATACCTTAAGCGGTCTAGTGGTGTCCATGCCTTGACGGGTCAGGGCTGTTTTGGCAAAAGGGAGCCTACTCATTTTTAAGTAGGTGGTCATAAATTTATGGGTATTAATATTTAAAAGCTTTTTGTGCCCAAAGTTCATTTACCACCATCAAGGATACCACACTTTTAATATTTGATCAGCCCTGTATAAACAGTACATCTCATCAATTTACAAAACCATCCCAATGTGCCAGGAGCAGCAATCTGTTGCAAGATGTGTATTAACCTTGGTGACTGTGTAGAAGATGTTGTAGATTGTGTATAACAGCTTCATTTTTGAGAATAAATCACCACTAACATGCTGAAGAAAATATATTTATTGAATACAAGATTAGAAATTTTAACATGTAACAAAGAACGTAGAAATGTGTTTTCCAGCAGAATAGTGGAGCAGGCAGGAAGCTAAGCCCATTACACCCATAGTCCAAATTCCCTCTGCAAAAAGCAAAAGCCGGCATCATTCCTGAAGGAAGATCACACTGGGAATTCTGCCTACAAGGTTACATCCTTCAATAAAATTATTCCAAATGAACAAAATGGCTGCTGTCAGGTCTTTGACGTTATACCATTTCATTGAGACTGAAACATGTATATGAACAAAGAAACCAGGGTGTGTAATGCTAAAATTATTCTACACTAACTGAAAACTCAGAGGGGACGAGGATAAAAATGATCAGATGCTGTGACTGCTGTGTGCTTAATGCATTCGGCACATAAGCATCCTCAAGACTTTTTGGTTTTCAACTAGACCTTGCAGTTAAAACTACCAAGTTGGTATATTTAAAGTGCTCGCCCTTTCTGAAAATGTAAAGTTAAAGACTCATGTCTTAGGGTAGGCTTGACAAGGTGCCTGCTACTACATGTAGGTCTCGTTCACACAGGTGGCAAAAGGGGTTTGTACCCTCCAACCTACAAACTGACCAGGCAGAAGCAAAAACTCGAACCCATTTTTCGTGGCAAAAATATACACCATGTCACGCTTGGCCGGTGACGCCTCTTGCCAGGAGTATCCATTGAAATCAATGAGATTGAGCAGCAACCAAATGGCAAACACTTGGCTTGCAGTGCAGTATTTCAATGTTAAAACCACCTAAGAATAGTGTAAAAGGAGGTGGCAGTATGGTCTCCTGAATGTCTGTAAACCATCTATGAAAAGGGATCCACTGTGCAATGCTTTTCAGAGAGGGTTTAGAAGCACCAGCCGTGTGAACAATGCTTTGCTAACCTGAAATCCCTCGTGTGTGCCTCGAGTATCTCAGAAGCTATGTCACTATATAGAGTTTATTTACTAATGCTGGAGAATGAAAAAGTATGCTCACTTCTGCATAGAAACCAATTAGCTTCCAGGTTTTATAGCCAAAGCTTAATTAAACAAGCTGAGGTTTGAAGCTGATTGGTTTTTATGCAGAAGTGAGCCTGATTTTGCACTCTCAAGCTTAGGTAACTAACATGACATCAAAGCCACAGCTCCTGAAGCTACAGTATTTTAATCTTAAACAAAAAAACTCAGGGGATAGTGGGATGGCGGATGGCCAAAGCCTAGCTTTGGGGGAAGGGCACATCTCTGAAGTTATGGAGGTTGAGGCCATAGGGGTTGATTTACTAAAACTGGGTGAGTGCAAAATCTGGTGCAGCTCTGCATAGAAACCAATCAGCATCCAGGATTTTTACCAAAGCTTAATTGAACAAGCTGAAGTTAGAAGCCGATTGGCTACCATGAACAGCTGCACCAGGTTTAGCATTCTCCAGTCTTGGTAAATATACATGATAATGACAAAGTATACTTGAGATCCTCCAAGTGCGGCGGGGGGGAAAGGAAGACCACCATAGTGTAAGCCTCCTCCTGAAAACACTGCCTAGGTTGCAGTCATGTGGATTGTTCTGGATCCCTGGTCCAAAACTAGAAAGTCAGGAATTCTGACATCCAGTTTGATAATTCATTACTAACACCTGACACTGTCTAGAAAATAGCATGAGGAGGTCAAACATAGCAGCCCCATATCTGCCTTTATACAGGTGTCGGTCTTTCATCTTCTAGTCAAAGGCAGAATTCTTAGTTTTGCATTTTCAGACAGGTTTGCTTTGAGCAGCTTGAACCCCTCAAAGGGCCTTTCGTTAATGATCAACCTTCATCCAACAGAATTATATAACCAACAGCTCTCACGCTGTAGTAAACATTAAAAAGGCAAACTGGCTTTGGCAACTCCTTCCAGAAATGAAATATTAACGTCTCACCTTAAATCTGAACTAATTTAAAAGGAACGTGTACTGGACTGTCTACAAGGCAAACTTTAATACATGAATAAATGTAATCTATATGTATATATTACCACTTGTATTTCTGATGGCAACCCCTGCCAGTACAGTGCCCAGGCAACCTAGTCTACTTCTTCAATGGTGGGTCCTCCTGCTCCTTTACCTGCTCCTCCACCAGTGGCTCCTGGATTAGGGGCTCCTCCCTGGTAAAGCTTAGTAATGATTGGATTGCATATTTTCTCCAATTCTTTTTGCTGATGTTCAAACTCCTCTTTTTCAGCCATCTGGTTCTTGTCTAGCCAATCAAGGACTGATTTGCACTTGGACAAAATTTTCTCTTTGTCCTGGTCGCTCAACTTACCCTTCAGCTTCTCATCTTCTATGGTCTGCTTGATTTGGTAGACGTAAGACTCTAACCCGTTCTTAGCACCCACCCTATCACGGTTTGCCTCATCTTCCACCTTGTACTGCTCAGCCTCATTCACCATGCGGTCAATGTCATCTTTGCTCAGCCGGCCTTTGTCATTGGTGATGGTGATTTTGTTTTCTTTGCCTGTGCTCTTGTCCGCTGCGGTCACGTTCAGTATACCATTCGCATCAATGTCAAAAGTTACCTTCAAAAAAGGCAAAGCAAGTGCAAATGTTAAAATCAAATAAACTTAAACATGAAAGCCATATAACCTCCTTATGAAAATGCTATTTACTTGGCTGTTATTCTAAACAACTTTCTTCAATACTTTCTTTGTCATTGAACTGGGACAAGCATCAAAATCTAGAAAGACAATAGGGGTTATTTACGAAAGGCAAATCCCCATTGCACTACCAGTGCAAAGTGCACTTGAAATTGCACCGAAAGCAGTCGCTGTAGATCCAAGGGGGACATACAAGGAAAATAAAGAAAAGAAAAAAACAACCCAGCATTTTAGCTTGCACATGATTGGATGATAAAATCAGCAGAGCTTCCCCTCATTTCAGATCTATCCCTCAGGTTTACAGCGACTGCACTTCCAAGTGCACTTTGCACTTGTAGTGCAAAGTGGATTTTCTTTTCGTAAATAACCCCCAGGGTGTTCCTGGTCAGTGCCTCAAAGAACTTGAGCAAGACAGTCAGTATAACAGCTAAGCATCTAGAATTTTCAGGAGAGGTGAGCATAGGTATCTTCATTGTTTCTCTTATGACAGAATTCCATTAAACAAATGAAACCCTCACAAATACCCAGTGAAGTGACTGGCCTCAGGTGATTCACAGATTAAACAAATCCTCCTACAAAAGTTGTACCTGTTTATTTGCAGTACTCTCTTCTCTACAAAGCTTGTCTGAGCTGTCAGAAAGCAGGGGGCAGAGAGCTCAAGTTACACACTAGAGTTCAGTGAGGAGAGCTCTGACAGCATACTGGAGGTAAGGGATGCACACCCTTCCACACAGCTCACAGGAACAGAGCTGAAGCTGTCATTCTGCTGGAGATCCCTCCCCCGTCACCATTTTTCTCTTGGTGTCAGGAAAACTTGTCAGAAGAGATTCAAGCTGATAGCAGAGGAATGAGGCAGCAGACAGAAATGACATCTAGTGCACTGGATTGAGTACACACAATAGGGGGATAAGCTTTGTTTATATTTCATTTCTGTAATTTACCACTTTAAAGGTAAACTCCCAGAAGATATAAAAGACTCAGATAGACTCAGTAGATGTCCATATTGGCTGCCTCTAGCCTGACATCCTCCAGATCCAAATGTGACAAGCATGAAGGCGAGTGGCCCCCCCAAACACAATGTGGGTCGCTCACTCATCACTTTACGACTTTAGGACGAGCAGCTGTGTCTGTGCACTGGCTGTGCGTTCAAAAGCCTGTTTACGTTATATGGGCATCTTTGGCCGTGTGAACAAGGCCTAAGCCATTAGAAAAAAATGGAAGTGTCTAATTGCTGTACATATTTAAAGGCAAGTATTTTAGATGCATATTTTATGCAGGATTTTCTGCTAGCAATAGCCTGCATTCAGTGCAGAAAATACACATAGGCCTGTGTGAATGAAGACTTAAATAATATGTAAAACCAACATTTCATACTCCTGATATGTGCTTGCTGTACCATGTACTTGCATACGAAAGTATTCTGTTCTCTTTGTATTGCTTCCTGTGTGAAACCCCTGGTGTTCCTGTTAGTCTCCCTGCTTTCTTATTAAAAACTGACCACACTAAGCAGGAGAGCACATCATTGTCAATTCTTTAGTTGTGCTGGAAACTCAGCCTGGTCTATTCCACTGATCTGACTTTTACTGACACCGCTCCGCACAGCCATTTACTGGGAAGACCAGGGTGTTGCTGTTTCTCTACCCCCAGCTCTTATTCAGCTAACAAAGGCAATGTGATTACTTATAAAAAAGGAAAAAAATGTATATAAATGTTTTTTCTATCTATACACAAATGTTTTCTATCATTTCTATTTTAAACTGAATTTTTTTTTTTGTTTTTTTACAAGGTGATAGTTTCTAATCACTTTAGAATGTTCAGCTTAATCTCATGCTTTAGCTCTCTCCCTGGTTTGCCCTGCTGAATTTAGTTGTATGTATTTTATGTAGCATTATTCTTAATGATATATAAATCTACACATATTTATGAATGTAATTGGTGGGCTTTTTTGATTTTTGGGATACATATAAAACCTAAACCATTTACAACAGCACATAGGTGTAAGACTTTTGTCAGAAATGCATACGCTGCTCAATCTTTGCTTAATAAACTTAAAGTGGTTGCAAACCTCCCTTTGCAAGTTGTACCTATAGGTACGTCTATATTAAGGATTGCATATAGGTACTGTAAATATACGTGCGCAGTTTAGGAGGTATTAACTGTATACATGCACTGTGAAGAAACCGGTTTCTTCAGGAGCGAGTGTCATGACCGGCGGCTCCCTCGCGCATGCGCGGTAGTGATGTTATGTGGCTCCGGCCAGTCACTGAATCCGCGGCCCCAGAAGGAAGAGGGAGCGAAGATGGATGCGACCACCAGTGGGGACAGCGCCAGTTTTGTTTGCAGGTGTCACATAATGTGCTAGCATGCGATGTATACTAGCACATTATGCTTTTAATATGCAGGGTAAAAAATCAGGGTTTACTTCCTATTTAAAGTGCATGTCCAACCTTTTGCTCTTTTATTGCTACACAGGCCTCCATTAGAGATTTCCCCCAGCTATCCTAGTGACATACCAGAAGACAGGAAAGCAACACAGACATCCCTATATCGTTTTTTTTATTTTTATTTTTAAATAGAATAGGGGAGGCTAGAACCCCTGTCAGCTTTTTATTGCTGCCTGTTGTCTCTGTGGGAGATTTTCACTTACCTTTGCACCATTCACAACCTCACATGTTCACGGAAATGCGCCAAAACGCCCATCATGCTTATTTCTTCTTAACATGGCAAACTGCGCAGTACAAAAACATGAACGGCTCATTGCCCCCAAAAAAGGTGTAGTTCTACTCTACTGGGTCTCAAGCTGGCGGCCCTCCAGCTGTTGTGAAACTACAAGTCCCATGAGGCATTGCAAGGCTGACAGTTACAAGCATGATTCCCACAGGCAGAGGCATGATGGGACTTGTAGTTTTGCAACAGCTGGAGGGCCGCCAGTTTGAGACCTCCTGGTCTAGTGTGTAGGGAAGGGCTGCCCTATAAGCAAGCAAAAAAAATAAAATAAAACACAAGCATAAGCACATCACACAATGTGAACGGGGCATTCTTCTTGTCTAGGGATGCCACAGTCACTGTGATGGAAAGTAGAAAATCTCTAACAGAGGCCCAAATAGGATTAGAACCCCGGGAAGCATTTTACTGCTTTCTCACAATCCAAAAAGTAAAATATTTTGGCCGGACATACTGTACACTGTACTCTGCTTTGATTAGAGCTTTCCAGGTATGTTGGCACGCTTTGTTTCATATTTTTGTAAAGGAAACGGATCGCACGCTTCAGTCTTGCCAGATTGTATCACACTGTGGATTGGGCAGGAGGTTTTTATTATGTAAAAATCGCAGAGCGGCTTCATTGTTTCTGTCAGGAAGTCTGGCTCGCCCATGTCATTAATCGCACTATTCCTTCCTATTCTCTCGTTCATCACTGAGTAGACAGATTTAGTAAGGCAGGTCGGGCTGGTAACGTTAGAAGATGTGAAGCTGACCATACACAAAGCAAATTGCAGCAGCTTCCGATGAACCGGGCAAAATTCAAGCTGTAGGTGGCCCCCTCCGTCCTATATTCTTCTATCAAATCAGGAAAAATGTTGGCAGAGCGGTCGCTGCATTCAGCAAATGAGCTGCTGCTTGAGCATTCTGACAGTGGCTACCATCAGAATAACTGGCAGAAGACATTTGTCCATTCACACGTTCAGCATGGATGGGGCAATCGGGTGAAATCTTACAGTGTATCGCCAGCTTTACCCCTGTACCCAGGACAGACATCAGATGATCTGTATTCAGCTCACCAGAGTTCAGCTGAATTGTCACTACTTAGGATGACTTTCAAAGAATATCTGCCTGCTGTACCTTGTACTTGTATGAAAAAGTCTCCTGTTCTCTTTGTATCGTTTCATTTGTGTGAAATGCCTGGTGTTCCTGCCAGTCCCTCTGCTTTCTTATTAAAAACTGTCCACACTAGGCATGAGTGTACACAGTGGTCCGTTTTCTAGCTGTGCTGAGAACCCAGCCTGCTCTCCTCCAATGATCAGACTTGTCCTGACCCCCCACCTCCATGCACAGTCATTCACTGGGGGGACTGGTGTACTGCAGTTTCTCCTCCCCTAGCACTTATGCAGACAATAGAGATAATGGGCAAAATTCACTAAGCGATATTTTACCGCATCCGAGTATGCGGTAAAAACGCACAGCTTTCAGGGAAAAGAAAAAGTGCAATTCACACAGAAACTCTTTTAAAATCTTGCATGCGTTATCTTTCTGAAGTATGCTGGATAGAGGAAACAAACCCTGATGGGCTTTACTTTTTTTTCCCTGCAAAGTAAAAGCATAATGGGCTAGTATGCATTGCCTGAATCGGACCCAAAGACACACAGGACCCTTTTTCAACATGGACTGCGGCCACCCCGGACATGTGTGAACCAGTTCCATTGAGAGCCTGTTACACACGCATGTCATGCGAATTGCAATTCAGGTATGTGTGAACCCAGCCTCAATGTAAGGTACTTTTGGCTTTTACTCTATTCGGTAACTAGAGAGCTGCATGCATGACTACATTGAATGAAATGTGTTCTAGGATTGACAAGCTCCATCCCTATTAGTCATAATCTATGTTAGGAATCTTCCGTCATACAAATGTAATGTTCACCGTCAAGTTTACACTGTAAAATAAATGGTGTTCTAGCAACAGATATCAGAGCAGGTGATAAGACTGATGGGGATGACAATACATGACAGCGTGCAATGCAGAGAGGAATCCAGTACAGACACAGGGGAACTAGAAATCCAATTCGTTCAGGGTAACAATACCCCCATGACCGTCTCCTATAGGCAATAAATTAAAGTCACAGATTTCCCTCGCACAGTGGTGTAGTGGTTAGCACTCTCACCTAGCAATAAAAAGGGTTGCTGGTTCAAATCCCAACCATGACACTACCTGCCTGGAGTTTGCATGTTCTCCCTGTGCCTGCGTGGGTTTCCTCTGGGTGCTCCGGTTTCCTCCCACACTCCAAAGACATGCTGGTAGGTTAATTAGCTTCTGTCCAAAATTGGCCCTAGTATATGAATGAGTTGGGGACCTTGGATTGTGGGCTCCTTGAGGGTAGGGACCGATGTGAGTGTGCGATGTATGTGTGGAGCACTATGTAAATTGATGGCACTATATGGGTACCTTAAATACATAATAGATGAGCATCTTAATGAGACACAATGTACAGGGATAGGGACAACTGTAGACAAGCACGCACACTCACCCAGGTTGGACTATTCTCTTTATTCAACCTTACTAACTATGGAACTATGTAACTTAGAGGTTGTCACTTTTCCTTGCAGCACTGGGGTCCCCGGTTTGAATCCCGTTTATGGCACAGTATGCATGTTCTTTGTATGAGTTTCCTACCACACTCCAAAGACATTAGGTTAATTGGCTCCTGTCTAAACAAATCCCAATATGTGTATGTATACATGCCAGCTAGGAACTGTAGATTGTAAGCTCCTTGAGGGCAGGGACTGTACATGAAAATGCTGTGTATAAAAAGCATCAGGTCATGTGAACCACTGTGATTACAGGATAAATAACTGTAATGAATAAACTTCAGCCCAACTTTTATTCTCTTTTTTTTTTTTTTTTAATGGTTGTTACAACTGCGCCGCTGAGGCAGAATATATTATTCTCAATCTGTTCAGTAAATCCTAATCAGAGAAAATCTGTGCAGTCAGAATGATAAACAGTTTGCAGTCATGATCCCAAAAACATAAACTTAAAGCGGACCTCCACCCTCAAGTGGAAGTTCAGCTCATCGGAACCCTTCCCCCCTCCGGTGCAACAATTGGCACCTTTCAGGGGGGAAGGGGTGCAGATACCTGTATATACCTTGTATACCTTGCTCATCATCTGCTGCCGACATCACTGGATACTGGAACAGGTAAGTGTCCATTTATTAAAAGTCAGCAGCTGCAGTATTTGTAGCTGCTGGCTTTTAATAATTTTTTTTCCAGGTGGCACTCCCCTTTAGGCTGGGTTCACACTGCTGCGGCTAGGAGACCCGGATGTAAATCGCACCGCACTGCAGTGCAAATCACATCCGATCTCTGTGCGATGCGAGTTCAGCCATACAGATAGTATGGCTGAATTCGCATCGCACCCGCTCCAAACTCGCACAGGACCCTTTTTTTGGTCCCCAGCAGAATTGGATCGCATGGGTGTTCACACCATGCGATCCGATTCCTGTCCAAGTTTGCAGATCCCACTGCGATATGCGAACTGATCTGGGGGTGTCATTAAGGTTTCACTGACACTCCCAGCAGTTCACATAGGGCAGTGTGAACTCCTGGCGGGAGCAATGCGATGCGGGAACCCGCCACGGATTTGCGGCGTTCCCGCATCGCTTCAGTGTGAACCCAGCCTTAAAGTGATTGTAAAGTTTCCGTTTAAAAAAATAAATAAATAAAAGAAAATAATAACAAACATGTTATACTTACCTGCTCTGTGCAATGGGTTTTGCACAGAACAGCCCCGATGCTCCTCTTCTGGGGTGCCCCGCCGATGCTCCTGGCTCCACCTCTCCATCGGGTGCCCCCTTGGAGAGCCGTTTTCTCTGGGGGAACCCGTGCGGGGGTGCTTCCGAGTCCCACTGTTGCATCCATTGACACAACCAGCAGAACTCGCCCCCCTTACCATGTCACTAGATTTGATTTGCTATCAATCTATCCAATGAGGCCAGAGACAGCAGCTAAAGCCACTGGGCTTGTGCTCAGAGCTGAAACGGATCAGGCTCAGGTAAGTAAAAGGGGGCTGGGGGGGGGTTCACCTTAATGCATATAAAAGGAAGGAGAAAAAAAAAAAACAGTGAGACTTTACAACCCCTTTAACCCCCTCCTAACAGCACCGCCTGCCCCTTTAAGAGCTTCTAAATGCTGGGGGACTGGCATTAGGGTCATGTGACCGCTACGATTGGGTTCCGATCATAAGTATGTATTGGGAGCTTTTTAGTCCCCGCCGGTGACTGTGCTGGGAGCGTGCATGGGGAGAGCTCTCAGCCAGAGAAGAGTTTACGTAGGGCAGCATATATGCAGCCTCTCGGCATTAAAGCTCACCCGCCAAGAGGCCGTATATATATGCCATGTCAGGGGGAATAGGTTAAAAAGTTTTACTTGGTTTTGGATAGAGTGAAGGGATACAAACTGTCAGTTTTTACTGCGGTCTGTTCTTCCATCTGGGGATGCCTACTCACCTGCTGTCTGAATAAAGGGGTGTCAGTTCTCCCAAACTAACAGACAGCAATAAAAACATTACAGGGTTTCTAGTACTTCCCCATCCTATCCAAAACTGAAACGCTTTGCTGCAGCTTTTGCTAAAAAGTACTAGTTATATAGTTAATCAAATTTTTTTGTATAGACTTCTTTCAAACTTTGATTCTTGAGTGGCCATCTCAGTCTACTGACCTCAATATCATTGACCCACTCTGGGGAGATCTCAAACATGCAGTTCATGCAAAACAACCCAAGAATTTACAGGAACTGGAGGCTTTTTGCCAAGAGGAATGGGCAGCTTTACCATCTGAGAAGATAACGAGCCTCATCCACAAAAGGCTTCAAGCTGTCATTGATGTTGAAGGGGGCAATTTACGGTATAAAGAACTGGGGTATGTTAATTTTTGATCGCCATTTGGGTAGTTTCTGTTGTCATTATGATTTAAAAAGAGTAAACACAGTTGATTAATAATAAATGGCTTCAGCCAAACACTAACCATGAGTGAAAGAAAAGTTTTTGTGCTTATCATTCAAATTCTCTGAAAAGAAATCAGAAATTCTGCCGGGGTATGTAAACTTACGAGCACAACACACCTTAGCTCTATGAATGCGGCGTCCTTGAGCTCCCTGCCAGCTGCTGACAAGCTTCAGAGTATCGATAGCCAGCCACTTTTATCGGCCAGCCTGATATGTCACCCCCCACGCATGCGCAGAGGTTCAGTAGGCTTCAGCATTGCCAAATTTCTACAGCGAGCTGCACATGCACAGCTCACTGTACAGAGGCAGATAGGCAACTTTAATACAGAAGAGACAAGGGGGTTGATTTATTAAAATTTGAGAGTGCAAAATCTAGTGCAGTTGTGCATGATAGCTAATCAGCTTCTAACTTCAGCTTGTTCAAGTAAGCTTTAACAAAAAACACAAAAAAATGGAAGTTGATTGGTTTCTATGCAGAGCGGCACCAGATTTTGCATGCTCCAGTTTTAGTAAATCAGCTCCAAAGCATGTCTCTTCTGAATAGGGCACATAACGGACGTCGATTTTCCCATCAGTTTCCATGCACGTATTGTGCGATTGAGCTGTAAAGGTTTCCCAAAACAGGTAGATATAAAGGGTTTTTAAAGCTTTGCTATAAACATATAAACAGCTCCAATCCTCCCTTTTTTGGTAATTTGCCGTGCTCCAGGCCCCTCCTCCTCAAGCAGTACTCTACACCTAGAGAAAGCCACTTGCCCTAGGGCCACAGATGCGTGCTCACTCCAGAGCTGCTGCTCTACGCGTCCATAATACAGAGCTGCGGCTCGGCCCCGCCCCTACTCTCTCCTCATTGGGTCACTGCTTTTGATTGACTGCACTGGGAGCTCCTGCTGCTGTCTCAGCCAATGAGGAGGGAGAGTCCCAGGACAGCCAAGGAGGCTATTGTGAACATCGCTGGACAGAGGGAGCGCAAAAGGTTTTTTACCTTCATACATAGAACGGAGCTGGAGGTGTGCCTCTGTGTGTATCCCAAAAGTGAACAAGGAGCAGCTTCAGCTGCCCACAGTTAAATTGGATGCAGCCAGACTCTGTGGGGAGATTTCTGCAAGTACAGAATAACAGTATATATAAAATAATATGTAAAGTGATTGGAGGGAAGCTTCAGAGTGGCAAAGATGTTTTTACTACAGATTATGTGAGCAGACTGCAGTTCCTCTTTAACCAAAAAAAATATATATATACTTTTTAAGATGAAGTCCCAAAAAGAAAGTGTAAAAGGAACTTTTTTTTCCCCAGGGAGGTGGAGAGGGAAAAGGGTAGGAACCCAGCAAGAGGACTGAAGTGTAAAGCTAGCTACTGTACATAGAGGGGTCTGATCAAATGTCAAGTTGTTCTTGGCAGAGAACTATTACTGTACACTGTCATAACATTCACATCTGTTGCACTAATAAAAATAACCTTCTGGCTGATTTATAACTGGGACAAACGCGTCGTGAGCTTATGTCCAGAATGACCAATCCAATTCGATTTTTGCACTCTGTGGGAAATAAACCCAGGAAAAGTGGCTGATATGGACAAAGCTCCATTTCTCTGCTCGGTTGGTGCTGTATTGTATGGCTGATCCGATACTTACAATTAATAAGGGGGTCACCCTATGAATCCAAGAGCACCATTTATCATGGACACCCAACACAGCTTACACCAATATTTTTATATCTAAATAGATGTTTCATTAAAAGAAGAATTGCAGGTATGGGTATGTTATACTGTTACATTGGTCCAGGTTGGCCTGAGACCCTGGAAGGTAAAAATCACTCAAGCAGACACTGCTACTCCACTACTTGTCTGTTCTCTCACCGGGCAAAGTGGAGAGTGTGACGTCACTATCCCACCTCGTCCAATTAGAGAATACTTTACAGTCATTAACAAAAAACGCAAAGCATTTTCTAAATGGCACCTGTGCCAAGTGGCCAACCTTCCATGTTCAGAAAGCAGCAAACCAGCTGGTCGACATGGGAACCGGAAGGAAGTGAGGGTCGCTGCTGTTGCAGTGTTTACTTCCATGATTTCCAGCTTCCAGGACAGGTATGGTATATACATTGGTCCAAGCTGGACCAGGGCAATTATGTATAAAATATCCATACCTGGAATTCTTTAACCTTTTTCACGCCAACCACCTCCCGGCCCTCTTAGCCCCTGTACACACCGTCGGAGATTTCGACAACCAAATCCGTCGGATCTTGTCCGAAACCGTTGCATACACACGGTCGGACTAAGTTGTCGAAAAATCCGATCATTCAGAACGTGATGACGTAATTTCGTTACGATGGGACTACGTTCAGGCTAGTAGCCAATAGTTTTGATGTAGGAATTTGATCTGAGCATGTGTGGCACTTGGTCCGATAAAAATTCTCTACACATGATCGGAGTATGTCCGATCGAACCAGTTGGTCGGGAAATATTTCCAACAAGTTGGAAAATTGGGTCCGACGGATATTCCGACGGAATCAGTCCGATGCATACCACACACAGTCGGATTATCCAACAACACGGTCCAATAGGACACATTCCGACGGATTCTCCGACCGTGTGTACAAGGGCTAAGAGTTCTAAAAGCCAGGAGGTGGAGGCCAGCATTCAGGTCATGTGACAGCTGTGATTGGCTATCACAGCGGTCAAATGGCAAGTATGCATTGGGAGCTTTATGGAATCCGATGGCTACTGTGCTGGGAGCATACTCTTAGCATGGTAAGTTTTTTTTAGTAGGGCCACATATATGAGGTCACTCGGAGTTAAGGTCCACCCGTTGAGTGGCTGCATATATGTGTGCAGCCAGCATTAATGGGTTAAAGAGGAACTGAAGATCTGCTTTGCTAGTGGAAATTTTAGTAGTACCCTGAAAATTGACCTTTTGTCTTGAATTCCTCCCAAATATAGTATTGTACTTCCTGTGCCGTATAGCAAAGTAGGAGCCAAGGGGAGTAACAGAGCACAGCAAGGGACACCCTATGCACACTGTGTGCAAACTATTGTATGGCTGGATTTGTACCCTATACAAATCAATGGCCGTCTCTGCCACTGTTCACATATAACTTGTTTGAGTGGTTACATGTGATTAGGGTCTGTGACCAGCCCTGGACATAGACACCCTGCATTCAGGGACAACATTTCTGACCACAGTGGATTGTCCAGTTTGTATGGGGCCACGGTACAGAGGTGGTATTCAAACCACTATCAGATATTCATTGCTGTCTGTGTCTCAGTTTGGAAGATTCAGTCTGTCGGCTTTAGTGACCTGTCTCTCCTGTACAGAAATTGGAAATACAATTTTGAGTTTTTTACAGAAACAAGAGGAGAGGGGAAATCTTTCGGTATGGGGAAACTTGCTCTGCGGGCAGCATTCAAGACCTGACCACCACTAGAGGAAGAAAAGCTGCGATGTCACATGATGGCACCAAACACCCTTGGTAAAAGGTATGTACACTATTTATTTATTTTTTAAACCGGAGTGCTCTATGAGGGCAAGCAGCATGCAATGGGGCTACTGTCCAAACTAGAGTTGAGCTCTAGGTGAAGTGGTCTGTGTCTACTTGGTGAGGATGATGATGTTCCTACATGACCACTGCAAACAGCTCCCAAACCTGCCGAGGTATGAAGACTAGAGCAAAACTACAAACCACGGCATCCAACCCAGCTTCGTCTCTCATCCTACAAAAGGTGAAAAAGATTGGGGCTAAAGAAGCCTCTCTCAACCTTTTCAATACAGAGGAACCCTGGAAATAACTTTCTGGTCTCGGGGGAACCCCTGCTAAAAATGACTATAACTCATGACAGATTAGTGATTGATGTCAGTGGGAAGAATGCAACTTACACTTATGGTCATTGGAAAGAATTTCACCCTTACAGATAGCTAAAAAGATCAATGGCGCCCCTCTGAACTAATCTAAGGAGGCAGAAATTGCTCAAGGAACCCCTAGAAACCAGAGGAACCTTAGGGATCCATGGCACTGTGGCTGAGTAACCCTACTCTAAAGAGTGAGGTAAGCTGAGATGGACAGGAAATAAGAAGCCATTTCTTCACGATTAGATGTTTTAAGTGCAGCTGTTTTAAGTGCAACAGCAAAAATGACAGATCAGGGCATCCTACCAACATGCTGATTCAGTAACAGCTGTTTTCTTATTCCTGTGCATGAGATCACCAAAAAACTGCTAAAAGGGCAACAGGTGGACTCAGTCACACAACACATTGCTATGCATTCTGCTAACATTTTTAATTTCAACAAAGCAAAATAGCATCTATGATTAAGCCCTAGATGGGCAAAAGGCATTGTGGGGAGGAGGGTGGAGTTCTTCAATGGGTGGAGAACTGAGCTTAAGCCAATTCTCATCATCTTTCACTATTTTAGCTTTACAGTCTGCTGATCCGGGTGCCATTTTCTTGTAGCCACAGCAAAATGCAAGCACAAATTGACAGTGCAGTTAATTTACTAAAACGAATGTGCTGTGTGAAAGAGCCCCGCTTGTCAGCCACGTATTGATCTCAACCATCAAAACGATCAAACAGTTTTTAATGAACCACAATTGGTAGGATGTCCTACTATGTCAGATTTGCTGCCAACAGCTTTGCGAAAATACCTAACTGTATGGCCGGCATCTTTCCTCCTACCATGGTGAAAAACACTGAGGACTTGATTTACTAAAACTGAATAGTGCAAAATATGGTGTAGCCAATCAGCTTTCAGGTTTAATTGTCAATGCTTAATTGAACAAGCTAAAGTTAGAAGCTGATTGACTACCATGCACAGTTGCACCAGATTCTGCACTCTCCAGATTTAGTAAATCAACTCCAATGTCTTTGTAAAGGGACCTCTGTTATACTCACCGTACCAACTGGCAATAGGATGCAAACTGAGCCTGATTTACTAAACATGAAGCAGATCTGGAGTCACAACATGCTGAAATAGACTGTGCTGACTTTAAACATCCTATTGCAGAAAGAGGCAGCTTCTTATTCTCCATGGATGCTTGCAGCAAGCACAAGTCCTCTTCAAGCTCACTCCACACTTTAGTAAATGTGAAATGAGTTTGATTTACTAAAACTGGAGTGCAAAACCCGGTGCAGTTGTGCATGGTAGCCAACTTTCTAGCTTCAGCTTGTTCAATTAAGCTTTAACACAAAAAAATAAAACAAACCTGGCAGCTGATTGGTTTCTATGCAAAGCTGCACCAGATTTTGTACTCTACAGTTTTAGTAAATCAACCCCTCATTTTTTTTCACCATGGTAGGATGAAAGATCACAGCCATAGTTAGAGTTACGGTAGGTATTTTCGCACAGCTTTTGGCAGCAAATTTGACATAGTTGGGCATTCTATCAATTGTGTTTCAATACAAACTGTTTGGTCATTTTAATGGTTGAGATCAACACACATGGGTGACAAATGGAGCATACTCACACCGCACAGTGCCGTGTATTGTCCTACCAACATTGTGGTTCAGTAACTGTTAGATCATTATTGTTGGCTACCTGGGGAAAGTAGGTCTTGTTCACAGTCACACTGCCATGCAATCTGCTACATTTTCCAACACAGCCAAATGCATGCACAAGATAAACTCCAAGGGCTGGTCACAGGAAACGTTCCTGCAGGCTGCAGTGATCTGTATGTGCAAATATCTGCATGAGCACCAAACTCTGGAGTTGATTTACTAAAACTGGAGAGTGCAAAATCTGGTGCAGTTATGCATGGTAGCCAATCAGCTTGTAACTTCAGCTTGTTCAAGTATCCTTCGACAATAAAACATGGAAGCTGATTGGTTTCTATGCAGAGCTGCACCCGAATTTGCACGCTCAAGTTTTAATAAATCTCCCCAAGTATGTTTACTCATCTGCATGTGCTCTGATCTCTGTATGTGATCTGAAGTGCACTGATCTGTATGTGCATTGGCCTCTATGTTCTGATCTGTATTGCTCTCTGTATGTGAACTGATCTCTTTGTGTGCTTTGATCCCTGTATGTGTTCTGATCTGTCCTGATCTCTGTATGTGTTCTGTTTTGATCTGTATGTGCTCCAATCTTTTCATTCAAATCCATTCAATGCAGTGGGGTCCAGTGTACCCACCCACCCTGTACAGCCTTTCCCCCTCCATCCTTTTACCTCGATCTGGGGTACCCCTCTGGGCGCCGGGGGGATCCCGCTGAGGTCGAACTTCCCCAGCAGGTTGTTATCCTTGGTCATGGACCTCTCGCCCTCGTAGACCTGGATGAGCACGCTGTTCTGGTTGTCGGAATAGGTGGTGAAGGTCTGGGTCTGTTTGGTGGGAATGGTGGTGTTTCTCTTGATGAGCGCGGTCATCACTCCTCCGGCAGTCTCGATGCCAAGCGACAGCGGCGCCACATCGAGCAGCAGCAGGTCCTGCACCTTCTCTGACTTGTCCCCGGTCAGGATGGCCGCCTGCACTGCAGCCCCGTACGCCACCGCCTCATCCGGGTTGATGCTCTTATTGAGCTCCTTGCCATTGAAGAAATCCTGCAGCATCTTCTGGATCTTGGGGATGCGGGTGGAGCCGCCAACCAGGACGATCTCGTTGATCTGCGCCTTGTCCAGCTTGGCATCTCGCAGGGCCTTCTCCACGGGCTCCAGTGTGCCACGGAACAGGTCGCCGTTGAGCTCCTCAAAGCGGGCACGGGTAATAGATGTATAGAAGTCAGTGCCCTCATAGAGCGAGTCGATCTCGATGCTGGCCTGGGTGCTGGAGGACAGGGTGCGCTTGGCTCGCTCACAGGCGGTGCGAAGGCGGCGGAGGGCCCGCTTGTTGCTGCTTATGTCCTTCTTGTGTTTGCGGCGGAACTCGTCCACAAAGTGGTTGACCATGCGGTTGTCAAAGTCCTCGCCACCCAGATGCGTGTCTCCGGCCGTGGACTTCACCTCGAAGATGCCATCGTCGATAGTAAGTACAGACACATCAAAGGTGCCGCCGCCCAGGTCGAAGATGAGGACATTACGTTCACCAGAGCCCTTCTTGTCCAGGCCATAGGCGATGGCGGCAGCAGTGGGCTCGTTGATGATACGCAGCACATTGAGGCCAGAGATGGTGCCCGCGTCTTTGGTGGCCTGTCGCTGAGAGTCGTTGAAGTAGGCCGGCACAGTGACCACAGCGTTGGGTACTCGGCAGCCTAGGTAAGCCTCGGCGATCTCCTTCATCTTGTTGAGGACCATGGATGAGATCTCCTCTGGGAAGAAGGTCTTTATCTCACCCTTGTACTCCACCTGCAACTTGGGCTTCCCGCCTTCATTCACCACGGTGAAAGGCCAGTGCTTCATATCGGACTGCACAGTGGGGTCATCAAAACGACGGCCAATTAGTCGCTTGGCATCAAAGACTGTGTTGTTGGGGTTCATGGCCACTTGGTTCTTTGCCGCGTCCCCTATAAGTCGCTCGGTATCGGTGAAGGCCACATAGCTGGGGGTGGTGCGGTTGCCCTGGTCATTGGCAATAATCTCTACTTTGCCAAGCTGGAAGACAGCCACACAGGAGTAGGTGGTGCCCAGGTCGATGCCCACTGCCGGACCGCTAACAGACATGGTTAAATCTCTGCCACTGTCTCCAGTCACTTCACAGGCTGTTCAGCGACTGCTACGCAGTACTGCCAGTGAGGGCTTTTATACTCCCCCGCCCTCTCCTCTCGTTGGTCGACGGCGCCAGAGGGCTTAAAACTTCTATCCAATCGGCTGCGGCTGAGGTCCCGAAAGCTCAGCTGTCACCAACAAGAGCGCGATTGGACGGCGCTTTCTTCCCACTATCAGAATTGTGGACGGGACGTCCTTGCCCGGAGTCGCAAAGCCATGGCAACACAGTGAAGAAGATGCCAGGGCGGGCGTGGTCAGCGTATTCCTGGGATATCAGGCAGCCAATGGAAGCGCGAAGAGGCACCACGGAGGATCCGACGCACCACGTGCGTGGCTGACAGATGGGCGTGGCCACCCCGCCTGGTGTTTATGATTCCTCTGATCCGGTTAAATGCCAAATGCCTTTCTGCGGAGAGATTATTCCTTATTTGGTTCAGCTAAAGAATATGACAAACATTCCGTGTGTGTGCGATGTGCGGGATGGGGGGAGATCCACGGAGGGAGTCACAGCAAATCACATCTGAAGAGTTTCAAGGGACCTACACGCTGCGATCTTCATTCAATTTCAAATACATTTTATAATGAAAGTAGAACCATAGGCAACACTTTTATTTTTTTCAATTTGGAAAGAGCAAGGGAGGATTATAACCCCTGTCAGATTTTTTTTTATCACCATCTCTGTCCCATTGCAGAGATTTCCCTTCACTTCCTGTCCCATAGCCAAACAGGAAGTGAGAGGAAACGCCTGCAGGTGACTAGAACTAGTGTCCCTATTGGAAGATTTCCCCTCTATTACTTTTCTCAGGACAACACAAAATGTGTGATTCTCTTTTGCTTTCACGTTCAATGATAATGGTAAAGAGGACAAATAGAGAGGGTGAAGCTCCTTAAGCTTGGGTTCACATTGATGCGATTTGGCATGTCAAATCACATGTGAAATTGGCAGCAATGACAGTGTCAGAATCGGTGCGATGCCGCACTGATTACCAAAAGTAGTTCATGTACTGCTTTGGGCAATTTTGGGGTGCGATTTCCATTGACATTTGTGCAGAAACCCACCCCCCGAAGTCGGACTGACATGTGCAAATGAATCTATCCGTGGCCACCCCCTATTCAGGCATACAACCCTTTTCGGGCTCCGGGCGTGTGAATTACAGAGCCATAGGCTCTAATAGGCTTCAAAAAAGGTGGACTCGGAGCACAAAGCATTGCACTAAGAGCCCACCCAGGTGTGTTAGAAAAGCAAATGAATATTTGCTTTTCTAACACTGAACCGCCTCTCAAGAAGCGCAGATCTGATAGCCATTACCTGATTGTGAAGGCATAGGTAATGCTATTGGACGCCTAGCTGGGAAGAAGAGACACACGGGAAGCATGGAGGACACAGAAGGCCCCCATCACCCGCTACCTGACCCGCCACCAAGATGGGGTAAATGCTGGTCAGAGAGCGGATGGGCTGTTGGGGGGGGGGCACAATGGCTGCATTTGATGGGCACAGGGGCTGCAATTGATTGGCACAGGTGCTGCAATTGATGGGCACAGTGGGTGCATTTGAGGGGCACAGTGGCTGCATTTGATGGACACGGTGGCTGCATGTAATGGCTGCATTTGATGGGCACAGTGGCTGCATATGATGGGCACAGTGGCTGCATTTGATGGCACGGTGGCTGCAATTGATGGGCACTGTGGCTGCAATTAATGGGCACTGTGGCTGCAATTGATGGGCACTGTGGCTGCATATTATGGGCACAGGGGCTGCATATTATGGACACAGGGGCTGCAATTGATGGCACGGTGGCTGCATTTGATGGGCACAGTGGCTGAAATTGATGGGCACAGTGGGTGCAATGGATGGGCACAGTGGGGCTGCATTTAAGGTTTTTTTTCAGTATAAGTTTGTTTGCGCCCCCCCCCAAAAAATTTTTTAGCACCAGCCGCCACTGCCCTCAGTCAGTGTGAACCTAGGCTAAGGGTCCATTCACATGGGCTGTCTGATCAGGTGCGCCTGTCAGTTTTTCAGATGGACCTGATCAGACCCTCCAGTCTCCCCTATGCGGTGTCCTCTGCCATCTGATCTGGTCCACCAAAACCAGGCTTACGGTGGTCCTATTTTTCATCCATCTGCCAGATAGGCTCAGACGAAAATGGACAGGCAGTCCAGTTCCATCCGATTTCCCCATAGCGGAGAGCAGGACTGTCTTGTATATATATATATATATATATATATATATATATATATATATATATATATATATATATATATACACACACACTGCATCCAAGGTAGCCTATATCTACAGTGCATTTGGTGGTGTACTGTTTCTAATACACTTCAGGTGCTGTATTAACCACTTCCATACCGGGCCTATTCTGGCACTCCTCTCCTACGTGTAAAAATCATAATTTTTTTGCTAGAAAATTACTCAGAACCCCCAAACATTATATGTTTTTTTTTTTAGCAGACAGCCTAGGGAATAAAAAGGCAGTCGATGCAACTTTTTATATCACACGGTATTTGCGCACCAATTTTTCAAACGCTTTTTTTCATGATTTAAAAAATAACAAAACAGTAAAGTTAGCCTAATTTTTTTGTATAATGTGAAAGATGATGTTACGCCTAGTAAATAGATAACCAACATGTCACACTTTAAAACTGTGCAAACTCATGGAATCACGCCAAACTTTGGTACTTAAAGAGGGATTCCACCTGCAAAAAAAATATTAAGAGCCAGCAGCTATAAATACTACAGCTGCTGACTTTTAATAAATGGACACTCACCTGTCCCGGGGTCCAGCGATGTCGGCAGCCGAGACCAATCGATCGCTTGGGTCTCGGCTGCTGCCGCTGTCATTCTCAGTGAGGGAATCAGGAAGTGAAGCGTTGTGGCTTCACTTCCCGGTTTCCTACTGCGCATGCGCGAGTCCCGCAGCGCACTAGGAGTGGCCCGCGCTGTCTCTGGGACCCGTGTGTTTCCCAGCAGGCAGTGTGGTGGGACAGGAAACAGCATAGACTCCCATGGGAGTCTATGCCCAGAAGTGGGTGCAAATACCTGTCTTAGACAGGTATCTGCACCCCCTCCCCCCTGAAAGGTGCCAAACGTGACACCAGAGGGGGGGGAGGGTTCCGATGAGCGGAAGTTCCACTTTAGGGTGGAAACCCGGTTTAAAAATCTCCATAGGCAACGCTTTCAATTTTTTTTAGAGATTACATGTTTAGAGTTACAGAGGAGGTCTAGTGCTATAATTGTTGCTTGCGCTCTATACCTCACATGTGTGGTTTGAACTGCGTTTACATATGTGGGTGGGTCCTACGTGCACTCGCTTCTGAGTGGGAGCTACCGAGGAGTGTACACCAGGGGAATTTTTTTTTTTACTTTATTGTTTTTATTTTTACACTTTTGCATTTTTTTTTGGATCACTTTTATTCCTATTACAAGGAATGTAAACATCCCTTGTAATAGGAATCATTTGTGACAGGTCCTCTTTATGGAGAGATGCGGGGTCAATATGATCATTTGTATGGTGCACAGAATCGCCGGCTGAAAACAAGGATATCTGAATGATGCCTGTAGCTGCAGGCATCATTCAGAAAATCCAACTGAAAGTCAAATACGTCATATGATGTCTTTGGGTGGGAAGTGGTTAACATATACAGTATCTCACAAAAGTGAGTACATCCCTCACATTTTTATAAATATTTTATTATATCTTTTCATGTGACAACACTGAAGAAATGACACTTTGCGACAATGTAAAGTAGTGAGTGTACAACTTGTATAAAAGTGTAAATTTGCTGTTCCCCTCAAAATAACTCAACACACAGCCATTAACCACTTGCCGACCGCTGTCAGCACATATACGTTGGCAGAATGGCACGGCTTGGCAAAGTAACGTACCCATACGTTACTTTGAATTTCCCACCATGTGCGCACGTGCTTGCCGCAAGCTCCTTGACCGTGTGACACACGGGCTCGATCGCCGCTGGGATACCCGTGATTGCATCACGGAACTGAAGAACGTTGAGATGCCGATGTGAACAGAATCTCCCTGTTCTGCCTAGTGACAGGACACTGATCGTCTGCTCCCTGTCATCGGGAGCAACGATCAGTGTCGTGTCACTGCTAGGCCATCCCGCAGACAGTTAGAATCACTGCTCAGGACACACTTAACCCCTGCCTGCCCCCTAGTGGTTAATCCCTTCACTGCCAGTAACATTTTTACAGTAATCAATGCAATTTTATAGCATTTATCGCTGTATTAATGCCAATGGTCCCAAAAATGTGTCAAAATTGTCCGATGTGTCTGCAATAATGTCGCAGTCATGATAAAAATCGATGATCTCCGCCATTAATAGTAACAAAAAAAAATGATTAATAAAAATGCCATAAAACTATCCCCTATTCTGTAGACGCTATAACTTTTGCGCAAACCAATCAAACGCTTATTGCAATTTCTTTTTATCAAAAATAAGTAGAATACGTATCCGCTTAAAGAGGAGCTGCACCTTTTAAAAAAATATTAAATACAAATATTGCCGCTGCTGACTTTTAATAAATTGACACTTACCTGTCCCAGGGTCCAGCGATGTCGGCGGCAGATGACGAGAAATCACTTGTCTCTCCGCCGCCCCCCCGCCGCCATCCTCTGTCAGGGAATCGGGAAGTGAAGCATTGCAGCTTCACTGCCCGGTTCCCTACTGCGCATGCGCGAGTCACGCTGCGCGTCTGTACTGGTCCCCGCTGTGTCCTGGGAATTGTGTGTTTCCCAGAACACAACGGGGGGGCATCTGCGGCGAGCTTGTCCCAGAAGTGGGTGCAGATACCTGGATTATCCAGGTATCTGCACACCCTTCCCCCGAAAGGTGCCGATTGTGGCACCAGAGGGGGGGAGGGATCAGATGAGCGGAACTTTTTTTTATATATTTATTATAGCAAAAAGTAAAAAAAAATAAAAAATGCGCAAAAAATAAAAACCAGAGGTGATAAAATACCACCAAAAGAAAGCTCTATCTGTGGGGGAAAAAAAGACATCAATTTTGTTTGGGAGCCATGTCACACGACTGCACAATTGTCAGTTAAAGTGACACAGTGCCGAATTGAAAAAAGTGCTCTGGTCAGGAAGAGGCTAAATCCTGAAATCCTAAAGGCTGAAGTGGTTAATGTCTAAACCGCTGGCAACAAAAGTTAAAAATGTGCAAAAGCGTCAATATTTTGTGTGGCCACCATTATTTTCCAGCACTACCTTAACCTCTTGGGCATGAAGTTCACCAGAGCTTCACAGGTTGCCACTGGAGTCCTCTTCCACTCCTCCATGATGACATCGCGGAGCTGGTGGATGTTAAAGACCTTGCGCTCCTCCACCTTCCGTTTGAAGATGCCCCACAGATGCTCAATAGAGTTTAGGTCTGGAGACATGCTTGGCCAGTCCATCACCTTTACCCTCAGCTTCTTTAGGAAGGCAGTGGTCATCTTGGAGGTGTATTTGGGGTCATTATCATGTTGGGATACTGCCCTGCGGCCCAGTCTCCAAAGAGAGGAGATCGTGCTCTTCTTAGTATTGTCACAGTATATGTTAGCATTCATGGTTCCCTCAATGAACTGTAGCTCCCCAGTGCCGGCAGCACTCATGCAGCCCCAGACCATGACACTCCCACCACCATACTTGACTGGAGGCAAGACACACTTGTCTTTGTACTCCTCATCTGGTTACCGCCACACACGCTTGACACCATCTGAACCAAATAAATGTATCTTGGTCTCATCAGACCACAGAACATGGTTCCAGTAATCCATGTCCTTAGTCTGCTTGTCTTCAACAAACTGTTTGCGGGCTTTCTTGTTTATCATCTTTAGAAGAGGCTTCCTTCAGGGATGACAGCCATGTAGACCAATTTGATGCAGTGTGCGGCATATGGTCTGAGCACTGACAGGCTGACTCCCCCACCCCTTCAACCACTGCAGCAATGCTGACAGCACTCATATGTCTATTTCCCCAAAACAACCTCTGGATATGACGTTAAGCACATGCACTCAACTTCTTTAGTCAACCATGGTGAGGCCTGTTCTGAGTGGAACATTTCCTGTTAAACTTCTGTATGGTCTTGGCCACTGTGCTGAAGCTCAGTTTCAGGGTCTTGGCAATCTTCTTATAGCCTAGGGCATCTTTATGTAGAGCAACAATTATTTTTTTCAGATCCTATGAGAGTTCTTGACCATGAGGTGCTATGTTGAACTGCCAGTGACCAGTATGAGAGAGTGAGAGTGATAACACCAAATTTAACACGCCTGCTCCCCATTCACACCTGAGACCTTGTAACATTAACGAGTCAAATGACAACAGGGAGGGAAAATGGCTAGTTGGGCCCAATTTGGAAATTTTCACTCAGGGGTGTACTCACTTTTGTTGCCAGCAGTTTAGACATTAATGGCTGTGCGTTGAGTTATTTTGCGGGGACAGGAAATTTACACTGTTATACAAGCTGTACACTCACTACTTTGTAGTAAAGTGTCATTTCCTCAGTGTTATCACATGAAAAGATATAAAATATTTAGATAAAAATGTGAGGGGTGTACTCACTTTTGTGAGATACTGTATATACAGTGGTGTGAAAAAGTGTTTGCCCCCTTCCTAATTTCCTGTTCCTTTGCATGTTTGTCACACTTAAGTGTTTCGGAACATCAAACCAATTTAAACAATAGTCAAGGACAACACAAGTAAACACAAAATGCAATTTGTAAATGAAGGTGTTTATTATTAAAGGTGAAAAAAAATCCAAACCATCATGGCCCTGTGTGAAAAAGTGATTGCCCCCCTTGTTAAAACATACTATAACTGTGGTTGTCCACACCTGAGTTCAATTTCTCTAGCCACACCCAGGCCTGATTATTGCCACACCTGTTCACAATCAAGGCATCACTTAAATAGGAGCTGCTTGACACAGTAAGGTCCACCAGAAGATCCTTAAAAGCTACACATCATGCCGAGACCCAAAGAAATTCAGGAACAATTGAGAAAGAAAGTAATTGAGATCTATCAGTCTGGAAAGGGTTATAAAGCCATTTCCAAAGCTTTGGGAATCCAGCGAACCACAAATTATCCACAAATGGCGAAGACATGGAACAGTGGTGAACCTTCCCAGGAGTGGCCGGCCGCCCAAAATTACCCCAAGAGCGCAGCGACGACTCATCCAAGAGGTCACAAAAGACCCCACAACAACGTCCAAGGAACTGCAGGCCTCACTTGCCTCAGTTAAGGTCAGCGTTCATGCCTCCACCATCAGGAAAAGACTGGGCAAAAATGGCCTGCATGGCAGAGTTCCAAGGAGAAAACCACTGCTGAGCAAAAAGAACATCAAAGCCCGTCTCAATTTCTCCACAACACATCTTGATGATCCCCAAGACTTTTGGGACAACATTCTGTGGACCGATGAGACAAAAGTGGAACTCTTTGGAAGGTGTGTGTCCAAGTATATCTGGCGTAGAAGGAACACTGCATTTCATAAAAAGAACATTATACCATTAGTAAAATATGGTGGTGGTAGTGTGATGGTCTGGGGCTGTTTTGCTGCTTCAGGACCTGGAAGACTTGCCGTGATAAAAGGAACTATGAATTCTGCTGTCTACCAAGAGATCCTGAAGGAGAATGTCCGACCATCTGTTCGTGTACTCAAGCTGAAACGAACTTGGGTTCTGCAGCAGGACAATGATCCTAAACACACCAGCAAGTCCACCACCGAATGGCTGAAGAAAAACAAAATGAAGACTTTGGAGTGGCCTAGCCAAAGTCCTGACCTGAATCCTATTGAGATGTTGTGGTATGACCTTAAAAAGGCCGTTCATGCTCGAAAACCCTCTAATGTAACTGAATTAGGACAATTCTGCAAAGATGAGTGGGCCAAAATTCCTCCAGGACGCTGTAAAAGCCTCATTGCACGTTATCGCAAACGCTTGGTTGCAGTTGTTGCTGCTAAGGGTGGCCCAACCAGTTATTAGGTTTAGGGGGCAATCACTTTTTCACACAGGGCCATGATGGTTTGGATTTTTTTTCACCTTTAATAATAAACACCTTCATTTACAAATTGCATTTTGTGTTTACTTGTGTTGTCCTTGATTATTGTTTAAATTGGTTTGATGTTCCGAAACACTTAAGTGTGACAAACATGCAAAGGAACAGGAAATGAGGAAGGGGGCAAACACTTTTTCACACCACTGTATGTAGCGCTGGTATTTTTAATACTGATGCTAGTATTTTTGTAAAGTTTGTCTGAAGCTGCAGTTTGGCTCAGACTAATTATGCAAAAGTTCTGGCTTCTGTACCAGTCTGGATGGGTTGTGCTAATTTCCACTTGACTGTGGGTGTCACTGTCACCACCGGTAAGTGTTGGAAATGCAACAGGCTGAATGTATTGGGTACCCCTTTGCTCAGAAGCAGCCCGGTGGGAGTGGTCTGCCCGCTGTGCATTCTGGGTAAGGGTACTTAAAGTACCAACGCCATATTCTGGGATTTGTTTTTCCCGACCTCGTGGCCCTCCTGGCCTGGGGTGTGTGCTACTTTGATCAATGCCTCGGGGCCGGCTGGCCTGAGGCTTCGTGACTGAAGAGTGGGCCCAGAGGTTCTGGGGCCTACTGATCCAGAGATGATCCTGTGCTGTCTTGCCTGCGGGGAGAAGCAACTGTAGGATCCAGGGGAGGACTTTTCTGAGGAGGACTGAGCAATATGGCTGGTGCCTCATGGAGAAACCTGGAGACTCAGTTGAGGGATGCAGTCTGGGTTGCCTACCACACAGTATCACCGAGTCGGCTGAAAGAATCAGGTACTGTGGGGAAACTCTTTAATTTTGCAACCAGAAGCTCATTGTGCTTTCCTGTGTCAGAGGATTGCATAACAAGATCGCTAAACTTATCAAGTCTGTGGCAGAGACTTTGTTTGAGCATTTCACCGGCTGCTAGGTCACTGAGAGATGCCTATCCGGTGATTGCTAGATCCAGCTTGTGGAAATCGTTTGTCCTCTGGATCAAGGAAACACCTTTAACCTGCAAAACTACAAAGGAACCTTTGTAGTTTTGCAGGTTAAAGGTGTTTCCTTCCTGAGTCTCAAAACCAGAGCCCTGCAGTGCTCTCTTCCTGGATATTTAAAGTCCAGCTGACAGTGGACATGAACATCTGGACCAGAACCGAGCCTGCCACAGAGGCTGGAAAAACCGGGCCGGATTCCGGTTTAGTCCCTTACAATGGAAGGAATGCGAGGCGAAATGTACCTATTATCGTGTATCTCACCTCGCATACCATCACAATATATATATATATATATATATATATATATATATATATATATGGCAAAAATAGTGGGGGAGATGCACAAACGATCCATCAAACAAATGAGCCAGCAATTAAGTCCTTCCCAGGGACTTAATATAAAAAAAACGAAGAGGGATTGCTGCACAAACAAGTGAACATTTATTAATAAAAAGTTACATTACATCAGGTATAATCAGGTGACGTTTTGGGATAAACATGATATTGCCCTTCCTCATGACCATATACCTGCAATGAAAAATATAACATTCTACATATATAAAGACTTATGGCTAATACATGCCACTAATCAATTAATTAATTTCATCTGGAATCATTCTCCGTAGTGAATACTTTGTATTTCTTATAAACCATCTTTTTTTAACTATAGACATGTGGATCAACAGCTGAAAAACGGGACAATAGGATGCTTCCCTAGATGATAATATGCTTGATAATATAGTTCATCTATAAAAAATATATTAAAAAAAATAATCAATTCATGATCAGATTAATTTATATATATATATATATATATATATATATATATATATATATATATATATATATATTAGAAAAAATACTAGACAAATGTACAAAAAAACAAAACAAAAAATCCAGAACGATCTCATAATGCAGTATCATAATGGCCGATATTCAGCCGACCGATCCACAAATTACGAGATACATACCATCAAATAATAATAAAATAAACATAAAAATAAATAAAGATCAAAATCCGTATTTAACCCCTTAGGGTACAAAGAGTCTAAGCGATTTATCCAGTAAACGTCTCTTTTTCTCAATTCCAATTCTCTTTTACCCCCTCGTCTGTTATTGGGAATACCATCAATTACCATGTATCTTAATTGAGAAACCGTATGGTTCATTTCTAAAAAATGTCTGGAAAGAGGTAATTTGGCATTTTTATCCCTAAGAATATTTATGTCTAGCTATTCTATCTTTAACTTTTTGTGTAGTTTGCCTACATAAATTAAACCACATGGACATTTAATTATGTATATAACATATGTCGTTTGACATGTAAAATTATCTTTTATAGGGATGTTATAACCTTGAGTCGGATGATTAAAGGATTTCCCTTTAATCATACTAGTACATTGGATGCATGATAAGCAGGGAAATAAACCAAAATTGGGGGGTCCCAAAAACGTAACCCGAGAAGTAGATACACTATATTGGTCAGATCTGACCAATCGATTGTATATAGTCCTACCCTTACGGTATGATGGTAAAGGAGAAAAGCGAAATTCCGGGACAGAAGGATCATTTTTGCTTACTGTATTTATCGGCATATAACACGCACTTTTTCCCCCTTAAAATCGGGGGAAAGTCGTGGGTGCGTGTTATACGCCGATCCCCACTGTCTGTGAGCTGAAAATAGCGAGCGGCACCGAAAAATACAGAGCGCCGCCAAAAAATACAGAGCGCCACCGAAAAATACAGAGCGCCGCCGAAAAAGACCGAGCCGACTGTACTGTGTCTGGGCGGGACTGCGAGCTGAGCCAAGCACACAGTACAGTCGGCTCTGTCTTTTTCGGCAGCGCTCGCTCCAGAAACAGCAGGGAAGCGGGACTGCGAGCAAAGCCGAGCAGTCGGCTCTGCCTTTTTCGGGCGGCGCTCAGTATTTTTCGGCGGCGCTTGCTCCGTCTGTCTCGGTGGAGGGAAATTTAAACGTGGGCAAGGCTGCAAATGGCACTGTGCAAGCTGAAAACGACACTGGCAAGATACAAATGACACTGGGCAAGGCTGTAAACCGCGCTGGGCAAGGTGCAAATGATGCTGGGCAAGCTGCAAATGACACTGATCATTCTGCAATGATGGACAAGGCTGCAGATGCACACTGATAAGGCTGCATTGATGGGCATTTAAACTTAAGTTTTTGTTCCCTTAAACTTCCCTCCTAAAACTTTTTTCCTTAAAAATGCCGTCCTAAACTTGGGGTGCGTGTTATACGCCAGTGCGTGTTATACGCCGATAAATACGGTAATATGGACCAATGCTTTTTGATGATATTATTCACTTTATTAGAAAAAGGATGAAACTGTAAGATGAAGGGAAGCCTGGGAAAAGTATTTTTTTTTCTTTTTCTTTATCTAAATTAATACAATTAAGATATACCATATCACTGGGATAACCACGCTGTCGCAGCCTAACCTCCATCTCACTCAGTCTATCCTCCTTATGGGTAGATTTATCAGTGATCCTGGTAACTCTTTTTAACTGACTTCTTGGGATAGATTTAAATACACTCGGGGATTAGAAAATATTACGAAGCAGCAGTGTTAACACGGGTGGTGGAATGGGCAAAATTAGAAAGTAAAAAAAGATGGGGAAAAATAGAACACAGTTTATCAGGCACAAATTTAGGTAGAGAAATCTGGACTCCTTTAAAATATAGATCACTAGGGAAGACAACACCTTTGGTCACAAAAAATGTGTTTAGAGTATGGGAGGGAATACACAAACATAATAAGTGGAAATATAATTCCCCTTTAATTTATTTAAAAGATAATGATTTTTTTGCACCTGGTAAAAGCAATATTACAGAAAGAAAATGATTGGATGGATTTGAATGAGTGGCGATACCTGCAGCTTAGACATTTCGTCTCAAGACTACCACAACCGCTTAGAGATGGAGAAAATTTGACTGCCTTGGAGCGGATATGTGAGGGGAAATCTCCAAGGGCAGGTATTGCCCAGCTTTATAAGGTCTTGAGACGGGAATGTGAAGCGGAGGTACCAACTTTCATTCAAAAATGGGAAGAAGAGATAGGAGCACGGGGTGAAAACCAAAATATAGAAAAAATATTGAAGATGGTGCACAGATCCACGGAAAATAGTAAGATGATAGAAACAAATTATAAAATTTTAGTAAGATGGTATAGGACCCCAGATATAATGGCAAAGTACCAGGAGGGACAATCTGGGAAATGTTGGAGGAATTGTGGACAAACGGGAAGTTTGGCCCATATATGGTGGGATTGTCCCAAGATTAAAGAATATTGGAGAGAAATAATAAGATATATAGAAGTAATAGCTAAAATACAGTTACCTGAGAACCCATGGTTATGCCTATTCCATGCAGTAGATACCCCAATTAAGGAGTATAGGAATTCCCTCACAAGCTCATTAATAAACGTGGCAAAAAGCCTGATTCCGAAAAAATGGAAAGAAATAGAAGCACCCAAAGTAAAGGAATGGCTAGGAAAAGTTGAGGAAATGTATAGTATTGAAGGGCTGGGAATGGAGGAAGAAAGAGAAAGAAAGAGATTCCATGTGAAATGGAAATACTGGAAAATCTTTAGACAATCTATGATTTTTAACGAGGTAATGGGTCGGTAGGGGTGGGGAGAGGGGTGGGAGGGAGATATTTTAGAAGAACTCGAGAAGTAAAGAAAGAAAACCAGGATAATGTGAAAAATTTAAGGGCATGAATGTATTTTGGTCCTATGGTTTTCTTTTATAATACTTGATGATGTTTTGTACGCAACTTAAATGAAAAATTTAAATAAAGAATAAAAAAAAATAAATAAATACACTCGGGGGGTGAAAACTTGAAAAATGTAATAATTGATTACAATCTGTCGGTTTGCGATAAATATCGCTAACAATCCGCCCTTCCTGGACATAATAAACATAATAAAGTGTCCAGAAATGGAACATTTTCACCTGCAATTGACATGTTAAATTTTAGACCAGGAACCAAGTGGTTAAGATATTCATTAAATAGCCATAATGATTCACTGTCGCCCACCCATATGCCAAATGTGTCATCATTACATCTAAAATATGCCAAGCAGTTATCTTTAAATAATTTACAATGATAGTCAAATGCATTTTCCAACATATCCATAAATGCATTGGCATATGGGGGGCAACATTAGAACCCATCGCTGTGCCTGTTAGTTGTAAATAATATGTATCCTTAAACAGAAAAAAATTCTCTTCCAATACAATCCTTAATAGTTTTAAAATAAATTCTATTTGAGCAGAACCATATATTCCAGATCGATTTAATATATATATATATATATATATATATGCTCCCGATGAGCAGACGCTATTTTTTTTTCCTTAAATTTAATTATCCGAAGCTGTGGTTTGGCTCAGACTAATTTCTCTAAAGTTCTGGTTTCTGTACCAGTTCAGCTGGGTTGCACTGATTCCCACCTTACCGTAGGTGTCACTGTCACTGGGTGTGGAACAGCAGCAGGCTGGATGTATTGAATACCGCCTTGCTCAGAAATGGTTCAGTGGGTGTGGTTTCCCTGCTGTGCATTCTGGGAGAGGGTATTTAAGGTACCAACACCATTTTTATGGGTTGTTGTGGGTTTGTTTTTGCCTTCTGGGGTCCGTGATCCCAACCCCAGAGCCCTCCTGGCCTGGGGTCTGTGACGCATGGTCCTGCGCATCGGGGCCTGCTGGCCTGAGGCTTTGCAACTGAGAGTGTAGGCACAGGAATGTCTTGGGGCCTACTGATCTGAGGACCGAACGCAAGGCTGGTGTCTCTGGAGGAGCCTGGAAACTCAGTTTGCGGACACATCCTGGATCAATATCCTTACAGTATCGCCAGGTCGGCTGAAAGAATCTGGTGGTACTGTATGGTAGTTCTTCCTAAAAACTCTCAAGGATCTCTAAGTTCATTAACAAGTCTGTGGCAGAGACTTTGCTGTGCATCTACTCTCAAGAACCACTAAGTTCATTAACAAGTCTGTGGCAGAGACTTTGGCATATCATCGGCTGCTAGGTCAAGTGAGAGGGGCCTATCCAGTGACTGCTGGATCCAGTCTGTGGAGCTGTTTGTCCTCTGGGTCTGATTGATACCTCTAACCCGCAAATATCTGCCCCAGTATGGCTCCTGTCCCCCAAGCACACCAGCGCAAGCACGGCATGTTATCTTTTTGCCTGCGTACTTGCGTAGCCCCTGGAACGCCTACGGAGCACCACTGGTTCCGAGGACAAAGCACAGGAAGAGGTCATGGAAGAAGAAGAGGAGGGGGTGGAAGAGAGAGGTGTGTCAGAATCACCAGTAGTAGCATCTTGGAGGCGTGGTGGCGGAAAAACAACCTCCAACACTACTGCACCTTGTCCTGCATCCTTCCCAGCTGCCAGAAGAGCCACCCAATGCGCCGTGAAAGATATGTAACGTCCCTGTCCATGCCTGCTGGACCATGAGTCAGCGGTAATATGCACCTTACTGCTGACCACCCTGTCCAATGAGGCCAAGAAATTGCCTTTCACATGCCGGCAGAGAGCCGGAATCGGCTTCCGTGAGAAAAAGTGGCATTTGGGAACTTGCCACTGAAGAACTGCACATTGCACAAACTCACGGAAGGGGGCAGAGTCTACCAACTGAAAAGGCAGCAGTTGAAGTGCTAGCAATTTAGCCAAGCTAGCATTCAACCACTGGGCATGTGGATGGCTGGAAGTGAACTTCTTTTGACGGTGCAGCAGCTGGAGCAGGGAAAGTTGCCTGGTACAATTGGATGTCGGTGTATCAATAGCAGATTGCCCGCAAGTACTTGGCTGTGACACACCTAATTCTACACCTTCATTCCTCTCAGAGCAGGTTTCAGAGAGGACTGAAGGTATAGTGGGGTTGGAGATCCCTGCTGATGAGGCGCAAGGAGAGGTCCGCTTTGTTCTTTGGTGTGGGTCTTTTAGGTACGCTTACCAACAAACTGCATGGCAGGTCGACCTATGTCTGGTCAAGCATGTGGTGCCCAAGCGGCTGATGTTTTGGCCACGCGAGATACACTTGAGACATATGCAAATAGCAGCGGTGCGATCTGATGCACTCATCTCAAAAAAGGCCCACACCAAAGAACTTTTACATGCAGAGGCAGCGCCCTGCACATGCGGAGCTCTGCGGTGTGATGCAGTTGTGTGCTGCCCTTAAGCTGGCCCCTGGAGGGCATCCTGCCTTGTTGGAGATGTGCCTCCTCCTACTCCTCCTCTCTCCTATCAGGCACCCACATGGAGTCAGTGACCTCATCATCCCCTCCCTTCTCATCACTGGAGCAAACCTGGCAGTATGCTGCAGCTGGGGAAACATGACTGCCAGATTGCTGTCCTTCTTGGGCACTCTCTCTCTCTGTCCTCACGTTACTGCCTTCCTCTAGCTGGGTATCATCATCAGAGCCTTCAAACCGCTGGGCATCCTCATGGAGCATGTACCCAACACTTTGCTCAAACAGTTTGGGGGACTCCTCAGGAGGACATGGTGGGGCTAGGGTAGAAGTGACTGATGCCATTGGGCCGAGGGAACAGGCCACATTAGCAGCTGCTTTGCCAGTACCCTGAGCCTGGGTGAGAGGATTGAGGATGAGGACGGCTTGGTCATCCACTCTACCAAGTCTTCGGCGCATTGTGGCTCAACACATCCAGCTGCCGAAAATAAGGACAAGCGTGTCCCATGGCCACGTACTGAGGAAGATGCACTGTCCACAACCAGCACTGTTGCCTCTAGACACAGAGCCTGCTTGCCCTCTTTTATTAGCTCGTGACTGTCTGCCTCTCCTTGTTGGCCTTCCAGACATACTAATGGCCTGTAGGGAGATGTAGCTGCAAAAAGCTGAGACGTATATACTGATATACTGCAGCTAGCATAATCAACTGCCTGCAGTATTATTATTATGAGAACACCAGCAATTGGGGTAGCTTTATGTGCACACTGTGTAGAGGACACAGTACACTGATTGTAATTACTGCAGCTGCCTGCGGTGTAGGATCAGCAGAACACCAGCAATTGAGTTAGCTTTAGGCGCACACTGTGCAGATGACACAATACACTGACTGTAATTACTGCAGCTGCCTGCCTGTGGTATAGGATCAGTAGAACACCAGCAATTAGGGTAGCTGTAGGTGCACACGGTTCAGATGACACAATACACCGACTGTAATTACTGCAGCTGCCTGCAGTATAGGATCAGCAGAACACCAGCAATTGGGGTAGCTTTATGTGCACACTGTGCAGATGACACAATACACAGACTGTAATTGCTACAGCTACCTATAGATAGGATCAGCAGAACACCAGCAATCGGGGTAGCTTTAGGCGCACACTGTGCAGATGACACAATACACCGACTGTAATTACTGCAGCTGCCTGAGTGTGGTATAGGATCAGAAGAACACCAGAAACTGGGGTAGCTTTAGGTGCACACTGTGCAGATGGCACAATGCACCAACTGTAATTGCTACAGCTGCCTGCGGATAGGATCAGCAGAACGCCAGCAATTGAGGTAGCTTTTGGCGTATACTGTGCAGATGACACAATACACCGACTGTAATTACTGAAGCTGCCTACCTGTGGTATAGGATCAGAAGAACACCAGCAATTGGGGTAGCTTTATGTGCACACTGTTCAGATGACACAATACACCGACTGAAGTTACTGTAGCTGCCTGCCTGTGGTATAGGATCAGCAGAACACCAGCAATTGGGGTAGCTTTAGGTGCACACTGTGCAGATGACACAATACACCGACTGTAATTACTGCAGCTACCTGCCTGTGGTATAGGATCACAAGAACAGCAATTGGGGTAGCTTTAGGTGCACACTGTGTCGGTGGTACAATACACTGACTGTAATTGCTACAGCTGCCTGCAGATAGGATCAGCAGAACACCAGCCATTGGGGTAGCTTTAGGTGCACACTGTGCAGATGACACAATACACTGACTGTAATTACTGCAGCTGCCTGCGGTATAGGATCAGCAGAACACCAGCAATTGGGGTAGCTTTATGTGCACACTGTGAAGATGACACAGTACACCGACTGTAATTACTGCAGCTGCCTGTGGTATAAGATCAGCAGAACACCAGCATTTGGAGCAGCTTTAGGTGCACACTGTGCAGATGGTACAATACACCGACTGTAATTGCTGCAGCTGCATGCGGTATAGGAGCAGCAGAACACAAGCAATTGGGGTAGCTTTAGGTGTACACTGTGCAGGTGGCACAATACAACGACTGTATGTGCAACAGTTTCAAATGAAATTAAATCACACTGTCTCTCTGGCTATCTCCACCGCAACACACTACACAAGGCTGCCTCGCAGGCGGCCTTATATAGTGTGGGCCGTGTACTAAACCCCCTGAGCCATAATTGGCCAAAGCCACCCTGATTTTGGCCAATTACAGCTCGCTAGACAGGCGGGTCATAGTGCATGCTTGGCCAATCATCAGCCAGCAATGCACTGCGATGCCGCAGTGAATTATGGGCCGTGACGCACCACTCGAATTTGGCGCAAACAGCCCATAATATTCAGAATTCGCTGATTGGACAAACAGATGATGTTCGAGTAGAAGATAGGTTCGACTTGAACACGAAGCTGATCCCTATTAATTACCAATATTATTTGTAATATGCAGCATGAAGGGGTTACTGTGTATTGTCACTATGCATTAGTGACAAGTGGCAGTTAATTAACCCCCCTTGGGCTGCATTAGTGGCGTCAGTGTCAATTAACTCCTTCATGTTGCAGGCACCCAAAAAAGGAGTTAACAAATTCATCTACAAATGGCTTACTATTGCTTGGTTTCTACTCCTCCTCTAGATTACACTTGCAGCTCTGGTGTTTCATTTGATTATGCGACCCATCAGATTTTGAAACGGAAACTATGTTCCGTTGCCGCCATCTTGCTACACCCCGCACTCAGCACTCTATGCTCCTCTCCACTCCTGTTTCCAGTTGGCCTCTCAGTGACATCACCCCAGGATGGGACTAGGAAATGCCTGTCGGGCGGAGATTGCTCCACCTGACAGGGAAGCAAACGGAAGGCCTCGTTCTAGCCTAGGCTTGTGCTGGGTGCAGGAGCACAGTCAACACATTGCTGCACCTGACCGGCTGTGCTGTATTCTAGAGCAGCCTGTGTGTACAGTCCAGGCACCACCGACACTTCACCTGCGCCCCACTTCCTCTAGTAAATTGTTCCGCACAGGGTATCTGCCCCTGCCTCATACCCGGCCCTGGAGGGGCTCCAGTGTATTTGCATGTTTGAGAGGAAAATGGCTTTTCAGTTTCCTCTTTATTTAGTAAGGTTCACTTTGTGACCTGGAGCCCGTGGATTTATTAGAGATCTGGGTGGGATGAAATCCCCAGTCCTTGGTCCGGGTTTTGAGACTCACCGGCACACTGATTGTTCAGGTGTGTGGGCCTGATAGTAGAGTCAGGACCATGGTTCTGGGCTCCACCCTCCCGAGGAGTCGAGGCTTGCAAGGGAGAATCCAGAGAGTGCAGGTTCTGCACTGTGAAAGCCAGAGACCTAAGTCTGAGGTCACTGACAGTAGTCAGGAGAGCTCCGTGTGGGAGCCTAAACAGTGGTGCATCTGCTGCTGAAGAGAGACAGGTGGCTCAGTATTTTTGCTTACATGTGTAAGCCAGGAGGCTGAATATCCTTTTATTTATTGCTGATGGTGAAGACCCCCTGCAAGGGAAACCACTTTTGTTTTCATTTATGGAACTTTGATGTTTTTTAATATGGACTATTCTCGCTAGCGGGTGCTACACTTGAGCTAAACAACTCCCAAACATTACAAGTGGTGGAGAATGCGGGCAGACCTAGAGATCCCTGGAAAAAAAAGCAAGTTCATCTGTTTTATGAACTGTTTGTGTGCATGAGACAGCACAATCAGTGTGCCGCTGAGTTTTAAAACCCGGACCCAGGACTGGGGATTTCATCCCATCCGGATCTCTAAGAAATAGCGCCCAGGGTATCTGCCCCTGCCTCATACCAGCCCTGGAGGGGCTCCAGGGTATTTGCATGTTTGAGAGGAAAAATGGCTTTTCAGTTTTATTAAGCAAGGTTCACTTTGGGACCTGGAGCCCGGGGATTTATTAGAGATCCGGGTGGGATGAAATCCTAGTCCTGGGTCCGGGTTTTGAGACTCACCAGTACACTGATTGTTCAGGTGTGTGTGGGCCTGATAGTAGAGTCAGGACCATGGTTCTGGGCTCCACCCTCCCGAGGAGTCGAGGCTTGCAAGGGAGAATCCAGAGAGTGCAGGTGCTGCACTGTGAAAGCCAGAGACCTGAGTCTGAGGTCACTGACAGTAGTCAGGAGAGCTCCGTGTGGGAGCCTAAACAGTGGTGCGTCTGCTGTTGAAGAGAGCCAGGTTTTAATGCTGATGGTGAAAAACACCTGCGAGGGAAACCACTTTTGTTTTCATTTCTGGAACTTTGTTTGATGTTCTTTAATAAAAGTGGGCCAAAAAGCCCTGAAAAGGAATCATCCGTGTGGACTATTCTCGCTAGCGGGTGCTACACTTGAGCTAAACAACCCCCAAACATTACAAGCGGTGGAGAATGCGGGCAGGCCTAGAGATCCCTGGAAAAAAAAAGTAAATTCATTTGTTTTATGAACTGTTTGTGTGCATGAGACAGCACAATCAGTGTGCCTGGTGAGTCTCAAAATCCGGACCCAGGACTGGGGATTTCATCCCACCCGGATCTCTAAGAAATCCCTGGGCTCCAGGTCCCAAAGTGGATCTTACTAAATATTGAGGAAATTGAAAAGTCAGCTTCCTCTCAAACAAGCAAATACCCTGGAGCCCCTCAACCTGCCTGGTTGAGAATCCTGGACCCGTACACTGTTGGGGTACCACACTACCACTATACAGTCTAATATATATATATATGCACTCTGCATTCAGTGTAGCCTATATCTACAGTGCATTCTGTGGTGTACTGTTTCTAATGCATTTCAGGCAGTGTATACATTATCTAATACAGTGTGTAAAGCTTCTACTACACTTCTGGTGGTGTACACATTATACAATACAGTGCAGCTATAGTACAGTTTCTAATACAGTGCAGGCGGTGTACAGTTGCTAATACAGTGCAGGCGGTGTACACAGTATCTAATACAGTGTGTACAGTTTCTAATACACTTCAGGTGGTGTAAACAGTATCTAATACAGTTTTTTTTTTTTTTAAACTTCTGTTTATTGAGTTTTCAATTTATAAGAACATTTACAACACAGGTTGAGTCCTGCCAACATAGCAGTATCCCAACCGTTGGCCTCGCAGGGCCTAACATATAAACAATTTAACTAACTACTAACAACCCCCCCCCCCAAACCCCCTCCCCCTGTTTGTCACGATTCAGCCCCCCAAAAATACTCGGACTAGTACCTCGGATCCAGGTTCCTGCAGTTCATCAAAAACTATTACTTATGAGCCGGTGTACCGACAGCCATCTACAACATATCAGTTATAAGCAGTATATCATTACAATGCACTCCCCATTTCCTTGTTCAGGACAACCTCTAAACCGTAATCAACAGGACCCTGTTGTCTTAGCCAACCCCATCACAGCAAGTCCCCGGGGGCTAGCCCGCAGTGCCCTCCGCTTCGTACCAGGCTCTCCAAACCCTATCAAATTTGTGTACAGTTCCCCGCACCCTGTATGTCGTTTTATAATACGGCAGCATAGCATTGATTAGATGTTTCCAAAAACCTATACTCGGAGCCTGTTTATTCTTCCACTTAAGTAGGATGGCCTTTTTACCATAGAATAGCAGGATGGTAATCAATGTTCGCAGTGCCCTAGACGGCACCACCTCCTCTACCAAGCCCAATAGGCAGACCCGCACCGTCAGGGGGATCTGTACTGCCACTACCTCCGATATACAGGAGGTAACCTCCTGCCAAAACCTCCTAATGTGAGCACAGCTCCAGAATATATGGTCGGCATCGGCCGGAGAAAAAGCACATCTCCAACACTCCGCCGTCGTTAATCCATATATCCTGGCTAATCTGGCCGGTGTGTAGTAGCCTCCATGTAAGAACTTAAATTGTATTAGGCGATCCCTGGCTGACACAAGATGCCGAAAAGGTTGAGCCCAGAGATCGTCCCAGTCCTCCGTCTGTAGATCAGGGACTTCCATTTCCCATTTAGTCCTGCACCTAGTGACTGCCTTAGGCGAACATTTAAAGAACTCCTTATAAGTTACGGAGAGCGTTTTTGATAGGTCCTCCCGGGATAGCAATAATTAGAGCATCAAAGGCAGAGATGCCACCTTCAACTCCTCAAATTGAGCATGATATGCGTGCCTGAGTTGGAAAAAACAGAAAAAATACGAGTTAGGCAGATCATGCCTAGTTTGTAGCTGCGAAAAAGACTGCAATTCCCCTAGGTTAGTAATGTCTCCGAGCGTCTTTATGCCTTTAATCGCCCATAACAACGGATCAGTTAGCCCATAGAAATGGGGGAGCCTCCTATTCATCCACAGAGGTGTGGACGGAGATATTCCCTTATAACTAGGGGCAGCCAAAGTATGTGCCTTTTCCCATGCCCTAATCGTGGCCGTCATGGTTATGGTGATGGGCAAATCTGAATTAGTTCCCCGAAAAAGCGCCAGGCTTAAGCTTTCGTACGAACCTAAGTGCGCGGCTTCCAGTACCGTCGCCGCGTCACCGTGGTCGGACAGCAGCCACCGGCGTGCAAACACCATCTGGCCCGCTAGGTAATATTTGAACCAATCCGGAACTGCCAAGCCACCCCCATCTGTTGGTTCCTGTAGGACCTTCAACCCGATCCGAGGTGACTTTGGCGACCAGAGAAATGTATTTATAATCCCCTCCAATTGTTTGAAAAAGGACATTGTTATCCAGACCGGGGCATGTCTCAGAAAATATAGGATTACCGGAAGCAGCTTCATTTTAAGTAAACTGATTCTGCCCATAAGGGACAGGGGCAGTCTAACCCAGGCCTGTGTTTTATGCTTAAGGAGACCCAGCAAGGGAAGCAGGTTCAAGGAGAAATAGTCCCGCACCCGGGGAGTGACCGTTACACCCAAATATTTAATGGAATCCACCCATTGAAGTGGCAAGTGTGGATCCATCCTGGCTTTGGCCTTTTCATCCACCGGCAGGATGGATGACTTCGTCCAGTTCACTCTAAGACCCGAATAGACGGCGAATCTGTCAAAGACAGCCAGCGCCTCTTTCAAAGACTCCTCCTGGTCATTAAGGAACAAAAGCATATCATCTGCATAGAGGGCTAAAGTCTCCCTGATAGACCCCACCCTGATGGCCTGAATCCCCTCTGCCGACCTGAGTGCGATGGCCAGGGGCTCCATAGCCAGGGCAAATAAAAAGGGAGACAACGGGCAACCTTGCCTGGTGCCCCTGCCCACCGCAAAAAAATCAGAGGTCCTCGCTCCCACTCTAACAGCCACCTTAGGATTCGTGTACAACATGGACACCCATTTACAAAACTGTGGCCCAAAACCCATGACTTTTAGCACTTTAAGCATATATTCCCAATCAATAGAATCAAACGCTTTTTCTATGTCTATGGACACCACAATTCTACAGTCAGAGTCTGTTGGCGGGAGCTGCAGATGGGTAAAAAGTCTCCTTATGTTTGTGTCTGTTGATTTGCCAGGCATGAACCCTGTCTGGTCGCTGTTCACCACCGTTTGAATGACCTTGGCAAGTCTGGTCGCTAGGACTTTCGTGAGGACCTTAAGATCCGTGTTTAGGAGAGCTATGGGACGATAGGATGCACACTCAGTAGGATCTTTCCCCGGTTTCAACAATAGAAGCATATAAGCCTCCATCATGGAGGGCGGCAGTGAGGTCACATCAAGACAGTGCTGTAGCAGCCAATTAAAACGCGGGGCCAAAAGCTCTACATTTAACTTATAGATTCCATTGGAAAACCATCCGGTCCCGGGGCCTTATTGGGCGTAAACGAGAAAATTGCCTTTTGAATTTCCGTAAGCGTAATGGGGGAATCAAGGGTCAAGCAGTCGTCTTCCGCCAGTTGTGGGATTGGCAGACCCCCTAATAGGGAGTCCAGAGCTCCAGGGTCATACCTAGGGATGGGCCGGTACAGTTTCGTGAAAAAGGTCACAAGCTCCTGCATTATTAAGGTTGGGTCAGAAACCAAGGCACCTGATTCAGTTATAATTTTAGGAATGTGCACCAGGGGCGGCCTATCAGCCACCAATGTGGCCAGGAGCTTTCCATTTTTGTCCCCTTCAGCAAACACTCTGTGGGCAGTAGTAGTCCATTCAGTGCTAGTCAATTCTTTAATATGAAGCGACAAACTCCTCCTAGCCGTCATGAGATGCTCAAGAGTGGCCCCCGTCGGGGACCCCGCATGAGCCTCCGCACACTCCCGCTCCTTCTGCTTCAAACAGAGGAATTCCTCGTTATCATTGACCCGAGCTGTTTTTATTGCTGATATACATTCGCCCCTGGCAACTGCCTTAAAGGCTTCCCACACCACAGGTGGATCCAAGGTGTCCATGTTCTCCGACCAGTAATGTTGAAAAGCAGGGTTAAGCTGGGAGAGTACGTCTTCCTTCTGTAACCAACTGGCAGACAACCTCCATCCCCTCTTCCCGGATCCAGTCGGAAACGACAGGGTGAGGGAGAGAGGATTATGATCCGATATGCCCCCCAGCAAATATTCCACCCTTTCCACACTGTGCAGCAACCTGTCGTTACCAAAGGCCAGATCAATTCTCGCCGCTGACCCATGGGCTGAGGACACGTGAGAATAGCATCTGGCCACCGGACACTTCCACCTCCACAGTTCCGTCAGTCCCACCCCCATGGCCCAATTGTTTAGTTCGGTTGAACCTCCCCTACTTGGGTTGGAGGAATCCAATACCGCATCCAGTGTAGCATTGAAATCCCCCAATACCACCATGGGTAGATGTAAAAATTCAGCCAAGCTGGCAAACATATCGTATAATAATTGAACCTGGAATGGGGGGGGGTATATACACATTGACCAACAATATCTTCTGGTAGTACACTTCCAGCACCACCGCCACATATCGTCCCCCCCGGTCAGTAATAACTTGATGTACCGTGCAGGCAATAGCCTTGCTAATAAGCATGGACACTCCCCTTGCGTAAGTGGAATATGTGGAATGCAAAGCTTTCTGAATCCACGGCTTCCGCATAGTCAATACTTTGGCTCCATCTAGATGTGTTTCTTGGAAAAGTATTATATGGGGTTTGTATTGTTTCAAATATTGGAAAACCGAGGCCCTCTTAAATTTGTGATTGAGGCCTCGGACGTTCCAAGAGACAATATCCAACCTATCCACCATTATCCCACAACAGAATAACACTCGTACAGTGCAGGTCAGACCAAACTCCCACATGCCGGACCACCGGTACCATGTCATAAAACCTTAACGTAAGGAACCATACCTCCTTCCCGAGACTCTGAGTCGTGACAAACCGAATTCCCACCCCTGCTCTTATACAAGCACCCGTTTTAAAATCAAACCAAAGTGTCCTGATATGAAGCTTCCTCCCATAACGAAACCAGCAAAAACTTGCGGTGAGGTCCAACCACTGCAATCGAAAGTCTGGCAACATCTCCTCCGTCGTGTCTTCCTTGGTCCTAAGCTCCAGGAAGTGAGCATACTATTGGAGCACAGCATGCACCAGGGCACAGACACGTGCCAACATAGTCCCATACAAGTGGTTGAGATCAGGGAAAAAAGAAAAAAAAAAAAATAAATAAAAGAGAAAAAAAAAAAATCAAAGGCAAAGGGACAAAAACATAAGGATGATTGGATGAGTAGCCACGGGTAAACATAAGTGGAAACTCTGATGGAAAAATAGGAAAAAATGTGAAGAGTAAAGGGACCGTGGGCTCCCCGACCCCTCCGGGGAAAAACCCACCCCCCCTTCAAGCAACCCCAGAGTACCGTATGATGCAGCACGAGCCTCCTCCACCCTTGTTGCAGGTACGTCTAAAAATGTTCCGGAGCAATGGGAGGGTCGCGTTCCATTCCACTGTCTGCCGGCGGGGGTGCTCTGCCGGAGGACCCCCGACTCATGGCTCCGTCTCCACCAACAGGATGCTGAATAACTCTCTAGGCATCAGTGGGCCAGTCCTCGTGTCGGACAACTTTTCACAGAAGTGTGCAACAGGCACAATATTCCGCCACAGCCGTGGCTGATTTAATAACTCCGCGCCCAACGTCCCATGCCTTTAAGCCAGTTCCTTGTCCATCCAGTCACAGGCCTCCGCAGGGTTGTCAAAAAATTTCACACTGCCTTTGTGTTGGATTCGAAGCCTGCTCGGGTATAGCATACTGTATGGTATCTCCTTCGCGCGTAGCCTCTTGCGGACATCTGTAAAGGATCGGCGTTGTTGTTGTGTGGCGGCAGAGAAGTCAGGGAATAGCATTAACTTGGAATTCTCATACAACAGTTCTTGTGTTCTTCTAGACTTGGCCAGGATCATGTCTCTATCCCTGTAGTTCAGGAATCTGACAAGAAAAGGTCGTGAGAACGCCCCTGGTGGCCGCCTGCCCGTCGGGACCCTGTGCGCCCGTTCGACCACATAAGTGGGGGGTAAATCTTCCAGGGAAAATAATTTTTTGAACAAAGCCTCAGCAAACTCCACCAGCTTGTCCCCTTCTGATCCCTCCGCCAGGCCCACCACCCTTACATTGTTGCGCCTTTGACGGTCTTCGGCGTCATCCGCTCTGCGTTGGAGGTTCCGCACCATGTCACGGAGTTCAGCTACCTGGGCTGCCTGTGAATGTGTGGCATCTTCAACTCCAGACACCCTGTCCTCCACTGTAGTAAGTCTGCCCCGGATCTTGTCTAGGTCATGGCGTATCAGTGTGCATTCAGAGGACAAATGATCGATTCGCCAGTATAGGTCTCGTGATCGCCTCAGCATCCACCGCTACAGGATGGTCCTCAAGCCCCTCACCTTCTGCTCCCAATTCTGCTGCAGGAGCAGAATGCTCCATCCCGTCCCACGGCCGCGCTACACACTGCTCTGCCCTCTGTGAAGACAAGATGGCGGGGGCGGGACTTCCGGCCGTGTCCTGTGAGGAGCGAGTGCGGCGTTGCTCTTTCTGGGCCCTGCGCTGCTGTTTAGATGCCGATGAACGCATCTCCGGAGCCAGTACACTTTCCCCCGGACTATGGTGCCTTGTATTCCCGGCCGGCTGCGCTCCAAAATCACGGATAGTAGCAGGATGAGCGGAGCTGTGTATAAAAGCTTGCTGCCGCGATCACATCCGGTCACGCCCCCCGTATCTAATACAGTTTAGTGTGGTGTTGCAAAACCAAAAATATATCATGTCCAGAAGGCCACCAAGGAGAGGCAGACACTCACAGGCCACGAAAAGAGGGCAAGCACCCTCTGTACAGTCAACAGTGGTGGTCGTGGACATGGTGCATCCTCTGCAGGTGGCCGTGGGGCACGCTTGTCCTTTTTTGCTGCTGCTGGCCGTGTTATTAAGCCACAACATGCAGAGGAGTTGGTGGAGTGGATAAGAAAGCTGTCCTCATCCTCTGTCACCCAGGCCTATTCCACCAGCTCCTTGTCCACAGTCACTCCTTCCATAGCCCCACCATCATGCATGGAGGAGTCCCCAGAATTATTCGACCAGTCTCGATTATATAGTGCTGGACAGCGATTTGAAGCTTCCAATGTTCCTAGGTTGAGGAAGGGAGTAATGTAAGCTTACAGAGAGGGGGTGTCACAGAAGGACAGGAAACTGGCAGTCATGTTTTACAGCAGGGCCTGTTTCTGTGCCCAGCAAGAGTATCTGTGAGGGGTCACAGTGTTGTGGCACCACCACCACCCAAGGCCCAATTTTTTCTGCCCCTGTTTAACAGGGGCATGTAATTACAACTTTTGATTATAATATTCCACAGCAGGGCCCATTCCTGCGCCCAACAAGAGTAACTGTGGAGGCTTACAGTGTTCTGGTACCACCAACACCTAAGGCCAAATTTTCTGCAGAGTATATAGGGCAGGCTGTATAGTATATAAACTGCTGTTCAGAGTATATATCAGGGAATTATTAGACCAGACTGTGTGGACTGCATAGAGGAAACCCAAAACGCATTTAAGTGAAATAACAAAAGTGTTTATTATAAATGACAAGAAAGTGAAAACAAACAGTGCACTACCAACCACAAACAACAAGTAATATATACAATAAATGGGAAATACCAGAGTCGTCAACAAAAGCCAGGCCGAGGTCATACACCGGGGAATCAGTAGATGGGTAAGGAAGGGGAACCAGCAGGAGAGGGAGAGGACGGATGGATGGGCTGCAGAGTAGGGATCTTAGGTAACAGGAGACAAGAGGGACAGGTCCAGGATGGGCTCAGGATCAGGAGGGAACAGGTCAGGTAGATACAGGCTCAAGGTCCAAGTTCAGGCAACAAGGTCAGGGCACATGGAGAGAGCGATACCAAGGCAAGCATGTGAGGGCTTGCCGGGTATTTATAAGACTACCAATGATTACCCTCACGTAACAGCTGAGTGCAGAAGGTGCTGTCTGCTCCACACTGCCGGAGTACACCCGCTGGTGGGCACCAGTACTACAGCCCAAGGATCCAACAGTGCCACCAGGAGGTAGGTCCTCTTATTACAGGCCCTGGGTGTTAGAAGACACCCGCTGGTGGACACTGGTACTGCAATCCAAGAGACCAACAGCGCCACCAACGGGTGGACCTTTTCATGACAGTATATAGTGCCTGGGGGCCCCCCACACACCATTTTTGTAAACAAATTGGGTGCGGGGTTCCCCTTAATATCCATACCAGACCTGAAGGGCCAGGTATGGATTTTTGGGGGGACATCCACAGCATTTTTTTAGGAGTTATTTTTTATCTATCTTTCTATATTTTTAATATCTATATTCCTGGGATCCGACAACACATTACAGCCGCAAGCAAATTTTAATTACATTTTTTCCTTTAGAAATTTAATTTTGCTGTGGCACTGTTATAAACATGGGAAAAATGCGCTAATTTACAGGCATACTAAGCCCCCCCCCCCGATATTTAAAGGAATATTTCATTTTTATTGTTTCACTTTAAGCATTATTAAAATCACTGCCCCTGAAAAAACAGCCGTCTTTAAATCTTTTTGTTTTATGGATACATGTTCCCTGGGGCAGGACCTGGGTCTCCAAATGGGCAGGGAAAGTTCCTCTAATTCTATTTTGATCAAGATGATTGATCAACATTTGTCAAATAAATTATTTTAAGGTATCGAGGCACTGAGGATACCCTCCTACCCCTTCACCCCAAAAAATTGAGGCACTGAGGATATCCTCCTACTCCTCCACCCCAATGTATTGAGGCACTGAGGATGCCCTCCTAACTCTCCACTCCAAGGTATTAAAGAACTGAGGATACCCTCCTACCTCTCCACGCTAAGGCATCGAGGCACTGAGGATGCCCTCCTACCCCTCCACCCCAAAGTATTGAGGAACTGAAGATGTCCTCCTACTCCTCTACCCCAAAGTATTGAGGCACTGAGGATGCCCTTCAAACTCTCCACTCCAAAGTATCAAAGAACTGAGAATGCCCTCCTACCTCTCCACGCTAAGGTATTGAGGCACTGAGGATGCCCTCCTACCCCTCCACCCCAAGGTATTGAGGCCCCTTTGATGCCCTCCTACCCCTCCACCCCAAAGTATTGAGGAACTGAGGATGCGCTCCTAACTCTCATCTCCAAGGTATTAAGGAACTGAGGATGCCCTCCTACCTCTCCATGCTAAGATATGGAAGCACTGAGGATGCCCTCCTACACCTGCATCCCAAAGTATTGAGGAACTGAGGATGCCCTCCTAACTCTCCACTTCAAGGTATTAAGGAACTGAGGATGCCCTCCTACTTCTCCATGCTAAGGGATCGAGGCACTGAAAATGCCCTCGTACCCTTCCACCCCAAAGTATTTAGGCGCTGAGGATACCCTCCTACCACTCGACCCCAAAGTATTGAGAAAATGAGGATGCCCTCCTACTTCTCCATGCTAAGGGATCGAGGCACTGAAAATGCCCTTGTACCCTTCCACCCCAAAGTATTTAGGCGCTGAGGATACCCTCCTACCACTCGACCCCAAAGTATTGAGAAAATGAGGATGCCCTCCTATCTCTCCACACTAAGGTATTGAGGCACTGAAGATGACCTCCTACCCCTCCACCCTAAAGTATTGAGGCACTGAGGATACCCTCCTAACTCTCAACTCCAAGGTATTAAGGAACTGAGGATGCCCTCCTATCTCTCCACATTAAGGTATTGAGGCACTGAGGATGACCTCCTACCCCTCCACCCTAGAGTATTGAAGCACTGAGGATGCCCTCCTAATTCTCCACTCCAATGTATTAAGGAACTGAGGATGCGCTCCTACCTCTCCACGCTAAGGTATAGAGGCACTGAGGATGTCCTCCTACCCCTCCATCCCAAAGTATTGAGGAACTGGGGATGCCCTTCTAACTCTCCACCCCAAGGCATAAAGGAACTGAGGATGCCCATCTACTTCTCCATGCTAACATATCGAGGCACTGAGGATGCCCTCCTACACCTCCACCCCAAAGTATTAAGGAACTGAGGATGCTCTCCTAACTCTCCACTCCAAGGTATTAAGGAACTGAGGATGCCCTTCTACCTCTCCATGCTAAGGTATTGAGACACTGAGGATGCCCTCCTACTCCTCTACCCTAAAGTATTGAAGTACTGAGGATGCCCTCCTATCCCTCCACCCCAAAGTATTGAGGAACTGAGGATGCCCTTCTAACTCTCCACTCAAAGGTATTAAGGAACTGAGGATGCCCTTCTACCTCTCCACACTAACATATCAAGGCACTGAGGATGCCCTCCTACACCTCCACCCCAAAGTATTGAGGAACTGAGGATGGCCTTCTAACTCTCCACTCCAAGGTATTAAGGAACTGAGGATGCCCTCCTACTTCTCCATGCTAAGGTATCGAGGCACTGAAAATGCCCTCCTACCCCTCCACCCCGAAGCATTGAGTCACTGAGGATGCCCTCCTTACTCTCCACTCCAAGGTATTAAGGAACGTAGGATGACCTCCTACCTCTCCACACTAAGGTATCGAGGCACTGAGGATGCCCTCCTATCCCTCCACCCTAAAGTATTTAGGCACTGAGGATGCCCTCCTTACTCTCCACTCCAAGGTATTAAGGAACTGAGGATGCCCTCCTACCTCTCCACGCTAAGGTATTGAGGTACTGAGGATGCCCTCCTACCCCTCCACCCTAAAGTATTGAAGCACTGAGGATGTCCTCCTACCCCTCCACCCCAAAGTATTGAGGAACTGAGGATGCCCTCCTACCTCTCCACGCTAAGGTATTTAGGCACTGAGGATGCCCTCCTACCCCTCCATCCCAAGGTATTGAGGCACTGAGGATGCCCTCCTACCCCTCCACCCCAAAGTATTGAGGAACTGAGGATGCCCTCCTAACTGTCCACTCAAAGGTATTAAGGAACTGAGGATGCCCTTCTACCTCTCCATGCTAACATATCATGGTACTGAGGTTGCCCTCCTACACCTCCACCCCAAAGTATTGAGGAACTGAGGATGCCCTCCTAACTCTCCACTCCAAGGTATTAAGGAACTGAGGATGCCCTCCTACTTCTCCATGCTAAGGGATCGAGGCACTGAAAATGCCCTCGTACCCCTCCACCCCAAAGTATTTAGGCACTGAGGATACCCTCCTACCACTCGACCCCAAAGTATTCAGAAACTGAGGATGCCCTCCTATCTCTCCACACTAAGGTATTGAGGCACTGAGGATGACCTCCTACCCCTCCACCCTAAAGTATTGAAGCACTGAGGATGCCCTCCTACCCCTCCACCCTAAAGTATTGAGGCACTGAGGATGCCCTCCTAACTCTCAACTCCAAGGTATTAAGGAACTGAGGATGCACTCCTATCTCTCCACACTAAGGTATTGAGGCACTGAGGATGACCTCCTACCCCTCCACCCTAAAGTATTGAAGCACTGAGGATGCCCTCCTACCCCTCCACCCTAAAGTATTGAGGCACTGAGGATGCCCTCCTAATTCTCAACTCCAAGGTATTAAGGAACTGAGGATGCCCTCCTACCTCTCCACGCTAAGGTATCGAGGCACTGAGGATGCCCTCCTACCCCTCCACCCCAAAGTATTGAGGAACTGGGGATGCCCTCCTAACTCTCCACCCCAAGGCATTAAGGAACTGAGGATGCCCATCTACCTCTCCATGCTAACATATCGAGGCACTGAGGATGCCCTCCTACACCTCCACCCCAAAGTATTGAGGAACTGAGGATGCCCTCCTAACTCTCCATGCTAAGGTATTGAGACACTGAGGATGCCCTCCTACTCCTCTACCCTAAAGTATTGAAGTACTGAGGATACCCTCCTATCCCTCCACCCCAAAGTATTGAGGAACTGAGGATGCCCTCCTAACTGTCCACTCAAAGGTATTAAGGAACTGAGGATGCCCTTCTACCTCTCCATGCTAACATATCATGGTACTGAGGTTGCCCTCCTACACCTCCACCCCAAAGTATTGAGGAACTGAGGATGCCCTTCTAACTCTCCACTCCAAGGTATTAAAGAACTGAGGATGCCCTCCTACTTCTCCATGCTAAGGTATCAAGGCACTGAAAATGCCCTCCTACCCATCCACCCCAAAGTATTGAGGCACTCCTACCTCCACACCCCAAAGTATTGAAGAACTGGGGATGCCCTCCTAACTTTCCACTCCAAGGTATTAAGGAATGTAGGAGGACCTCCTACCTCTCCACACTAAGGTATTGAGGCACTGAGGATGCCCTCCTACTCCTCAACCCTAAAGTATTTAGGCACTGAGGATGCCCTTCTACCTCTCCATGCTAACATATCATGGTACTGAGGTTGCCCTCCTACACTTCCACCCCAAAGCATTGAGGCACTGAGGATGCCCTCCTACCACTCGACCCCAAAGTATTGAGGAACTGAGGATGCCCTCCTAACTTTCCACTCCAAGGTATTAAGGAACGTAGGAGGACCTCCTACCTCTCCACACTAAGGTATCGAGGCACTGAGGATGCCCTCCTACTCCTCAACCCTAAAGTATTTAGGCACTGAGGATGCCCTTCTACCTCTCCATGCTAACATATCATGGTACTGAGGTTGCCCTCCTACACTTCCACCCCAAAGTATTGAGGAACTGAGGATGCCCTTCTAACTCTCCACTCCAAGGTATTAAGGAACTGAGGATGCCCTCCTACCTCTACACGCTAAGGTATTGAGGCACTGAGGATGCCCTCCTACCCATCCACCCCAAAGTATTGAGGCACTCCTACCTCCACACCCCAAAGTATTGAGGAACTGGGGATGCCCTCCTACCCCTCCACCCTAAAGTATTGAGGCACTGAGGATGCCCTCCTAATTCTCAACTCCAAGGTATTAAGGAACTGAGGATGCCCTCCTACCTCTCCACGCTAAGGTATCGAGGCACTGAGGATGCCCTCCTACCCCTCCACCCCAAAGTATTGAGGAACTGGGGATGCCCTCCTAACTCTCCACCCCAAGGCATTAAGGAACTGAGGATGCCCATCTACCTCTCCATGCTAACATATCGAGGCACTGAGGATGCCCTCCTACACCTCCACCCCAAAGTATTGAGGAACTGAGGATGCCCTCCTAACTCTCCATGCTAAGGTATTGAGACACTGAGGATGCCCTCCTACTCCTCTACCCTAAAGTATTGAAGTACTGAGGATACCCTCCTATCCCTCCACCCCAAAGTATTGAGGAACTGAGGATGCCCTCCTAACTGTCCACTCAAAGGTATTAAGGAACTGAGGATGCACTTCTACCTCTCCATGCTAACATATCATGGTACTGAGGTTGCCCTCCTACACCTCCACCCCAAAGTATTGAGGAACTGAGGATGCCCTTCTAACTCTCCACTCCAAGGTATTAAAGAACTGAGGATGCCCTCCTACTTCTCCATGCTAAGGTATCAAGGCACTGAAAATGCCCTCCTACCCATCCACCCCAAAGTATTGAGGCACTCCTACCTCCACACCCCAAAGTATTGAAGAACTGGGGATGCCCTCCTAACTTTCCACTCCAAGGTATTAAGGAACGTAGGAGGACCTCCTACCTCTCCACACTAAGGTATTGAGGCACTGAGGATGTCCTTCTACCTCTCCATGGTAACATATCATGGTACTGAGGTTGCCCTCCTACACTTCCACCCCAAAGCATTGAGGCACTGAGGATGCCCTCCTACCACTCGACCCCAAAGTATTGAGGAACTGAGGATGCCCTCCTAACTTTCCACTCCAAGGTATTAAGGAACGTAGGAGGACCTCCTACCTCTCCACACTAAGGTATCGAGGCACTGAGGATGCCCTCCTACTCCTCAACCCTAAAGTATTTAGGCACTGAGGATGCCCTTCTACCTCTCCATGCTAACATATCATGGTACTGAGGTTGCCCTCCTACACTTCCACCCCAAAGTATTGAGGAACTGAGGATGCCCTTCTAACTCTCCACTCCAAGGTATTAAGGAACTGAGGATGCCCTCCTACCTCTACACGCTAAGGTATTGAGGCACTGAGGATGCCCTCCTACCCATCCACCCCAAAGTATTGAGGCACTCCTACCTCCACACCCCAAAGTATTGAGGAACTGGGGATGCCCTCCTAACTCTCCACCCCAAGGCATTAAGGAACTGAGGATGTCCTCCTACCTCTCCACCCCAAAGAATTGAGGCACTGAGGATATCCTCCTACTCCTCCAACCCAAAGTATTGAGGCACGGAGGATGCCCCCTTACTTTTCCACACTAAGGTATCGAGGCACTGAGGATGCCCTCCTACCCCTCCACCCTAAAGTATTAAAGCACTGAGGATGCCCTCCTACCCCTCCACTCCAAGTTATTAAGGAACTGAGGATGCCCTCCTATCACTCCACACTAAGGTATTGAGGCACTGAGGATGACCTCCTACCCCTCCACCCTAAAGTATTGAAGCACTGAGGATGCCCTCCTACCCCTCCACCCCAAAGTATTGAGGCACCGGGGATGCCCTCCTACCACTCAAACCAAAAGTATTGAGGAACTGAGGATGCCTTCCTAACTCTCCACTCCAAGGTATGAAGGAACTGAGGATGCCCTGCTACCTCTCCATGCTAAGGGATCGAGGCACCGAGGATGCCCACCTACCCCTCCACCCCAAAAAATTAGGCACTGAGGATATCCTCCTACTCCTCCTCCCCAATGTATTGAGGCACTGAGGATACCCTCCTAACTCCCCCCCCCCCAAGGTATCAAGAAACTGAGGATGCCCTCCTACCTCTCCACCACAAGGTATCGAGCTACTGAGGATTCCCTCCTACCTCTCCACCCCAAAGTATTAAGGCACTGAGGATGCCCCCCTAACTCTCCAAGGTATTAAGGAACTGTAGATGCCCTCCTTCCTCTCCACCCTAAAGTAATGAAAGCACTGAGGATGCCCTCCTACCCCTCCACCCCATAGTATTGACATACTGAGGATGCCCTCCTAATTCTCCACTCCAAGGCATTAAGGAACTGAGGAAGCCCTCCTACCTCTCCACCCCAAAGAATTGAGGCACTGAGGATATCCTCCTACTCCTCCAACCCAAAGTATTGAGGCACCGAGTATGCCCCCCTACCCTTCCACCCCAAAGTATTGAGGAACTGAGGATGCCCTCCTAACTCTCCTCTCAAAGGTATTAAGGAACTGAGGCTGTCCTCCTACCTCTCCATCCCAAGGTTTCAAAGGTACTGAGGATTCCCTCCTGCCCCTCCACCCCAAGGTATTGAGGCACTGAGGATGCCATCCTAACTTTCCACTCTATAGTATTAAGGAACTGAGGATGCTCTCCTACCTCTACACGCTAAGGTATTGAGGCACTGAGGATGCCCTCCTACCCATCCACCCCAAAGTATTGAGGAACTGGGGATGCCCTCCTAACTCTCCACCCCAAGGCATTAAGGAACTGAGGATGTCCTCGCACCTCTCCACCCCAAAGAATTGAGGCACTGAGGATATCCTCCTACTCCTCCAACCCAAAGTATTGAGGCACGGAGGATGCCCCCTTACTTTTCCACACTAAGGTATCGAGGCACTGAGGATGCCCTCCTACCCCTCCACCCCAAAGTATTGAGGCACCGAGGATGCCCTCCTACCACTCAAACCAAAAGTATTGAGGAACTGAGGATGCCTTCCTAACTCTCCACTCCAAGGTATGAAGGAACTGAGGATGCCCTGCTACCTCTCCATGCTAAGGGATCGAGGCACCGAGGATGCCCACCTACCCCTCCACCCCAAAAAATGAGGCACTGAGGATATCCTCCTACTCCTCCTCCCCAATGTATTGAGGCACTGAGGATACCCTCCTAACTCCCCCCCCCCCAAGGTATCAAGAAACTGAGGATGCCCTCCTACCTCTCCACCACAAGGTATCGAGCTACTGAGGATTCCCTCCTACCTCTCCACCCCAAAGTATTAAGGCACTGAGGATGCCCCCCTAACTCTCCAAGGTATTAAGGAACTGTAGATGCCCTCCTTCCTCTCCACCCTAAAGTAATGAAAGCACTGAGGATGCCCTCCTACCCCTCCACCCCATAGTATTGACATACTGAGGATGCCCTCCTAATTCTCCACTCCAAGGCATTAAGGAACTGAGGAAGCCCTCCTACCTCTCCACCCCAAAGAATTGAGGCACTGAGGATATCCTCCTACTCCTCCAACCCAAAGTATTGAGGCACCAAGTATGCCCCCCTACCCTTCCACCCCAAAGTATTGAGGAACTGAGGATGCCCTCCTAACTCTCCTCTCCAAGGTATTAAGGAACTGAGGCTGTCCTCCTACCTCTCCATCCCAAGGTTTCAAAGGTACTGAGGATTCCCTCCTGCCCCTCCACCCCAAGGTATTGAGGCACTGAGGATGCCATCCTAACTTTCCACTCTATAGTATTAAGGAACTGAGGATGCTCTCCTACCTCTACACGCTAAGGTATTGAGGCACTGAGGATGCCCTCCTACCCATCCACCCCAAAGTATTGAGGAACTGGGGATGCCCTCCTAACTCTCCACCCCAAGGCATTAAGGAACTGAGGATGTCCTCGCACCTCTCCACCCCAAAGAATTGAGGCACTGAGGATATCCTCCTACTCCTCCAACCCAAAGTATTGAGGCACGGAGGATGCCCCCTTACTTTTCCACACTAAGGTATCGAGGCACTGAGGATGCCCTCCTACCCCTCCACCCTAAAGTATTAAGGCACTGAGGATGCCCTCCTACCCCCCCACTCCAAGTTATTAAGGAACTAAGGATGCCCTCCTACCCCTCCACCCCAAAGTATTGAGGCACCGAGGATGCCCTCCTACCACTCAAACCCAAAGTATTGAGGAACTGAGGATGCCTTCCTAACTCTCCAGTCCAAGGTATCGAGGCACTGAGGATGCCCTCCTACCCCTCCACCCTAAAGTATTGAGGCACTGAGGACCTTAGTGTGGAGAGGTAGGAGGGCATCCTCAGTTCCTTATTACCTTCGAGTAGAGAGTTAGGATGGCATGCTCAGTGCCTCAATACCTTGGGGTGGAGGGGTAGGAAAGGCATCCTCGGTGCCTCAATACCTTAGCATGGGTTTCCATGGAGACGGTGACGCAGGGAAGGCGGTCACGTGACTAACGGATGGCAATCACGTGGGTATGGGATGGCAGTCACGTGGGTAAGGGGGAGGCGGTACTTCCCTATTTCTCTGTTGTCATGACGATACTGACAGGGTGCCCGGGCTGAGCTAGGGTTACTACAGAGGCGGTGTTGTGTCGAATACTGTCCCCCGTCAGATAGTGTCTGCCCTGTACTGTGCTTACGCAGCGACGGAAGACAAGGAGACGCCGGAGGTCTCCGAAGATGAATGGCACCTACGCCATGAGTACAGGTTCAAGCCCCACCATCCAAGTGGACATAGAGTTAGTATAAAAAATAGCCAAGTGAAGCGAGGCCCCCCCCCCGAAGCGTGGTGAGCAAAGAGAGCCCACGAGGGGCCCTGTTACTATGTCCATTGGATGGTGGTGCTTGCACCTGGACTCAGTGCGCAGGCACCGTTCTTCTTTGGAGACTTTCGGAGTCTCCTTCTCCTCCATACCGAGCAAGCGCTGCGCCTGCACATTATGGGGCAGACACTATCCGATAGCCGGTGATGTATCAAATAGTGCCCCCCATCAGATAGTGTCTGCCCTGTATTGTGCTTGCGCAGTACGGAGGACAAGGAGGTTCCGAAAGTCTCTGAAGATGAACGGCGCCTGCAATGTGAGTCCAGGTTCAAGCCCCACCATCCAAGTGGACATAGAGTTAGAATAAAAAATAGCTGAGCGCAGCGAGGCCATACCCGAAGCGGGGCGAGCGAAGCAAGCCCGCAAAGGGCCCTATTACTATGTGCAACCGTATGTCCACTTGGATGGTGGTGCTTGCACCTGGACTCAGGCGCGGTTCTTCTTCTGCGTCAGCATTTTCCTGTACCATTATTCTTTTGCTGTGGATTTTTTTATTTTGTTTTGATGGGACCCACGTTGTTTTAATTAAAGATGGGAATTCAAGTCTTTTTCCAGTATGCGGCTATCCAGAGTTTTGTCCTGTTTGTTTGCTCATGCCATTCTTCTTCGCAGACTTTCGGAGTCTCCTCCTCCGTACTGCTCAAGCACTGCACCTGTGCAGTAGGGGGCGGACACTATCCGATGCCTGGACACGTTTTGACAGAACTCCGGCGTTTTTATGCTGCAACTAGTTTCCCCTGCCAGTAGCAGACTGACTACTTCAGCACTGCACTGTCCGAGCTCTCAGGGTCAGTGGGCGGCTCCGTGTACTCCCCTCCCCCAGCTCCTTCCCTTCTGCCGGTGTTCTGGCATATTGAGTCCGGCCGTCATATAGAGTCCGCCCCGTTTTGTGCATTCACAGCGCCTGCGCAGTACAAAGCTGAAGAAGCTTCGGAAAATCTCCGAAGATGAACGCCGCCTGCGCCGTGAGTCGAGGTGGTAGCCCCACCATCCAAGCGGACATAGGGCTGGGAAAATTAGAGGGCCCCTCACGGTCCTCCTCTGCTAGCAGCTTCCTACCACCTCATAATTGCAATTATACTGGTATCAAAAAAACCAAAGTATTAAAAAATCAAATAATAACAATATAACTTGTCATATGTAGATCAAAGTGCAATTGTGCTAAACATATAATATCACTGAAAAATAAAGCGCCAAGTGCTAAAGCTTAATAGTGCAAAAAGATAAATAAAGTGGCTGGTGCACACACCGTATATATAAAATATTCAAACAAAATATTTAAAACTCAGAATCAAGTCCGTAAAAATAAAGTGCTTAGTGCCAATAAATCCAAGCAATTAATCACATAGTATAAATGAACTGAATGGTGGAATAAGTGCAACTGTTGCTGACGTAGCGTTCAGACAAAAAGCATATCAACTTAATGTGCTGTGCAGATCATGCAGGCAATTCAGTGCCACACTCCTTCTTTCCCCTCCGTAGGATAAATAGATGGGTATCCCCTTACCTTACCGCTGTAAGGTTACAGCGCATAGCAAGATATATTGGTCACAATGGGGGTTTCCTCACTTCTTGTACCAGATATCTTAGCCCTTGTACACACGGTCGGAGAATCCATCGGAATGTGTCCTATCGGACCGTGTCGTCGGATAATCCAACTGTGTGTGGTATGCATCGGACTGATTCCATCCGAATATCCGTCGGACCCAATTTTCCAACATGTTGGAAATATTTCCCGACCAACTGGGCCGGTCGGACATACTCCGATCATGTGTAGCAAATTTTGATCGGACCAAGTGCCACGCATGCTCAGATCAAATTCCTACATCAAAGCTATTGGCTACTAGCCTGAATGTAGTCCCATCGTAACAAAATGACGTCATCACGTTCTGAAAGATCGGATTTTTCGACAACTTAGTCCGACCGTGTGTATGCAACAGTTTTGGACAAGATCCGACTGAGAAAATCCGACGGAGAAAATCCGACGGATTTGGTTGTTGAAATCTCCGACCGTGTGTACAGGGGCTAAAAGCAGGTAAACCTCATAAAATGCAAGAGATGATACCAAATAGTGTAGTAATTTTGATGTTTAAATTTTTATTTAATAAAGTTGTCAGGTTACTCACATTTGGTAAAATAAAAATAGGCATCAAGTGTAAACAAACGGTGGATGGCGGGTTCGGACATCACTTCCGGTGTCTCTCTTTCTCTCTTTCCGACGTGTGTTCGTCACTGTCACGTGACTTCATCAGGGAATAGACAGAGAGAGGGAAGTGTCCCTTATATACCCTAATTTAATTGTTTTGGCCATTTTATTGAAGTCCGGTGACCGGAAGTACAATTGCGGCCATTTTCTTATATATCCTGCGCGAGTAATGTGCAGCAATATATTGGAAGCGAATGAATTGTAATAGCCTCCATTTTATTGTAGTCCATACCCAGGGAATTTAAATGCGGCCATTAATTACAACTATATCATGCGCCTGATATGTTGCGCACAACGTTTTCAACCGATCTATACAAGATATGTGTATGCTATAGCGGTCAGAGATAGGGTGACACCGGAAGTGTGTACATCGCTGTTACATTCATCAAAATATTAAAAACGTATTTTAATAAAAATACCAATTAAAAATAATTAGATAAAAACACAGAAAAATATATATTAAGAAAATATGAATAAAAAAATATATAATAAAAAATGTGTATAAAAAAAAGGGAAAATAATATATTAAAAAATGTGGCTTAAAAACGCCATATCTATGTAGTAATTGTGCTGCTAGCAAAGATAATCACCATACATATATCTAACATCGTATCTGGGAATTGAGACAAAAATAAATATCAAAAATATATTAAACTACTAAATATAAAAAAAGGGGAAAAAGTATCTAAAAAATCAAAAGAATATTTTTTTTTAAAATCACTGATAAAACAATTCAAATCGAAGTCTATATTTAGGCCTTGTGGTGCAAAAGTATCCATAATAAAAATCCATTTGGATTCCAATTGGCTTAGGTTTCTCACTTTGTGACTCCCCCGCCAATGTCTGACATAGGGTTCTATGCTCCAAAATTTGAGCTGAGAGGGGTCCCTATTGTGAACGGTGTGTCCACTTTATTTATTCATCTTTTTTTGCACTATTAAGCTTTAGCACTTGGCGCTTTATTTTTCAGTGATATTATATGTTTAGCACAATTGCACTTTGCTGTACATATGACAAGTTATATTGTTATTATTTGATTTTTTAATACTTTGGTTTTTTGATACCAGTATAATTGCAATTATTAGGGTATATATAGCGGACCTTTATTAGCTATAATTCACGGTGTAGTACTTTATTTATTTGTTATTCCCCCACCCACCCCAAATTACACCCCCCCCCTTTTTTTTCCCCTCCCCCTTATTTCCCCCTTTCCTATACGGCGCAGCACTATCATATACATACTATTTTTTCATTAAGGTTAGAGTTTTTTCCCTTAATCAGTGCATGCAGCAGTATCCCATCCTCCCCTTACATTGTACCAATTGGGCTAAGTGCAGAGGTACCATACATAATATAATTCCTACCACCTCACCCTCTGTCATCTTCATCCCCCTGTTCCCCTCTGCTAGCTTCCTGTCCCTGCCATTTGCATACCCCCTTTACTCCACTGCCAGCTTCCTACCACCCCACCATCTTCACCCCCCCTGTAACCCTCTGCCAGCTTACTACCACCCCACCCTGTGTCATCTTCACCCCCCGCACCCCACTGCCAGCTTCCTACCACCCCACCCCATCATCTTCATCCCCCTGTACTCCACTGCCAGGTTCCTGCCACCCCACCCACTATCATAATCCCCATACCCCCCTTCTGACATCCTACCACCCTGACCCCTGTCATCAACCTCCCCATCACCCCCCTGTACCCCACCACTAGCATCCAACCACCCTACCCCATCATCATCCTTATCTCTATCCCCTGTACCCCACCCATTGTCATCAACATCCCTCTCTACCCCACCTCTGGCATCCTGGGGAGATATGATCTCAGCCTCTCACCCCAATGCTGCCATCCTGTCATCCAACCAAGTGTACCCCAACAGTTCACACACCACAATACTGCCACCCAGTGAGAGGTAATGATGTTCAGTAACCCCTAGCAACTGATCATTGCTTGCTATTATTGTACAGTAACCTCTAGCAACCAGTCAGTGAGCCTAGCACAATCAGTGAGTGTGAACCAGATCTTTTTTTTACATTATTGAAGTTTTTTTTTGCATAAGTCCATGTGCGTGTTTGATTTTTGGGATGGGGTGGATAGCGAAATTGCTAGGGGTGGGGATAGCCAGGAAAATGTTTGTCCAGTCAATATTAACCACTTCAGCCTCGGACCAATAAATACCTTAAGGACCAGAGGTCTTTTTGCAATTTCGCACTGCGCTGCTTTAACTGGTAATTGCGCGGTCATGCAATATTGCACCCAAACGAAATTTGCGTCCTTTTCTTCCCACAAATAGAGCTTTCTTTTGATGGTATTTGATTGCCTCTGCGATTTTTTTTTTTTGCGATATAAATGGAAAAAGAGCGAAAATTTTGAAAAAAAAAGATATTTTCTTCTTTTTGTTATAAGAAAAATCGAATAAACTAAATTTTAGTCATACATTGAGGGCAAAATTTATTCAGCCACATGTCTTTAGTAAAAAAAATGTCAATAAGCGAATATTTTTTGGTTTGCGCAAAAGTTATAGCGTCTACAAACTAGAGTACATTTTCTGGAATTTACACAGCTTTTAATTTATGACTGCCGATCTCATTTCTTGAGGTGCTAAAATGGCAGGGCAGTACAAATCCCCCCCAAATGACCCCATTTTGGAAAGTAGACACCCCAAGGAAATTGCTGATGGGTATGTTGAGCCCATTGAATATTTATTTTTTTTGTCCTAAGGGATTGAATAATGACAAAAAAAAAAAAAATTTTTTTACAAAAAGTTGTCACTAAATGATATATTGCTCACACATGCCATGGTTATATGTGGAATTGCACCCCAAAATACATTCTGCTGCTTCTCCCGAGTACGGGGATACCACATGTGTGGGACTTTTTGGGAGTCTAGTCGCGCACGGCACCCCGAAAACCAATCACCACCTTCAGGATTTCTAAGGGTGCAAATTTTTGATTTAACTCCTCACTACCTATCACAGTTTCGAAGGCCATAAAATGCCAAAATAGCACAAAACCCCCCCAAATGACCCCATTTTGGAAAGTAGACACCCCAAGCTATTTACTGAGAGGCATGTTGAGTCCATGGAATATTTTATATTTTGCCAAAAGTTGCGGGAATATTACAAACTTTTTTTTTTTTGCACAAAGTTGTCACTAAATGATATATTGCTCACACATGCTATGGGCAGAAGTCAAATTACACCTCAAAATAAATTCTGCTGCTTCTCCCGAGTACGGGGATACCACATGTGGGGGACTTTTTGGGAGCCTAGCCACGTACGGGACCCCGAAAACCAAGCACTGCCTTCCGGATTTGAATATAAAATGCTATAAAAAACAAACTAACCAGAGTCACCCGTAACACTTATACGGTGATCAGTGGTGAAAGGGTTAACTAGGGGCAATCAGGTGGTTCAAATTTTTATTAGGTAGTATATGGGGGTCCCTGGCGCTATATAAAAACCTGACGGGGAACCTAAATAACTAACTGGCTAACCAGCGTCACCAGTGACACTTATACTGTGATCGCTGGTGAAAGGGGGTGAAAGGGTTAACTAGCAGCAATCAGGGGGTTAAAACCATTATTGGGTAGTATATCGGGGTACCTAGCGCTATAAAAACCTGGCGGTGAACCTAAAAAAATAACTAGCTACCTAGCAACACTAGCGACACTGATGCAGCGTTCAGAAAAATTATCGCTTAGTGACACTGGCAAAAGGGGGTGAAAGGGTTAACTAGCGGAAATCAGGGGGTTAAAACCATTATTGGGTAGTATATCGGGGTACCTAGCGCTATAAAAACCTGGCGGTGAACCTAAAAAAATAACTAGCTACCTAGCGACTGTAGCGACACTAATGCAGCGATCAGAAAAACGATCGCTTAGTGACACTGGCAAAAGGGGGTGAAAGGGTTAACTAGCGGCAATCAGGGGGTTAAAAACATTATTGGGTAGTATATCGGGGTACCTAGCGATATAAAAACCTGGCGGTGAACCTAAAAAAATAACTAGCTACCTAGCGACACATGCAGCGATCAGAAAAATGATCGCTTAGTGACACTGGCAAAAGGGGGTGAAAGGGTTAACTAGCGGCAATCAGGGGGTTAAAAACATTATTGGGTAGTATATCGGGGTACCTAGCGCTATAAAAACCTGGCGGTGAACCTAAAAAAATAACTAGCTACCTAGCGACTGTAGCGACACTAATGCAGCGATCAGAAAAACGATCGCTTAGTGACACTGGCAAAAGGGGGTGAAAGGGTTAACTAGCGGCAATCAGGGGGTTAAAAACATTATTGGGTAGTATATCGGGGTACCTAGCGATATAAAAACCTGGCGGTGAACCTAAAAAAATAACTAGCTACCTAGCGACACTAGCGACACATGCAGCGATCAGAAAAATGATCGCTTAGTGACACTGGCAAAAGGGGGTGAAAGGGTTAACTCTAGGGGCAATCAGGGGGTTAAATCTTTATTGGGGGGTGATAGGGGGCTACCCTGGACCTAACACTAACTGTCCTGACAGTTTTTACTGTCACAACTGACACTGAATGCATTGATCAGTAAAGAAATGATCAATGCAATCAGTGACACTGTGACTGGGGGGGGAGGGGGGGCGGGGGGGGATCGGGGGGCGATCGGGGGGGGGATCGGGGGGGGTTTGTGTGCCTGTGTGTACCTACATGTCAGTGTAGTGTTGGTGCACACTTACTTTTACTGTTCTCCTCGTAGTCCGGTCAAAAAGACCGCCCCGAGGAGAATGACATCACTTCCTCCTTCCTGTGTAAACAATACACAGGGGAGGAAGCTTCTCATTGGCCAGGAGCGATCCAGAGGGGGTGGCCGAAAACCAACGGCCATCCCCTCATCACGGAGCGCTCCTGGACCGAATCGGACCGCCGTAACCAGCGGGAGGGGGTCCGATTGGACCCCCCACCCGCTGGAAGGCAATCACGTAGATGTACGTGATTGTGCCTGCCTGTGCCATTGTGCTGACGTACAATGGCAATACGGCGGTCCTCAAGTGGTTAAAGACGGCCCTGGGTGTCCCCAGGTGGGCAGGGTGAGGAGGCTGGAACACACTGGGGTCAAGCCATGGAGGTTCCAGCCAGCTGAAACCCTCCCCCCCCCCCCAACTGAGAGCATCTCATCAGTGGCAGCCTTTGTCAGGCTCTAACGCCGTCCTAGCCTTCTCCCAAAGCCGGTGTCCGATCAAATACTGTCCCCCATCACATAGTGTCCTCCCTGTACTGCGCTTGCGCAGTACGGGGGACAAGGAGAAGCCGAACATCTCCGAAGATAAAAGGCGCCTGCGCACTGTGTCCAGGTTCAAGCCCCACCATCCAAGTGGATATAGAGTTAGAATATAAAAGAGCCGAGCAAAGCAAGGCCATGCTCGAAGCATGGCGAGCGGCCCTGTCGCTATGAGCAACCCTATGTCCACTTGGATGGTGGGGCTTCAACCTGGACTCTTCTTCGGAGATGTTCGACTTCTCCTTGTCCCCTGTACTGTGCAAGTGCTGCGCCTGCGCAGTACGACCCAGACACGATTCGATAGGCGGACACTTTGTGCCAGAACACCGGCACTATTTTGCATGGCAGGAGCTGTCATCTCCAAACTGTCTCTGACTATCTCTTTTGTATCATGGTCGTACAGTCTCTGACCATCTCTTTTGTATCATGGCCACACAGTCTCTGACCATCTCTTTTGTATCATGGCCGCACAGTCTCTGACCATCTCTTTTGTATCATGGCCGCACAGTCTCTGACCATCTCTTTTGTATCATGGCCGCACAGTCTCTGGTCATCTTCCCCCTCCACATTAGAGTTCCCGTTTTAAATGCAAGTTGGAACTCTGGAGACCCTGATTTAAAGGGCAACTCTGTAAAGGGGAATGCTGTGCTATCTGATATAAGGTGATTTCTGGTCACCAGAGCCCCCTCTTACATCATAGTTTCCCTTTACATCAAATTCTTCATCATTCCCCCTTACATCATGATCAGCAGCACGCCCCTTTACATCAAAGTTCCCCTTGCACTGAGGGATAATCCTGCAGACTATGATGTAAGGGGGAACTCTGTGCTGGGTTATATTAACATGACCTTCATGTAAATGGAGATTTATGGTTTTTGACTGTTATAACTTTAACACATTGCTAGTAGCAACTGCACAAATTTTCTCTATAGTTGTGTGTAGGAGTGCACCGAATGGGTTTTTTGGTGCTGATACCAAAATGAAAAATGCTCTAGGCTGAAAACTGATACCGAAAATGACTGTTTTAAAAAAAAAGTTTTATATAGGAGATGGTCAGAGACTGGGAACATGGTACAGGAGATGGTCAGACTGCAGACGTGGTACAGGAGATCAATGCAGCCTCACCAGGTTCCTTTAAATGCAGCCTGCCAGTGCCCAGCAGCCTACCAGTACCCATCATGCAGCCTGCCTTAGTATTTCAGACAGGATCAGGACAGGGCAGTGTTAGCAAGGCAAAGCCAAGAACAGTGCTCTATCTATGGAGGAAAGCTGTCAGCACACCGCATTAAGGAGCAGCTTGTTGGTATGATCAGAGGGAGGAGAATTATCAGTGTGCAGGACTTGTTTGACATGCTGTTAGAAACAGTGACCCCCCCCAGCAGACTCACTGTTTCTAACAGCAGTGCAGCACACTGATAATGCTCCTCCCTCTGATAATACCAACAAGCTGCTCCTTAATGCGGTGTGCTGACAGCTTTCCTGAAGAAATTACACTTTGCTACAATGTAAAGAGTAGTGAGAGTACAGCTTGTATAACAGTGTAAATTTGCCGCCCCTCAAAATAACTCAACACACAGCTATTAATATTTAAACCACTGGCAACAAAAGTGAGTGAAAATGTCCAAATTGGGCCCAATTAGCTATTTTTCTTCCCCGATGTCATGTGACTCGTTAGTGTTACAAGGTCTCAGGTGTGTTAAACTTTGTGTTATCGCTCTCACTCATACTGTTCACTGGAAGTTCAACATGATATCTTATGGCAAAGAACTCTCTGAGGATCTGAAAAAAAGGTATTGTTGCTCTACATAAAGATGACCTAGGCTATGAGAAGATTGCCTAGATCCCGAAACTGAGCTGCAGCATGGTGGCCAAGACCAGACAGTGGTTTATCAGGACCGGTTCCACTTAGAACCGGTCTCGCCATGGTCGACCGAAGAAGTTAAGTGCACATGCTCAGCGTCATATCCAGAGGTTGTCTTTGGGAAATAGACGTATGAGTGCTGACAGCATTGCTGCAGAGGTTGAAGGGGTGGGGAGGTCAGCCTGTCACTGCACACTGCATCAAATTGGTTTGCATGGCTGTTGTCACAGAAGGAAGCCTCTTCTAAAGATAATGCACAAGAAACCCTGCAAACAGTTTGCTGAAGACAAACAGACTAAGGACGTGGATTACTGGAACCATGTCCTGTGGTCTGATGAGACCAAGATAAACTCATTTGGTTCAGACGGTGTCAAGCGTGTGAGTTTCTGCTGGCACTGGGGAGCTACAGTTCATTGAGGGAACCATGAATGCCAACATGTACTGTGACATACTGAAGCAGAGCATGATCCCCCCCCCCACCCCCCTTCAGGGACTGGGCTACAGGGCAGTATTCCAATGTAATGACCCCAAACACACCTCCAAGATGACCACTGCCTTGCTAAAGAAGCTGAGGGTAAAGATGCTGGACTGGCCAAGCATGTCTCTAGACTTAAACCCTATTGAGCATCTGTGGGGCATCCTCAAACAGAAGGCGGAGGAGCGCAAGGTCTCTAACATCCACCAGTTCCGTGATGTCATCATGGAGGAGTGGAAGAGGACTCCAGTGACAACCTGTTAAGTTCTGGTGAACTCTATGCCTAAGAGGGTTAAGGCATTGCTGGAAAACAATGGTGGCCACACAGAATATTGACACTTTGGGCCCAATCTGGACATTTTCGCTTAGGAGTGTACTCACTTTTGTTGCCAGCGGTTTAGACATTAATGGCTGTGTGTTGAGTTATTTTGAAGGAACAGCAAATTTACACCGTTATACAAGCTGTACACTTACTACTCTACATTGTAGCAAAGTGTCATTTCTTCAGTGTTGTAACATGAAAAGATATAATAAAATATTTACAGACATATGAGGGGTGTACTCACTTTTATGAGATACTGTGTATATACACTAACATCATGTTCGTGTATGAGCACTGCCTGTTTTGATATTATGCACGGGTGTGTTGCAGGGCTGTCAGGACCCAAAGCCCTGCAGCACATCTGTATACACATGCAGAATGGGGTAAGGGGGCCCCAGACGTCATTTTTGTCTAGGTGAGAAATTCACTGATCTCCCTCCCCTCTACCTGGCTATTGCAACCCTTGGTCCAGGTCTGCCAGTTGGAACACAAAGCCAGGTAAACAAGGCTGGGGTGCACACGGGGGAGACACAGTGTTGCCAGGTTGTGTGTAAGCGATCTGAAGGATGCACAGCTGCCGGATCACTTCCAGCTAGGGGTGCAATGGATCGGATCATTCCTTGGATCAGAGTCACAGATCGGATCATTTTTCGGATCAGCAAATAATAATTGAATTTGCAAAAACCTGTGAAAATTCCACCACCATATAGTGCCCACTGTAATATCCACATCTCCCCATCTCCCCCCACTGTAATGGACATCTCCCCTACTGTAATATTGGCTGGGTATGGCTGAGCATGGCTGGGTATCGCCGAGTATGACTGGGTATTGCAGAGTATAGCTGGGCATCACTGAGTATTGCAGGGTATGGCTGGGTATTGCAGGGTATGGCAGCGTATTGCAGAGTATTGGCAGCGTATTGCAGAGTATTGGCAGAGTATGGCAGGGTATTGGCAGAGTATGGAGGGATGACTGAGCATGGATGGATGTGACTGCAATTGTCACAGAGCAGCACTGTGGGCACTACAGATGCAGCCCAAATCGCTGCTGCCATCCGATCTCTCCCCTCCACAGATACACAGAAGGGAGAGAGCAACCGGCGTCATGACATGACGCGGTTTGTGTACAAGTGATCGCAGTGATCGCTCCGTCGGCTGCCGGGCGTACCAAGATGATCGCCGCTCCGGAGTTAGCCCGAAGCCGTGGCCTTTCCTAAGGCCGAAGCAGCGGAGAGCCCCACGGATCGTGGAGTGTGCCGATCCGAACAGGTTGACCCGTTCGGATCACAAATCGGTGACGATCCGTTGCACCCCTACTTCCAGCTGACAGTCGACTTGTCAGATTTACACACAATCCTGACATCATATGGCATAAGTTGATGGCAGTGAAAGGGCTAAGTGGCAGTGCTTACATTTTTCAAGGCTGGACTGCAGGTGCACGTGCAGACTGGCTGCTGGCAATAAGTAAGGAAAGTGACCTTGCCAAGGCTTATTGTAGCACAGTGGATTTCTCCAGACTACATGTGCCCTCTGCCATGGGCAATTAGAGTAAAGCCCCATACACACTATCAGATTTTCTGCTGATTTTTGTCTTCAGATTTACCAAAACCATATAATATGAGTTCAAACCTTAGGAATTTCAATGTGTATGCAATCAGGCAGGCCCTTCCACTGCATGGTTTTGATAAATCTGAAGACAAAAATCAGCAGAAAATCTGATAGTGTGTATGGGGCTTTACAGATACCCCGCCCTGCCCACAGGTTTACATTTGAGCAGTATTTGTCCCTGGCATGGATAGTAAGGATCTTGCTGCAAGTAACAGGCATGGCTGCAGATCAGACTGCACCCAGTGAATGGCATTCATTAACCAACTATATGCCACCCATTGTGCCTAAAACATGTACAGTGTGTGGGAGTACAGTGGGGCCCACGTGCACGGCACATATTGGAAACATGGAAGATCAATGGATAAAGAAAGAAACTGCGCTATGGTAAAAAGAATTGTGTACTAATTGTTCACAATAGAACTATGTTCAGCTGCGGCTTAACTGCATCACATAACTACAGAAAAAACACATGAAAAATTATATAAGCTGCGCTAAACCATAAATCCCACATAAAATTCTATAAGGTAAAAAACCATTAAGCATGAACTCAATAGTAATGTGCAAATATCAAATGGACCTATTACACAACAACTCATAAGAAATTGGGGGGTATAGGATAAATAATAACAGTGATCAACAATAAACAATATAATAAACACCCGATGTGTTAAAATTATATAAACGTGCAAATTTCAACAAAGTCCTTGTGAAATAAAATTATAGATGAATGAAGAATTATCGAATCTTCTATTGTGTGACAGGTGCTTGATCCACCACCATATAGCCAAAATCACTTCTTACCAGAACTTCATGACCCCCCACTACAGAGGGTCACAAACAGCATGTAAATATGGATTATCTCCCACTTCAAAAGGACCTCAGCTGCTCTCCTCCCTCCACCGATATCGTGACCAGGTTATCAAGCAGGTATCCTTAATCATCTCCCATATGTTAACCACTTCAACTCCGGACCAATAAACACCTTAAGGACCAGAGGTCTTTTTGCAATTTCGCACTGCGCTGCTTTAACTGGTAATTGCGCGGTCATGCAATATTGCACCCAAACGAAATTTGCGTCCTTTTCTTCCCACAAATAGAGCTTTCTTTTGATGGTATTTGATTGCCTCTGCGATTTTTTTTTTTGCGATATAAATGGAAAAAGAGCGAAAATTTTGAAAAAAAAAGATATTTTCTTCTTTTTGTTATAAGAAAAATCGAATAAACTAAATTTTAGTCATACATTGAGGGCAAAATGTATTCAGCCACATGTCTTTAGTAAAAAAAATGTCAATAAGCGTATATTTTTTGGTTTGCGCAAAAGTTATACCGTCTACAAACTAGAGTACATTTTCTGGAATTTACACAGCTTTTAATTTATGACTGCCGATCTCATTTCTTGAGGTGCTAAAATGGCAGGGCAGTACAAATCCCCCCCAAATGACCCCATTTTGGAAAGTAGACACCCCAAGGAAATTGCTGATGGGTATGTTGAGCCCATTGAATATTTATTTTTTTTGTCCTAAGGGATTGAATAATGACAAAAAAAAAAAAAAAAGTTGTCACTAGATGATATATTGCTCACACATGCCATGGTTATATGTGGAATTGCACCCCAAAATATATTCCGCTACTTCTCCCGAGTATGGGGATACCACATGTGTGGGACTTTTTGGGAGTCTAGTCGCGCACGGCACACCGAAAACCAATCACCACCTTCAGGATTTCTAAGGGTGCAAATTTTTGATTTAACTCCTCACTACCTATCACAGTTTCGAAGGCCATAAAATGCCAAAATAGCACAAAACCCCCCAAAATGACCCCATTTTGGAAAGTAGACACCCCAAGCTATTTACTGAGAGGCATGTTGAGTCCATGGAATATTTTATATTTTGCCAAAAGTTGCGGGAATATTACAAACTTTTTTTTTTTTGCACAAAGTTGTCACTAAATGATATATTGCTCACACATGCTATGGGCAGAAGTCAAATTACACCCCAAAATAAATTCTGCTGCTTCTCCCGAGTACGGGGATACCACATGTGGAGGACTTTTTGGGAGCCTAGCCACGTACGGGACCCCGAAAACCAAGCACTGCCTTCCGGATTTGAATATAAAATGCTACCAAAAAAACCTGTTAGCGATGGCAGGGATCAGGCCTGACTCTGCGATCGCTGCAGTTATGTGTTTAGTGTTTTGTAAGTGACAGTGATCGATCGATACTGCACTGGGGTGGGCTGGGCAGAGGGGCAAAACGCAGGTGCTAGCAGGTATTTGGGCTGATCCCGCTAACAATGCGTTTTTTTGGAACCCTAAACTGCTGGGGACGCTAGTATAGATCTGATCAGATCAGATATTGATCTGTTCAGATTCTATACCACTACGGGAGGTGTATGCTTTGCGTGTGGGTGTTAGCGGTACTGGCACTAACCTAGCGCTGCCTGGGGCGACGCAGACCCTGACCCTAAAACCTAATTGATATCACCCGCCGGGTGATCAGGGGGTTAAACCTTTATTGGGTAATAAATGGTGGGTGCCCTGATGCTATAAAAAACAAACTAACCAGAGTCACCCGTAACACTTATACGGTGATCAGTGGTGAAAGGGTTAACTAGGGGCAATCAGGGGGTTCAAATTTTTATTAGGTAGTATATGGGGGTCCCTGGCGCTATATAAAAACCTGACGGGGAACCTAAATAACTAACTGGCTAACCAGCGTCACCAGTGACACTTATACTGTGATCGCTGGTGAAAGGGGGTGAAAGGGTTAACTAGCAGCAATCAGGGGGTTAAAACCATTATTGGGTAGTATATCGGGGTACCTAGCGCTATAAAAACCTGGCGGTGAACCTAAAAAAATAACTAGCTACCTAGCGACACTAGCGACACTGATGCAGCGTTCAGAAAAATTATCGCTTAGTGACACTGGCAAAAGGGGGTGAAAGGGTTAACTAGGGGCAATCAGGGGGTTAAAACCATTATTGGGTAGTATATCGGGGTACCTAGCGCTATAAAAACCTGGCGGTGAACCTAAAAAAATAACTAGCTACCTAGCGACTGTAGCGACACTAATGCAGCGATCAGAAAAACGATCGCTTAGTGACACTGGCAAAAGGGGGTGAAAGGGTTAACTAACGGCAATCAGGGGGTTAAAACCATTATTGGGTAGTATATCGGGGTACCTAGCGATATAAAAACCTGGCGGTGAACCTAAAAAAATAACTAGCTACCTAGCGACACATGCAGCGATCAGAAAAATGATCGCTTAGTGACACTGGCAAAAGGGGGTGAAAGGGTTAACTAGCGGCAATCAGGGGGTTAAAACCATTATTGGGTAGTATATCGGGGTACCTAGCGCTATAAAAAACCTGGCGGTGAACCTAAAAAAATAACTAGCTACCTAGCGACTGTAGCGACACTAATGCAGCGATCAGAAAAACGATCGCTTAGTGACACTGGCAAAAGGGGGTGAAAGGGTTAACTAGCGGCAATCAGGGGGTTAAAAACATTATTGGGTAGTATATCGGGGTACCTAGCGATATAAAAACCTGGCGGTGAACCTAAAAAAATAACTAGCTACCTAGCGACACATGCAGCGATCAGAAAAATGATCGCTTAGTGACACTGGCAAAAGGGGGTGAAAGGGTTAACTCTAGGGGCAATCAGGGGGTTAAATCTTTATTGGGGGGTGATAGGGGGCTACCCTGGACCTAACACTAACTGTCCTGACAGTTTTTACTGTCACAACTGACACTGAATGCATTGATCAGTAAAGAAATGATCAATGCAATCAGTGACACTGTGACTGGGGGGGAGGGGGGGCGGGGGGGGGGATCGGGGGGCGATCGGGGGGGGTTTGTGTGCCTGTGTGTACCTACATGTCAGTGTAGTGTTGGTGAGGATGTGGCAGTATAAATAGAGGTGACACAGCGTGCCGCATGTGCCCCTGGATGATGTAATTTTTTATGAAACGCGTAGGGCTGAGCAATGCGCTGACGTCACCCCGTGTGAAGGAGTTGTATCCAGGAAGGACGAGTTTGTCCGTATGCGTCCGGCCGGCGCAGCGGACTTAAGGCTGATCTTTCCTTTGTGCTTTGTAAGTGCAATTTTATTTTTATACTTGAATCTATATTAACCACTTAAGGACCGCCGTATTGCCATTGTACGTCATCGCAATGGCACAGGCAGGCACAAGCACGTACATGTACGTGCCTGCCTTCCAGCGGGTGGGGGGTCCCATCGGACCCCCTCCCGCTGGATACGGCGGTCCGGTTCGCTTCAGGAGAGATCCGTGATGAGGGGATGGCCGTTGGTTTCTGGTCACCCCCTCTGGATCGCTCCTGGCCAATGAGAAGCTTCCTCCCACTGTGCATTGTATACACAGGAAGGAGGAAGTGATGTCATTCTCCTCGGGGGTGGTCTTTTTGACCGGACTACGAGGAGAAGACAAAAAGTAAGTGCACCAAAACACTACACTGACACATAGGTACACATAGGTACACAAACCCCACCCCCGATCCCCCCCCCCCAGTCACAGTGTCACTGATTGCATTGATCATTTATTTACTGATCACTGCATTCAGTGTCAGTTGTAACAGTAAAAACTGTCAGAGCAGTTAGTGTTAGGTCCAGGGTAGCCCCCTACCCCCCCCCCAATAAAGGTTTAACCCCCTGATTGCCCCTAGAGTTAACCCTTTCACCCCCTTTTGCCAGTGTCACTAAGCGATCATTTTTCTGATCGCTACATTAGTGTCGCTACTGTCGCTAGGTAGCTAGTTATTTTTTTAGGTTCACCGCCAGGTTTTTATATCGCTAGGTACCCCGATATACTACCCAATAATGGTTTTAACCCCCTGATTGCCCCTAGATAACCCTTTCACCCCCTTTTGCCAGTGTCACTAAGCGATCATTTTTCTGATCGCTGCATTAGTGTCGCTAGGTAGCTAATTTTTTTTTTAGGTTCACCGCCAGGTTTTTATAGCGCTAGGTACCCCAATATACTACCCAATAATGGTTTTAACCCCCTGATTGCCCCTAGTTAACCCTTTCACCCACTTTTGCCAGTGTCACTAAGCGATCGTTTTTCTGATCGCTGCATTAGTGTCACTACTGCCGCTAGGTAGCTAGTTATTTTTTTAGGTTCACCGCCAGGTTTTTATAGCGCTAGGTACCCCGATATACTACCCAATAATGGTTTTAACCCCCTGATTGCCCCTAGTTAACCCTTTCACCCCCTTTTGCCTGTGTCACTAAGCAATCGTTTTTCTGATCGCTGCATTAGTGTCACTAGTGTCATTAGGTAGCTAGTTATTTTTTTAGGTTCACCGCCAGGTTTTTATAGCGTTAGCTACCCCCATATACTACCCAATAATGGTTTCAACCCCCTGATTGCCCCTAGTTAACCCTTTCACCAGCGATCACAGTATAAGTGTCACTGGTGACGCTGGTTAGCCAGTTAGTTATTTAGGTTCCCCGTCAGGTTTTTATATAGCGCCAGGGACCCTCATATACTACCTAAAAAAAATTTGAACCCCCTGATTGCCCCTACTTTCACCACTGATCACCGTGTTACGGGTGACTCTGGTTAGTTTGCTTTTTATAGCATCAGGGCACCCACCATTTATTACCCAATAAAGGTTTAACCCCCTGATCACCCGGCGGGTGATATCAATTAGGTTTTAGGGTCAGGGTCTGCGTCGCCCCAGGCAGCACTAGGTTAGTGCCAGTACCGCTAACACCCACACGCAAAGCATAAACCTCCCGTAGTGGTATAGAATCTGAACAGATCAATATCTGATCTGATCAGATCTATACTAGCGTCCCCAGCAGTTTAGGGTTCCAAAAAAACGCATTGTTAGCGGGATCAGCCCAGATACCTGCTAGCACCTGCGTTTTGCCCCTCCGCCCAGCCCACCCAAGTGCAGTATCGATCGATCACTGTCACTTACAAAACACTAAACACATAACTGCAGCGATCGCAGAGTCAGGCCTGATCCCTGCGATCGCTAACAGTTTTTTTGGTAGCATTTTATATTTAAATCCGGAAGGCAGTGCTTGGTTTTCGGGGGTCCCGTACGTGGCTAGGCTCCCAAAAAGTCCCCCACATGTGGTATCCCCGTACTCGGGAGAAGCAGCAGAATTTATTTTGGGGTGTAATTTGACTTATGCCCATAGCATGTGTGAGCAATATATCATTTAGTGACAACTTTGTGCAAAAAAAAAAAAGTTTGTAATATTCCCGTAACTTGTGGCAAAATATAAAATATTCCATGGACTCAACATGCCTCTCAGTAAATAGCTTGGGGTGTCTACTTTCCAAAATGGGGTCATTTTGGGGGGTTTTGTGCTATTTTGGCATTTTATGGCCTTCGAAACTGTGATAAGTAGTGAGGAGTGAAATCAAAAATTTGCACCCTTAGAAATCCTGAAGGTGGTGATTGGTTTTCGGGGTGCCGTGCGCGACTAGACTCCCAAAAAGTCCCACACATGTGGTATCCCCATACTCGGGAGAAGTAGCGGAATATATTTTGGGGTGCAATTCCACATATAACCATGGCATGTGTGAGCAATATATAATTTAGTGACAACTTTTTGTAAAAAAAAAAAAACATTTTTATTTTTTGTCATTATTCAATCCCTTGGGACAAAAAAAAAAATTCAATGGTCTCAACATGCCCCTCAGCAAATAGCTTGGGGTGTCTACTTTCCAAAATGGGGTCATTTGGGGGGGTTTTGTGCCATCTTGGCATTTTATGGCCTTCAAAACTGTGATAGGTAGTGATAGGTAGTGAGGAATAAAATAAAAAATGTATGCCCTTAGAAATCCTGAAGGCAGTGCTTGGATTTCGGGGTCCCGTACGCGGCTAGGCTCCCAAAAAGTCCCACACATGTGGTATCCCTGTACTCAGGAGAAGCAGCAGAATGTATTTTGGGGTGTCATTTCACATATGCCCATAGCATGTGTGAGCAATATATCATTTAGTGACAACTTTGTGCAAAAAAAAAAAAGTTTGTAATATTCCCGCAACTTGTGGCAAAATATAAAATATTCCATGGACTCAACATGCCTCTCAGTAAATAGCTTGTGGTGTCTACTTTCCAAAATGGGATCATTTTGGGGGGTTTTGTGCTATTTTGGCATTTTATGGCCTTCGAAACTGTGATAGGTAGTGAGGAGTGAAATCAAAAATTTGCACCCTTAGAAATCCTGAAGGTGGTGATTGGTTTTCGGGGTGCCGTGCGCGACTAGACTCCCAAAAAGTCCCACACATGTGGTATCCCCGTACTCGGGAGAAGTAGCGGAATATATTTTGGGGTGCAATTCCACATATAACCATGGCATGTGTGAGCAATATATCATTTAGTGACAACTTTTTGTAAAAAAAAATTTTTTTTTGTCATTATTCAATCCCTTAGGACAAAAAAAAAAATATTCAATGGGCTCAACATACCCATCAGCAATTTCCTTGGGGTGTCTACTTTCCAAAATGGGGTCATTTGGGGGGGGGGGGTTGTACTGCCCTGCCATTTTAGCACCTCAAGAAATGAGATAGGCAGTCATAAATTAAAAGCTGTGTAAATTCCAGAAAATGTACTCTAGTTTGTAGACGCTATAACTTTTGCGCAAACCCAAAAATATACGCTTATTGACATTTTTTTTACTAAAGACATGTGGCTGAATACATTTTGCCCTCAATGTATGACTAAAATTTAGTTTATTCGATTTTTCTTATAACAAAAAGAAGAAAATATCTTTTTTTTTCAAAATTTTCGCTCTTTTTCCATTTATATCGCAAAAAATTAAAATCGCAGAGACAATCAAATACTATCAAAAGAAAGCTCTATTTGTGGGAAGAAAAGGACGCAAATTTCGTTTGGGTGCAATATTGCATGACCGCGCAATTACCAGTTAAAGCAGCGCAGTGCGAAATTGGAAAAAGACCTCTAGTCCTTAAGGTGTTTTTTGTTTCCCGGGGCTGAAGTGGTTAAAGGGTTTTTATACTATTGGAGCTTCATCTCTTTTTCATGCAACTGGTACATATCTGCGAGATGTTTTAACATATGGGAGATGATTAAGGATACCTGCTTGATAACCTGGTCATGATATCGGTGGAGGGAGGAGAGCAGCTGAGGTCCTTTTGAAGTGGGAGATAATCCATATTTACATGCTGTTTGTGACCCTCTGTAGTGGGGGGTCATGAAGTTCTGGTAAGAAGTGATTTTGGCTATATGGTGGTGGATCAAGCACCTGTCACACAATAGAAGATTCGATAATTCTTCATTCATCTATAATTTTATTTCACAAGGACTTTGTTGAAATTTGCACGTTTATATAATTTTAACACATCGGGTGTTTATTATATTGTTTATTGTTGATCACTGTTATTATTTATCCTATACCCCCCAATTTCTTATGAGTTGGGGTGTAATAGGTCCATTTGATATTTGCACATTACTATTGAGTTCATGCCTAATGTTTTTTTACCTTATAGAATTTTATGTGGGATTTATGGTTTAAAGCAGCTTAGATAATTTTTCATAATTTTTCAAACATGGCAGCTCCCCCATTGGTCCCAATGATGCCTGTGTGATGCCCCTTCCCTGCATTGGGAAAAAAAATATTCCTTCTTAGTGCATCAGTGCATGTTTCTGGTTCCATTGACTTTAATAGCAGTGCACAAAAAAATGCATGAAAAACATGCAACAAAAAACCCCACAGAGGTAAAGGTATGCATGTAGTCTTATGGGCCGCATTCTGCTACAGCTGGGCTGCTCTACCGTCTAGAACAAAATACTGTAGATAAGTGCAGCCGTAATGCCACATGTTTCAGTGCCCACTACTGTGAAATTTAGAACTTGGCTATTCAGATAAGGCAAACCCACTTTGCACTGCAAGTGCACTTGGAAGTGCAGTCGCTCAAAATCTAAGGGGTAGATCTGAAATGAGTGGAAGCTCTGCTGATTTTATCATCCAATCATGTGGAAGCTAAAATGCTGTTTTTCATTTTCCTTGCATGTCCCCCTTGGATCTACAGCAACTTTACTTCCAAGTGCACTTGCAGTGTAAAGTGGATTTTCCTTTAGTAAACCCCCAATGTGTACACTGTAGTATTTGCAGGGTATTGGAAAAGGACAAACCAATGGAAGAAGTCATGATGTTAACAAGCCATCAGCACAATGGTGGTCCTCCAGTATAATGAATCTTTTTTTATTTTTTTTTATAACTCATTCAGCATGGTATTTATTCTATTCTTATATCTGTATATGAATTCAACATGAAGGTCACTGAACCTTAACTTTACATTATACAGCATTAATATTGAGGAACAAAAGTTTCACCAAAGTACATAACAAGGAAAATGTTCCTGCGTACAGCTAATTTTTCTTAATATTTATAAAATATATGGTATAAAATATAACCTTTATTAAAATGACTATATAAAATGTATATGTAACTGTGCATAACATTCACTTAAAGAGGAAGTAAACCCTGATGGGTTTACTTCCTCTTTGTTTCCCTGCAAAGGTAAAGCATAATGGGCTACTATGCATCGCATAGTAGCCCATTATATTTCACTTACCTGACACAGGAGCCAGCGATGTCACCGCTGTCTCCTCTTCCACAGAGCGTCTATCTTCTTTCTGGGTATTGTGGCTCTGGTGATGTGATTGGCCGAAGCCGCTATGACATCACTCCCGTGCATGCGCACGGGAGCTGCCATTAACTGCCGTAGACAGCGGTGCCTGTCTTTTTGCAAATATCTCCTAAACCGTGTAGGTTTAGGAGATATTTCTTGGACCTACAGGTAAGCCTTAATCTAGGCTTACCTGTAGGTCAAAGTGGTCTGTAAGGGTTTACAACCACTTTAAAGCAGAGTTCCACCCAGAAATGGAACTTTCGTGGATTAGATTCCTCCCCCCTCCGGTGTCTCATTTGGCACCTTTCAGGGGGGGGAGATACCCTCCCCCCCACCGCCTTCTGGGAGACACACAGGTCCCAGAAGACAGCAGGAAGGGCCATTCATTCAGAAAGCACAGTGCGAGTCATGCATGTGCAATAGGTAGGTGTGCAACGGATCGTCACCCCGCTCGGATCGGCACAAGGCCGCGGCTTCGGCCTAGCTCCGAAGCGGCGGCCATCTTTCTACACCCAGGCTGTTTACACTGATCGCTCCGGGGAGAGATCCTGAGATGGAAGCAGCCATCCCTCTATACCCTACAGTACCCAGCAATACCCTGCCAATACTCTGCAGTACCCCAATACTCTACCTTACTCTGCAGTACCCCAATACTCTGCAGTACCCCAATACTCTAGCAATACTCTGCAATACCCCAATACTCTAGCAATACTCTGCGATACCCTGCCAATACTCTAGCGATACCCTGCCAATACTCTAGCGATACTCTGCGATACCCTGCCTGCCAATACTCTGCGATACCCTGCCTGCCAATACTCAGCGATACCCTGCCTGCCAATACCCTGCCTGCCAATACTCTGCGATACCCAGCCATACTCTGCGATACCCAGCCGTGCCCAGCCATACTCAGCCAATATTACAGTGGGGGAGATTGTGGATATTACAGTGGGGACTATATGGTGGTGGAATTTTCACAGGTTTTTGGAAATTAAATTATTATTTGCTGATCCGAAAAATGATCCGATCCGAGACTCTGATCCGAGGAACGATCCGATCCGTGAGTTTTTTGATCCGTTGCACCCCTAGCAATAGGTGTCAGGGCTGGGCTCAGCCATTCCTTCTCTGAGGCCGTCGGCTCATTGCCAGCTCCTATCTCTCCACAGTTATTCAGCTGTTGATGATTTCCTGCTTGTCAGTTCTGCCTACTTAAGCCGTCCAGCCTATGCCTTAGTCAACATCACAGAGATGCTCTCCTTCATTCCTGTTAAAAGACTTGCTTGGCTGACATCCCTTCTGGCTCCAGATCCGGCTTGCAGTTTTACTACGCTCATCTCCTGCTCCCTGACTTTTGGCTTGTCTGACTATCCGTTCTGGTTCCTGAACTCTGACTATGTTTTGACTATGAGTTTTGTTCTATTTACTTTTATTATTAAACAAGTGTGATTTAACTGTACCTCTGTCTCAGTCTGATTTCATGGTTTCTGACAGTAGGAAACAGGCTGTGAAGCCGTAAAGGCTTCACTTCCTGTCTCCCTTGGTAAGGATGCCGGTGTACTGCATGCGCAGTACGGGTCAGAAGAAGCTTCGTAAAATTTCCGTGAGTGGAGGTGGTAGCCCCACCATCCAAGCGGACATAGGGTTGTTAAAATTAGACGGCCCCTCGCGGGCGAGCTTCGCTTGCCACGCTTCGGGCTCGGCCTCGCTGCGCTTGGCTCTTTTTTATTCCTACTCTATGTCCACTTGGATGGTGGGGCTAGAACCTGGACTCAGTGCGCAGGCGCCGTTCATCCTCGGCTATTTTCCGAATCTGTGTTGCTGTGTACTGCGCATGCGCAGTACACAGCGGACGCTATCTGATGGGGGACCTTATATGATAAGACACTGGCACCTGCACCCGGAGCCCAGGGACAGCTCCCTGGACAGGTAAGTGTCCATATATTAAAAATCAGTAGCTGCAGTATTTGTAGCTGCTGACTTTTAATTTTTATTTACCCAGTCGGAACTCCGCTTAAAAGGGAGGTTAATGAGTACTATAGAGTTGCAAGATAGTAAGCAGTGGTCAACTATACCATTAGAAGTAGTAGAAGGAGGAGTTCTCACCACCTCCTTCCCCACTTCCTATTACATAGACACCATGAGAGGTAATGAGTATCGTTTTATAACCAAACACATTGAGAGAACATTTTTGTCAAAGTAACAAACCTCTATGCATTTCAGTGTGCAGCAAGGCATGTGCATTACATTAGTGTGTTGGGGTGCCACTTAGAATGAATAGCACCACAACACAGCAGCACATAATGTGAGTTGAAATCATTGTATTAACTAGTTAAAAGAAACCCTTATCTTATACTGTATGACATTGCCATTCTTCCAGTGGTCAGCTTTTATATAAACCTTTTAGAAAAAAAATGTTGGCATTGCTGTTTAAAACGCATTAGCTGGAGTCAGAACTAGGCCTATAGGTTAGCAGAAGAGGCAGCTACCTTGGATGCTTCAGCAGGAGGGGGATGCAAACAGGGCAGAACATACAATCTTTTCTTCTGAGGTAGTATGCAGCTCATGTTGGGAAGTGGGGGTGCACCTTGGCCTTTCACCTTAATGCTAAAGTGTAACTTTTGGTAAAAAAAATAGTTGGGGAACAGGCAGGATTTTTAATGCAGAAGAGATTTACTATGTCCCTTTTGCATTAATGTTTCTTACCCGCCTGCTGGCCGATGTACGCTGCTCAGTGTACAACTTTGAGTTAACTAAACTCCCATGCATGTGCAGGAATGACGTCACCCTAGCATAGTCAATTAAAATGACCGGAGATCGCTATCCAGAAGCTGCCAGCCAAAGATATCAGCGACTAGCAGGGAGCTCTGAGACAGCGCAGTGTTGGCGTGAAGTTAAGTATAGTTTCGCTTAAAAAGGACCTTGTCCCAGCACTGGCTGGAGTTGGGCTTTTTTATGGCCCCTTTCACACTTGGGCGATGCGGGCGCTGGCAGTAAAACAGCGCTATTTTTAGTGGCGGTATTCGGCAACTAACGGGGTGGTTTTACTGCTAGTGGCTGAGAAAGGGTTAAAACCACTGCAAAGCGCTGCTGCAGCGGCGCTTTGCCAGCGGTATAGCCGTGTTGCCCCATTCATTTCAATGGGCAGGAGCGGTAAACACACCGCTCCTTCACCGCTCCAAAGATGCTATCAGGACTTTTTTTTACCATCCTGCCAGCGCACCGCTCCAGTGTGAAAAACGGCTCTTTCAGGGCACTTTGCAGGAGCTATTTTTACCGCTGTAGCGCCTGCAAAGTGCCCAAGTGTGAAAGGGGTCTAAGGCTTACTCCATATCAGGATCCAAACTAAACTAAGCCCATGCTATAAAAGAAAATACTGTATGCGGAATATTTACTCCCCTTCATGACCAGGTAATTTTGTTTGTGATATGCCACCGTTACTGTTGCATATCTCACAAATGCACAGTCATGCAACGCTGTACACGAATAAAATGTATGTAATTCTTTTTCCCCCCACAAATAGAGCTTTATTTTGGTGGTATTTGATCACCACTGTTTTTTTTTTCTTGGGCTTTAGGCTGGGTTCACACCACTGCGGCAGCGAGAACCGGATGTGATTCGCACCGCACTGCAGTGCAAATCACATCCAATCTTTGTGTGCGATGCGAGTTCAGCCATACAGATAATATGGCTGAATTCGCATCGCACCCGCCGCAAACTCGCACGGGACCCTTTTTTTGGTCCGCAGCAGAATCGGATCGCATTGGTGTTCACACCATGCGATCCGATTCCTGTCCGAGTTTGCAGATCGCACTGCGATATGCGGACTGATCTGGGGGTGTCATTAACATTTCACTGACACTCCCAGCAGTCCACATAGGGCAGTGTGAACTGCCGGCGGGAGGCATGCGATGCAGGAAAACGCTGCGGATTCGCTGCGTTCCCGCATCGCTCTGGTGTGAACCCAGCCTTAAACAAAACAATACTGATAATTTTGAAAAAAAAATAATTATTTTTGACTTTCTGCTATAAAACATATCCAATAAATAATTTAAAAAAATCTAAATTCTTTATAAATTTAGGGAAATATGTATTCTGCTACGTTTTTGGTAAAAGAAAATCCCAATACGCAAATATTGATTGGTTTACACGAACGTTATAGCATCTACAAGTTATTGTATATATTTATGGAATTCTTTTTTTTTTTTTTTTTCACACTAGTAATGGTGATGATTAGCAACTTATAACAGGACTGCGATATTGCTTTGGACAATCAGACATTGACACTTTTCGGGAACCAGTGCAACTAATACAGTGATCAGTGCTAAAAATATACACTGTCACTGTACTAATGACACTGGATGGGAAGATGTTAAACATCTAGAGCGATCAAAGGGTTAATTCTATGCCTAGCCAGTGTTTTAGTAGACTGTATATGCTTCTTTTACTAGAGGAAGTGATTCATTTTATTCCCTGCTTTGCAGGGACACAAAATCCATCCCTTCTTCCTTGACAGAATCGAGAACTGCCTTGTTTACATAAGCAGACCGCTGTCCTAAGTCTCTGCTAGACGATTGGTGGGTGCCTGCAGACATCCAGTCCCCGGCGCCCGCAAATCGGTTTCTGTTGTGATTAATCACAGCAGAAGCAGCCCACCGGTGGCGAGCGCATGCCCCCTCTAAGTGAATGTGTAGAATAATGTATATTTTGCACAGGAGGGCCGCCCTGTAGCAGTAAATCTGCTATGGGGAGGTCTGGAAGTGGTTAAACTTTTGCTCATCCCAGGCTGCTGCAGGTAACTTAAACATTTGCATGTGACAAATACCTGCTTCCTCGCCGTGCATTGTGGTTCCTTCAGCTGACTGGTATTATCATGAGTTAGGGCTCATTTGGATAGGCATCAGTCCATACCACCCTTCTGGAAAGCAATCCTTGGTGGATCATGGATCGCTCTTCAAAAGGCAGTAGAGAAGCTTCTGCCAGGCATTTAGGAGGCAATCCCTCAACCTCCTGAATGTTCATTTTTTTTTAAAGCTGAACGGGCCAGTACAAAACATTCAAGATGATGCTACTATAAGACCAACAAACCATACAAAACAGTACAAAATTGATTATACCGCACGCATACAAAAATTACATTTAACCAGGCCTCTTTTTCATACTCGGTGTTTACATGTTTAAAACATTTTATTTTGCTAGAAAATTACTTAGAACCACCAAACATTTTATATTGGTTTTTTTTCTAACACCCTAGAGAATAAAATGGCGGTCATTGCAATACTTTTTTTCACACCGTATTTGCGCAGCGGTCTTACAAGCGCACTTTTTTTGTAAAAAAATCACTTTTTTGAATAAAAAAATAAGACAACAGTAAAATTAGCTCAATTTTTTTTATATTGTGAAAGATAATGTTACGCCGAGTAAATTGATACCCAACATGTCACGCTTCAAAATTGCGCCCGCTCGTGGAATGGCGTCAAACTTGTAGCCTCATAAATTTCCATAAGCGACATTTAAAAAATTCTACAGGTTGCATTTTTTGTGTTACAGATGAGGTCTAGAGCTAGGATTATTGCTCTCGCTCTACCGATCGCGGCGATACCTCACGTGTGGTTTGACTGACGTTTTCATATGCGGGCGCTACTCACGTATGCGCTCGCTTCTGCACACGAGCTCGTCGTGACGGGGTTCTTAAAAACCTTTTTTTTTTCCTTATTTATTTTAATTGATTTTATTTATTTTTACACTGTTTTAAAAAAAAAATGGATCAATTTTATTCCTATTACAAGGAATGTAAACATCCCTTGTAATAGAAAAAAGCATGACAGGTCCTCTTAAATATGAGATCTGGGGTCAAAAAGTCCTCAGATCTCATATATGGACTTAAATGCAACAAAAAATAATAAAAAAAAGTCATTTGAAAAAAATAACATCAAAAAAATATACCTTTAAGAGGTATGGGCGGAAGTGACGTTTTGACGTCGCTTCCGCCCTCCTATGGTATAGAAGAGTGGGGGCCATCTTAGCCTTACTCGTCTCTATACCCAGCTAGGAAGAGGACCCGATTGCCTCTGCCGCTACCGACGGCTCCGGTAAGCGGCGGAGGGCGGCGGGAGGGGGGGTGGCACCTCTCCCGCCGCCGATAGCGGTGATCTCGCGGCGAACCCGCTGCGGAGACCACCGTTATCGTACAGACGACTGGCACCTGAAGAGATGGATATCTTGGTTGTGGCAGCAGCTGCTGCCGTTACTGAGATATCCCTCTTCAAAAATAGGACGCACATCGGCGGGCGCTGGTCGTTAAGTGGTTAACCACTTACGGACCGCCACATGCCAATATATGTCCTAACTTTGAAGAGGAATATCATTGTTATGGCAGCAGCTAGCTGCCATAACCTCGGTATACTCTTCTTCGGCTGGCGATCCAGTTTCTGATAAGCGTGGTCTCTGCGCCGGATTCGCCACAAGATCACCTTTATCGACGGCCCCTCTCCGCTCCGATGCCCTCCGCCGCTTACGTGAGGAGTCGGCAGCGGCGTAGGCGATCGGCTCTTCACCCTTGCTGGGTATGGAGACGAGTGGGGGGAAGATGGCCCCCACTCGTCTCCATAACATCGCAGGGCGGAAGTGACGTCATAACAACACTTACGCCCATAGCTCTTAAAGGGACATTTTTTTTTTTTAAATGTAGCACTAACCCCTGAAGGAGCTGCTAGTTTTATTCAGGCTTACCGTTACCTCTTCTGCTCGCCTCTTCATCTTAGGGAGCCCCGTGTAATGTAGCCTAAATGAAGATATATCAGACACGTGGTCCTTTTTGAAGATTTGTTTAGGGGTAATTCCAAAGAAAGACACAAGACACAGTCCTTCAATAGAGGGTTAGAGGATAAGGGGAGTTCAGGCAACTGGTAATTGCGGGTTAGAGGTATCAGTCAGATCCAGAGGACAAACAGCTCCACAGACTGGATCCAGCAGTCACCGGATAGGCCCCTCTCACTTGACCTAGCAGCCGATGAAATGCTAAACAAAGTCTCTGCCACAGACTTGTTAATTAAACTTAGTGGTTCTTGAAAGTAAATGTGCAACAAAGTCTCTGCCACAGACTTGTTAACCAGACTTAGAGATTCTTGAGAGTTTTTAGGAAGAACTACCATACAGTTTGACCAGATTCTTTCAGCTGACCCGACGATACTGTAAGGATATTGATCCGGGATGCGTCCTCAAACTGAGTTTCCAGGCTCCTCCAGAGATAACAGCCTTGCGCTCGGTCCTCCACTGGAAAAGTCCTCCCCTGGATCCTTCAGCTTTCCTCGGCTTCTCCCCGCAGGTGAGGCAGCACAGGACCACCCCTGGATCTGTAGGCCCCAAGACATTCCTGGGCCTACACTCTCAGTTGCAAAGCCTTAGGTCAGCAGGCCCCGAGGTGCAAGACCATGTGACACAGACCCCAGGCCAGGAGGGCCCTGGGGTTGGGATCACGGACCCCAAAAAACGAACCCAGAAAAATGGCGTCGGTACTTTAAATACCCTCTGCCAGAATGCACAGCAGGGAAACCACACCCACTGAACCATTTCTGCGCAAGAGGCGATATTCAATGCATTCAGCCTGCTGCTGTTCCATACCCACTGAGAGTGACAGCGACACCTACGGTCAGGTGGAAATCAATGCAACCCAACTAGACTGGTACAGAAACCAGAACTTTTAGAGAAATTATTCTGAGCCAAACTACAGGTTCAGATAATTAAAATTTGAAAAAAAACAATAGTGTCTGCTCATCAGGAACATTTAGGCTGGGTTCACACCGATGCGGCAGCGAGAATCGGATGTGATTCGCACCGCACTGCAGTGCAAATCACATCCGATCTCTGTGCGATGCGAGTTCAGCCATACAGATAGTATGGCTGAATTCGCATCGCACCCGCCGCAAACTCGCACGGGACCCTTTTTTTGGTCCGCAGCAGAATCGGATCGCATGGGTTTTCACACCATGCGATCCGATTCCTGTCCGAGTTTGCAGATCGCACTGCTATATGCGGACTGATCTGGGGGTGTCATTAACATTTCACTGACACTCCCAGCAGTCCGCATAGGGCAGTGTTAACTGCCGGCGGGAGGCATGCGATGCGGGAAAACGCCGCGGATTCGCGGCGTTCCCGCATCGCTCCGGTGTGAACCCAGCCTTAAATGACAATTTATTTTTATTTTTTATTGCATTTAAAGCGGGATTGCACTGTGGAAAAAAATATTAAAAGCCAGCAGCTACAAATACTGCAGCTGCTGACTTTTAATAAATGGACACTCACCTGTCCCGGGCTTCAGCGATGCCGGCAGCCAAGGCCGATCGATCGCTCGGCTCTCGGCTGCTGCCGTCACCATTCTAGGTGAGGGAATCAGGAAGTCAAGCGCTGCGGCTTCACTTCCCGGTTCCCTACTGCGCATGCGCAATAGGAATTGTCCGCGCTGTCTCTGGGACCCGTGTGTGTCCCAGCAGACAGCGCGCAGGGACAGGAAGAGGCATAGACTCCCGTGGGAGTCTATGCCCGGAAGTGGGTGTAAATACCTGTCTTTGACAGGTATCTGCACCCCCCTCCCCCCTGAAAGGTGCCAATTGTGACACCGGAGGGGGGGAGGGTTCCGATCAGTGGAAGTTCCACTTTAGGGTGGAACCCTACTTTAAGTGTAAATATGAGATCTGAGTTATTTTTGACCCCAGATCTCATATTTAAGAGGTCCTGTCATGCTTTTTTTCTATTACAATGTCTACATTCCTTGTAATAGGAATAAAAGTGATACAATTTTTGTTTTTTTTAAACAGTGTAAAAATAAAGGGTAAAATAAATAAGATTTTTATTTTTTTTTAAACGCGCTCAATCTTTAACTCCAATCATGCAACCTGTAGAATTTTTTATACGTCGCCTATGGAGATTTTTAAGGGTAAATGTTTGTCCCCATTCCAAAAGCGGGCGCAATTTTGAAGCGTGACATGTTGGGTATCAATTTAATCGGCGTAACATTAATTTTTACGATATAAAAAAAATTGGGCTAACTTTACTGTTGTCTTATTTCTTAATTCAAAAAAGTGGATTCGCCCCCAAAAAAATTCGCTTGTAAGTCCACTGCGTAAATACGGTGCGACAGAAAAAGTATTACAACGACTGCCATTTTATTCTCTAGGGTGTTAGAAAAGCAAAAAAAATGTTTTTAACTTGTAAACAACACATCTCAAAAAGAAGCTGGGTCCTTAAAGAGGAGGGCCGTTTAAAAAAAAAATAAAAAAAGTCAGCAGCTGCAAACACTGCAGCTGCTGACTTAATAAACACACTTACCTGTCCAGGGCGCCCGCGATGTCGGCCGCCCGAGGCCGACCCGTCCCTCGGCTCTCGGGTCCCGGCGCCGCCATTCCCCCTAAGGGAAACAGGCAGTGGAGCCTTATGGCTTCACTGCCCGTTTCCTACTGCGCATGCGCGAGTCCCGCAGCACACACAGTTCCCAGAACACAGCGCGACCCATTACCCAGAAGACGCCGCGACGAGGAGAGAAGACAGAAGATCTCCGCGGAGGAGGAAGAGGAAGATTAGGATTATGTGCCTAGCAACAGGCATTTCTGGTAAGTAAAAAAGAAAAAAAAATGTTTTTCATTTTTTTTTTTTAGATTTTTTTGTAATTTTTAATATTTTTTTTGTTTTCAGGGTGGCCCTCCACTTTAAGTGGTTAAATCTATATATGTGTGCACTATAATGTATTTTGTACTGTTTATTGGTCTTATAGCAGCACCATCTTGAATATAAACACATTTTTAGGGCGTGCCTCCCAAGTGTGTCGTTTGTAACCTGGGTATGAGGGCGCATGATACAAGACGACTGGTTAAGAGGGCAAGAACACTCTTTTCAATTACTTCTTTCAACGCATCAGATGAGGGTGGAAAATGATTTGCAATGAACAAAAAATGCTGCAGGCTACTGTGGCATATTGTACTATGGAAACAAGATGTTCTGTGATCCTGTCACATGAATTGTCTATTTGCAATATCACAGGACCATGGGGACTCCGTCTAATTGCATTCTGTTGAAAAAGCTGTCTGCATCACATTTTGAGGAAATTACTGAACGTTAATTTAGCTTTGTTTAAAAAATAAAAATAAACTCTTCAAAATACTATACTAACTGTATCCAAAAGCAACAAAAAACAGCCAGCAGAATTATCTGGTGAGATGTTAAGGTTATGTGTAGGAACCCCACCCAATGCTATTGTGTGCCTAATTAAATTGAATGTGTTTTGCAGCCCTAGCTCTGGTTACATAAATCTAGGCTCTGCTGGCTTCCCTAAACTCAGTGGGTTGATTGCTTCTGCCTGTTACTGTAAAAGGGATTCCAGTAATCAGAGGGGAAGGACATTCAGTGAGTTCTGAATATGTATCTGACCCAACCAATCTCTGAGTTTGTTGTATGGTTTGGGAAGAGGATAAATATTTGGGGCACCTTTCCAGGGTGTTCTGTCCCACAAGGCTTTTGCTGGAGAATATGCGTGTCTAGAACAGAGGTGTCAAACTCAATTTTATTATGGGCGGAATTAGCATTATTGTTGCCCTCAAAGGACCCGTTGTATCTGTAAGACTAGATGTCCAGATCACCCCACCCCCCTTACATCAAATGTCAAGAGTTCCCCACTCTCCATTGCATTACAGTGCACCCCCAGACAGATCTTGATCTGATGTTTAGGCAGGGCTTCTATCAAATTTAGCTGCCTTGGCCAAATGATAGGAGATCATTTGATTTCCCCCTAATTCTGGACTTGCTGCTCTTCTCTCTTCTGTCACTAGGTGGCATTGTAGTTGGTGACATTGGATAGGACAAGGGAATAGCAAGGACAGACTAGGAATGAATGGGGTGTCTCAGCCAATGGGCATGGATTTTCCTGGGCCCCTTTGCCTGCTGGGAGAGCCTATTTATTTGGCTGGAGTCAGGTGATCTCTGTTCTGTGCCATCCCGATGACTGTCTGGGTGGACGTGTGTGTGTGTATTGTCCCAGGCTGCAAGGTCAAAAATCTGAGGTCTATCCCAGGGACATCTGGCTGCTAGGCTGTCTGAGGGCCTATCCAGAAGCAGGAAAAGCAGCGTAGGGTTGGGACTGTGGGCTTGTAGTCAGACCAGTTACGGTTCCGCTGGCCGGAGAACCAGTTAGGGTCGGAGGTGGAGGAGAAGCTGTTGCCACTAAGGGACCATCCACCTTGTTACCAGAGACCACTGTGAGTGGGCTGAGGCCAGTACCAGAGCAGACTTCTCACCAGCTGGGGATGGTGAAGAGTGGGAAAACTTCAGCGAGTCCCAAGTCATGGACTCAGTGGGACAGCAGAGGTGACGCTTGTGGAGCATCAGTGAGTGCCAAGCCAGGGACCTAACGTGTCAGCGGGGGTGAAGTTTGAAGAAAATATAACTGTGTGCTAAAGCAAAAGAGCTCAGGGGATCTAGTGGCTAGTGGATCTGAAGTCTAGTGAGAGAGACTGGGAGCTCATTGAGTGAAGACTCACAGCAAGTAAGTGGGAGTAAGCTGAGAACTGTTTGTGTTGCAAATAGTTGGATACCATTACAGTTAGTAACTTCTAAAAGACTGTTGCCATAGGATACAGCATCCAGAAGTGGTGTACGGCTGGAGGCCTTCACCAGTATAGCTGTCTGCCTATAGAAGTCTCGGAGTCTGACAATTATCTTTGCATCTACCTAAGGGTGTCCTGGCCCTCTCTCCCACAATTCTGTTTAAGAGAAAATAAATCTCTTTGCATTCAAAAAGTGTCTGGCGCCCACCTGTTCATTTTGCGGAACACTCACCATGCCCTGTAACCCACTGAAAGATTTCAGCTCTCCCTAACTCTGGAGGTAACTATTAGGTCTAAAAGGGGCTCGGGACATGCTACACATGTGTATGTAGTACAGTTAGTCAACATTTTTAGGGTTAAAACAGGAAGCATGAAGGCAACATACCATCTCCTCACCTCCTGTCAAGTGCCCTCTGAAAAGCAATCTGCTGAAGGTCACTTTTAAGAGGGGCAGCAATAATAGCCACATGTCTGATCGAGCTATTAGAAGGTCAAAAGCCAAATGTATTAGAGAGAGATGCACCCAAAAATGAAACTTCTGCTTTTCGGAATCCTCCCCTCTCCGGTGTCACATTTGGCACGTTTCAGTCTAATACAAGTATTTTGCTCCCACTTCCAGCATAGATGGCTGAGCCACCCATGGGTATCTACGCCACTTCCGGTGCCTTCTCCGTCCCCCCCGCTGTCTTGTGGGAGACACACAGGTCCCAGAAGACAGCAGGGACCAGTGGGATTGCACAGCACCAGTCGCTCATGCACAGTAGGGAACCAGGAAGTGAAGCCTTACTTACCGAAGATGGCGGCGGCAGCATCCAAGAGCCAAGGGACGAGTCGGCTTCAGGTGCTGACATCGTGGGCACCCTGGACAGGTAAGTGTCCTTATTTTACAAGTCAGCAGCTGCAGTATTTGTAGCTGCTGACTTTAAAAAAAAAATAGGTGGAACTTCGCTTTAAGGAGACTGCGATTGCTCCTTCAGGATCATAGATCTGTCTGGTGGCTCTCACAGGGCCAGCAATTACCAAGTGGCTCTTAATGGGCCTACTACTTTTTTCAGAATATCTGTCCTATTTGGGTTATCCTGGACCCCTGAAGTCTCTCTCCTAGAATTGAGTTCAGCAATAAAAGCTAAAAATAAAAAAGCTAAAGTGACTGGCACCCAATTAATTTTTCTGCCCACAATATACTATACATATCTCCCAACTTTTTTAGATGGGAATGAGGGACACCTACTAGAAAACGTACTTAGGCATAGGACACACACCAACAAATATTCGCTGTCGTAAGACTGATCCTCCTCTCGGCCAATCAGGAAGCGGGTTTTAACACTGGTCACCTGATTGGAGGACTCGGAGCCGAGCCACTGCACTACGCTACCAGCCACCCACCACGATGGGGCAAGTGCCGGACTGATCGACAAACAGCGGGGGGTTGTTTGCCCCCCCAAAAAAAAAGAAACACCAGCTGCCACTGGTCCTGGTCCCATTCTGCCCCTCAAGACATATGCTGTTGGCACATCTGAGACCTGCTCCGCAACACAGTGCCGTTACATAACGTGAGTATCCCCAGTTGGGTGGTTTCCCTGTGGGTTTGTTGTGAATTACCGGATTCTACATTAATACAAGTTCTGTTCTCTGCTACTGGATTCAGAGATTTTACTACCGCTGCACCTCCCCACACACAGGCTGTGCTCCCCTTTAAAAAGAAAAAAACATTTTCTTGGGAATTTGCTAAAGGGGAGAGTAAAGCCTCGTACACACGGTTCAATTGTTGGCAGGGGATTGTCTGTTGACAGACTATTGTCCTAAAATCTTACCGTTAGTATGCTCCTTTTGACAATTGTTGTCCAGCTTTCAGCCAACAAATGTTGGATGGCAGGTTGGTAAATTTTCGGCACGCAACGTTCTGTTGTCTGATTTTCGTATGGTTGTTACACAAGTCCGTCACACAAAAGTTGAAAGTACAAACACGTATGCTCGGAATCAGTGCTCACCAAACACAAAATTAGCAGAAGGGGCCCAAAGGGTGGTGCTCGAGAGCTGAAATTCCTCGTAGTACGTCACTACGTTCGTGTTTGTTGTACAATTGTGCACAGTTAGTATGCAAGACAAGATCCTGGCACACGCCCTTAAGCCAAAAATCAGACAATCGTTTGGCCAACAATCATACCGTGTGTACGTGGCTTAAGATGGATAAAAGTAGAAAAAGTAAATGAAGACACGCTTGTAGTTTATGTCAGTGTGCGCCTGGGGTCAAGGGATGCCCCAAAAACACATCAAAAGCTTCTTATAATCCAGAATCGCTATTTATACATTTCACTTCAACATTTGACTCTATCCATCATCCACCCCTTTCCCCAAATAACACTTTTGAAATCTGTATAGAAAAAAAATATGCTTAAAATAGTGCGGCTTTAGCATTTCTGCAGCTTAAAATCAGCAAGCAAGCTATCCTTGTACTTGTAGTGCCTTTGCACTATGCATATTCCTTAGCCATGTATTGAAAACCATCTGAAATGAACTCATGTCCTGCCCTATCCACAAATATAGACACTGCAGCTAACATAACCTTTTTGCAGGAGAGACATTAGTAATTCCCTGCCTGATGGCTTTTCATGGCTAGTCCCTGCTTGGGTTTCGGCCAGCTTCTGCAGTTGCTCTTAGTTAAGCATCCTGCCACTCCCACGGATTCCTCTGACTGCCCACAAAAATTTGTAGCTCAGAGCAGATCAGAAATTATACATGAGCCAGCAGTAACAGAAGCGCCTTCTTTGTCAGAAAAATCAAATGCATCAATTGAACCTTTTCTGCACAAAAGGCATACAAATTTAACTTTTTTTGATGCTAAAGTTTTAAACAGTCATTGTTGCTCAGGCTCAGCATCTACTTCATGGATGTCTGACACAGATCAGCCCCTGCTGCAGCCTCCCAGTGTGACTTGATATGAGCTCAAAAACTGTAGCCGCTGACTTAATAAACAGACACTTACCTGTACCAGGATCCAATGCTGTGCTCCTCCAGAGGGGCGCCTGCATCTTAACTGTGGGGGCAATGCACTAGGCCAGTGATGGCGAACCTTGGCACTCCAGCTGTTTTGGAACTACATTTCCCATGATGCTCCTGCACTCTGCAGTGTAGTGGAGCATCATGGGAAACGTAGTTTCAAAACATCTGGGGTGCCAAGGTTCGCCATCACTGCACTAGGCGTTTGCACCCTCTGTGTGTTCTTTTACAAGTCCATTTACACCCGCTGGTCCCTAGGAATGTATGGACATGGACCTTCCAATCAGATCCGCCTGAGAAACTGATAGGCGGACCTGGTCGGATTGCCCATGTGAAAGGGCCCGCAGCACAGAGATGCTTAGGTCTAGAATTCTATTGGTTGTATTTAGATCAGATTATAAAATTCACTTGATAACCTACAATTCTTAAGCTGTCTATACAGTAGAAGATTTTCAAACAAAATTTTAAAGTTGGTACGAAAATTCTTTGTACATCTGAGGTTTGCTTTTAAAGCGGAGCTCCACCCAAAAGGGGAAGCTCCCCTTGTCTGCCTCCTCCCACCTCAGGTGCCACATTTTGCACCTTGTGGGGGGGGGGGAATCGGGTACCTGATTTTAAAAGGTGCTTGCCCCCACTTCCTGCTGACCTTCCCACAGTGAACTCAGGAAGTTCGGCCCTTGCCGCACCCGGCCCATTGTGAAAGCGCAGCGCAAGTGCAGTAGGAAACCTGCTGTTGAAGCCCTTTCCCTTAGGGCCGGTTCACACTGCGACGCGAGGCGAGGCGACACGGCTCGCCTCGCCTCGCTCCCGCAAGTCGCCCCCATTCTGTACAATGGAACCGTTCTGAGAGGAGCGACTCGAGTCGCTCCGACTCAGAAAAAAGGTTCCTGTACTACTTTGGGGCGACTTCGGGGGCGACTTGCATTGACTTCTATACAGAAGTCCTCTGCAAGTCGCCGCTGAGGTCCGTGCAGGTCGCGGCGAGGCAAGTCGGAGACGCCTCGCCGCGCATCGCTGTGTGAACCGGCCCTTAACCAAGATGGCAGCATCAGCACCCGAGAGCAGATTAAAGAATCAGTTTGGGTGAGGACACCATAAGCTGCACAGGAAAGTGCCCTAATAGTAATGCCCCGTACACACAAGCGGAATTTCCGTCTGAATTCCGCTCAAGCTTGTCTTGCATACACACAGGCGAAATTTATGATCGTGTGTACAGGGTATAAGAGTCGGCAGCTACATTATTTATAGCTGCTGACTTTTAATTGGTGGGGGATTGGAGTTCCTCTTTAACCACTTGCCGCCCGCCTTCTGCATATTTACTGCAAGGTGGCTGGGCTGCACAAACTACATACCTGTACATCGAGCTGTGCATGTGGTACTGCGGGTGCACGCCCATCACGGGAGCTTGCCCACAGGATTGGGTCACTCGATGTCTGCCGGCCACCTACAACCGCGAATCCTCGTTCTGACAGAGAGAGATCAGCTGTTCCTGGTGATCAGGAACAACGTTCTCTCTCTACTCCCAGTCAGTCCCTCTCCCTGACATTTAGAAACACCGCCCTGGAGAACACTTAACCCCTTGATCACCCCCTAGTGTTAACCCTTTTCCTGCAAAAGCCATTTATACAGTAACCAGTTCATTTTTTAGCACTGATCACCGTATTGGTGTCACTGGTCATCAAAAAGTGTCACTTGGGGTCAGATTTGTCCGCCGCAATGTCGCAGTCCCACTAAGAATCGCTGATCCCTGCCATTAGTAGCAAAAACAATTAAAAAAGTAAAAAGTCCCTAAATCTTTCCCCTATTTTTTAGAGGCTATATCTTTTGCACAAACCAATCAATATATGCTTATTGCAATATTTTTACCAAAAATATGTAGCAGAATACATATTGGCCTAAAGTGATGAATAAATTCGTTTTTTTTCAACTTTTTTTGTTTATAGCGCAAAAAATAAAATGTGCATAAGGTTTTCCCATACCACCAAAAGAAAGCTCTATTTGTGGGAAAAAAGAACATTAGCTTTGTTTGGGTAGAAGGTCGTACAACTGCGCAATTGTCAGTTAAAGCGCCGCAGTGCCGTATCGCAAAAAATGGCCTGGTCATTAAGGGGGCTGAAGTGGTTAACATTAAATTTTGAAATTAATGTAATTTCCTAAACAAAAACCACATGCAAATTGTTCACTTAAAAATATTACATCCTGCTCCTGCAAATTATCTCATTGCTGTGGTCGAAAACAAATGACGATGATGACCCCACTAACGACTAGAAAATTGAACGAACGTTGTTAAAATGATAAATTTCAAGCAAAATTCTACTAGTGTATAGCCAGCTTAAAGCGTAACTTCACCCAAAAGGGGAAGTTCCACTTGTTTGCATCCTACCCTCCTCCCCATTTAGCACTTTTTGTGGGGGAGTGGGTACCTGGTTTTGACAAGTACCCACTCCAACTTCCAGCCAGATTGCTGGGCGATCTGTGCAGAAGTTTGCCCCCCCCCCCCCCCCCCCCACCAACAGCTTTCTTGGGACACGTCCCAGGTCTCAGAAGACTGCGGGACCATTCACAAAGTGCAGCGTGGCTACCGCATGCGCAGTGGGAAACCGGCTGTGAAGCCGGAAGGCTTCACTGCCGATTTCCTTTACTTAAGATGCCTGCAGCAGAAGCCGATTGAAGAATTGGCTCAGATTAGGACATTGCTGGATCCCTGGACAGGTAAGTGTCCTTATATTAAAAACCAGCAGCTACAGTATTTTTTGGGGAGAGACTGGAGCTCCTGTTTCAGTTACAACTGTATCTTAAAGTGGAACTAAAGTCAGAAATACTTACCTATTCTCTAATAGTGACAACTGTGAGTTCCCTCACCAACATCTTCTTACCAGCTCCTTCTAGATGATGGTCTTCAGCAGTCTTGATTGGCTAGTATGGGATGACGTTTCATTCTTTTTGGCACTGTGCCAAAAAAATAGAGAGGGTTGCGAACAGCCAAGTAAGCGCATTTTCTTGCAGAAGAGGCATTGGGGTTGCTTTATTAAATGCAAATAGACTGTGCACTTTGGAAGTGAAGTTGCACTTATTTTCTCCTAGAGCTTAGTGAATGTGGTGAAGCTTCACTTTGTAAATACCCAATCAGGTGCAAGAAAAATAAACAGCATTTTCGCTTGCACATGATTGGATGGTGGAAATCAGCAGAGCTTCACTACATTCACTAAACCTCGGGGAAAATTGGTGCAACTGCACTTGCAACGTGCACAGTTTATTTGCCTTTAGTAAACCAACCCCAGTGCATGTCTCTTATGCAATAGTAAGTGCTCGTAATTTTTATTTTTTTTTGTACTCCACTTACCGTTACCTGTATATACCTTAGCAATTAAACGGGTTGTCAACAATAGATCAATTAATCCTATGTGAAGAAATCAATTGAAAAATAAAATGATCATTTATCAAAGAACGTATGGCTACCATTCGAAAAGCAGTCCTTGTGTTTTCAGAGATCAGCTATTTCACAGTTCTTTACTACATTGAGTATTCAGCGTACTTGGCACTCAGAAGTCGCAAATAATTATTTTACACTTCTTTTAATAATGTGGTTGATAATGGAATTCAAATGATTATTCTGTGTTTAGAAGTCTCTACAGAACCCAAATCCCTCCTACACTTATCTCACCCACAAACCCTCTCCAGTCCCTACCTGACCTACTTCCATCTCTCCTGCAATCCTCTACTGTGAATCAAAAGGCCTCCTGGGGAGGTCTCATTTTAGAACTCTCTTTTAAGATGAAATCCCTGAAATGCTTTTCATCAAGCAGATGCGGAGTAATACATAATTGAAGCCTTGCTGTTCTCTTGTGTTCATTTTAGAGCAGGAAAGGATTGGAACCTCTGTCAGGTTTCTATAGCCGAGTGCCCCTACTGAGGTCATTTCCTTTGTTCCCGTTCTGTGTGACAATGGAGTTGATTTACTTAAACTGGAGAGTGCAAAATCTGGTGTAGCTGTGCATGGTAGCTAATCAGCTTCTAACTTCAGCTTGCTCAATTAACCACTTGCCAACTGCAGTCATCAGCAGTATACAGCAGTCTTGTGACTTCTATCAGTGTCTGGTTAAAGCTTGTAGGAGGAGTCTTCATTCTCTTCTGACTGTCCTATGAGGCTGCAGGACCCCTGACCCTCTGTTTGGACAGTGCTGATTGGCTCTGTGCTGATCACATGCACTCTCTCAAGAAAAAACAACAACTCTCTAGTAATATACACCAAACTGAGCACGAGCAGCTTGCCCCCAAGGCTCTGTTCCATCAGGTGATTAATTGGGGACAATGGAAGAGGAGGATCAGAGAAGACAGTGTCAAATAGCCTTTTTTACACGATGCATAGGATTAACCCCTTAGATTCCACAATGAGTATAACACCTCATACACACGATCGGACTTTGAACAAACTTTCCCATGGATTTTTGAACAAAGGGCGTTGGCCGTGAACTTGTATTGCATACACACGGCAGGTCTTTTTCAGCCAACTTTCACCAAATCATGTGGTTTTTATGCTCTTTACTGCCACTTTTGGTCAACTTCTGTATTGTTTTTTGATCTTTTGCATTGGTTCTGAGCATACGTGATTGTACTTTGTACAAAAGTCCTATGGTTTTCTGTACACATGATTTGACTTTGCTCCATCGGACTTTTGTTGCCGGAAAGTTTGTCTGTTCGCACAGCCAACACAAATCCGATGCGCGTACACACGGACAGATGTTGCCTTAAAACAGCTAATTTGCATGTCTGTTGTCAAAATGTCTGATCGTGTGTATGAGTCTTAAAAAAGCGTGCTTTACGGCATATACACACTGATTTTACTTTTGTGGGTTTAATAACACTTTAACTTTTTTTTTCCTTATAAACTAGCAGACATGTTTCTTTTGGGGGGGGGGGGTATGATTTTTCTTTTTGGTGACAGGTTCACTTTAATGAGACATCTATGGTCTAAAAAAATCCGACATGTCTCCCCTGTGCTCCACTGAATGTAATGCAATGATGGCCAGGGAAACTCTCAAGAGGGACCCGGAAGTGACGTCAGGAGTCACTTCTGGGTCAACAAGTAGAAGGGGAGCAGAGCAGATGGGTGTCCACTTTCCTCCCTCCCCTCTACCTGAGACTGGAGGAATAGTCTGCAGGAGCCTTTGCATTATACCTGTTATGAGCTGATTGCAGTTGCAATACTTTGCAGGCTAAAATGCAAAAAAATAAAAATAATACATGCACATTTTTTTTTTTTTTTTTTTTTTTATACAAAAGGTTGAACTTGAATATGCCTTTAAGCCCATTAAAGCTCTTAAGATGTGTTATTAGCAAGACTTGTATAGACGGGTACAGGAATACTACAAAATGACACAGTGTTTGATCTACTTTATGATTACTATTTGTAATAAACCAATATAAATAGACTATATTTTACAGCAATCATACACTGGATAATGCAGCAGAAGTTTATCACCGCCATTTGAATTTCCAAAACATAACAAGAATTCATGCGAAGTAAGAATATGTAAAGGGCAGGAGTTCAGCAATACATTCAATCATAGCTATGCAACCTATAAAAAGGTACCCTGATATACTCTCTACCAGTCTGAAATAAAATATAATGAAAATGAAAATAAAAAATATATACAAAAGAAAAGTATATGTCTGGTGCTAAATTGTCAGAAAGATGCTACCTGTACTTTGCAAAGATGCTTAAATACTTTCTCCACCAACAAAAATATAAAAAGATATTTTTTCATATTTAAATCTAACAGAAGTGTGGGCTTCCTGGGTTAAATCTATGTTTATATAAGTCCTATGTTAATAATTAAAGCTTTGGTATATACTCTAAAAGGAGGTCCAATCACATAGCTGCGTCTAGGATTTCTTGAAGTGCTTAGAGTTATAGTGCGCCCTCATGTCTTTTCGCAAGTTAAATTTTGCACCGCAAACTCCGCAAGTATAGAGGTGGGTGTCCATATGCTGCTCTAGCTGGTCATTACTTGGGAAAATCTGAAAGCACACCTGACATATAGTTTCTCCAGCCGCTAAATGGGATATCATGTGGCGTACGTGATCGTGTTTACGAAAATTTCCCTGGTCGCAAAGTGAGCAAACGTATCTAGCCATGCCAGTGTGCATGTCATTATGTAACCTTAGCTGCCGCTCCCTTAAAAACTGCTTCCCACAGGTTTGGCATGAAAACTGCTTTTCCTTGGTGTGCACGGTATAATGTTCCCGTAAGTGACAACGTTGGTAGAAGCCTTTGCCACAGATGTCACAGAAGTGTTTTCTCCGATGGTCCCGATCATTGTCTTCAGAAACTGAACTCCTGTAGACGTCATGCTCCATACACTGGGACACGTGTTCCACTACCTGGTTTTCAGACTCAAAACGTTGGCCACAATTAGGACAACGATAAGGGCAGGAGGAATGTTTATAGACCTGTTTTGGTGTACTAACAGTGCCCTCGTTTAGGTCATCCCACATGTCTACTAATACCTCTCCAACTGCAGAGGACTCTTCCATGCCATCTCCAAAGTGAACTCTGTCATCCATGTTCCTCTCGTGATTCTCAAAAGCCTCCTGGGGTTCCCCACATCTCTGAGCGTGCTCTTGCAACTGTCTACCTTTCACCAGAATTTGGCCACACTTACCGCACGCACATATATTTTCTATATGCTTGGCTAGGTAATGAGATGAGAGGTCCTGCTCATTAAGAGTCAAACCACAAAGTTCACACGATATCTCTGATGTACGCTCAGTGGCGTTACTTATTTTCCTACTTGAGCATCTCAAATTTTTTCTATAGCCGGCAAACATCATCTGGGAGTTCATAGCCATGTTATCATTCCTTTGGTTACATGGTATACCAATGTAGTAAGCTCCTTCATCAGCTTCATCATCTAAATCATCAATATCAGAAGATTCCAAATAATCTTTGTCAGAGATCTTTACAATATTGATGTCATCCATTTCTGCCAAGGAATTCTCATCAGATTCGATTTTGATGATAACTGGGTTTTTCTTGGTAGTGTCTATCGTGTCGCTCTTCATCTGGTCCAAGGTGGCTCCAGAGTCTTTAGTACTTTCAGCAGCTTCTTCCATCGGTTGACTAGAGTCCACTTTGTTCACGTTGTCTTGCGAAGGTGAAAACTTTGACACTGGCGATTCGCTTCCGCTCTGGCTCTGCTCATTGTTATTCTGTTCCCTGCCGTGAAAAAAGAGCCTGTTGGTGCAGGTTTGAGCATGCTCATCCAGCAGCTTTTCGCAACTGAATACAAATCCACAACCCTCACAAGTATAGCTACGTCCAAAGCGCCTTGTTCCGCGTTCTCTGGTGTTATGCACTTTTGGTGAAGGTGTCTTTTTGCACAAACTCCTAGTTGGTTGCCGGCTGTGATGCGGCAGATTGTTTTCAACCTGTTTTTCCGGCACCGCGTTTGTCGATAAGGCCGACTCTGAGGTATGTTTTCCTGGTTCCTCGTCAGTCTTTGCCGTGTGTTCTTCATACATACGCACTCCGAAGACCATTTTACTACTTAGACTACTAGATGCAGAAGAGGAACATTTAATGGAGGAATCCATATCCTGTATTTCTTCCAAGCAGTCTGGGATAACATACAGTTGCAGGTAAGTCATGGCATGCTTTAGCTGTTCGAAATTTTCTGGAGCAGTCATTATTTTACCCAGATACATAAACTGCAGGATTAGGTCAAAACAATCCGGACTGATCTTTGTGTTGGTGAGGTTGATTTGCGCCATGCTATGCTGATGATTGATGAACATCATTTTGAAGTAGGAGCTGCAGGCTGCCAGGACCGCCTTGTGAGCTTGGAAGTAGATGTCATTGATCGAGATGCAACAGTCACAGAGAAATCCCCATTCCCTCTGATTGTAGAGTTGCTGCAGTACATAACTACAATGGCTTGATTTACCCATCATCTTGGTTTTCCAACAATACCTTAAAAAAAAAAGAAAGAAAAAGGAAAAACTCTTTATGAAGGGACCAGTACTGAAAAAAGTTTAAAAAAAATACATTTAACCACTTGAAGATCAGGCCTATTCTGACACTTCTCTCCTACGTGTCAAAAGCTGTATTTATTTTGCTATAAAATTACTTAGAACCCCCAATTTTTAGATATTTGTAAGCAGTAGTTTTTCAAATGCACTTTAATGAATTTTTATGCACAAAAACACAATAAAATACCCAATTGTTTGGTAAAATATAAAGACTGGTGTTACGCTGAGTAAATAGATACCAAATATGCCATGCTTTAAAATTGTGCGGTACATGGAATGGTGACAAACTACGTATATTATATAATTCATAGGTGGCGCTTTAAATGCCTGTGCAGGTTACCATTTTAAGATTTGTTTTTTTTTAAGTAAGCACCCCTCATGATAGCAAAAAACGTGCCCTTACTTACCTGCTCTGTGCATTCTTTTTGCACACAGTAGCCCCAATCCTCTTCTTCTGGGGTTCCCTGCCAGCGCTCCAGGCCCCTATTCTTCATCAGGTGCCCTCATGGAAAGGCGCTTTCCCTGGGTGCACCCATGAGGGTTTGCTCCCGAGTCCCGCTGCTGAGTCCATCGACACAGACAGCACCGTCTCCCCTGTCTCCCACTCACATGTCACTGGATTTGATTGACAGCAGAGGGAGCCAATGGCTCTTGCTGCCATCAATCTATCCAATAAGGAGAGAGACAGTGGCTGGAGTCGCTGTGCTCTTGCACATCACTGGACCGGGTCGGCTCAGGTAAAAATAAAAGGGGGGGGGGGTCTAGGGGGAGGTGAAAAACCTTGAGGCTTTACAACCACTTTAAAAGCATGTGATCAAACCAAGATGGATTGTTCTGCCCAAATCGGAAGTGGCAAAATATTCGTTGCTTCTGATCTCTTTGACCATAGAGATAAACAGGAACATTCTGGTCCTGAATCAGGTCTATGATTAGCCGGAAGAACTGCCAGCTTTAGTCCCGGGCTCCCCAGTGGGATGGGAGAGCCCAGAGAGAGGCACTGCTAAAATCACTTTTGCATTTAAAAGAATGGACAGCTCAAATAATATATTTTATATATATATATTTTATATATATATATATATATATATATATATACACACACACATACTCTGAGGTCATGAATGCAGCAGCAGCCATGATCCGATATCATCACACAAACTGCGGTAAAGTACCAGTACATCGTTTGGCGGCAGGTGGTTAAAGGAGAGTAGCCATAACTTTTTGACTACTGACATGGTTAAGTGAACCACATTGATTATCTCATTACAATGGCACCTGAAAGTCGATAAGATATATTAGGCAGCAAGCAAATATGTTGTCCCTGAAGTTGACATGCTGAAAGCAGAAGAAATGGGCATAGCAGTTTGTCGTGTATGGTGCTGCATAGGCACAGACCAATCAGGGTGCTCATGCACAGCCAAAAGCACCTACAATGGGCATGTGAGCATCAGAACTGGAACACGGTAAATGGGTGTCCCCGCTGACCACTCACGCTCTGAAGGTGTGGGATGGAATGTATGAGCATTTGGCTCTGGCGCCTCCGACATCTCCATTGGCGCTGATAGGCGGTTACCCTTGGTTTCCCCCTGGGGAGCAGCTGTTCTTCTTTGGAACCTGGGTGAGCGACGGGGGTCTTCGTTTGGCATGTTTTGTAGAGGATCACACATTAGTTCCACTAACCACCCTCAGGGAACAGATATGGCAGCTTCCCCTTTGATTTCTGGAGGCATTGTCATCTGGCTGCTTTTGCCAACATGCGACATAGAAACTCACAGATTAGGACTACTCTCTGAATTTGAAAACCTATGGGCAACTAACAACCCCCTGCCCCATATGCCCTCAATAAGATGCTAGAGGCACCTAAATCTAGCCCAAAACCCTTTTTTTTGTGAGAATGGGAGTGTGACCCCCCAGTGATTTCACCGAACAATTGCATCATCTGTACCGCCTGAGACACTCTAGTTCCATGAACTCCAAAACACAGGAGAATAACTATAAAACTTTTATCAAGGTGGTATAAGGTACCGTGGTCTATTGCTCAAATGCATCCCTCTGCCTCTGACCTGTGTTGGAGTGGATGTGCCCAGAAGGGAACATTCCTATATATATGGTGGGAGTGTCCAATTTTGAGAGGCACATATCTGATGGCCTCTGTATAGATGTCCCTGCTTCACCAAAACATTTTCTACTCCACATTCCAACCATCCCTGTTTCTTGCTATAAACGTAGTTCTCTCCCTCACCTACTCAATGCTGTCCTACTACTGTCGTACCTAATCAACTGATAAACCTAGAGGCGATTCAGTTCGCATTGTGCGCTATATAAGTATTTCATTCATTCATTCATTCATTCAACCAGGTGTGAACCTCTTGATCACTTTGCATATTTTATACATTCCTGTTATGGACCAATGAGCGGTAGTTAGTTTTACGTCAGTTCATGGTACAAGGTCATATGCCTTAGACAAGCTTTGAGTTATGTAATCACTACTTATCGTTTATAGTTAAGATTGGGGTCCTCCTATTCTCTCCTGGCAGGCGAGAGAGGTCTTGGACAGCTAAGGAAGGAATCCCTGCCTTTGCAATATGTTGACATATCTCATGGTTTCATTTCCAGATCTCCTCGGGCCATGTATGATGACCTTGTTCTATTCTCTTTTTTACTATTATTCCTTTTTGATGTTTTGTCAAATATGCTAAGTAAATAAAGATTATACAAACAAAAAAAAAAAGAACTGGAACGCGGATCAATGGAAGAAAGCGGCCTGGTCTGATGAATCATGTTTTCTTTTACATCATGTGGATAGCTGGCTGCTTGTGTGTCTCTAATGCCGCGTACACACGTAGCCGACTATCCGTCGGACTTCCCGCCGGACTGTCCGTCGGACTTCCCGCCGGACATTCCGAACGGGCTACTTGCCCACACAAGGCACTTTTTCAGCGGACTAATACGGAGTACTAAGTCCGCCGTACTTTTGAAATGAACGGACTCGCCCACACACACGGAGGAAAGTCCGCTCATTTCGTCTCCAGGTAGGTGGGGCCCGCGAAGGAGACGTCGCTGGCCCCGCCACCTGGTATGGACTTAAAGGGGAACCCCAACGCCGAAAAAAAATCGGCATGGGGGTCCCCCCAGGTCCACATCAGACCCTTATCCGAGCACGCTACCCGGCCGGCCAGGAAAGGGGTACCAGGCCGCGTGCCCTCAACATGGGGGGGCACCTTGGGGAAGGGGGGGCCTACCAGTGGCCATCAGTGAAGCCTCATCAGTGCACATCACTTAAGGAGAAAAATGAAATGTTTGCAAAATGATATACCGTATATATAACATGTACCCCAAGTTTAGGAGGGAATTTAAAAGAAAAAAAACTTTTAGGAGGGAAGTTTAAGGAAAACAAAACTTACATTTAAATGCCCATCACTGCAGCCTTATCAGTGTCATTTGCAGCCTTCCATTGCAGCCTTGCATTTAGCCTTGTCAGTCATTTGCAGTCTTGTCTGTGGCTTTGCCATTTAAAAATGGCGCCACCGAGATACAGATACAGATGTCCTGTGTATCTCGGCGGCGCTCGGTAGTTCTCGGCCGCTCTCGGCTATTTCCGGCCACACTCGGCCGTTCTCGGTGGCTTTCGGCTTTCAAAAAGCCACCGAGTGTGGCCGAAAATAGCCGAGAACGGCTGAAGATAGTTGAGAATGGCCGAAAATATCCGGAAGCTGCAGAGAGCAGCAGAAAGGGTTAAAAATAGTGAGGTATCGGAGTATAACACGCACCCCCGATTTCCCCCTGATTTTAGGGGGAAAAAATTGCGTGTTATATGCCGATAAATATGGTAACTATGAAAAAAAATTCTCGGTCTTTTTTTCATTTATTTAGCAAAAAGTAAAAAACCCAGTGGTGATTAAATATTGCCAAATGACAGCTCTATTTGTGTGTACAAAACAATAAAAATTGTGTTTGGGTACAGTGCTGCGTAATTGTCATTCAAAGTGCGACAACGCTGAAAGCTCAAAATTGGCCTGGGCAGGAAGGGGGTGAAAGTGCCCGGTAGTCAAATGGTTAAGAAGGAGACTACGATCTCAGGATGTGGGGTCCTTGGTGACTCACTTGACTTATGCATGCAACATTCACTCCAAAAACAGACCAGACCCACGTGGCTGACCTACGTTGTGAACACTTTGTAGTGCAGCTATTAATGTTAAGGTACCCCATGCCTAAGAAGTACATCCTGGCAAATCGGTATATACACTGAATTTACACATACTTGTGCATCGGTTTAGACTCCACTATGGGTTCTAAGATAGGTCTGACTGTGGGGTGTTCTGTTCAGGTGTGCTTAGACAAGGTGCACTTGGGTTCCCAGTACTGATTGTCTCTTTGATAAGAGTCCCCATATGCAAACAAAAGGCAAAGGCAATGCAAATAAAGTCAAATGATCAGTGTACAAGTACCCTGGAAAAGCACTGTGCAGGTGTGTTATAATGCAAACCGGGAACAGGTTATTTGAACACTAAACAATACAACTCCATTATAGGGGAGGTGTGTGGTTGCAATAAAAGCCCCTGCTTGGTATATCCTCCTAGGCATAGGCTTCTTCCAAACAGTCGGCAGGCTAGGAAAGGTGATCGGGGGTGGAATCACTTTTCAAATCCCTAGAGCTGGGCTTTATGCAGACAAGAGGAATTATTGCTGCCTCCTGAAAGCCTGCTGATCAATCCCAATGAGGATTTTACATTGATATGCCCTTGTGCGAACTCCGGGGTGTGTTTGGACATGGCTGCAGCATGATCCCTCCGACATGAACTACTTACCAAACTGGAGAAATATTTGACATTTTTGCATACGTTAAGATCTGTATATTTTGCTGGAAATTACTGTACACTCCCAAAAATGATATATTTTCTGAAAGCAGAGACCCTGGAGAATAAAACGGTGGTTGTTACAACTTTTTATGTTGCACTACATTTGCGCAGTTATTTCTCAAATGCATTTTTAGGAACAAATGTACTAAAGGGAATTGCAGTGCAAACAGTGGGGCTGAGTTTACTAAAACTGGAGAGTGAAAATCGGGTGCAGCTTTGCATAGAAACCAATCGGCTTCCAGTTTTATTTTCTCAAAGCTAACCACTTGCCAACAAGCTCACGCCAATTTGCGTAGACATAGGGGCACGTACAGGCAGTTTAACATACCTGTACGTTGCCCTTTAAGAATCGGTTTGCGGGCGCAAGCGACCTCCGTGAGCGTGATCGCAGGTCCCGTGGACTCGATGTCTGCAGGGATACTCGCGATCGTCTCAAGGAGGGGAAGATAGGGGAAATGCTAATGTAAACAAGCATCTCCCCATTCTGCCTAGTGACAGGACACTGATCACAGCTCCCTGTAATCGGGAGTGATGACCAGTGTCGTGTCACACATAGCCCCTCACAGTTAGAATCACTCCCTAGGACAGTGATATGCAATTAGCGGATCTCCAGCTGTTGCAGAACTACAAGTCCCATGAGGCATAGCAAGACTCTGACAGCCACAAGCATGACACTCAGAGGCAGAGGCATGATGGGACTTGTAGTTTTGCAACAGCTGGAGGTCCGCTAATTGCATATCCCTGCCCTAGGACATACTTAACTCTTACAGCGCCAGCTAGTGGTTAACCCCTTCACTGCCAGTCACATTTACACAGTAATCAATGCATTTTTAATCACACTGATCGCTATGTGAATGGTGTCAAAATAGAGCCAAAGGTGTCCGATCTGTCCGCCAAAATGTCGCAGTCACAATAAAAATCGCTGATCGCTACCATTACTAGTAAAAAAAAAAAAAAAAAAAAAAAAAAGGATTAATAAAAATGCCATAAAACTATCCCCTATTTTGTAGACGCTATAACTTTTGTGCAAACCAATCAATAAACGCTTATTGTGATTTTATATATACTACATATAATACAATCGGCCTAAACAAAGGAATTTTTTTTTTATACAATTATCATAGCAAAAATTAAAAAAGAATGCACTTTTTTCAAAATTAAAGCTATTTTTTTGTTTATAGTGCAAAAAAATGAGAAAGCTCTATTTGTGTGGAAAAAAAGATGTCAATTTTGTTTGGGAGCCATGTCGAATGACCGCGCAATTGTCAGTTAAAGCGAGGCAGTGCCAAAACGCAAAAAACACTGGTATTTTGTCAACCAAATGGTCCGGGGCTTAAGTAGTTAAAGGGTAAGTTCACCTTTACAGAAAATCTGTAAGGTGAACTTACACTGGACCCTCCGTCCCACGATCACCTGCTGTGACACATTTGGTCACCGCTTCACCAGTCCGGGGATTTGAAATCCTGACAGCTTAACCTACTAAAAGTACCTCATAAAGGCACGTATAGGAGACATTCTAATTGGTCGGCGCCATCACATGGACAGCGCTGACCAATCAGAACCCGTCTAGCCTGGGATATTTCCCCCACACACAGATGCCCCCACCCCCCCTCTATACGTCACACTGATGCCCCCCCCCTCCTGTATATATACCACACTGACATCCCCCCTCCTGTGTATATACCACACTGACGTCCCCCCCCTCCTGTGTATATACCACACTGACGTCCCCCCCCTCCTGTGTATATACCACACTGACGTCCCCCCTCCTGTGTATATACCACATTGACGCCCCCCCCTCCAGTGTATATACCACATTGACGCCCCCCCTCCAGTGTATATACCACATTGACGCCCCCCCTCCAGTGTATATACCACATTGACGCCCCCCCCCCTCCAGTGTATATACCACATTGACGCCCCCCCCCTCCAGTGTATATACCACATTGACGCCCCCCCCTCCAGTGTATATACCACATTGACGCCCCCCCCCCTACAGTGTATATACCACATTGATGCCCCCCCCCCCTACAGTGTATATACCACACTGATGCCCCCCCTCCTGTGTATATACCACACTGATGCCCCCCCTCCTGTGTATATACCACACTGATGCCCCCCCTCCTGTGTATATACCACACTGATGCCCCCCCCTCCTGTGTATATACCACACTGATGCCCCCCCCTCCTGTGTATATACCACACTGATGCCCCCCCTCCTGTGTATATACCACACTGATGCCCCCCCTCCTGTGTATATACCACACTGATGCCCCCCCTCCTGTGTATATACCACACTGATGCCCCCCCCTCCTGTGTATATACCACACTGATGCCCCCCCCTCCTGTGTATATAGCACACTGATGTCCCACCTCCTGTGTATATACCACACTGATGCCCCACCTCCTGTGTATATACCACACTGATGCCCCCACCTCCTGTGTATATACCACACTGATGCCCCCACCTCCTGTGTATATACCACACTGATGCCCCCACCTCCTGTGTATATACCACACTGATGCCCCCACCTCCTGTGTATATACCACACTGATGCCCCCACCTCCTGTGTATATACCACACTGATGCCCCCACCTCCTGTGTATATACCACACTGATCCTCCCTGTGTATACAGTGCCTTGAAAAAGTATTCATACCCATTGAAAATGTTCCACATTTTGTCATGTTACAACAAAAAACAAATATATTTTATTGGGATTTTATGTGATAGACCAACACAAAGTGGCGCATAATTGTGAAATAGAAGGAAAATGATAAATGGTTTAAAAATAAAACAAATAAAAATATGAAAAGTGTGGCATACATTTGTATTCTGCCCCCCGAGTCAATACTTTGTAGAACCACCTTTCACTGCATTTACAGCTGCAAGTCTTTTGGGGGATGTCTCTACCAGCTTTGCACATCTAGAGACTGAAAAGTTTGCCCATTCTTCTTCTTTCAAGTCTTGCCACAGATTTTCAATTGGATTTAGGTCTGGACTTTGAATGGGCCATTCTAACACTTTGATCTAAACCACTCCATTATAGCTCTGGCTGTATTTGTAGGGTTGTTCGGCTGTAAGGTGAACTTCTGCCCCAGTCTCATGTCTTTTGCAGACTCAAACAGGTTTTCTTCTAAGATTGCCCTGTATTTGGCTCCATCCATCTTCCCATCAACTCTGACCAGCTTCCCTGTCCCTGCTGAAGAAAAGCATCCCCACAACATGATGCTGACACCGCCATGTTTCACGGTGGGGATGGCGTGTTCAGAATGATGTGCAGTGTTAGTTTTCCTTGCATAGTGTTTTGCTTTTAGGGCAAAAAGTTTAATTTTGGTCTCATCTGACCAGAGCACCTTCTGCCATGTTTGCTGTGTCCCCCACATGGCTTCTCGCAAACTGCAAACAGGACTTCATATGGCTTTCTTCTTGCCACTCTTCCATATGAGTACTTTCACACTGGGGCAGGGGCATTAGCAGTAAAGCATCGCTCGTTTTTAGGTCGCCTTTCGGCTGCTAGCAGGGTGCTTTTAACCCTCGCTAGTTACCGAGGAAAGGGTTCAAATCGCTTTGCAGGCTTGATGCTGCTTGCAGGACTTTTTTCCCCAACCTGCAAACGCACTGCCCCAGTGAGTGTGAAAGAACTCAGGCTTTCGCACAGCTTTATAGGCGCTATTTTTAGTGCTAAAATGTCTGAAAAGCGCCCCAGTGTGAAAGGAGTCTAAAGGTCAGATTTGTGGAGAGTACGACTAATAGCTGTCCTGTGGATAGATTCTCCCACCTGAGCTGTGGATCTCTGCAGATCCTCCAGAATTACCATGGGCCTCTTGGCTGCTTCTGTGATTAATGCTTTCCTTGCCCAGCATGTCAGTTTAGGTCAGGGGTCTCAAACTGGCAGCCCTCCAGCTGTTGCGAAACTACAAATCCCATCATGCTTCTGCCTGTTGGAGTCATGCTCGCAACTGTCAGCCTTGCAATGCCCCATGGGACTTGTAGTTTTGCAACAGCTGGAGGGCCACCAGTTTGAGACCCCTGGTTTAGGTGGACGGCCATGTCTTGGTAGGTTTGCAGTTGTGTCATACTCTTTCCATTTTCAGATAATGATTTTTTGATAACCTAACCCTGCTTTAAATTTCTCTACAACTTTATCCCTGACCTGTCTGGTGTGTTCCTTGGCCTTCATGATGTTGTTTCTTCACGAAGATTCTCTAACAAACCTATGAGGGCTTCACAGAACAGCTGTATGTATACTGAGATTACACACAGGCCGACTCTACCACACTTTACCACACTGATATCCCCCCTCCTGTGTATATACCACACTGGTGATGTCCCCCTCCTGTGTATACAGCACACTCATGATGTCCCCCCTCCTGTGTATACACCACACTGATGTCCCCCCCCCTCCTATGTATACACCACACTGATGCCCCCTCCTCCTATGTATACACCACACTGATGCCCCCCCTCCTCCTCCTCCTATGTATACACCACACTGATGCCCCCCCTCCTCCTATGTATACACCCCACTGATGCCCCCTCCTCCCCCTATGTATACACCCCACTGATGCCCCCCTCCTCCCCCTATGTATACACCCCACTGATGCCCCCCTCCTCCCCCTATGTATACACCCCACTGATGCCCCCCTCCTCCCCCTATGTATACACCCCACTGATGCCCCCCTCCTCCCCCTATGTATACACCCCACTGATGCCCCCCTCCTCCCCCTATGTATACACCCCACTGATGCCCCCCTCCTCCCCCTATGTATACACCCCACTGATGCCCCCCTCCTCCCCCTATGTATACACCACACTGATGTCCCCCTCCTGTGTATATAGCACACTCGTGATGTTCCCCCCTTCTGTGTAAATACCACACCGATGATGTCCCTCCTCCTGTGTATATGCCACACTGATGTCCCCCAAACAGTGCAAACATATGAAGTGTTGTGATCATGGCTCGAGCTGTCACCGTGTGACGTCACATCCCCCTGTCGGCCAATCATAGCGCTTCTATGAGTTGCAACTTGTGTGACCCCGGCCTGTCAATCAAACCCCAGAACCGGGAGCTGTCCGCACACCGGGACTCCTCCCCCGGCCCCGGGAGCGGGGGATAGTGGGAGAGGGGGGGCGGTGAGCGCCTGTCAGGGAGGACGGAGCGGACATACCTCGCTGCTGGGCCGGGGCTGCATGCAGATCGGTGTGTGTCCGGAGGTGGTGAGCGGAGCCCGCTGTGCACGGTGGCGGAGGGAGGGGTGCGGCCCGGAGCAGGCTCTGTACAGCGTCCGGCCTGACCGCCCCCGATCAATGAAGCGGCACCGACTCCCTCCTTCCCCACCCCGGGAGAGGACGCTGCACCGAGCTTCTTCCGTCTGTGCGGAGATCTCACCGAGCGACACCTGCTGGACACACACAGCACTGCACCGCCTAAAGGGGGACTCCCCATAGAAATCTTCATAACCAGCACAGCCCGGCCTCCCCGAGCGCACCGCCTGATACCACTGAAGCTCATCCACAGACATTGTTTCTAATCATGTTGGTTCTCAGCCTGGCTGCAAAGTAATTTTCTAGCAAAAAAAAACAGTTTTTAACTTGCAAACAACAAATCTTAAAAAGAGTCCCGATCCTTAAGTGGTTAGGGGCTGGGCACATGGATTGGCGGGCACCCTGCATGAGGGCCCGCCACTGGTACTTAGGAATCCATGTGCAAGAGGCCTTAGCTGTGTTGCATTGTCAAAACGCATTGCAGGGCTTGCTTTTTTTTTTTTGCGTTCATTGACTGTCAAGGCTGTAAATAAAAAAAAAGTTCATACTAGGGCAGTTGCGACTTGATGAGATTTTGTAGTGTGATGCGTTTTTGATGCGGATGCAGTTTTTTTTGTAGGAGAAAAAGACTATACAAAAACGCATAAAAAATGCATCAAAGTAGGATCTGCACCTTTCTCTAAGTTGCATTGCAGTTGAGTCACATTGATGTCAACAGGCACAATTTAAAACAATGTGATTTCCATTGGCATGCGATTCTGCGCGAACCCAAGTCACATCTGAAATCATAATAGTGGGAACCAGGCCTTACGGACCTGAACGTAGTTGTAGTGCTTTTGATGGAGACATACACACAGGTGTGTAAATATTGCATTCAGATTTGTAATGCAAAGTCCAAAAATCTGTGTCTGAGGCCATGCGTAGCCATGCATACCAGAACAGGGACATTTTTACACGTTAATTGCATGCCGACCAGCCTCCGCAGTTGTACTGCGGCAGCATGGCTCGGCTGCGCAAATCGCAGTTATGCTACGTCGGTCACATAAATGGCCACTAGGGGGCACTTGCACGCCGCTGGAGGTGCGCGTCCCCTGCTTACTCCCCGAGCCGAACTCGGAGAACACGGGAGCTGTGTGTGTAAACACACAGTTTTCAGTTCTCTGAGCAGGGAACTGACAGATCGTCGGTTCATACAGAGTCCCTAGGCTAGTTTCAGACCTTTGCGTGTCGGGAAGGCATGCAAAATCACATGCTTTCCCGACACAGAGAAACAAGCTGCCATTTAACAGATGTGTAGTAGTGCCATTGTTAATGGCATGCCCCACCCCCCCCCCCCCCCCCCCCCTCACCAGGCATCTCCAAACACGTGCGCAAAACCATCCGTCGCTGATCACTGCAACACTCAGGTGCAAATGTTCAGAAAGCATCGGAAGTGCCCCAAAATCCTTTACTGTCACCCTGTAATAGGAAGTGTCTGCACGAGGACTTGTGTGGCAGGATGTGGTTTGTCTCAACCTTCTTACTGCCAATTTTACTGGACAGTTCCGTCTGTTAAGGCCCCTTTCAGAAGTGCAACTTCGATGCCTGTGTAATCTTGAGATCTATGGACCTCAAGTCATATCAAAGTGGGACCAAAGTAGTGCAGGGACTACTTTGCAGTCGCTCAGATATGAACGGTACTCATTGGCAATCATGAGGTGTGACTGCAGTCACAGGACAAGTCGCACAAGTGTGAAAGGGGCCTAAAGGGAAGCTGAAAAACAGTAAATTAATGGCTGAATCTTCAGGTGAAGGTAAAGAAAAAACAAATGCAGCCACCACATCTCACCAGTCAAAACATTTTAGGAAAATATCAACCTCCAAGATAAAATGTGCCAATTCTTACATATTTTCATTAAATGAATTAGAAAACAGGTGATAAAGGTGATGGTTGGCTGGAGTTTTTAAGATATTTCACAATATAGATTTATACACAGGAGAGTATACACTATATTGTCAAAAGTATTGTGACATCTGCCTTTACACGCACATGAACTTTAATGGCATTACAGTCTTAATCCGTAGGGTTCAATATTGAGTTGGCCCACCATTTGCAGCTATAACAGCTTCAACTCTTCTAGTAAGGCTGTCCACAAGGTTTAGGAGCGTGTCTGTGGGAATGATGATGAACCTTGGCACCCCAGATGTTTTGGAACTACATTTCCCATGATGCTCATGCATTCTGCAATGTAGTTGAGCATCATGGGAAATGTAGTTCCAAAACATCTGGGGTGCCAAGGTTCACCATCACTGGTCTATGGGAATGTTTGACCATTCTTCCAGAAGCACATTTGTGAGGTCAGGCGGTGATGTTGGATGAGAAGGCCTGGCTTACAGTCTCCGCTCTAATTCATCCCAAAGGTGTTCTATCGGGTTGAGGTCAGGACTCTGTGCAGGCCAGTCAAGTTCCTCCAAACTCGCTCATCCATGTCTTTATGGACCTTGATTTGTGCACTTGTCCAAGTTGTTTAGTGAAAGAGGATTATAGTGTGGGGCTGTTTTTCAGGGGTTGGGCTTGGCCCCTTAGTTCCAGTGAAGAGAACTCTTATGCCGTGTACACACGATCGGAATGTCAGATCAGCAACAATTGCTGGCCATGGCACCTTCCTAATCAGTGCGACGTTGAATTTGCGGCGCGGCACCAATTTTAAAAAGTCATTTCTGTACTACTTTTTGCGATTTCAGGGTGCAATTTCCATTGGCATCTGTGCAGAAACCCCCATAGATGTCTGTGAAATTGCCGCTGAAATGAGGACTGACGTGCAGCAGCTCAGTGTGAACCTGGACTAAAGCATGGAGGGGGGGGGATCTGTTATATGTTTTCATTCAGCCTAAAATCTATACATGTATGACCAGCTTTATGCAGAGTGAAGTGATCTTGTAAATCTCAGTCCAGGTTTTCATGTATTTTCAGGGGAAATCCAGCAGGGGGCACACTAAATACATTACTCAGATGATTAACGAAATGGTATGAACACATGGTGGAAATGTGGATACACCCACAATGAAAAGTGCCACCAGATGATGATAAACGCCTCAAAATCAACCCAGAACCCAGTCTGCTGACATCTATGAATGTGCTTGTACAGAGTATACTGACAGGGACAGAAAATATATACCTAATATTTTCTGAATCCTTTAGCTTCACCTATGACCAGACCTGTCAGTTTATGGAGAAAACAAGCTACCGTTACTGATAATCTCATTATTAGGCCCCATTCACACAGCTTCCCACTGGGAATTTTAAAGGAGCAAGTCACATGGGTTCCCGTGTATCACACAAGGCAGCCCATTCACTTGACAGTAACAGATTCTGTGTGTAGCCCATGTCTGCTGCTACTAGTCCCTTCCCTGCTATCCTGCCTGCCAGACTCCTCGGAAGTACCTGGAATGGACATACTTATGACAGTGTCTAATAATACAGTCACATGGGGGCGGCTCCTTTAGGCTGTACATTGTCACGAGGGGGCGGCTCCTTCAGGCTGTGCGCTGTCACGCGGGGGGCGGCTCCTTCAGGCTGTGCGCTGTCACGCGGGGGGCGGCTCCTTCAGGCTGTGCGCTGTCACACGGGGGGCGGCTCCTTCAGGCTGTGAGCTGTCACGCGGGGGCGGCTCCTTCAGGCTGTGCGCTGTCACGCGGGGGCAGCTCCTTCAGGCTGTGCGCTGTCACACGGGGGCGGCTCCTTCAGTCTGTGCCCTGTCACGTGGGGGCGGCTCCTATAGGCTGTGTGCTGTCACTAGGGGGCGGCTCCTTCAGTCTGTGTGCTGTCACGTGGGGGTGGCTCCATCATGTCTGTGCCCTGTCACTCGGGGGCGGCTCCTTCGGGCTGTGCCCTGTCACGCGGGGGCTGCTCCTATAGGCTGTGTGCTGTCACGAGGGGGCGGCTCCTTCAGTCTGTGTGCTGTCACGAGGGGCGGGCTCTTTCAGGCTGTGCGCTGTCACGTGGGGGCGGCTCCTTTGAGCTGTGCGCTGTCACGAGGGGGTGGCTCCTATAGGCTGTGTGCTGTCATGAGGGGGCGGGTCCTGCAGGCTGTGCGCTATCACGTGTGGGCGGCTCCTTCAGGCTGTGTGCTGTCACGCGGGGGGCGGCTCCTTCAGGCTGTGCGCTGTCACGCGGGGGGCGGCTCCTTCAGGCTGTGCGCTGTCACGCGGGGGGCGGCTCCTTCAGGCTGTGCGCTGTCACGCGGGGGGCGGCTCCTTCAGGCTGTGTGCTGTCACGAGGGGGCGGGGTCCTTCAGGCTGTGCGCTATCACATGGGGGCCGGTCCTTCATGCCGTGCGCTGTCACGCGGGGCCGGTCCTTCAGGCTGTGCGCTGTCACGTGGGGGAAGGGTCCTTCAGGCTGTGCGCTCTCATATGTGGACGGGTCCTTCAGGCTGTGTGCTGTCACAAGGGGGCGGGTCCTTCAGGCTGTGCGCTGTCACGAGGGGCGTGCCCTTCAGGCTGTGCGCTGTCACATGTGGGCGGGTCCTTCAGGCTGTGCTCGGTCATGTGGGGGAAGGGACCTTCAGGCTGTGCGCTGTCATATGTGGCTGGGTCCTTCATGCTGTGTGCTGTCATATGTGGGCGTGTCCTTCAGGCTGTGCGCTGTCACGTGTGGGCGGGTCCTTCAGGCTGTGTTCTGTGACGCGAAGGGTGAGGCCCATGGGGTGTGCGCTGTCACATAGGGGCGGGGTCATTATCAGTGTGAGTTGAATAGACATGAAGCTGTCAGTGTGCTCTGTGTAGGTGACATGTATATAAGCTGTGGAATGCTGACAATACATATCAGGGTCCCCTATCATCCCATGTGTAGAGAGCGGGCACTTTCAGGTGATGGCGCCCTCATCACACACTCCTCCGGACACCGCCCCCTCTCCTGTCGCCTTGGTATCAGAGGAAGGACAGTGGCAGCTATGACCACACTCTCCGCTCTCCTGGCGCCATCCTGCCAGTCATGTGACACTTCCTCCCCCCTTCTCTGTGCGTGAGAACGTCAGAACGAGCAGAGTCCCGCCCACTCGCCCGGCGTCCCCAGCCTCGGCCTGTAGATCTGGGCGGCAGACAGGAGAGGCGCGTGCTGTGCTCGGTGAGCGGGGCATTGTGGGTAAGAGCTGCGAGCCGTTCATCAGCCGCTTCCTGTGGAATTTTCCAGGCGGGTGGGGAGCGCGCGCCGAGGAGGAGAGGGGGCGGGGCCAGGCGCCGCTACAGAGACATGTACGGGAGAGGAGTCGGGCCACTCCTCCCCCCCCCCAACCCCTCATTTATTTATTATCACACACCCGGGGCCAGGAGGCCCCGAGCCCTCCACCCACCTATACATAATGACACGAGAGGCCATTATTAAGTCCTGCTCTATAGACTCATGTGTGCTCAGGGGACACACAAGCTGCTCTCTATGGGTTATGCCACGTTATGAATGGAATAAGAAGGGTTAAACCGGTGTCAGTAGTTTTTTTTTTCAGCCATCTGTGCCTCATTGGGGAGATTTCCCTTCCCTTCCTGTCTGGTGAAGTGAACAGGAAGTCAGAGGATATCTATCCAATGTGAGGAAACAGCCCTGTATCCATTGTCATGGGGAAAAGGTGTCCCCATTACAAGATTTCCTCTCTTTTCTTGTTCTGGAATGTTGGATTCCCATCCCCCTCCCATCTGTTTTCCCGGTGACACTGCTGCTCACAAATACGGGTTATGAACACGTGTGTAATCATGCATGTTCCCGACCAGCACTCCGCTCTTTAGCAGAGTACATATTGGCCTAAATTTATGAAGAAATTTGATTTTTTTTTTATTGGATATGTTTTAAAGCAGAAAATAAAAAAAAATTTTTTTTCTAAATTGTTTCTTGTTTATAACACAAAATATATAAAAAAAACACAGGTGATCAAATACCACCAAAAGAAAGCTCAATTTGCAGGAAAAAAAGGACATCAATTTTTTGGGGGGGTACAGCGTCACACAACCGCGCAATTATCAGTTAAAGTAACACAGTGCCATATTGTAAAAAATGGCCTGGTCAGGAAGGGGAGTAAATCTTTTGGAGGTCAAGTGGTTAAAGGAGTTGTAACGGCAGAAGGTTTTATATCTTTATGCATTCAGATAAAAAAAAAAAAAACTCTGTGTGTAACAGCCTCCCCAGCACCCCCAATTACTTACCTGAGCCCCATCTCTCTGCAGCGATGTCCACCAGTGTCTTAGCCATCCTGGGACTCTCCTCCTGATTGGCTGAGACACAGCAGCAGCGCCATTGGCTCCCTCTGCTGTCAATCAAAGTAGTTAGCCAATCAGAAGAGAGAGGGGTCGATAAAAGTGATATATAAGAAAATTAAAGCAACAGTGTAAAAATAAAATTAATTAATAATAATTAAAAAAGAACGAGTGCCCCGTCCCCCCATTGTCGCATTGAAAGGCCAACATGCAGGTCGGTCCTGCACTTGCGTAGACAGAGATCACCCCACATGTGAGATATCACTGTGAACGTCGATCATAGGCAGTAAGGCCTCTTTCACACTGAGGTGGGAGGTGCGTTGGCAGTAAAGCGACACTATTTTTAGCAGCGCTTTACCGTTGGATTTGCGGCACTATTCGGTCGCTGGCGGGGCAGTTTTACTCCCTGTTAGCGGCCAAGAAAGAGTTAAAAACCACCGCAAACACCTCTGCAGAGGCGCTTTGCTGGCGGCATAGCTGCACTTCCCCATTGATTTCACCGTCCTGCTAGCGCAACGCTCCAGTGTGAGAGCCCCCCGGGGTTTTCACACTGGAGACACAGCAGCGGCTGTTTGCAGACACTATTTTTAGCACAATAGCGCCTGCAAAACGACTCAGTTTGAAAGAGGTCTTATTCTAGCACCAGACCTTCTATGTAAATCTAAAGTGGTAGTCTGTAGCCTATGGATAGTAATATTGATGTAGTTGGTTGCCGTTGCACAGGCATATGCAATTTTAAAGCGTGGGATGTTTGGTATCTATTTACTTGGCATAACATCATTTTTTATGTAAAAAAAAAAAGGGGGGGGGGGTATGTATTGGGCTTTTTTGCATTAAAATTTAAAAAATGATTTTTTCCAAAAAATTGCTTTTGAAAAAACGTTGCGCAAATACTGTGTCCTTGCTAAAAAATACAAGGCTTCTCCTGAATAGCAAAGAAGCACTTGCCTGTCAAAATTACCCCTCGAGAACAATGCAGTCGCATTACAACCACAACCCAAATGCTTGGCTCGCAGTGGCGACGTGGTCCTGCGATATAAAATTTGTCATTTTTAAAAAAAAGTGTCAGGAGGTAACAGCAGTTCCTTCAAAATGCCTGCCAGCAGTTTACTATACCACTCCCTGAAAAGTTATCCTCTGTGGGTTGCTTTCCTAAGGGCGTGGTGTCACTGAAGGCAAAACATTTTTCTCTTACCTTCACCGACTGACACAGCTCCTCTCTTAGACCATTGGGTTGTTATGCCACCTTTAGGAGAGGACTAGGCATTACATGTTAACATGTGATAATAAATCTAGAACCTTCTAGTTCCTCCCAAGGGGCGGTCCCTTAGGTAACAACCCCTCAGCATGCTACTGCAGCTTCAGTTTTTTTCTGCCTAGTGAAGGAGAAGGACCTGGGAACCCTGTGGGCCCCATCGGTCCGTGGATTTTTCTGCAGAAGTTTGCCTTTTGCTCAAGATTAAAGATCCTGTGATCTGCTTTCAACAGCTGGCTGGGTGACAGGCTTGATACCTTTATCTAGTCTCCCTAGCCTGGCCAGCGAATGTGTGCAGACCAGAGGTCCGCGCTAGCTCGGCCACGACATGCCTTCAGCTCCAGAGGTGGTCGGTGAGCCTAATGCTCCAGGGCACACATATGACCGGGCTACTGATGTCTGCGTCACAGTGTGCCGGGCCAGCAGCCGCCCCGTACTGATCGGAGAATGGGTCTGTGATGAAATGTCTCCCAGCTCTTCAGCACTGGTAAGTACCGTTCTCCCTGCCTCCATGTGGCTGGGCAGCTGGGCATTCCCTGGGAGGTTGATTCGGGGGTCCCTCACCTCCCTCTCTTCTCTCCCTGTCCCTATCTTCCCTTCCCTGTGGGGGATGCTGCATGGGCTGCAGATCTGTTGTGTGCCATAGACAGGGGCTCTCTGGGGGGGGGGGGGGGGCTGCCCTGGATAGATGTGCCCTGGATGTGTGTAGGTCTCTCCCCTGAGGTGTCTGGAGGCTGTGTCTGTTTATCGCTGTAGCGCTGTTTCACTGCCATTTCTCTGCCTGTTTTTTCACAGTTCTTCATGGCATACAGTGCTCAGCGGACATTTTTTGGTGTGACCAGGGAGCAGCATCTGTTTCCTGTAGTCTGGCACCATTTTCCCTGTGATTATGTCCTTTATACTGGACACTCGGTGTCCATTTTCTTGAAGCCTGAACACGTTTTTCAGCTTCAGCGTTATTCAGCACAGCTCAGCACAGAGCAGTTTGGTCTCTTATGCATCTGGAAGCTGACACAGGCACACTTAGCTGGACGACACAGAACTCAATCAGGGTGGTGAGTCCCGCGGGAGGAGCCCCTCAGCCAGCAGCATTTAGGAGGATGGGACCATCACTGTCCTAAGACCCCAACAGGTGGTAGACAGGGTAGGGTTAGCATAGCTTCAGAAACTGGTGTTTCTTCCCCTGAAATCCAGGCAATTGCAACTGGGTCGCCTGCAGACAGTACAGTACCTATGGACGCTTTGTTGGCGGTCCTTAATTCGTTCGTTGCCAAGATGGAGGGGGTGCGTGGGTGCAAAAGTGGTAAAAAACGGCCCCTGCCCCCCATCCTCAGGGGAGAGCTCTGATGCAGACTTGGACCCTGCTGAGGCTGGTGACCCCTGTTCTGTCGTTTCAGATGGCACTGACCAGGACCGTTCGGACAGTGAGGATGAGTCCCCGTCTGGGTCCGTGTGACAAGGCGCTTGTTGGAGCACTTATCACAGCTGTGCGTGATACCCTGAAAATTCAGGAGCCAGCAGATCCCTCTGCTGATATAGCGGTCCCTTAAGCCAGCCCGTGTTTCCGTATCTGACTTATTTCGATAAGTTCATATACAAGGAAGGAGGTCAACTGCAACGGATCTTTTTTGGTCCCCAAATACATGGCGGTGCATTACCCCTTTGAGGAGAGCCTTCTCAAAAAGTGGTTGGCTCCTCTGTCGTGGACCCCCCAGTATCCAGGTTAAACAAAGTAACAACGATCCCGGTAGAGGGGACTCCTGCCTTTAAGGACCCCACGGACAGGAAGGCAGAGGCAGTGCTTCGTTCCTTGTTTATGGTTGTGGGGTCAAAAATGCGGCCAGTACACTTACTGAGTGGGCAAAACTTTTGCACCGCAAATTGGGAGAGCAACATGCTTCTTCTGTTTGTGTGGAACTAGCAGACCAGTTATTGCAAGGCCTTAAGTACGTTTGTGACGCAGCCCTGGATACCCTTCCTCTGTTATCCAGGGCTTCGGTGTCAGCAGTGGTGCTCAGGCGCCTGATTTGGCTCAAATGCTGGTCAGCTGACCAGGCATCTAAGAAAGCCCTGACAGATCTTCCCTTCCTTGGCGAACAGCTCTTTGGAGCGACATTACATGACATAATTAAAAATGCCACAGGTGGTAAGAGTACACTACTCCCACAGGCCATGAAGGCTAAGAAGCCACACCGTAGGCAAGGGTCCTCCTTTTCTGCTCACAAACGGCTTTTTCGTCCACCCGGAGCTTCGGCTAAGCGTCCCCAGCCTGACAGGACGACTTCCGAAGGACAAAATCGTCCCTGGAACCGCAAGCCTGCGAGAAAAAGTGCTACTGCATGAAGGTTTGCAAACTCCCGAAGGTGACTCCCCACCCGTGTTGCAGACGGGGGGTCGCCTTCGGGAGTTTGCAGCCTGGTGGGCCTCTCGGCTGTCCGACCAATGGGTCTGCAATCTGATTTCCTCAGGCTACAAGATAGAGTTCCTCTCTTGTCCGCAAAACAGATTCTTCCCCTCCAACATACCCGGCTGGCCGGGAGGCCCTATTGGGGGCGGTAAGGGACCTGCTGAGTCGCGGGTGATAGTACCTGTTCCGGAATTGGAACGTTTCCAGGGGTTCTACTCAAGCCTGTTTGTAGTCCCCAAAAAGGAAGGGGTACGTCCAATTTTGGACCTAAAAGACCTCAATTTCTTTGTAAAAGTACAGAGGTTCAGAATGGAATCAGTTCGCTCAGTAGTCACTGCACTTCATCAAGGGGACTCCCTAGCGTCTTTGGACATCCAGGATGCATACCTGCACATACCCATATGCCTTCGGCATCAGGTTTCTGCGCTTTGCAGTTGGGGAAGCCCACTACCATTTTGTGGCTCTCCCCTTTGGTTTGGCATCAGCCCCCCGAGTCTTTACCAAGGTATTGGCTCCTGTTTTGGTGTTGCTGCGATAACGCGGGATCGCGATCGTGGGTTACCTAGATGATCTCCTCCTGAGAGCATCTTCTGCCTCAGAGTTAGAGGAGGATGTGGCGATCACCATGCAGACCCTGCAGGAATTTGGGTGGCTGTTGAACCTAAAAAAGTTGGTGAATGTACCGACTCAACATTTGGAGTACCTAGGCTTATTGCTGGACTCCATGGAAGCGAGAGTTTTTCTCCCTTCAGACAAGCTGCAGACTCTCAGAGCCACGATAAAACTGATGATGAGCCGCAGGTGGTCGTCGCTACACTTCTGGATGCGAGTCCTGGGACTCATGGTGGCCTCCTTCGAGGCAATACCATATACCCAGTTTCACACCAGAGTCTTGCAGAAGGAGATTTTGACAAAGTGGGACAAATTTTCATTGTCCCTGGATCGGCAGATTCAGGTGAGCCAGTTAGTCAGGGATTCCCTGTTCTGCTGGCTGAGGTCCCCGGCACTTCGGTCTGGGAAGTCGTTCCTACTGCTACATTGGACAGTGATCACAACGGACGGCAGCCTAACTGGCTGGGATGGAGTAGTGGGAGTTCAGTCGACCCAGGGCCTCTGGTCGGTGGAGGAATCCAAGTTGCCGATCAATCTGCTCGAGCTGAGAGCGACCAGGCTATGCCTTTCCACATGGTCGATAAGACTTCGAGGGCGTCCGATCAGGATCCAGTCAGACAACGCCACGACGGTGGCATACGTCAATCACCAAGAAGGAACAAGAAACTCGGCCGCCGCACGGGAGGTTGCTCACATCCTTCAGTGAGCAGAGCGACATGTACCTTCCCTGTCGGCCATTTACATCCCGGGAGTGGAGCACTGGCAGGCGGACTACCTAAGTCAACAGATGCTGGACCCAGGAGAATGGTCGTTGCATCCTGAGGTGTTCAGGCTGCTGTGCCTGCGATGGGGCACACCAGACGTGGATCTTCTGGCCTCCTGTCTCAATCGGAAAGGTGCTGAGATTCGTGTCCAGGACAAGAGATCCTTGAGCAGGTGGGATCAGTACCAGCTGATCTATGCCTTTCCTCCACGGAAACTGTTACCACGTCTGCTCCGCAGAGTGGAGGCCGAGGGGATTCCAGTAATACTGATTGGCCCCAGCGTCCCTGGTATGCAGACCTAGTGTGCCTGGTGGCGGACGCCCCATGGCGACTGCCGTTACGAGAGGACCTTCTGTCTCAAGGTCCGATTCTCCATCCTGCTTTACCATCGCTGGTTTTAACCGCATGGCTATTGAGAGCCAGGTGTTGAGGAACCAGGGTCTTTCGGACTCTGTGATTCCAACTATGCTGAGAGCACGGAAATTTTCTCGGAAGATATATCATCGTACCTGGAAGGCCTACATCTCCATGTGTGAGGAGAAAGAATGGCGTCCGTGCTCCTTTTCTATAGACAGGATCCTGCTGTTTCTACAGCAAGGAGTAGACCAGACCCCTGGCGTCTCACTCTCTAGTGAGCACTTTTGTTCAAGGGGTTTGACATGTAGTTCCTCCGGTGCGTCCACCCCCATGGGATCTGAACCTGGTGTTATTGGCACTTCAAAAACCGCCATTTGAAAATATCAGTGAGATCCCTCTGTTGACTCTTAGGCCGCGTACACACGCGGGGACTGTTCGCTCAACTTTGTCCGCTGAACAGTGTTTCGGCGGACAGTCCGCTCGTGTGTGGGCTTTCAGCGGACAGTTTTAGCGGACAGTCTGCTGAACAAAGTTTTTCGGAAATTCCCCGAACAGTCCCCTCGTGTGTAGGCTTGTTTGTCAAACTAAGTTCCGCGCATGCTCAGAAAGGATTTACACGCCGAAGTTTGCATTGCAGTGTATAGGACGTCGTTTTCTAGTCCCGTCGTACGTGCCGTTCACGTCATCGCGCACGGTTTCAGCGGACTGTTCGTTCGTCGTGTGTGGGCAAGTCCGTCCATGCTAATTTTGAGCGGACTGTCCACTGAAACTGTTTGACGGACAAAGTTGAGCGAACAGTCCCCGCGTGTGTACGCGGCCTTAGAAAGTGGTCTTTCTAGTGGCCATTACTTCGGCCAGGAGCGTTTCAGAACTGGCAACCTTGTCTTGCAAGTCGACCTATCTGGTTATCCACAAGGATAAGGTGGTGTTGTGTCCGCAACCTTCCTTTCTGCCGAAGGTGGTTTCGCGTTCCACATTAATGAAGACATTGTGTTACCATCTCTGTGTCCTAAACTGATACATCCTAAGGAGGTGGCCCTCGATTCCCTGGACGTGGTTCAGGCTCTGAGGGTGTATTTGTCTGTTAAGACTCCCTTTCGGAAGTCAGACTCCTTGTTTGTTTCAGTGGCTGGTCCGAAAAAAGGCATGGCGGTCTCGTCTGCCACCATTTCCAGGTGGATCAGATTGTAGTACAGGCCTACGCCTTAAAAGGGCAGTTGCCCCCCTTTCCGGTTACAGCCCACTCCACCAGGGCAGTTGGAATGTCTTGAGCCTTCCGACATCAAGCGTCTGTCGCTCAGGTGTGTAAGGCGGCGACTTGGTCGTCCATTCACACTTTTACAAAGTTGATGTAAGCGCATCTTCTGATGCCTGCTTTGGCTCAAGTGTGTAAGGTGGCAATCTTGGTCGTCTGTCCACACCTTTACAAAATTCTACAAGGTAGATGTCGGTGCATCGGCTGATGCCTGTTTTGGCCGCAAGGTTTTGCAGGCGGCCGTATAATTGAAATTGCACTTACATTTTTTCCCTGGTTTTTGGTAAAAACACAGTACCTTTAAGTAAATGCAAAGTTTTGAGGCGGTTTGGAGGTAGTGACTCCCAGATTGAGGAGCACTCCGTTCTTGGTTATTCCCACACACTGTATACTAGTTCCCACATGCCATTGTGGGTGAAGTTTTTATGCTGATTCCCCCCCCCCCCCCTCGTTTTGGCACTGCTTGGGGACATCCTAATGGTGTAAGAAAGGAGCTGTGTCCATCGGTAAACATAAGAGAAAATAGGATTTTTAGTACTCGCCGTAAAATCCTTTTCTCTGTAGTTCACTGACTGACACAGCACCCTCCCCTCTTATTTTTCTTTACGTTATACTGCTTGTTAATGTACTGAGGCTGCAGTAGCAGGCTGAGGGGTTGTTACCTAAGGGACCGTCCCTTGGGCAGAACTAGAAAGTTCTAGTTTTATTATCACACGTTAACATGTTCTGCCTAGTCCTCTCCTAAAGGTGGCGTAACAACCCAATGGTCTAAGAAAGGAGCTGTGTCAGTTTTTGTCTGGCAGTAAAGCAGGAAATACAAACCGTCACATCCCTGAGTAAAAGCAGCACACAGTCAACACATAAACACTTGTTAGGCACGCAGTTAACCCTTTCATTGCCCCAGATGTAATCTACCTTCCTACCCAGTGTCATTAGTATAGTGACAGTGAATATTATTAGCACTGATCACTGTATTAGTGTCACTGGAGATGCCAGTGTTGGTCAGTTCCCACTCAGGCCTGGTTCACACCTATGCATTTTTTAGTGCATTTTCAGTTTTGAAGAAACGCACTACAGTCCCTTTGAGGCTGGATTCACACTTGCGCAGTTTTAGTGCTTTTTGCATTATGCAGATTTGCACTACAGTCCATTTAACATGGTTTCCTATGGAACACGTTCCAAATGGACTGTAGTGCAAATCTGCAAAATGCAAAAAACACTAAAACTGCATAGATGTGAATTCAGCCTAACATGGTTTCATATGGGTCACGTTCACATCTGTGCATTTTATGGAAAGGGACAGGGACTTTTTTTCAGTTTTTTTTTCTGGTTTTTGATTCCATAGATTTCAATGGATCAAAAATGTGTATTAACCACTTCCACCCTGAAAGATTCTACGCTGTTGCACCAAAACAAAATTGATGTCCTTTTTTTTCCCACAAATAGAGCTTTCCTTTGGTGGTATTTAATCACCCCTGCAGTTTTTATTTTTTGCGCTATAAACAAAAAAAGAGCGACAATTTTGAGAAAAAAGCATTATTTTTTACTTTTTGCTATAATAAATATACCCCAAAAATATATAAAAAAAATATTTTTGTTTTCCTCAGTTTAGGCCAATACGTATTCTTTTACATATTTGGTAAAAAAAAAATTGCAATGAGCTTATATTGATTGGTTTGCGCAAAAGTTATAGTGTCTACAAAATAGGGCATAGATGTATAGCATTTTTATTATTATTATTTTTTACTAGTAATGGCAGCGATCTGCGATTTTTATCGTAACTGCGACATTATGGCGGACAATTCTGACACATTTTTGGGACCATTGGCATTAATACAGCGATCAGTGTGATTAAAAATGCGTTGATTACTTTCAAAAATGTCACTGGCAGTGAAGGGGTTAAGTGTATCCTAGTTTGTGTTCTAACTGAAGGAGGATGGGGACTGTGCAGGGAAGATAGATCGCTGTTCATACTCTGTATGAACAGACAATCTGTCACTTCTCCTCTCAGGGTTCGCCGTGTCTCAGCGGCGATCTTGGGAGCCTGACGGTGATCGAGACCGCCTGGCACTCGCATTGGCTTGGGGGGCGTGCCCCCTAATGGCCACAGGGCAAAGCAACATTACATAACGTTGTTTCACCCAGCCGTGCCATTCTGCCGCAGTGTAACTGAGGCGTCTGGTCAGCATTTGGTTAAAAAAAAAACGCAAACTGCACCTGGAATATGCAAACTGCAACCTGCATAGGTGTGAACCAGGCCTCAGTGTCAGTCAGTTAGTCTGCTGCACTATCACAGTCCCACTATAAGTCGCTGATCACCGCTATTCTTAGCATAAATAATAAAAAATTCCAGTATTTATACCATTGCTTGTAGATGCTATAAGTTGCACACAAACCAATATACACCTATTGGGATTTTTTATTTATTTTTTTACCAAAGACATGTAAAAGAATACATTTTGGCCTAAATTTATGAAGACATTTGCTTTTTTGTTTTTTTTGTTTTTTTTTTGGATATGTTTTATAGTAGAAAGTAAAAAAAAAACACTGCACAAATACCATGTGACAATAAAAATTGCAACACCTACCATTTTATTTTCTAGGATCTCTGAAAACAAAATATAGTGTTCGGGTGTTCCAAGTCATTTTCTAGCAAAAAATTATAGATTTTTACATGTAGGAGAGAAATGTCAGAATTGGCCTGGGTGGGAACTGGTTAAAGGTAGGTGAGAGTCCCAAATGGGTGCATTTTTTCCCTCCAGATTAATTTAGCTGCCAGGGCTCGCAATCCCATGGTGCCACTTCAAGATGTTTGTGGCCCAGACATTCACATAAAATGTTACTAAACCCAGGACCCTGCATTCTCTATATCTGGTCTGGTGCACAGAACATGGAAATGCAATTATTTTAGTAAATATAAACTGCTAAATATCCTTTCTTATCAGCAGTATATAGCAGTCTTGTAATTTCTATCAGTGTCTGCTTAAAGCTTGAAGGATGAGTTTTCATACTGCTCTGACTCTTCTATTAGGATGCAGGACCCCTGACTCTCTGTCTGGATAGTGCTCATTGGCCCTGTGCTGATCACATGCCCCTTCTCAAGGTAAAAAAAAACTCTCTAGCAATACACATCAAACTGAGCATATGCAGACTGACTCCAATAACTCTGTCTTATCCGGATATGTTATGTGTAAAATGCAAGAGGCTCTGTGCATACATGATCAAAAAGCCTTTTTACACAATGCGGAAGATTAACCCATTAGGTTCTACAGTGAGTATAACAAGCATGCTTTACTGCATATACAGACTGATTTTACTAATACTACACACATGAAATACCGCCACCTAGTGTGTCAACACTGCGCCAGCACCCAGCCTCCCCCCCAGACTGATTTTACTGTTGCAGGTTTAGTAACACTTTAACAGACAATGATGTAGTGTCTGGGCATTGGTTTATTGCGCTTTTGTATGTGGAGTCACAATTGAACAAATGTAGGATTCTGTTTAATTTGATAAATCTCTACCTTTGTCCCTTTCAGGAGCAATGGATCAGTCAATGCACAGCCTGGTTCTACTGCAGCAACTGAACATGCAGCGCGAGTTTGGTTTCCTTTGTGACTGCACTGTCGCCATCGGGGACGTGTACTTCAAGGCACACAGAGCCGTTCTTGCTGCCTTTTCAAACTATTTTAAGATGATCTTCATTCACCAGACCAGGTGCCAGCATCTCTTTATGTTTTAAATCACATTTTGTTTGCAGGAATGAGAAATACATTATATTTCCTTCACAGCATATGGGAACTGGGTTTGAATAATAGAATTTTACTACTTCAAAATGAAGTTGAGTGATCGAAATATTGAGTCCTAAAGGCCTTGAGTGTTTTGATGTTTGTAATGTGCTTATAATGGGAATATTTTATGGCATACATCAATTGTAACTCTATAGCCACCACCAGCAGTTTATAGTTAGTTTCAGTCATTATAAGCCCAAAGGCAGCAATGTATGTAATGCTCAAACTGTAGTCTATTTAAATCACAAGATAAGTTGTATATTTACTCAATACAACGTGCACTAAAGTCTACCGAATTTATACAGTGCCTTGAAAAAGTATTCATACCCCTTGACATTTTCCACATTTTGTCAACTTACAATCAAAAACATAAATGTATTTTATTGAGATTTTATGTGATAAACCAACACAAAGTGGCACATAATTTGTGAAGTGGAAGGAAAATGATAAATGGTTTTCAATTTTTTATTTATTTTTTTACAAATAAATGTCTGAAAATTGTGGCGGGTATTTGTATTCAGCCCCCTTTACTGTGATACCCCTAACTGAAATCTAGTGGAACCAATTGCCTTCGGAAGTTACCGAATTGTGTAATTTAATCTCAGTATAAAAACAGCTGTTATGTGAAGCCCTCAGAGGTTTGTTAGAGAACCTTAGTGAACAAACAGCATCATGAAGGCCAAGGAAACACCAGACAGGTCAAGGATAAAGTTGTGGAGAAGTTTAAAGCAGGGTTAGGCTATATTATAATATCCCAAGCTTTGAACATATTACGGAGCACTGTTCAATCCATCATTCGGAAATGGAAAGATTATCGCACAACTGCCAACTTACTAAGACATGGCTGTCCACCTAAACTGACAGGCCGGGCAAGGAGAGCATTCACCAGAGAAGCAGCCATGAGATCCATGGTAACTCTGGAGGAGCTGCAGAGATCCACAGCTTAGGTGGGAGAATCTGTCCACAGGACAACTATTAGTTGTGCACTCCACAAATCTGGCCTTTATGGCAGAGTGGCAAGAAGAAAGCCATAAGAAGTCCAATTTAATTACATCAAAAGGTGGTTCTACAAAGTATTGACTCAAGGGGGCTGAATACAAATGCACGCCACACTTTTCCCATGTTTATATGAAGAAAATTTTGGAAACCATTTATCATTTTCCTTCCACTTCACAATCATGTGCCACTTTGTGTTGGTCTATCACATAAAATACATTTACGTTTTTGGTTGTAACATGACAAAATGTGGGGTATGAATACATTTTAAAGGCACTGTACATACTTCTATATTGAAAAGCTGAGTATGAGCTGACTACCATGCTAAAAATTGGATTTTTATAACAGCTTACCTATAAAATCCTTTTCTTTGAAGTACATCATGGGACACAGCGCTATAGTTACTCTGCGGGTTATAAGCCACCTTCAGGTGATGGACACTGGCATGCCCTAAATTAAAAAGTGCACTCCCTATTAGGGGTGCAACGGATCAAAAAACTCACGGATCGGATCATTCCTCGGATCAGAGTCACAGATCGGATCATTTTTCGGATCAGCAAATAATAATTTAATTTTCAAAAACCTGTGAAACTTCCACCACCATATAGTCCCCACTGTAATATCCACAATCTCCCCCACTGTAATATTGGCTGAGTATGGCTGGGTACGGCTGGGTATCGCTGAGTATGGCTGATGGCTGGGTATCGCAGAGTATGGCTGGGTATCGCAGAGTATTGGCAGGCAGAGTATTGCTGAGTGCTGCTAGAGTATTGGCAGGGTATTGTTAGAGTATTGGCAGGCAGGGTATTGTTAGAGTATTGGCAGGCAGGGTATTGTTAGAGTATTGGCAGGCAGGGTATTGTTAGAGTATTGGCAGGCAGGGTATTGGTAGAGTATTGGCAGGGTATTGGTAGAGTATTGGCAGGGTATTGGTAGAGTATTGGCAGGGTATTGGTAGAGTATTGGCAGGGTATTGCTAGAGTATGGAGGAATGGCTGCTTCCATCTCTGGATCTCTCCCCTCGACTGTACAGATTAGTACAGAGAGGGGAGAGAGGAACAGGCGTCATGACATGACGCCGGTTTGTTTACAAGTGATCGCTCCGTTGGAGCGATCACAGTGTAAACAGCCTGGGTGTAGAAAGATGGCCGCCACTTCGGAGCTAGGCCGAAGTCGCAGCCTTTCCTAAGGCCGAGAACGCGGAGCGCTCCGCGGTCTCGGCATGTGCCGATCCGAGCGGGGTGACCCGATCGGATCACGGATTGGTGACGATCCTTTGCACCCCTACTCCCTATATAACCCCTCCCACTGGTGGGAGTACCTCAGTTTTGTAGAAAAGCAATAAACGTGTATGCTAAAGAACCTGTACTTCAAAGAAAGGGATTTTACAGGTAAGCTGTTATAAAAATCCTATTTTCTTATCGTACATCACGGAACAAAGAGCCATAGTAGTTACTATGTGGGATGTCCCATAGCAATGCCAACTGAAGGGAGGGAGACACAATAAAAGTAGGGCACCAAGAGACTAGATGACTCATACTGCAGCCTGCAGTACATTGCGCCCAAAGGCAATATCCTCATGATCTTTTACATCTACTTGATAGAATCTGGTAAATGTATGGACCGAAGATCAAGTTGCGGCCCTGCAGATCTCAGCCACGGAGGCTTGGTGATGCACTGCCCAAGAAGCACTAACAGCCCTGGAGAAGTGCGCTTTAATATGAACAATCACTTGACAAATCCATTTAGAAATATTAGATTTCGACGCTGCCTGTCCTCTTTTAGGACCGTCTGGCAATACAAACAAAACATCTGATTTATGATTATAAGCAGACACTTTTAATAGGCTTTGACCGCTCTCACCACATCAAGAGAATGTAGTGATCTTTCTTCCACAGAACGAGGTTCTGGAAAAAATTAAGGCAGAACAATATCCTGGTTTAAATTAAAAACCAATACTACCTTCGGTAGGAATTCAGGATGAGGCCGCAATACAACCTCATCCTTATGAATAGACCAATATGGCTCTTTACAAGAAAGAGCAGGCGACTCTGATACTCTTCTGGCAGAAGATATGGCAACCAAGAAAATAATTTTTCCTCATCAAGAGGACCAAGGGAATATCTTGTATTGGCTCAAAAGGCTGCTTCTGTAAATCCGACTAAATTTAAGTCCCAAGGGTTCAGGGGTGACCTGACTGGAGGATTAATCTGCGTTACCTGCGTTACCCGCTGAATAAACTTATGAACCAGAGAGTGTGAACCAAGAGGTCATTGAAAAACACACCGATAAAGCTGACATCTGGCCTTGATAGTACTCAAGGCCAGCTTCATTTCTAATCCTATCTGTAGGAATTCAAGGATCCTACCTATGACATATTTCCTGGGGTGCCAACCCCTGGATTTACACAAGGAAACATATGCCTTCCAAATTCTATAGTATATATGACTCCGGAGGCTAGCTTCCTAGTATTAACCAAGTAGAAACTACTGAAGCTAACAGCCCACGATCTTTTAGAATGTGGGTCTCAATAGCCAAAGTGCTAAATTTAGCATTTTTAAGGTAGGATGTAATACCGGACCTTTTGAGAGAAGGTCTGACCATAGTGGTAAGGTCCAACCCCTCCCGCCATTTTTATGATCTCGGCAAACCAAGATCTCCTGGGCCACGCTGGGGCCACAGGAATCGCCTCCTTCCCTTCTTGCTTAATCCTGCGAGAAGGCATGGAAGCAGCAGAACAGGAGGGAATGCATAGATCAGTGAAAAACTGATCCCATGGAAAAACCAAGGCATCTGTTCCGTATGCCATCGGATCCCTTGTCCTTGACACAAAGTTGTCCAGCTTGTTGTTGAACCTGGACGCAAACAGATCCATGTCCGGAACTCCCCATTTTTGGCATAATGACAGAAAGATGTCAAGGTGATGGGACCAGTCTTCCGGGAACAATTGTTGGTGACTCAAGTAGTTTGCCTGCCAATTCCCTGTCCCTGGAATTAAAATTGATGATAGGCAACAAATGTTTTTTTCCCAAGATAGAATATGATTCACCTCTCTCTGAGCTGCATGACTTCTCGTGCCCCCTTTGTGATTTATATAGGCCACAGCTGTGGCATTGTTGGATTGGATCCTGACAGGACAATTCCATAGTCTGAGCGTCCAGGGCCAGGCGTACTGCCCAAATCTCTAGAATATTGATGAGCAAGGTCATCTCTGATTTGGACCATTTCCCTTGGACAGACTGCTCCCCAGCCCAGAAGGCTGGCATCCGTTGCTACCACCTTCCAGATAACTAGTAGAAAGGATTTTCCTTTTTGAAGATTCTTAGATATCAACCACCAATTGAGGCTCTGACGCACTTTGGGGGATAAACGCATTGGGAAGTCCAGACCTTGGACCTTCTTGTTCCAAGTTGACAGGATACTGTTTTGCAGCAGTCTTGAATGAAACTGCGCATAAGAAACGGCCTTGAAAGAAGCCACCATCTTTCACAACGATTTCAGGCAAAGTCGAATAAAAGGATTCTTCTTTGTTTTGATCAACTGAATCAGTTCCCTTATGGAACTGATCCTTTCCTGGGGCAAAAACACCCTCTTCTGAGCTGTATCTATGCACATGTACCAGCCCTAGCATGAGCCGTGAGGCCTGGAGAATAGAATCTTTCATATCGTCTACTGTAAAATACAACGCTTCTGATATCCCAGCCAAACCTTGGGCCTGCTGATCAGGAATAATCCTGAGTACCTCCATAAACTGGTCCTTTAGGGACTGAAATACTCTGAGCACTGCCAGCGCAGGCTGAACCTGCAAGCGAAATATAGATTTAAAAAGGAATGCCAGCTTATTTTCTGTTGGATCCTTTAGCATATGAGCATTGTCTACTGGACAAGTCAGGTACAGAGGATATAGCAGCGTCAACTGCTGGAAATCCCCATTTCTTATAGAAGTTTTATTCCATAGGATAAAGTATTGAAAACTTTTTTTTGGAGGAAAAAAACAGTTTATCTGACTGCTCCCACTCAGAATACATAAGCTTTTTTAGCCATAAATGGATATGAAAAGCATGAACAGATTGAGGAGGCTTTAGTGAACCCAAACTAGAAGTGGGCTCATTGATTGACTGCGCTTATTGGCAGTAAAAATGTGGAGCGGACCAATTCAGCGAGAGACTGTGCCAACCACCTTTCGTATTAGGTTCTTCAGACATCAGCCTCTTCCTGGTCCCTTGAGAGAAATTCGTCATCTCTCGCCTCTTTTTCCTCAGCATGAGGGTCCTGAGCAATGGACGGGGACCTGTTATGCTTAGTCCCATTCTGGGATGCGATTCAAGCATCAATTTTTTTGCCCCAAACTTAGAATGGTTGGAGGAAAAAAACCTCATTAGGCATATATACAGGGGCTGTAATGCTAAAAGCAGCTGCAACCCTTGCCCCTCCTGATGGCTCATTCTGACCAGCCATAATACTCTCAGGAGAGTTTTTTTTGAGATGGGTCTAGGCTCCCTAGTGACTATAGCCTTTCTGGAGCCCTTTTTTGAGGTGATTTTAACCTCCCTTCCAACCATAGCCCACCTGATGCACAAAGCAGAGGTACTACCAGAAGGAATGCATGCATTGCTTGAGCAATAGTCCAGCTCTGCTGCTGCTATTAATGCTCAGCCTGATGCAGTAGCAAAATGTTTTAAAGGAATGCCTGTGTCACCAAACCTCATATTTACCTGCGCTCTTGTGTCCCTTTGCAGCTTGAAACAGCAAATATGCTGCCTTTAAAACACACATTCCCCGCATTGGGCGTTGGAGTACGCCAAGGCCGTGCTAAACCCCGCCCCCCCATAGCTACAGCCCTTCCTCTCTCCTTTCAAAGGTAAGCTTTTCCCACGTGAGCACAGGCTCTGATCCTATGGGATCAACAGAGAGAGAAAAGGCGGGGGGGGGGGGTTCGGGGAGAGGGGGGTGGCCTGGAAGCTGCCAAGCGGCATGCTGTTCGCACTTTTTTTTTTAAAGTGCTCTTTCCCTGAAGAAAAAAGAGCACAGGGGGGGGTGTCTGGTGGGAAGGCAAAATCCCCTAGACTTACTGAAGGTCTGCTGCCGCCCGGAGGAAGAGAAAACTGCTGTTTTCTGGACACATCGTGGGCTCTCTGAAAAGCATGAGACGTAAGTGCTCTATACAGTCCCAGGTGGGTGACACATAGGCATGACAACATTTACTAACTAAAGAAGACACTCATAGGAAAATTTCTTAGAAAATCTCCATTTACCTTTCCCGTCGCAGGGTTTTTCTGTGGTAAACCAACAGACCTAATCTTCACCCTTCACGGTGAGTTCCTTTAAAACTTCAGGAGCTGGGGATCCTTGGAACCCACAATCTTAGACCTGTAATAGCACCTCTGCCAGTAAAACTTTATGCCCTTAATACCAAAAAGTACTGGATCCCGGGGTCCAGCTCTCTAAAAAAAAGTGTTACAGGCAAGACCTTGTTTCTTCAGATACAATACCTGGATACCATTCAATACGGCCAAAAAGACACTTTGAATGTATTCGGCTGCATGGCTAGCCCCAGCAAGGATTGCTCTAGTGGAGATCAGCACAGCACATCTTTACTCGTGACCAACACCTTAGACACTGGCGAAAAAACTGAGGTACTCCCACCAGCAGCAGGGGTTATATAGAGAGTGCACTTTTTAATTTAGGGAGTGCCAGTGTCCGTCACCTGAAAGTGGCCTATAACCCACATACTAACTACTATGGCTTTGGGTCCCGTGATGTACGATAAAAAAATAAAGCATTTTCCTTCAGTTTTCTAATCCTCCTTGTCAGACAGCACTGCTAGGATCTGACCTAACTTTTTCTGTATTGAGGCTAAAGCAGCCTTCCTTCACCTTTGTTTTGGTGACAACACCTTTTAAATGTATGCAAAATTTTGAGGCACCCCAGGTGAATGATAGTGCATAGGGGACATCAGAGGTCTCTTCATAAAGAGGATCTGTCAAGGAAAATATTCTCACCTTGTCAGCTCTCTGGTTATAATATGATACACTGAAAAAAATCTACTTAAAGGGGTTGTAAAGGTAAATGTTTTTTCACCTTAATGCATTCTATGCATTCTACGCCGGCTGTATCACGGGAGCGAGCCCGCAGGTGCTTCTCACCATGCGAGGGAGCTCGCATGAACGTGAGAAGCACCTGCGGGAGGAAGCCGAGACAGCCGCCGAGGGACCCCAGAAGAGCAGGTTCGGGGCCACTCTGTGCAAAACGAGCTGCACAGTGGAGGCAAGTATAACATGTTTGTTATTTAAAAAAAATAAAAAAAATACCTTTACAATCCCTTTAACTATATAGATAAAAATTTGAAGGCCCCCCTGTGTTCATGCACCTGGGAATCGGTTGGGTATTGATGCACATGAATGAGTGTGAAAAATAATTATGATTTATGGTTAACGTCAAACTGATGTGCTGTAAAATCGTGTAGTCATGTGACGCTGTACCCAAATACAATTTATGTCCTTTTTTTCCCCAACAAATACTGGTACTTGATCATCTCCTGCATTTTTTTTTTTTTTTGCACTACAGTAAAACCTTGGATTGCGAGCATAATTTGTTCCAGAAACATGCTTGTAATCCAAAGCACTTATATATTAAAGCGAATTTCCCCATAAGAAATAATGGAAACGCAAATAATTTGTTCTACAACCATTTATTCATAGGTCTTTCAGTTTATAGTCCATCTAAAAAAAGATTATTGCAATGTGACCAGGATGTATAACCATAAAATGTCCAACCACAAATGGCAGCCTCCACAAGGGGATTAGAAGCAAAATCCTGCATAAGCTACAGAGTATAAAAGATAAAAGAGGCCCCTCTAAGTGTAGCAATATGTTGCTAAATGTTGTACCTTCATTAAATGTAACCATATTGCTACACGAATGCCGCATACACACGATCGGACTCTCCAGCAGACTAGGTCCGACGGACCGGAATCTGTCGGACAATTTGATCGTGTGTGGGCTCCAGCTGACTTTTTTTTCACCAAATTCAGACGGACCTAGCAATAAAACATGTTTCAAATCTTTCCAACGGTTTCGAGTCCGGTTAAAAAATCAGTTCGTCTGTATCCTAGTCCGACAGACAAAAACCAACGCTAGGGCAGCTACTGGCTATGAACTTCCTTATTCTAGTCTGGTCGTACGTCATCACATTCAAATCCGTCGGACTTTGGTGTGCTTGTGTGTGGCCAAGTCCGTTTTTTTGGAAAGTCAGACGGAACTCCGCCAAAAGTCAGTCGGGAAGACCGTCGGACCTAGTCCATCGAAAAGTCCGGTCGTGTGTACGCGGCATTAGAGGCTCCTCTCTTCTCTTCTCTTTTATACTCAGTTGTGACATGACTACTTGTATACCAAGACATTGCTTGTATATAAAGAAAAAATGTATTAAATAATTTTGCTTGTCTTGCAAAACGCTCTCAAGTTACTCTCAAACCAATTTTCCCAAATTTCATCTCTTCCCTCCTCTCAGAACGTCGTTCTGCCTTGTTTACATAGGCAGACCGCCATTCTACCTCTCTGCTCAATGATTGGCAGGTGCGAGTGGACATCGAGTCTGCCGTACCTGCTGCTGGGCTCCCGCTGTGTATGATCACAGAGGAAGCGAACCGACAGCGATGCAGATCCGGCTCTTCTGGGTGGGGGCGCATCACGTAATACGGCGCAGAGGTGCCACTATGTAGCAGTAAAACTGGATCATACCAGAAGTAGTACGTGCACTACTTTTTAAAAAACACTGCACTGGATTGTATAGTATGTGATCCAGTACAGGCAAACGCATTGCATTTAGAGTTTCGCCAGAATTACACTCGCAGCAGATCGCAGACCCAGTGCATTTTGAACGTGGTGCAGGAAACACGCATGGAACGCTGGTTTCCCACATTGTACACTGGTGTAAATGAGCCCTTGAGGAAATATCACTATTTGTTTACATTATTCAGTTACCAATGGGACAAAGCACAGTATCTTTAGTATTCTGTCCCATCTTCCTAGGTGGCTGTGATGTCGAGCAGGTCCCCTCCTCCTTTCCTTGATGCATAGCCACCCGCAATTGCAGTTAGCAAGGAGATGGCCACTTTGTTAGTGAGGACCTGTCTGACTCCCAGCACTTGCCTGAGGCAAGCACCTTCAAGAGGAATGCAGAGAGAGGTGAGATGTGTCAGCCAGTACTTGCCTGGGGCAAGTGCTGGGAGTTGAAGACAGGCACTCCTTACCAAAGTATACTTTTTCTCTGATAATTTTTTCTTTAAAGCTTAAATTACTTAGTATCTGTTTCGTCAACACAGTCTTGACTTTTACATTTTGCAAGAAAAAAAAAATTATGTGTGTGTGCTCTAAAATGTAAGGCCCCTTTCACACATGCAGACCGTATGTCCGTATTTCATCCATCTGTTTACGTCCCTATGAGATAGCAGGTGTCTGCGGATGAACATCCGCTTTCACCCGATATCGCCTGTCTCCGCTATGGTCCGATTCTGCAGACGGAGGAAAATCCTATTTTTCTATCCGTCTACAGAGCAGATCGGATGAACACGGACAGACGGTCCGTGCTCGTCCGATCCCCCATAAAGGAGAGCTGACAGGGTGGTCCCTGCACAGTGTGTTGGAACCGCCCTGTCCGCCGCCGACTCAGCGGGGACAACTGACCGATCCCCGCTGAACAAGCGGATCATCATGGGGCGGATCATTACTGATCCGTCCCGTGTGAAAGGGGCCTTTCAGATTTCACCAACCTTGCAGCTCTCACAGACACGACTGGTCTGTAGCCCCAGTCTCAAGAGCACTGACTCCGAGTTACAGGTGAGTCTAAATTGCCAAAAGAGAAAGGTGGGTTTAGAATCAGAGGTCTCTAAAAGTGTATGGGTGGAGCCTGGAAGATGTGTAAACCACAAGCAGGACTTTTCCAGGCTCCGATTCAGACACTCTGTTACAATAAGGATGTGATAATAAATACATAAATGTGTATTTTATATCTGCCTACACTTTTCTTTTTAATTATCTCCAAAAAAAGTTTTATTAAAGAGAAGCAAAGCAAAATTACACAAAACAATACATGTTCCAGAGCATGTACAGTACTTATACATAGAAAAAGTACAATGGATCCAAGTAGGGCTGCAACTAACGATTATTTTCATAATCGATTAGTTGGCCGATTGTTGTTTCAATTGGTTAATAACCATAAAAAAAAAAATGGGTTAAACTTCTTATTCAAAGGAATTTTCAGACAGTGGATGTGGTTTTCATTCAGAAATTATTCATTTTAAAAACAGAATGTTAAAAACAAGTGAAAACTTCAAACTAAATTCTTTCATTCAGCGAATGTACAAAGATTTTTCGTCTGAATATTCTCATCTGAAAAATGATCCATGTGGCCAGCATAAGGCTCGGTACACACCTATACAGTTTGCTTTTGATCTGTTTCTGCAGTGCTTTTTGCTGTACGTTTTGATTTTTGTGCACATGATTTTACTGCAATTTGCATTTTTTGCAAACTTTGGGGCAGATTAAAAAACAAAAATTGCTGCAAAACTGCATTACATACTTTTCTGCAGCTTCTCCATTGAAGTATATTGAACCAATAAAAGCACCATTGTGCGTTTAAAAGTCCCTAACCCCTTCAGATATGAACGTGTCCCATAGGAAACCATGTAAATGAACTGTAGTATATTTCTGCAAAAAGCACCATAAAACACAGGTCTAAGACGTTTAGTAACATAATGGGGTTAAACAAAAACGAAAATGAGCCCTTTATAGTAGAAAAAAAGCACATAATCGCTACTGTAAGGGGTTAATTTTTTTTACTGTAGAACTGTGAAAGTAATATTTACAGTAGTGATTATTTGCTCTTTTTGCCCGATTAATCGATTATGAAAATAGTAATCGATTAATTTCATAATCGATTAGTTGTCGATTAATCGATTAGTTGTTTCAGCCCTAGATCCAAGTACCTTCACATATACCACATCTCTCACTCAGAAAAAAGCATGTTCTCCACGACATTTTCTAATACCAGCTTAGATATATATGGGTAATCTTGATGCTAACGTTAGCAACAAACAGTAGTACCTTAAAGTAGAATGCGGTTCTAAATTAATTCTACAGGAGAGGTTTTCCAGAAAATGTATTCCTCTAATCTCAATTTATCACCTCTTTGTGCAATCCACTCCTTCAGCGAGGGTTGTTCAGCATCCTTACTATTAACTTACGGGCCTGGAATAGAGCTCTACCAATTGCTTGTTTGGGAATTTCTTCAATGGGAAGGTCATCTAGAATTTCCAAAATACAGGGCTTAGTGTCCGTCGGAATGGTTACCTGAAACACTATTTATAGTATTGAGAACTTTAGACCAATATAGGTGTAACTTTGGACATCTCCAGAAAAGGTGGATTAGATCCCCGTAATCTCCAAGACACCCAGTGCACATCGGGTCATCCCTTAGTCCCATTTTAAATAGCCTTGCTGGTGTTAAAGCGGTAGTAAACCCGCTGAAAAATGTTTTTTTTTTTTCATACCTGCAAGGCAAAAGGCATAATGAGCTAGTATGCACTGCATACTAGCTCATTATGAAATACTTACCTTTAGAACGAGGCCCCGACATCTCGCCCAATACACGCCGAGGGAGCTGACATGTTCCCTCAGCGTGTCTTCCAGATATCGCGGCTCCGACGCTGTGAGTGGCGATATCGTCACTCCCGCGCATGCGCGCAGGAGATTTCTTTCCGCCAGGGTCTGGCATCTGCCAGACTTCCAGCCGAGAAACCCCTGTGCGCATGCACCGCTGCAATCAGCGGCTCATTGCCAGGGGAATATAATAATAAGGCTTACCTGTAGGTAAAAAAATATCTCCTAAACCTGTATGTTTAGGAGATATTTTTTTACCTACAGGTAAGCCTTATTATAGGCTTATCTGTAACTAAAAGTGAAAAAAAGACTATACAACCGCTTTAAGTAAACCCTTAGTGTTAAATGAACTGCCTATACTTTTGATTTAAATTGTTCCTTTTCCTTCTTTTAACAGTGAATGTATAAAGATTCAGCCAACAGACATTCAACCCGACATTTTTAGTTACCTTCTGCACGTCATGTATACAGGGAAAACCCCCAAACAAAGTGTGGACCACTTTCGATTAGAGGAAGGGGTTAGGTTTCTTCATGCTAACCTCCTTTCCACATCAGCTAATGAGCCAAGTCAAGTTTTAACTTCAGAAACAATGCAGTCCTCCAATTTATATGGAATTCAGATCTCATCAGCTCAGAAAACAAATAAGGAAACTCTTAACCTAAGAAACATTCCACCAACTGGTACAAGGTCTGTGCCACAAGGAGAGAAGCCACAACTACAGCTGTCTCTTGCGATTGGCCTTGAAGGTGTAGGCTCTGAACAGCAAAGTTCACATTTCCCTGCTCCGGTGGGCACCGCAGTTAAATCGATAGAAGACATTCAGAACACCGTAAAGACCATAAAGCAAGAAGCCTGTGATACTGAATCTGTAAAATCTCCACAGCATTCGTTGCTATCACAAGAAGAGGTTGAGTCAACATTTGTTAAGACAGACAGCAAAACATACTCCTGCCACTACTGTGGTGAACATTTTGATTCCCGTGGCACATTGAGGGATCATTTGCATATCCATGTATCCCAGTCTCTCCCTTTTGGGGTCCCTACCTCCATTTTAGAAAGTGATGACCTGGGAGAAGTCCGCCCCATACTTGAAAACATTCAGAACACCGAGAGTTGCCACCTTGGCCCTTACGAGGCTCTTCAGAACGCAACCCACTCCGAACAGCTGCAACTCAACCAGCTTTCGTTTTTGTCGAAGGATGCTGAACCCATAGAGCTGAACTGTAACTTTTCCTTCTTACGAAAGAGGAAATTCACTTGTACGGTGTGTGGACACAGATTTGTACGGAGGAGCCTATTACTGGAACACTTATACACACACAAATCCAAATCCCACAAGCTCAGCCGCTATCAAAGGTTCGGCAGTCAGGCTGATCTTTCCTTACATAACTACTGTAACAATCTTACTGATAACAATCAGAAGGATGAAGATACAGCTCTAGAACCCCCATTCCTTGAGGACCTTGAAGGCACAAACTCACAAGAAAATGTGGACTCTGTGCTAGTTGAATAATATTTATTCATGTTGGACTGGATATTTGTTTGTGGCTGTTTTTTATGATTGTTTATTTTTTGGGGTTTTTTGCTACTTGTTATACTGTATTTAAATAGTTCTTTGCGTTAGCTGTATGATAACTTTTTAAAGGGTATTTACTCAGTTGTACTATGATTGTGACCACATTTATTGATTAAGATCTTATTTTGTCTGTGCCATTGATTCATCTTAGGTTCAGCACAAAACATCACAGAACAATATTTGTTTATGAAATGGGAACAATATGACATCTACATGTCTTTGACTACCATTTATTCATGCAGGAACTTGAATTGTTCATCCTGTGTCTGGTGAGGAGATCTGAAATAAGAAAAGATGCTTAGCTCCCATAATGCACTAAGAATTTTCTTAAAAGGAAATCATGAGTAGGCTGTCAATGCCAAGCTTTTGAAAAGGCTGGATGTCTGTCTCTGGCTTTTATTCTTTACTAATTGTTTACTAGAAACAGTTAATCAGATCAGTGTGATGTCAGAGCATTTCATTGGCTACTGCTACTTGTTCCAGGTCAGAAACTCAAAGTACTGTAAGCCAATGGATTATTATATCAGCCAGGAGACTGGTATTTTCTGATTGAGAAATCAGCAGTGTCCTTCTCCATACTTCAGTATGGGCTTTTATTTTTTTATTTGTTTTTAGATTTTAGCTCTTCTCTAGGGACTGTCTTGTCCAGTAATGGACTAGTAAGATGTAATGGAGGGAAGGGAGAGGCATATACTTTCTAATTATCAGTTCCTGGCTGCATTTGGCATTGCAAGAGAAAAAGAAAAAACTGTAAGTGGGTTGACTTTGTTTTATACACTATATATACAGTAGTTTTTTTATACAGTATATAGCAATTTTATTCACTGTTCATTTTTAAACAATATCCTGCTATTCAAGCAGTTGTTATATAAATGGAGACTGCCACAAGGACACATACAGTGCCTTGAAAAAGTATTCACACCCCTTGACATTTTGAACCTCTGCCCAAGCCTCAAGTCTTTTGCAGACTAACAGGTTTTCTTCTAAGATTGCCCTGTATTGGGCTCCATCCATAATCCCATCTACTCCAACCAGCTTCCCTGTCCCTGCTGAAGAAAAGCATCCCCACAACATGATGCTGCCACCATCAAGTTTCACGGTGGGGATGGTGTGTTCAGGGTGATGTGCAGTGTTTTTTTCCACCACACATAGCGTTTGCTTTTAGGCCAGAAAGTTCCATTTTGGTCTCATCTGACAGAGCACCTTCTTCTTCCACGTTTGCTGTGCCCCCCACAATGGCTTTTCGCAAACTGCAAACAGGACTTCTTATGGCTTTCTTTCAACAATGGCTTTCTTCTTGCTACTTTTCCATAAAGGCCAGATTTGTGGAGTGCACGACTAATAGTTGTCCTGTGGGCAGATTCTCCCACCTGAGCTGTGGATCTCTGTAGCTCCTCCAGAGTTACCATGGGCCTCTTGACTGCTTCTTTGATGAATGGTTTACTTGCCCGGCCTGTCAGTTTGGGTGGACGGCCATGTCTTGGTAGATTTGCAGTTGTGCCATACCCATTTTCAGATGATGGACTGAACAGTGCTCCGTGAGATGTTTAAAGCTTGGGATATTTTTTTTGATAACTTAACCCTGCTTCAAACTTCTCCACAACTGTATACCTGACCTTCTGGGTGTGTTCCTTATCCTTTGTGATGCTGTTTGTTCACTAAGGTTCTCTAACAAACCTTGGAGGGCTTTACAGAACAGCTGTATTTATACTGAGAAATAAATTACACACACAGGTAGACTCTATTTACTAATTAGGTCACTTCTAAAGGCAATTGGTTCCACTAGATTTTAATTAGGGGTGTCAGAGTAAACCATTTATCATTCTCCTTCCACTTCACAATTATGTGCCACTTTGTGTTGGTCTATCATATAAAATTCCAATAAAATACATTTACGTTTTTGGTTGTAAGATGACAAAATGTGAAAAATTTCAAGGAGTATGCATACTTTTTCAAGGCACTGTAATGGCATAAAATTTACTTTTAAAAATTCCATAACCTATGCTGAAGATTAGAAAGTAGTACTCAGCTGGCTTGTGTAGATTTGCAGTTAGTAATATTTGGGGATGTGCACTAACTGAACTGCATTGAATAATCTGGCACAGCAACCAAAGAGAAAGCTTTGTGGGGAGGGGGCATGAACAGCATCCACAATATGGCACCTCCTTTGTATAACAGAAGCATGGAGAGCTAGTAAAAAAAATGTCCTGCCTCTCCCCATCACTGACCTAGTCATTGCTGAAGTATATCAAAAGCTCAGAAGACAGAGGTGGGGGGAATTCTTCCAATGGTGACAACTATCTAAGTAGGCATTTCCTCTCACTTCTTATCAGCCTTTTTTAACCCTTTGCAATAGAGGAACCCTTAAGTAATAACTAAATGAATGTGGCATACAGCGTATGCGACACCCAGAACTGATCCAACCACCCCCAATTGTATGATAATATTTATTTTCTGTACTGATCATAAACTAAAGAATTGATCCATGTAGGGTTCCATTACATTGTTGGTCAGTGGAGAAGGTTCCCCCTTCCATTGGTGGTCAGTGAAAGAGGTGCCTTCTTCTTTTAATAGTCACTGAGAGACCACTCTTGCACTGGTGGTCTGTAAAGAAGATGGTTTGCTACAGTGGTGTAGTGCCCCGTTACATTGATGGACAGTAATAAGAAAGCCCCCTTACATTTGGAGTCAGTAAGAATAAGGCCCCTTACATTGATGGTCACTGGGAAGAATGCCTTATATTTAAAGTGGAACTTCAGTAATTTTTCATATATTAAATCTTCTGACCTTGTTGTTTTAACTTTGGATAGTAACTTTTTTTTTTTCTGCCAGTAAATACCTTATACAGCCCACTTCCTATTTCTTCTCTGGAAAAAAGCCTAGGCTTATAACATCATGCACAGCTCTCACTCTCTTGCAAATTTGCCAGGAAGGGAGGGGGATGAGTCATAAGAGGGCCAATGAGAGAGCTGCAGAGCTGGAGGTGTGCCTCTGTGCGTCTGTGTAAATCCAGGAAGTAAACAGGCAGCAGCGTCCGCTGCCCACATTTAAAAAGATTGCAGCCAGACTCAGTGGAGGGAGATTTCTGCAGCATATTTGGCAGTACAGAATCAAAGTATATACAGTCAGGTCCATAAATATTGGGACATCGACACAATTCTAATCTTTTTGGCTCTATACACCACCACAATGAATTTGAAATGAAATTAACAAGATGTGCTTTAACTGCAGACTTTCAGCTTTAATTTGAGGGTATTTACATCCAAATCAGGTGAACAGTGTAAGAATCACAACAGTTTGTATATGTGCCTCCAACTTTTTAAGGAACCAAAAGTAATGGGACAGATTAACAACCATCCATCAAACTTTCACTTTTTAATACTTGGTTGCAAATACTTTGCAGTCAATTACAGCCTGAGGTCTGGAATTCATAGACCTCACCAGACACTTGGTTTCATGCCTGGTGATGCTCTGCCTGGCCTCTACTGCAACTGTCTTCAGTTCCTGCTTGTTCTTGGGGCATTTTCCCTTCAGTTTTGGCTTCGGCTAGTGAAATGCATGCTTAGTCGTATTCAGGTCAGGTGATTGACTTGGCCATTGCATAACATTCCACTTATTTCCCTTAAAAAAATCCTTGGTTGCTTTCGCAGTATGCTTCGAGTCTTCCACCTGCACTGTGAAGCGCGTCCAATGAGTTCTGAAGCATTTTGTTGAATATGAGCACATAATATTGCCTGAAACACTTCAGAATTCATCCTGCTGCTTTTGCCAGCAGTCACATCATCAATAAATACAAGAGATCCAGTTCCATTGGCAGCCATACATGCCCACGCCATGACACTACCACCACCAACTTCACTGATGAGGTGGTATGCTTTGGATCATGAGCAGTTCCTTTCCTTCTCCATACTCTTCTCTTCCTATCACTCTGGTACAAGTTGACCTTGGTCTCATCTGCCCATAGGATGTTGTTCCAGAACTGTGAAGGCTTTTTTAGATGTTGTTTGGCAAACTCTAATCTAGCCTTCCTGTTTTTTAGGCTCACCAATGGTTTACATCTTGTGGTGAACCCTCTGTATTCACTCTAGTGAAGTCTTCTCTTGATTGTTGACTTTGACACACTTAGCCCTTGTACACACGGTCGGACATTCCGACAACCAAATCCGTCGGATTTTGTCCGACGGATCTTGTCCGAAACTGTTGCATACACACGGTCGGACAAAGTTGTCGGAAAATCCGATATTTCAGAACGTGATGACGTAATTTCGTTACGATGGGACTACGTTCAGGCTAGTAGCCAATAGCTTTGATGTAGGAATTTGATCTGAGCATGCGTGGCACTTTGTCCGATCGGAAATCTCTACACATGATCGGAGTATGTCCGATCGGAGCAGTTTGTCTGAAAATATTTCCGGCAAGTTGGAAAATTTGTTCCGACGGATATTCCAACGGAAACAGTCCGATACATACCACACACAGTCGGAATATCCGACAAAACGCTCTGATCGGACACATTCCGACGGAATATCTGACCGTGTGTACAAGGGCATACACCTACCTCCTGGAGAGTGTTCTTGATCTGGCCAACTGTTGTGAAGGGTGTTTTCTTCAGGGAAAGAATTCTTTGGTGATCCACCACAGTTGTTTTCTGTGGTCTTCCGGGTCTTTTGGTGTTGCTGAGCTCACCAGTGCATTCTTTATTTTTAAGGATGTTCCAAACAGTTGATTTGGCCACACCTAATGTTTTTGCTATCTCTCTGCTGGGCTTGTTTTGTTTTTTCAGCCTAATGATGGCTTGCTTCACTGGTAGTGACAGCTCTTTGGATCTCATATTGAGAGTTGACAGCAACAGATTCCAAATGCAAATAGCACACTTGAAATGAACTCTGGACCTTTTATACAAACTATACAAACTGTTGTAATTCCTACACCGTTCACCTGATTTGGATGTAAATACCCTCAAAAAGGCTGAAAGTCTGCAGTTAAAGCACATCTTGTTCGTTTGATTTCAAATCCATTGTGGTGGTGTATAGAGCCAAAAAGATTAGAATTGTGTCGATCTCCCAATATTTATGGACCTGACTGTATAAAATAATATGCAAAGTGGTTGGAGAGAAGCTTTAGAATGGCAAAGATGTTTTTATTACAAATTATGAGAGCAGACTGAAGTTTGTCTTTAAGATAAATGAGATTAATGCCTCTTACTTCAGAGGTCAGTTGGAAGAATGCCCATTGGTGATCAGGAATTACTTACACGAGAACCAAGAAGAAAGGCCCCACCTGTCTCACGCCACTGGTTTTGTTGAGTGCAATTGATACTGCAACTCAGCAGAAACCATCAGACGGCAGAATGATCTAACACTGCTCAAGGAACCTCTAGCAATCTCTGCAGGAATCCTGTTGAGAAGTGTGAGAGAAGTGAAAGGAAATCTTCCCAACAGTAATAAAGAAACAGGAAAAAAAAAACACCACCAAAAGCAAACAAGAAAATTTGGCTTTAGATACACTTTTAATGTTTAGGGGAATCTCATCTTTGAACGTGTGCTGAGGTAGATGTTCCACAGATAAAGTAAGCTTCTCCACATCTGGGAGATTTTTGGAGCTGTTGCAGGCAGAATGTTGGAGTTGGAACTGAGAGATCAAGCAGACTTGATCTCTCAATTGTGTTTTTGCCAGGCTTCCCCTTCAGTTTCCTCATGTTGCATTTTTGACATTCATCAACCAATGATGATGGTCAGCCAATGTCCCTCATCATGAGTAATATTAGGCCAACTCTTGGTGCAGTTGTTATTCTAGATCTAATAGATGTCATATATATTTTTGTATGTATGTTTGGGATTCTTTTTTATGTACTTTGCCCAATGTGTCGCATACCTGCTTGGGGATTTCAATGCACTGTATTTAGGAAACCAGACTTTCACCTTCTAGCTTTAGTTTACGTGCGTTTTTGTGCCTGTTGTGTGGAAATTTGTCTGAATCTCCACTGTGACAAGGTCCTCCTACATGACCAATTATTCTGATTATCCAGGTTTGTGTGATGTTTTGATGCAGATTGAATAAAAATACACTTGCACAGTTCATTTGTTTTGTAACACAAGATACATACTTGTAAGATCTTGCTGTAATTGTATCTGAAGCTGTGTTTGTTTTTTTTATTTTATTATTATTATGGTATTGTGTTTGGTAAATTGATTTGAATTGTGATGGACATAATACATGGGTCAGTATTGATTTCCCGCATGTATATAGTATTCTGTGTGTGTATATATATATATATATATATATATATATATATAAAGCTTAAAGCGAAATGCTGACTTTTTTTTTCTTTTTCTTTTTCCAGATAGCATTAAAAAGGGCTAGTCTCTCAATTTTTTCTCAGTTTTTACTGCTGTTTGTCTCCCTGTTAATCACTTCGCATCCAGGCCAATTCTAACATTTCTCTCCTACATGTAAAATTCATCATTTTTTTGCTAGAAAATTACATAGAACCCCCAAACATTATATATGTTTTTTTTTAGCAAAGACCCTAGAGAATACAATGGCAGTTGTTGCAACTTTTTATCTTGCACGGTATTTGCACAGCAACTTTTCGACCGTGTTTTTTCAGAAAAAAAAAAACAGTTTAATGCTTAAAAAACAGTAAAGTTAGCCCAATTTTTTTGCATAATGTGATAGATGAAGATACGCCGAGTAAATAGATACCCAACATGTCACACTTCAAAATTGCACGCGCTCTTGGAATGGCGCAAAACTTTGGTATTTAAAAATCCCCATAGGCACCGCTTTAAAAAAAATTTTGTTTTGCGTTACAGAGGAGGTCTAGAGCTATTTCTCTCGCTCTAACGTTCGCAGCGATACCTCACATGTGTGGTTTGCACACCGTTTTCATATGTGGATGGGACTTACGTATGCGTTCGCTTCTGCGTACGAGCTCACGGGGACAGGGGCACTTTATTTTTTTATTGTTAATTTTACTTTTATTTTTTTAGTTTGACACTTAAAAAAATAAATAAAAAAAATGGATTACTTTTATTCCTATTACAAGGAATGTAAACATCCCTTGTAATAGAAATATGGCACGATCGGACCTATTTACAGTGAGATATGGGGGTCAATAAGACCCCATATCTCACCTCTAGGCTGGGAGGCCTAAAATAAAATAAAAACAAAACCAACCCTGGCTTCCTAGCCAAATCAGCGCCGTTATTTTGAATGCAGAGGCCGGGCGTGACGTCATAACATCGCGCCCGGCCTCCGAACGATCATAGAGACTCCGGGGATGATCTGGTCCGCCGGAAATCTTTATGGTATTATCCGGGTGCCGGCGGATCCTGTGACCGACTCACCGATGGAAGCGGTGAGTCGGTAGAAGCACCAGAGGGCGGCGGGAGGGGGGGAACGGAACAGCCACTATAATCATTCTTATGGTGCAGGGAATCGCCAGCTGAAAACGCTGATATCTGAATGATGTCTGTGGCCTCAGGCATCATTCAGATATAACCACCGAAAGCCAAGGCTGTCCCTGGACGTCCTACCAGCGCGAAGTGGTTAAGAACGTTTCTCCTCGCTTCCTATAGTGGTGATAAAACAAAAAAGAACCTTTCCCTTCTTCAAGAAAGAAAGTTTCTTTATCATTTTTCTTTGACCCTATTAGAGAAAATACTCCTTTTCTCTTTTGTTTATTGATGGACACAGCTCCATTAATCTTGACCATAGGGTTATTACGCCACCTTCAGGAGAGGACTAGGCAGAACATGTAATACATGTGAAAAACAACAGAACTGTACAGTTCCTCCCAGAGGGCGGTCCCTCTGGTAATAACCAGGCATGTACTGGCCATTGGGACTACAGGGAGTTTCCCGGTGGGCCGATGGCTCAGTGGGCCGGTTTCAGTGACAAATTAATGGCTGCGTGGCTTGCCCTCAACTTCACGCAGTGATGTGAGAAAGATGAGAAAAATACAGAGGAGAATAAGTGAAATAATAAAAGAGGTTAGTAAGGACTCCTTATGTTATGCTACTTATGTTTTTATGTTTTTTTGCACAATTACGTATAGTTTTATATACTGTTTTTGTGCTTGTTTGCAAAATTAAAGTTGGCTGGTCTGGATGAAGTCCAGGGCCAAATTTTTGTCCCAGTCTAGCCCTGGTAATAACCCCTCAGCCGGCTTCCTGCAGCTCAGTTTTTTTTTTCCTAGAAGGTCTAGGCTCCCTGCCGGGACCTTTAGTGCAAGATTTTAAGATCCTGTGATCTTCTATCAACAGCCTGCTGGGTGACAGGCTGGATAATATAGATCCTTGTAGTCTCCCCAACCTGACCAACGAGCGTGTGCAGACCCTAGCTACGCACTGGGTTGGCCACGACATGCCCCTCAGGCTCCAGGGGCAGCCGGTGAGCGCAATGCTCCAGGGCACACATATGACCAGACTACAGATGTCTTTGTCACAGTGTGCCATGGCCCGCAGCCACCCCGTACTGCTTGGGTGTGGGTCTGTGATGGCATGCCTCCAGCTCGTACGGATGGCAAGTACAGCTCTTCCTGCCTCGGCGTGATTGAGCAGCTGGGCATTACCTGGGAGGTTGATTAGGGCGTCCTTCTCCCTTTCTTCTCTCCCTCTCCCTGTTTTTCCTCCCCCCTCCCGGGTGATGCTACATGACTGGGCTGTTGAGCGGTGTGTGTACCTGAGCCAGGTGTCCTCTGGGGGGCTGTGATCCTTGATGGGGGCCTTGCTGGTCTGTGTCCCTGGGCTGTCTTTGGTCTCTCTGTTGGTGTCTGTGGGCTCTGCATGTGCTGCCGCCATAGCGCTGACTGCCACCATTATCTGTGCACAGTTGTTTGTCGGCCATTTTCTCGAAGGTTCACAGTCTCTGTGAGAAGCATGGTCACCATCCATTTTTTTGAAGTTGGTGGCCATTTTCCCTGTGATTTTTCTCTATACAGTGTGCTCGTGGCCATTTTCTTGTAGCCTCAGCGTGGTTTTTCTCCACAATGCTGGTTCCTGTACCTCAGAGCAGCGTGTTTTTTTGCTCTGGGCACCTGGGAGCTGACACTGGACCAGGCATCTGTAACAGCGCAACGCTTGGTCGGGGTGGCGAGTCCTGCGGTGGGGGCCCCTCATTCTGCAGCAGCTAGGAGGGTGGGATTGAGCACCTTGTCCTAAGTCCCCAAGGGTGGCAGACAGGGTGGGTCAGCCTGGCGTTTCTTCCCCAGACCTCCCTGCAATTGCAACCGGCTCGTCTGCAAACCGTGCAGTGCCTTTGGACGCTTTGTTGGCACAAAGGTGGTAAAAAGTGGCCCTTGGCCCACTGTCCCCCGGGGAGAGTTCTGATTCAGACTTGGGCACTGAAGTGACTGGCGGCTCCTTCTCTGATGTGTCAGAGGACGCTGACCAGGACCGATCGGACAGTGAGGATGATTCCGCGTCCAGGTTCGCGCAAGACAAAGCGCTATTTGGAGCACTTATCACAGCTGTGCATGATACCCTGAAAATACAGGATGCAGCAGGATCCTCTGCTGAGGTAGCGGTCCCTTTTAGGTCCCGTAAGCCAGCCCGTACACCTAAGGTGTTTCCGTATCTGACTTATTTCGATAAGGTCATATACAAGGAATGGGGAAGCTCGCAACAGACCCCAAAAAGAATGGCGGTGCGTTACCCCTTTGAGGAGAGCCTTCTTAAAAAATGGTCAGCCCCCCGGTCGTGGACCCCCCAATATCCAGGTTAAATAATGTAACCACGATTCCGGTAGAAGGGACTCCTGCATTTAAGGACCCTACCGTCATAAAGGCCGAGGCAGTGACCCGGTCCATGTTTACGGTAGTGGGGTCAGCGATACGATAGGTACTGGCCACAGCATTGGTGTCGCAGACACTCACTGAGTGGGCAAAACTATTGCACCGTGAATTGGAGAAGCAACAGTCCTCACCTGTCTGCGTGGAACTTGCAGACCAGTTAGTGCACGGCCTTAAGTATGTCTGTAACGCGGCCCTGGATACGCTTCCCTTGCTCTCCAGAGCATCAGTTTCAGCAGTGGTGCTGCGGCGCCTGATTTGGCTGAAATGCTGGTCTGTGGACCAGGCATCTATAAAAATAAAAAAATAAAAAAGCCTTGACTGATTTACCCTTCCTTGGTGAGCAGCAATTTGGAGCCTCGCTGGATGACATTATTAAATGAATGTCACAGGTGGGAAGAGCACTTTGCTTTCACAGTCCAGGAGTAAGGAGCCACGCTGCAGGCAAGGGCCCTAATTTTCCGCTCAAAAGAGGCTTTTTCGTCCACCCAGGACTTCACCAAAGCACTCCCAGTCCGACTACTGAGAGACAGAAGCATCCCTGGACTCGCATGCCTAGCAAGCCAGCAAGCAAAAGTGTTACCGCATGAAGGTTTGCCCCCATCCGTCACTCGAGTGGGGGTTTACCTTTGGGAATTTGCAGCCCGGTGGGCCTCTCGGCTGTCCAACCAATGGGTCTGTAAACTGATTTAATCGGGCTACAAGATAGAGTTCCTCTCTTGGCCACCAAACAGATTTTTCCCTTCAAGCATACCCTTACTCCCGGCTTGCTGGGAGGCCCTGTTTTGGGCAGTATGGGACCTGCTCAGCCACAGGGTGATAGTGCCTGTTCCAGAAACTGAAAGGTTTCAGGGATTCTATTCCAATCTGTTTGTAGTTTCCAAAAAGTAAGGGGTACATTCACTCTTGGACCTAAAAGCCCTCAATTGCTTTGTGAAAGTACAGAGGTTCAAAATGGAATCAGTTTGCTCCGTAGTCGCTGCACTCCATCAGGGGGACTTCCTGGCATCTCTGGATATCCAGGATGCATACCTGCACATACCCATATGCCCCAGGCATCAGAGGTTTCTGCAATTTGCAGTAGTGGAGGACCACTACCAGTTTGTGGCTCTCCCCTTTGGCTTGGCTTCAACACCCGAGTCTTTACCAAGGTATTGGCTCCAATTTTGGCTTTGTTGCGACAACGTGGTATCGCAATCGTGGGTTTCCTAGACGATATCCTTCTGAGAGCAACTTCCGCTTCAGAATTAAGGGAGGATGTAATGATCACCATGCAAACCCTGCAGGAATTTGGGTGGGTGTTGAACCTCAAAAAGTCGGTACTTGTGCTGACTCAACGCCAGGAGGACCTAGGCTTACTGCTGGACTTCATGGAAGCGAGAGTGTTTCTCCCTTCAGACAAACTGCAGACTCTCAGAGCTGCGTTGAAGCTGTTGATGAACCGCAGGTGGTCATCCCTTCGCTTCTGCATGCGAGTCCTGGGCCTCATGGTGGCCTCCTTCGAGGTGGTACTGTACGCCCAATTTCACACCAGAGGCTTGCAGAAGGAGATATTGTCAAAATGGGACAAATCTCTGTTATCCCTGGTTTGGCAGATTCAGGTGAGCCAGTTAGTCAGGGACTCTCCTCTCTGGTGGCTGAGATCTCCGGCCCTTCGGACCGGGAAATCGTTCCCATCTCTTCATTGGACAGTGATCACAACAGACGCCAGCCTGACCGGCTGGGGTGGAGTACTGGGAGTACAATCGACCCAGGGCCTCTGGTCGATGGAGGAATGGCAGTTGCCGATCAATATGCTCGAACTTCGAGCGATCAGGCTATGCCTCTCCACATGGTCGATGAGACTATGAGGGCATCCGATCAGGATCCAGTCAGACAACGCCACGTCGGTGGCATATGTCAACCATCAAGGAAGAACAAGAAGCTCGGCTGCAGCACGGGGAGGTCGCTCACATCCTTTGGTGGGCAGAGCGGCACATACCAGCCCTGTCGGCCATATACATCCCAGGAGTAGAAAACTGGCAGGCAGACTATCTAAGTCGCCAGATGCTGGACCCAGGTGAGTGGTCAATGCATCAGGAGGTGTTCAGGCTTCTTTGCCTGCTGTGGGGCACACCAGATGTGGATCTCCTGGCCTCTCGGCTCAATCAAAAGCTGCGGAGGTTCATGTCCAGGACAAGAGATCCCTGGGCGGATGCGTCAGACGCTTGGTGGCTCAATGGAAGCAGTACTGGCTGATTTACGCCTTTCCTCCGCTAAAACTGTTAGCACGTCTGCTCCGCAGAGTGGAGGCGGAGGGGATTCCAGTGATACTGATTGCCCCAGATTGGCCTCGGCGTCCTTGGTACGCCGACCTGGTACGCCTGGTGGCGGATGCTCCTTGGTGGTTACCGATGCAAGAAGACCTTCTGTCACAAGGTATGATACTCCATCCTGCTTTACCATCGCTGGTTTTAATGGCATGGCTGTTGAAAGCCAGGTGCTGAGGAACCGAGGTCTGTCTGATTTCCACTATGTTGAGGGCACCAAAATCTTCTCGGAAGATATACCATCGTACGTGGAAGGCTTATATCTCCATGTGTGGGGAGATGGGGTGGTGTCCACACACCTACTCGGGGTCCAGGGTCCTGCTGTTCTTACAGCATGGAGTAGGCCAGAATTTGGCCTTAAGCACCATCAAGGGACAGATATCACCCTTGGCTGTCTTTTTCCAACGACTCCTGGTGTCTCACTCTTTAGTGAGCACCTTTGTACAAGGGGTCCAGCATGTAGTCCCTCCGGTGCATCCGCCCTTACCTACGTAGGATCTGAACCTGGTGTGATCGGCGCTTCAGAAACCACTGTTTGAGGACATCAGGGAAATTCCTTTGTTAACGCTCTCTCAGAAAGTGGTCTTTCTAGTGGCCATTACATCTGCCAGGAGGGTTTCGGAACTGGCGGCTTTGTGTTGCAAGTCTCCATATCTAGTTATTCACAACGATAAGGTGGTGTAATGTCCGCAACCTTCTTTTCTGCCGAAGGTGGTTTCGGCTTTTCACCTCAATGTAGACATTGTGTTACCATCTCTTTGTCCAAAACTGACACACCCTAAGGAGGTGACCCTCCATTCCCTGGATGTGGTTCGGGCTCTAAGGGTATATCTGTCTGCCACGGCTCCCTTCCAGAAGTCAGATTCTTTGTTCGTTTCGGTAGCTGGTCCGAAAAAAGGACTGCCGGTCTTGTCATCCACCATTTCCAATTGGATCAGACAGATCGTGGTCCATGCTTATGCCTTGAAGGGGCAGGTGCCCCCCTTTCCTGTCACGGCCCATTCCACCAGGGCAGTTGGGACCTCTTGGGCCTTCTAACATCAAGCGTCAGTCGCTCAGGTGTGTAAGGCGGCAACTTGGTCATCCATTCACACTTTTACAAAGTTCTACAAAGTTAATGTAAGCGCATCTTCTGATGCCTGCTTTGGCCGCAACGTTTTGCAGGCGGCTGTGTAATGTTGCAATTTTACACTCTTTCTTCTTGTTAAGAGAAGATTACCTTTTTGAATGTCGATGCACTCTGCTGCATAAGTTTACCGCAAGTTCTGATGCGGTTGGTTCAGATGGTGACTCCCCCATTAGGGAGCACCTCTGGTTGTGGGTGAAGTTATGTTGCTGTTCCCACCCCTCATTATGACACTGCTTGGGGACGTCCCTACGATCAAGATTAATGGAGCTGTGTCCGTCAATGAACAAAATAGAAAATAGGATTTTTGTACTCCCCGTAAAATTTTTTTTTCTGAAGTTAATTGACGGACACAGCACCCTCCCCTCCTATTGGTTTATGTTATACTGCTTGTTGACATACTGAACTGCAGGAAGCAGGCTGAGGGGTCATTACCAGAGGGACCGCCCCCTGGGCGGAACTGTACACTTCTGTTGTTTTTTATTATATGTTCTGCCTAGTCCTCTCCTGAAGATAAATGGAGCTGTGTCCGTCAATGAACTTTAGAGAAAAGGATTTTACGGTGAGTACAAAAATCCTATTTTTAACTGTCCAGGAGGGAGGAACTCCAGTTTATCATAGCCAAGTTTATGTCTGTCAGTCACGGGCCTTTTTTTCTGTTAGCTCTGCCTTTAATGAAAGCGCGAATTGGAGAAACCCAGGGAAAGTGTCATGGAGTTTGGTGGACCCATTGAGGGTGATTTATTAAAACTGAAGAGTTCAAATCTGGTGCAGCTGTGCATAAAAACGGATCGGCTTCTAACTTCAGCTTGTTTAATTAAACTGATAAAAACCTTAAAGCTGATTGGTTTCTATGCAGAGCTACACCTGATTTTTCACACTCAAAACAAAACTCAATACAAAACAAAAATGTAAAGAATAAATCCAGGCATAGCTATATTATACATAGTTACATTGGTCTAGCTTGGACCAATGAAACTATGCCTATAGACTACCTGGCTGGTGTCCCTGAATGCTGGAAATCTTTGAAGTAGACACCACTGCTCCAGTGATCTCCACTTGCTTCCAGGTCCCATGCTCAGCAGCTGCCCTGTTACAGTGTAAACACAGGAGGTCAGCCTCTCAGCACGGACAGCATCCAGAGAAAGCTTTGCATTTTCTGAATGAGGTGTAGAGCAGGACGTTGCCACCCGGCTCCTTCATCTTATTCAATCAGAGAACGCTTCGCATTCATTCAGAAAATTCGAATCATTCTGTGAATAGTGCCCATGCCAAACTGCCAACCCTTCTGTGTTCAGTAAGCAGGAGTGCAGCCGCTTGGAGGCCCCGAAAGCAAGTGGAGATCACTGAAATAGCAGTGTCTACTAGTGAGTTCCAGCTTCCAAGGGCATCATCCAGGTATGGTATATTAATTGTTACATTGGTCCAAGCTGGACCAAATATAACTATGTATAATTTAGCCATGCCTGTAATTATTCTTTAGTATAGATGAGTGTTTCTGATTAGTGAACCCAGACAGAAATCAAATCAAAAGAATCCCAGGCTGAATGTAAAGCAATATATTTAAGTACTCCTAATTAGGGCAGGTGTAGACTGCAGCATTACTTTAGCTGCAGTGCTAAGTAATGACCAATGGGTGCAAAGGCTCAAGGGTGATTGTTACAAAAAAGAATGGGGTAGCAATAGAGAATACAACTAGTTCATACAGAGTATGGAGTGGCTTACACAAAGTTCTGCCAGTAGAATGAGAGCAGGGTCAGTAGCCGTTCACAGGTTACATACAGCTTGATCATTCTGTGGTTGGCTCGCCTACCGTTAATGTTATTAAAATGAAGTATAGAAATACCACTGAAAACAATATTACATTTCTGGCAAGGCATATGTATTTATTTTTTTATTTTTTTATTTACTCGTCATTTATTCATCGATAAATAAATTACAGTTTAAAGAGGAAGTAAACCCTGATGGGTTTATTTTCTCTTTGTTTCCCTGCAAAGGTAAAGCATAATGGGCTACTATACATTGCATAGTAGCCCGTTATGTGCCACTTACCTGACACAGGAGCCAGCGATATCACCACTGTCCCCTGTAGCACAGAGCGTCCATCTTCTTCCGGGTATCGCTGCTCCGGCGCTGTGAGTGGCCGTTAGCAGCGGCATGCGCTGTAGACAGCAGTGCCTGTCTTTTTGTAAATATCTCCTAAACCGTGTAGGTTTAGGAGATATTTCTTGGACCTACAGGTAAGCCTTTATCTAGGCTTACCTGTAGGTCAAAGTGGTTTGTAAGGGTTTACAACCACTTTAAAACTATATTTTCTACCCAATACAACCTCCTAAATAGAAAAATGTTAAATATTAGAATTGGAATATTGCATAAATTTGACTCATCATCTGATAAACCCAAAGATACTTTTGTATTTATTTCAAGTTATGCTCCCTTGAGTTATTTGTAAAACTCTGCAGGGAAGTTTGACAAATAAGAAAGCAGGTCACTTCACTAATTACCCAGGAAAACTAATTATGAATGTTCTAATGAGCAAAAATTCACTGTGTTCTTAACCCTTAATGTGAGCCTCCAGTGCCAGTATACAGTTGTGCTCATAAGTTTACATACCCTGACAGAATTTATGATTTCTTGGCCATTTTTCAGATGTTGAAAAATTGTTGCAATGTTGACGCTGTGCACCTTTTTCAGCACACATCCTACATTAGTAAGGGATTTTTAAGTGTGCTGACATCTGGTGGTAATATTTGTAACGATAAATGATGAATTTGCTATTGTCATAAAATATTGATGACAATACTTGATTTGGGGGTAGCACTACGCTTGTAGGACTAGCAAGGAGTATATTAACAAATTACAAAGGTGGGCAGCTCCCCACTGAAATATAACTCATGCAATAAAGTTGCTCATTTGTTACTATATGCAAGTTCTGAAAGTACCCTGCTACCCTCTACTACTTGGATTAACCACTGATTTGAGTCCACCATCCAGGCTCAGCTTTCCATGCTTGCTATTTTCAGACAGATAACTGCCATCTTTGCCTTTTTGTGTGTGATGGAAGTCACCATGATGTGTGTGTCATCTGCTGCACTACATTTCCGTAGCTGACCACTTTTTTTGGAGAACCATTTTTGGTCCTCAAGTTGGACTATTTCTTTGTGCTTCTGCAGAAGAACTTGGACAGCGCCTTGGAAAAAGGGACCTGTGTAATCCCGATGGGCAGCTGTATTTAAGCAGACATACAGCTGCCTATATTTAGCCAGGTAAGTAAAAGTAGACCTGGACACAAACCTGTTATATTTGATGGTCTGACAAACCTGGATGTGAATGTAAAAAAGCATCCAGCCACCCATAAGCAAACATTTCAGTCTACGTTTGATCTGTGTAATCACAGGTCAAAAACAGACTACCGGAAAACCCGTGTAAAAAGGGGCCTAATACTTAAAAATACACATCCTCCAAGTCTGTTTCAAAAATAGACAGTTTTTTGGTGAAGCTTTTGGAACTGTACTCTAAAATACCATTAGACAAATACAATTCAGAAACAAAGTATCCCTTTAAAATATAATGTAAATTTTCCTTTCCTTAAATATGTGATAATTTACCCAAAGGCTTTATTCCCATGAGTGGCTTTTCTGGACTGAAGAAACAAGTCCAGATACAAATGTATTCAAACAGGAGGTCAGAGAAGCTTCCCCAGTCTATATGCCTCTTAAATTCTTTTGATTTGTGAACTCTCTTCTCAATTCCTTTGTCTGGGGGTCCAGTTGCCACAAGCTACCCCGGCAAACGTTTCCCAGAGTGGCGTAGCCCTACCCGATTTTAACCTTTTCTTTGTAGCTTCCCAGCTCTCTCACCCCTTTTATGTAGATAAACAGGACAAACAGCTGTACTTGGCCTTGGTTTGCAATCCAGCCACCTACTTGGTCACCCACCCTTTGCAGGTTATATTGCATGAGATGCGGGGTATACAGGAGACAGTTCTTGCATCGCCTACCATCACCTGAGAATCTGGGACCTCACAGTACGCATGACCGGGGCACCTACTTTCCATGCTCACACGCCTCTTACTCCCTTTGGACCTCCAGGGGCATCCTGTATTTATATTAGGTTTTCACTGGAACTTGGCTTAAATCCTTTCAAGAGCTTAAAGGCCAAGTTGACCTTTGTTCAACTTTTTTTTTTCTAAATTCCAGCTCCCCTATGTACCAATATAGGATTAATGTACTTCTTTTGCAAAAATAAAACCACTTTCCATTTATTCTACACACACCTCAGTGTATTCATAGCTGTTTTAAAACACTTAGCTATTATTTCTTCGACAGACTTTAGGTTATGACACAGAAAGAAGTTGACCATCTGATCTCATTAGCACACACCCAACATCATCTACCCTCAGCTGGTCAACTCCTTCCTGCGTCATGACATAAAGTCTGTCCATGAAGTAATTTTGAGAAAGGGGGGAATTGTGGGACGTTATATGAAGCACACTACTCAAGAATAAAAATGCAGTCATATTTATTGATTCCTAGTAAACAACCATATATCAATGATAACATTTATATTATCAATGACAACTTGATATTGCGTGTATATATTTAATCCTTTCATGACTAAGCCTATTTTGGACATTTGGCGTTTACAAGTTAAAATCTGTATTTTTTGCTAGAAAATTACTTAGAACCCCCAAACATTATGTACAGTATCTCAGAAAAGTAAGTACACCCCTCAAATTTTTGTAAATATTTTATCATATCTTTTCTGAAAACACTGAAGAAATGACACTTTTCTACAATGTAAAGTAGTGCCATGAAGTGCCATGTTGAACTTCCAGTGACGAGTATGAGAGAGTGAGTGTGATAACATCAAACTTAACACACCTGCTCTCCATTCACGAGTCACTTGACACTGGGGAGGGAAAATTGCTAATTGGGCCCAATTTGGACATTTTCATTTAGGGGTGTACTCATTTTTGTTGCCAGCTATTTAGACATTAATGGCTATGCGTTGAGTTATTTTGAGGGGACAGAAAATTTACACTGTTATACAAGCTGTACACTCACTACTTTACATTGTAGCAAAGTGTAATTTCTTCAGTTTTGTCACATGAAAAGATATAATAAAATATTTACAAAATATGAGTGGTGTACTCACTTTTGGGGAAAAATACACTTTCATGAATTTAAAAAAAATGAAACAGTAAAGTTATCCCATTTTTTTTGTATAATGTGAAAGATGATATTACGCCGAGTAAATAGATACCAAGCAAGTCACGCTGTCATAAACCAGATGTGACCAGAACTGTGTGACTGCGACAGAGTAAACCAAACATAAGTAGGTGAAAATAAGTGATTTTATTAAGATAAATGCATATAATGTGAATACACCATGAATACCAAACAGAGTGAGAAAACTAAATAACAGTGACAACCAACCAGTATATATAACGAAGGGGATTCCAGAATCGTAGTCAAGCCAGGTCAGGGTCATAAATAGGAGGTCAGCAGATGGGGGGACAAGGAGAAAGGGACCAGGTAGCAGGACAAGGTTCCAGGGATGCAGGAATGGACAGGATCAGGAATCAAGGTTCAGGATCAGGATACAGGTCAGGGTTCAAGGACAAAACCAAGGCCAACATGTGAGTGCTTGCCGGCTATTTATAGGCTTGTGATTGGCCTCAAGTGACACCTGCTGGTGGACCTCAGTACTGCAAACAGATATTATCAGCGGATGGAACATTTCCTGCCACACACGCTTTAAAATTGGACACACTCGTGGAATGGCGACAAACTACGGTACTTAAAAATCTCCATAGGCGAAGTTTTTAAAAAAAATAGCGGTTACCAGGTTAGAGTTAGAGGAGGTCTGGTGCTAGAATTATTGCTCTCGCTCTGACGATCATGGTGATACCTCACGTGTGTTATGAACACCGTTTACATATGCGGGCGCGACTTCCGTATGCATTTTTTTTTTTACATTGCGTTTAAAAAAAAAAAATGTAATCACTTAAATGTAAACATCCCTTGTGACAGTAATAGGTGGTGACATGTACTCTTTATGGAGGGGTCAGGGATCTAACGACCCCAAATCCCTCCTCTGCTCTTCAAAATGTTCTGAATACTGTATATTTTATAAAAACCGGTGCCATTGGCAGCCGAATAAACCGTAAGTGACACTGTGACGTCACTTCCATGTTTACAGAGAGAAGACTGAAACAAATCAGTTTCCGGCTTTGTGCCAGTCTGTCTTCAGGATCGGGTCCCCCCCTGTGGGACGGGAGGCCCGGTAAGAGCGGCGGAAGGCGGGATAACAAAAGTGAGTACACCCCGAGCGGCTTTTAGCCACATCGGTTGTTATCCCTGGTAAGCTGACCGCCCGCTCTAAGAAACGGTACTGGGATGATGGCTGCAGCTGCAGCCATCATCCTGGTATAACCACCTAAAGCCGAGGCCGCATATATGCGAATCGCTTGGCGTGAAGGGGATATATATATTTAACATATATACCAACATAAATTAGGATTGTAAAATAATAATAAAGGTAATAATAAGTTGCCCAGTGACATAAATAAAAATCATAGCTTATCTTATAAAAAGTTGATATCATTGCTAGTTGCATGATACTGATGAATCTCAAACATGTTTACAATGATGTATCTCTACGCGTTTCATGGATATTCCCAATCATCAGAAGCAATTAAAAGTAGATGTATCTATAATAAAAAAATAGGAGTAAATGCAAAGTACTCTAATGGAGGGGGAACAAAAAATTCCCATCCACTCTTACCTACAGGTAGATTCGATATACAAAAAAATGGTGTTGACAGCTGCAGGCACCATGGGAATACCATCCCCGGGAGCTGAGGCAGCATAAACCACGGTCACAGGGCAGCCCAAATATCAATGTAGAGAACATCTATATAAATGTGAACCCCAATGAGCAGTGGTAATATTGGTTAATACTGTATAAAGTTCCCAGATGGTTTCTGTGGAAAAAACTGTGTGTAAATAAATAGGACTGCAACATTGGCAGAGGGAAACACTATACCTGAAAGGGCATGTAATAGTGTAAGAGCCTAATACAGAGTGAAATACTTAGGTGATAGGAAACCTTTACTTCCCCAGAGCTAGTAACAATAAAGAAAGATACAGAGGTGACAGCGGTATTCCACCAGCTAGTGCTACAAACACTGGAGGAGCACTTGCTTTACTTACCTTGAATTCTTATGCACCTTTAATACAACATTTTTCCTTTTTTCCTTTTCAAGTCTAAGGTACCAATTCCCTTTTCCTGACGCCAACATGGCAGCATAATAGTGATAGAGCTCCGCCTCTTGACCACTCCCTCAGGACCAATTAATAGCATAAAAAAGGACTAGTTAGCCACCCCCTCATTCATTGTAACAAGCTTAATACTGAAAACATACATGGTGGGTCCGTATGCTGCCATGATTTGGTGTCAGAAAAGGAAAATTACGGTAAGTATTTGATACAATTTTCCATTTTCCTGATGCCAACATGGCAGCATTCTAGTGATAAATTACTAACTTACAGGGTGGGTTCTACTTCCCAAACCAATCTTCTAATTAGGATAGGACAGAGGACTGAATAGTCCTTCCTACAAAATCCCTTGATGACAAGGCACCCGGGTCTTCTCAAAGTTTGATTATGTATGCTGGGATGGCCATGATACCTTTCTACAGATGGACACCATAGATGCTCTTGCGTGTGCTGCCTATGAGGCTACAACCACTCTCGTAGAGTGTGCCGCCGCCGCTGACGGAGGCTTGTCCCATATGCACAACCAAACCTGCTAGAGTCCAGGCAGTAACCTCTTTTCCTTGATTTCCAGCAGTTCTGGAAATTTAGGCAATGTCCAGATGTCTGTTAAATGGAGAGCTGTTGCTACTTTTAATGCAAGATGATCTACAAGACCCAACTCTACTCTTTCTGTAAAGAAAACTTTTTTTTCTTTGAAGCTTCAAGAGCTTGAATTTCAGACAACCTTCTGCTTAAAGTTCTTGCAATAGAGACTGCCTTGTAGGTAATGGCCTGAACCAAACACTACTCTGTTGGAACAAACAGTTGAACTGACATGAGATCCAGCAGCACCAATAGATCTCTTTTCCTTGGTGACCGAATCCTCACGACTGCCTTCAAAAGTTGTGCAAACTGAAGGATTCTTTGCCCATTTAAATTTGTTATTGCCGATATAGCAGACACTTGCAAGCTCAATGAGGATATGCTAAGGCTCATGTCCAATTCAGCCTAGATGAAGTATAGAAAAACTGTCACCGGAGGGGCAGTAGGATCAATGTCTCACTCTACTGATAAAACGCAAACTTGTTCCAGATTTAGGCATAGATGTTGTAAGTAGAGTGCCTTCTCGCACACAACAAGGTAAAGATCACTCTGGAGTGAATCTGGAGCAACCTGAGCTGCCCAGCCTCCCCTTTTAGCACCCCTGCTTACAGCTCCGTCTGCGTATGTTTTGGAGGGGAAATGTCTTCTGTATGAAAATGCTGAAATGAATGGCCAGGGAAAACCGAGGGCTGCCTGGCCAATATGGAGGATTGGCTATGACAACCATCTCATTACAAGAGATGTTGGGGGAAAATATATAGGCTAGATTGCAGCCTCAAGGAGAGATCAGAGCATCTGCCCCCTGTGCCTTGAGGTGCGGAAACAAGGCCAGACATACCTGAAGTTTGTGATTACTGTGGGAAGCGAAGAGGTATGTCTTTGATGGGCCTCACCTGTGGATCAGCTCAGAGAAGACTTGGGACTTGCACGATAGTTGGTCTGCCTGTGTGTTTAAAAATCCGCTGGGAGGTAAACTGCTTCCGGAATTTGCTGGTGATCTTCCATTCCAGATGTTATGGGTTTCACCTCTCTCCATAGCATATTGCTGCGAGTTCCTCCCTGGAGCTGAATATAGGCAACTGCTGCCCTGTTGCTCAACTGCAAGGAGACTGGTCTTACTTTGATTCTGTGTAGCGAGGCCAAAGTTCTAAAAGGGCTATCTGAACTTCCAACTTCCACAATTGAGACTACCCTCCTTGGCTAGGAATCCCCGCTTGCCTTGACCAACAGTCCCTCACAGTGCACCTTCCAGGCTGTCTTGCAGACATGATTCACAACAATTATCCTGTTTCCTCCCTTGCATGAAGAACCCTAGTTGGGAATCATTGGTATGCATCATGATGCTGTGCCCAGATGACTGAGGCACTGAGAAGCCATCAAACAAGCTGAATTATCTGTCCTCAGAATTCTGTTCCTGAATGTCATCACTTTCTCTGATTGAAGCAAAACAGAGGAACTAGCAGATCACCCCCAGGTATACTAACAGTTGGGTTGGAGAAAGTTGGCTTTGCTTTCCCTTTTTTTTTTTTGGAAGTTGATAACCCAGCCATATCTCTGCAGGGTATATATGAGGACCTCTTGGTGCAACAGCAATTGTTCCAGTCCTCTGGATAGAAGAAGAATGAAATCCAGGTAGTGGTTAACCTGTTCTCTGTGTGGAGCTGTCACGGCACTGAGATCCTTGCAAACATTCTCTATCACTAATATGCTGCCATGTTGGCATCAGGGAAAGGGAATTAGTACCTTGGACTTGAAAAAGAAAAAAGAAAAATTTTAAAAGGTGCATAAGATCTTAAGGTAATTAAAACAAGTGCTCCACCGGCGTGTGGTATTTGTAGCACCAGCTAGCCCCCCGAAATACCGCCAACGCCATGCTGCATGATCTGAGGGAGGTTTCACCAGTGCCTGATTGGCTGTTGACGTTCAGCAATTGGCGGTCAAACCCTCCCTCGTGGTGATCACAGATGGAAGCCGACATGACTGCGCACAGCATCAACATGACGTCATGTGCATGGCGCGTGAGGCGTGGCTGCCAACCCCCCCACATCCAATGGAATGAAAGAGGGAGGGAAGGCCCTGGCGTGCATCGCAGCTCCTGGGAATGAATGGACCAAAGGCGCCTCCAACCAACACACATAGAATATATAGTAGTAACACCCAAAGTGTCAACCAAGGATGTAGTTGCAACCACTAGAGACTAATATTAATGAATAAATCACAAATGCTACCTCTGTAGAGTACTTCTATCCCTTAGATATGCATAAAACTCGGGAAGACAAGGGTGGGACTTTATATGAGGCAATGAATGTATAGGTTCATATGCCTCCATCTAAGGGATGCATATCTAAGTGATGGAAGCACACTACAGAGGTAGCATATGTATTTTATTCATTAATATTAGTGGCTAGTGGTTGCAACTATGTCCTTGGTTGACACTTTGGGTGTTACTATTTTTATATATCCTATGTGTGCTGGTTGAAGGAGCCTTTGGTCCATTCATTCCCAGGAGCTGCAATGCACGCCTCCCTCCCTCTTTCGTTCCATTGGACGCAGGGAGTGGGCGAGCACATTTTTTTTTTCCTTTTCAAGTCTAAGGTACTAATTCCCTTTTTTTGTTTGCTGTTCACTTGCTGGGCTTTTCATTGGTATCTTTCTTTATCATTACTAGCTCTGGTAAGGTAGAGGTTTCCTATCACTCAAGCGTTTCGCTCTTACACTATTACATGTCCTTTGGGCTGTAGTGTTTCCCTTTGCCAGTGTTGCAGTCCTATTTATTTACACACAGTTTTTTCCACAGAAACCGTATGGGAACTTTATACAGTATTCACCAATATTACTACTACTCATTTGGGTTCACATTTATATAGATGTTCTCTACATTGATGTTTGGGCTGCCCTGTGGCTGTGGATTATGCTGCCCCAGCTCCCGGGGATGGTATTCCCATGGTGCCTTCAGCTGTCAACACCATTTTTTGTATATCGAATCTACCTGTAGGTAAGAGCTGGACATTTTTTGGTAAGTGTTGGGAATTTTTTTGTTTTCCCTCTTCCTTTTATCACCCTCTGTCCCAACCATTAGAGTACTTTGCATTTAATCCTATTTTTTATTATAGATACATCTACTTTTAATTGCTCCTGATGATTGGGAATACCCATGAAACGCGTAGAGATACTGTCATATGCTACATTATTGCAAACATATGTTTGAGATTCATCAGTATCATGCAACTAGCAATGATATCAACTTTTTATAAGATAACCTATGATTAGTGTTTATTGTGTCAATGGGCAAATTATTATAACCTTTATTATTATTTTACAATCCTAATTTATGCTAGACTATATTTATATACATGCAATATCAAGTTATCATCTATTGTCATTGATTATATACATTTTATCATTAATATATGGTTGTTTACTAGGAATCAATAAACATGACTGCGTTTTTATTCTTGAGCAGTGTGCTTCATATAAAGTCCCACAATTCCCCCCTTTCTCAATACATATATATATATTAGGGATGGAGGCATATGAACCTATCCATTCATTGCCTCATATAAAGTCCCACCCTTATCTCCCCCCTGTGTTATGTCAAGGAAAGAAGGCAGTAATAAGGAAATAAGGAAGTAATAGATAACTGTTTTTAGACAGCCATGAAGACAGTGATATAAGCGTGCGTAGAATAAATTGAAAGCTGTTTTATTTTTGAAAAGATAAGTAGAAAGTACATTAATGCTATATAGGTACATAGGGAGCTTGAATTTACAAAAACAATTACCTTCTGCTGGCCTGCTCCTCCGTGTCTAGGGGTTCCCAGGGTTGATACCCAACGACTTGTACACTGACACAGTTGAAGTCTTTTCAAAAAGGTTTATTTTGCAGTAGAACTTTCACAAACACAGTCTCTTAGGGAACAGAGGGCACGGGTGAAGAACTCAGGCACCTTGAACTGCAGGTTTAACACAGTCTCTATTTCCACCCTGAGAGTAGCCACTCGCAGCTGGGTACTTCAAGGCAGAAGATCTCTAGCCAGAGATCATGGCAGTCAGCACATTGACTTAAAACTTGAACAATAAACTGAGAGTATACAGGAACCTTTTTCCAACCGCACCTGAAACGTTTCCTGCTTCCTTTGTGGCACTGCAAAAGTGTGAATTCGTCAATGTCCTTCCCAACTTAGTAACCAGGCACTTCTCAGGATGCCACTTGCCAGCCCTCCTCTGAAGAGTCCTCCCCCGGTCACTTCCACGAGCTGTGGTGCCCCTCCAAGTCGAGAGCACACCCGGACACTTTGAATCCTCCCTCAGTTACAGCACCTTGGACCAGCCGGTTCCAAGACTCAGGAACAGACGGATCCCTACCCCAGACCAGACAGGTCTATCAGGGGCCACTGACAGGAACATGTTGCGGGATGTCGAACACCCCATGACCGGGACCCCTCACGGGCTACCCCGGTCCTGGAACCAGAACAGACCACATGGGTCTCACAAACAACTCCGGAACCCTGAACACGTGACCTGCACTTGTTTAAGTACCCCCTCCCAGACTCCTCAGGGGGCCCCGGCACTCCCGCTGATTGGCTCCGAGAGGGCCGATACCAAAACATCCAACAAGACTTGGTTCTAGCAGGCAGAACTTCTAAACACATTCTGGCCAGACTGGTGTTAGGCCTACCTACAATGATTAACCCTCAGAACCTTTTTTGTCCTGAGGTCAAAAACTAAATATACAATGCGTGTGACATTTGATCCCAAATGTCATCAGCTACACATCCAGTAGTGGACTGCCCAAGGACCTTCCTCAAAGCCAGATGCTCTTCTTTCAGCAAGGTAGCATCTTCAGAAGGAACTCCACCATGTGTTCTTCTAGGACCCAAGCTTTGGAGCTCAAGACAACTCAGCTCCTCCTAAGGCCTGAGCTTAGCAGAGAAGAACCATGTGGGAGTAGGGGCTGCCAATAGTGTCCCTGTGATGTATAGAAAATTTCCAGTGACATCATTTTCTGGTGTCTACCTAAGCTGGAATATCAATTTGATCAGGGCTGACCTTTATTACATGTAAAAGTACAGGGAGACTTGAAAACAGTTTGATACTAGATAATACAACACTGCAAGCTTATAAATCTGGATGGGCCCTAAGCCATAGGGGACTTAGCATATTTGACCTGGGAGGCAAAACAACTCCACCATCTCATGGCAGGGATGATAGAAGAATAAATAAACAAGGCAGTGCTTTGTGAGCTGAATTAGATGACTGCTGCTATATAAAGGATATACAGTGCCTTGAAAAAGTATTCATACCCCTTGACATTTTTCAGATTTTGTCATCTTACAACCAAAAACTTAAATTTTATTGGGATTTTATGTGACCAACACAAAGTGGCAGATAATTGTGAAGTGGAAGGAAAATGATAAATGTTTTTCAAAATGTATTACAAATAAAAATGTGAAAAGCCCCCTTTATTCTGATACCCCTAACTAAAATGTAGTGGAACCAATTGCCTTCAGAAGTCGCCTAATTAGTAAATAAAGTCCACCTGTGTGTAATTTAATCTCAGTATAAATACAGCTGTTCTGCGAAGCCCTCAGAGGTTTGTTAGAGAACCTTAGTGAACAAAGAGCATCATGAAGGCCAAGAAACACACCAGACAGATCATGGATAAAGTTGTGGAGAAGTTTAAAACGGGGTCAGGTTATAAAAAAATATCCCAAGCTTTGAACATCTCACGGAGCACTGTTCAACCCATCATCTGAAAATGTGTACGAGTATGGCACAACGGCAAATCTACCAAGACATGATCTTCCACCCAAACTGACAGGCCAGGCAAGGAGAACATTAATTAGAGAAGCAGTCAAGAGGCCCAGACTATTAGTCATGCACTCCACCAATCTGGCCTTCATAAAAGAATGGCAAGAAGAAAGTCATTGTGGAAAGAAAGCCATAAATAGTCCCATTTGCAGTTTGCGAAAACCCATGTGGGGGACACAGCAAACATGTGGAGGGAGGTGCTCTGGTCAGATGAGACCAAAATTGAACTTTTTGGCCTAAAAACAAATGCTATGTGTGGTGGAAAATGAACATTGCACATCACCCTGAACACACCATCCCCACCATGAAACATGGTGGTGGCAGCATCATGTTGTGGGGATACTTTTCTTCAGCAGGGACAGGGAAGCTGGTCAGAGATGATGGAAAGGTGGATGGAGCCAAATACAGGGCAATCTTAGAAGAAAACCTGTTAGAGTCTGTAAAGGACTTGAGGCTGGGGCAGAGGTTCACCTTCCAGCAGGGCAACGACCCTAAACATACAGCCAGGGGATACAATGGAATGGTTCCAATCTGACAGAGCTTGAGCTATTTTGCAAAGAAGAATAGACAAAAATTTCACTTTCTAGATGTGCAAAGCTGGTAGAGACATCCCCAAAAAGACTTGCAGCTGCAATTGCAGCGGAAGGTCATTCTACAAAGTATTAACTTTTGAAAACCATTTTCCTTCCACTTCACAATTATGTACCATTTTGTGTTGGTCTATCACATAAAGGATAAATACATTTAAATTTTTGGATGTAACATGACAAAATGTGGAAAATGTCAAGGGGAATGAATACTTTTTCAAGGCACTGTATAAAGTTCAGGAGCTGTCACTGACTATGACTTCCATTCTGCAAGGAGGAGTATTTCCACTCAGGGCCAGTGGTCCAACATATTTTCTTTGTGCTGGGCCAGGGGGCAAATGCCCCCCAGTACATTCCTTTTCTTGGAGATTTTCTTATCAGCTTGCTTTTGTTTAACAAAAGTTAAGCTGACCATACATTAGTAGATTTTCCAACAAATGCTTGTAGAAATAAAAATTCTTAGTACACTCGATGACTTGAGAAATATTTTTCAAAAGTATCAAAATTTCCTTTGCTTTTAGGCCAGTTCAAACCACATGCAGTCCAGTGCATTTTTCTTGTGCATCAAAAACATATAGATAATAGGTATATGGTTTCCATTGGCATAGTTTGAACTAGCACCGTCAGTTCCAAGTGCGTTCCAGTTTCAGAAAGATAAAGTAGAACATGCTGCATTTTTTCTGCACTGAACTGTACTAGAACACGGTAAAATGCATAAAAAAGCACCCAAAATGCACATGCCCTTATTTAAAGTGAAGAAAAAGGAGGAGAAAAATGCACCGTAACTCATCAAAAAACACGCTTGCAGAAACGCATCCAGAATTCATATGGACTGCGTTTGTATGCTGTGAACCGGCCCTTACTATCTGATTTTGGAATAACTGGGCTTCTTGAACAAAACCACATTCAATCTTATAAATTCATTTGTTCAAGAAAAAATTCTATCCCGCCCCTTCAATATTTCTTAGCACTGTGGTCAATGTGAATTTGATCATACTTGCGATTTGAAAGCCAAACTTTCTTAAATTTAAAATTTGAAACAAAATTCTAGTAGTATATGGTCATCTTAAGACGCAAAGTCTGAGTTGCACTTAAAGTATAAGTATAAGTTTTTTGGGTTTTGGATAGAGTAGAGAGGGGTCAGGGCACCTGTCAGTTTTTATTGAAGTCTGTGGACCCGTTAGGGAGATTCATCCTCTCTATTTGTCCTATTTATCATTATACCATTTTTCTCAGAGAATAGATGCAGGCAGTCCCCCCCCCTCGAGTCACTTCTTGTCTCCACCCCATACCCACCTCTGAGCAACGTTCCTTGGTTTCAACCCCCACCCACAGAATACCGAGGCAAGTATCATTTTGTGATGCTAAGTAATTTGTATGGGATTTGTTAAAGATGGCAACAAAAGTAGTAAAACAGATTCCCCACAGCCAGCACCAATAAACCACTCCCTCCCCAAGCAACAATAGATTTGATCAAAAACAATAGACCCCCCAGCAACAGTGGACCCCCCACAATAGACTCTCAAGATGCCACCAACAATAGACCCCCTTTGTCTTACAGCAACATTTGCCCCCCAGCAACAATAGATCCCCCGCCAGCAACAATAGACCTCCTAGCAACAATAGACCGCCACTCAAAAATAGATCTGCTCCAGCAACAATAGATCGCCTGACTTCACCCATATGTTCTGGACCTGCCCAGCAATTACCAGTTACTGGAAGGAGATTCTAGACTTTATCACGAAAATTACTTCGGTACCACTACAACCATCAATGGCAATCTGTATACTAGGCCTGATAGAGCAACTAATCCCTACGGATGCACGCTGGTGGGACTCCTACTGTTTTATGCCTGCAAAGCCATAGCTCTTAGTTGGCACAAACCAACCCCCCCCCCCCCCCTTCCTCTCTCCCTGTGGAAGCAACTCATCAACAACAGCTTACCTCTGTATAAAGACATATACGCCAAGAGGCTGCCCCAACTTGTATGACAAAATCTGGTCTAAATGGCTGGCGGATCCCTCCTCTGCTTCAAAGGTCTCTCAGTATATACAAATGTTAACTACAGTATTCAGTGACCCAGTGAACTGTGCTGATGTACAAATAACCACAATCTATGCTCTATGCTTACTGTCTATGTATGACATAACTAGAATGAGGTCCCCGCAGAGATCACATTGTTACCATGTAAGACCAATGTAAGTTTAATTGTTTGTTTTTTGTTCTGCTCATTGCAAATCAATAAAAAGATATTTAAAAAATAAACAATAGATCACCCAGCACCCAGCATTAATAGACTCTCCAGCAGCCAGCAACAATAGACCCCCTTTATAAATAGTATATCTCTTCCAGCAATAATTGACCTCCAGCAACAATAGATTCCCCACCAGTAACAATAGACCTCCCAGCAACACTAGACCGCCACTCACAAATAGATCCACTCCAGCAACAATAGATCACCCACCAGCCAGCATTAATAGACCCTTCAGCCCACGCCTGCACCCCTTGCCATTACACACAGTGCTTTCAGTGCTGGAGGTGCCGGAACTGCGTTCCCCTCGCGTTCCCGCTGAAAAAAAGCCCTGATTATAAGTCAAAGTAAAAGAAAATCCCACATTTTGGTTTGTCCCCAGAAAAGTTATAGAGGGAAAATGTTCCAATGGGGACACTAGTTCTGGTGAGCCGGGGGTCCTCAAAAAATTCCCTTAATTTGCAGGGTTTCCTCTCACTTCCTGTTTGGCTATGGGATAGGAAGTAAAGGGAAATGCAATAGTACACAGATGGATAAAAAAAAATCTGACAGGGGTTATAACCCTCCCTTGTTCTATCCAAAATGAAAAAGAAAAGTTTTGCCTATAGTTCTACTTTAGCATTTACTGATGTGACCTTATCATAATAGCCCTTGTACACACGGTTGCAGAATCCGTCAGAATGTGTCCTATCGGACCGTGTTGTCAGATAATCCGACTGTGTGTGGTATGCATCGGACTGATTCTTTAGGAATATCCGTCGGACCCAATTTTCCAACTTGTTGGAAATATTTCCCGACCAACTGGGCCGGTCGGACATACTCCGATCATGTATAGAGAATTTTGATGGGACCAAGTGCCACGCATGCTCAGATCAAATTCCTACATCAAAGCTATTGGCTACTAGCCTGAATGTAGTCCCATCGTAACGAAATTACGTCATCACGTTCTGAAAGATCGGATTTTTCGACAACTTTGTCCGACCGTGTGTATGCAACAGTTTCGGACAAGATCCGACGGACAAAATCCGACAGACAAAATCCGACGGACAAAATCCGACGGATTTGGTTGTCGAAATCTCCAACCGTGTGTACAGGGGCTTAGTCTAAGTGGAAATAAGGAAAAGGGCCAACTTTAGACAAAAGATTCCTTTATAATTTTTTACTATGACTACTTTACATAAGGCACGAATGGTATTATAACATGACAAAAAAATGCCTCTCTTGGTTCATTTACATTACAATAGTCACCTTTTTCTGAACCATTTTTATACTCTTCCAGACTGGTGGTTGATATTCTTCATTGTTCATTGTTATAATGACAAGTAGAAGACCTCATTATATATACAGTCTATTGTTTTTTAAATTGACATTTCACACAAGAGTGAAATTACATTTAATCCAATTTTTGGAATTCTGTAATAAATGTTAAAGGATTTAATTTCTAAAGGAACAACTAAAAAAAAACTCCTCAGTACTGAGACTATTCTATGTTTTTAGGTGTTTGCGTACACACCAACACGCGTAAATACCACACCTATAGCATTGTAATAATACATGGTTAAAACTACAAAGAGTTTTTCTTTACATTTTTACAGTGCATTGCGTAGGACTAGGCTCGCACTATTGGGGGTGCAGGAAGGCATGTAAATCACACTCCTCTGCAGGCATCAAACCATGTTGCTTTAACCCTCAATGGCACCCCCATGCACTGGAAAACGCTGCGCCATTTCCTATACGCAGAAACGCTTGGCACCATGTGATTTCCCTTCAACCATGTGTTTAAAAAGGTGCAGGGACTTGTCACCTGTGTTTCAGCAGCCTGTTCAAATGAATGAGCTGCTGTGCCTGTGCAAACATGGCTGCAGGGAAACGCAAAGGTGTGAACCTAGCCTGAAATCCTGTTCCACCCACAGGTATTAGGTAATGGTGAGCCTGCTCAGGACAGATTTCTCTCTCTGTGCTGATGTCAATTGACGACTGATTGGATGTTATGCGGCTTACACACAACCAGACTTTCTGGCAGAAAAGGTCCGACGTTCTTCCCGACGGACTTTCGACTGAGTTACAACGGTTTTCGAACGAACAGACTTGCCCCCACACGAACAGACTAAAGTCCATTAGTTTTGAACGTGATGACGTACGACGGTAAAGAGAAAAGGAAGTTCAATAGCCAGTAGCCAATAGCTGCCCTTGCATAGTATTTGGTCCGTCCGACCAGCACACAGACAAGCGGTTTTCCTGATAGGAATTGAGTCCGTCGGACAGATTTGAAACATGTTCTATTTCTAGGTCCGTCTGAATTTTTAAAATAAAAACTATTGGACTATGCCACACACGATGGGACTATCCGACGGAATCATTCCGTCTGACCTATTCTGCTGGAAAGTCCGGTTGTGTGTACACAGCATTAGGTGTTAGTGTACACCACTGCCCTCTGCACTGCCTTGTTGAATAATAATTTTCTAGTTAATACCCCATCTCTAGCAGCATATGCTTGCTTTTTTCACCCCCTCACTGCTCCATATAGCATAAGGAGCCAAAGGAAATTCCTAGTCCTAGTATGAGAATGATACAGAGAAGCAGATGATTCCACCATGTGACCAATCTGCCATGTTACCACTTTTTAGAACTTTATAAGAAATGCAATGCAGGTGTGTTCCATTAGTAAAAAAAAGTCAATGCCACTGCAAGGCACTAACACATGCTTTATGGCAGGGATATGCAATTAGTGGACCTCCAGATGTTGCAGAACTACAAGTCTCATGAGGCATAGCAAGACCCTGACAGCCACAAGCATGACCCCAGAGGCAGAGGCATGATGGGACTTGTAGTTTTGCAACAGCTGGAGGTCCGCTAATTGCATATCCCTGCCTTATGGTAATGCATTTAACTGCGTATTACTGCAATGCATAGATGTGAATGGGTCTTCACTTGCTAGAGTTTTTATGAAATTTTAGTGATTTGGTTTACATACACTTTATAGTTCTTCTAAGGTTAATTTTTTTTAAACTAAAATAATAAACACGTTATACTTATCTACTCTGCTTAATCCTCCTCTTCTGGGGTTCCCCACCAGTGCTCTCCACTCCGCCTTCCCTACATGTGCCCCCTTTGCAAGCTAGGTGCTACGGAGGCACACATGCTAGCGTGCTTCCAAGCAGGGCTATGTGCATCCATAGACACACATGACATAGCTTAGCCCCATCCCCTCCATTCTCTCCTCACAGGACTTGACTGACAACAGCGGGAGCCAATGGCTTCCACTGCTGTCTCAGTGTCTTGTGAGAGCAGAGAGAGAGAAGAGAGAGCCGCCGCAGATGGGCACAGTGCTGGATCGAATGAGGACTCAGGTAAGCATTTAGGAAGGTAGGGAGTTAATGCAGCTATTGGGACATTTTAAAATGTTGTCTTTTTTTAATGTTTCGTCTTTAGAATCACTTTAATGGAGCTACAGAGTTCTCGCCTATTTGCATCAGAAGCCCCATGATAAAGACTACCGGTGTCGGACTTCTAGCTCCAACAACCAATATATCAATATTTCCAAAGCTTCAGGTCAATTTATGGTGGGGGGAGTTCAAAACACTGAGAACTGGTGTAAATCTTTTAATGGATATGCTATTATGTGTTTGCTTACAATAGAAGCTAAATTTATACAGTGTCTGCTTTAATACATTCCCAGGTTTTGATAATCTATCTGCACCCTTATTTTTGGCTCAGATCTTTCTTTCTTACTTACAGTATTTGGATAAAGCTTCCCTGCTTATTTCATCCTTCTGAAAATATGCATTTTTCCTTTTCTACCTTCAGAAGTAATATGATTCTAAGCTACATGATGAATAAGCCTAAAATCTTGCTGTGCTATACATCTGTGCCATAATAGTGTCTAATGTTAGGAGCTCCAAATGAAAGCATATTTACTGTATGTTAAGAACAGCAGGCCTCTCTATTAGTGGAAGTTTTTCACCAAATGTACCCTTGGACTAAACAATTATTTTTTTTCCATTATCCCCCTCATTCCTTCCCATAGCTCTTTCAAACACATTTGAAAAAAAAGCTAAACTTTAGTTCAGTTTTGCAATATATATTTAATATATATTTAGTGTGTGTGTGTGTGTGTATGTATGTATATATATGTCATTATTGATTTAGTGCTAGTATGGGTACCTGAAGTCTGTTTTTATATAACTTTTTACAGCAGCAGAGGCAATTATTGCGTGGCATATTGCACAGTTTTTAACAGGCTGAGAGGGCACAGTGACGACCTCATCAGTTGCCCTATCAGTGGCGGTCCATCCATTAGGGGCGCTGCCCCCTCTCTCCATGCCACCCACTAGATGCAATGGATAGATTCATGCATAGCATAAATCTATCCACGGCCGCCCCAGCCACCCCCTATTCACGCATCCAGCCCCTTTAAGGGCGCATGAATTACAGTGGCCAGGTTTTTTTTTTAAGCACCTGATTAGAGCCTAATAGGCTTCAATATAGGGAGGGCTTGAGTTACAGAGAATGTGCTCCGATCCCACCCAGGTGTGTTACAACAGCGAATGAACATTTGCTGTTGAAACACTGATCCTCAATCCAGCCAATCAAAAGTGAGTGTGAGACCCGTTTTCCAATTGGTCAAAAAGAGAAGATTCCTGCTTGGCCGCCGAGGAGGAGGGAGGAAACGGGAGCCGCTGTCGCCGCTGTGATGACCCGTGGAGAGCAGGAGAATGGGAGGGGAAGCCGCCAGTGATCGGGTAAGTGCTACCGACCGGGAAGGGGGTTGGTTTGGCAACTTTTATGCCCGATTGGACTTTCCGACAACAAAACCGTGGATTTTTGTTGGAATGATGTTGGCTTCAACTTGTCTTGCATACACACGGTCACAGAAATGTTGGGCAACAATTACGAATGTGGGAACGCAGTGACGTACAAGACGTACGATGAGCCGAGAAAAAGGAATGTCAATAGCCAGTGTGGCTCCTTTTGCTTGACTCCAAGCATGCATGAACTTTTGTGCATCGGACGTGTGTACACACGATCAGAAATTCCGACAACAAAGCTTTGTTGGGGGAAAATTTGAGAACCTGCCAGCAAACATTTGTTGGCAGAAGGTCTGACGGCATATGTTCGATGGAGCATACACATGGTCGGACTTTCAGCCAACAAGCTCAGATCCAACATTTGTTGTCGGAAAATTCGATCGTGTTTACTGGACATAGCAGTCAGGTAGGTGAGATACATACCCTCACCGGCCACTTTATTAGGTACACCTGGCTGGTACTGGGTTGGACCCCCCTTTGCCTTCAGAACTGCCTTAATTCTTTGTGGCATAGATTCATTAAGGGGTGGAAACATTCCTCAGAGATTTTGGTCCACATTGACATGATAGCATCACACAGTTGCTGCAGATTTGTTGACTGCACACCCATGATGCGAATCTCCTATTCCACTACATCCCAAAGGTGCGGTATTGGATTGAGATCTGGTGACTGTGGCGGCCAATGGAGTACAGTGTCCTCATTGTCATGTTGAAGAAACCAGTGGTGAGATTATATGAGCTTTGTGACATGCGTACATTATCCTGCTGGAAGGAGCCATCAGAAGATGGGTACACTGTAGTCATCAAGGGATGGACATGGTCAGCAACAATACTCAGGTAGGTGGTGGTGTTTTAAATGATGCTCAATTGGTACTAAGGGCCCCAAAGTGAGCCAAGAAAATATCCCCAACATCATTACACCATCACCACCAGCCTGAATCATTGCTACAAGGCAGGATGGATGGTATTCTGCATGCCATGATTGTAACAAGTAGTTATTTGAGTTACTGTTGCCTTTCTATCATCAAAGTTCAGAGAAGGGCAACAAAACTGATAAGAGGCATGGAGGGGCTCAGCTATGAGGAAAGATTAGAGGAACTGAAGTGTCATTTACACAGGAATCAATGAATTTAAATAGCATTGATTGCTGTATAAATGACAATGGTCCCAGAAATGTGTCAAAAATGTCCGGTGTGTCCGCCATAATGTCACAGTCACAATAAAAATTGCTGATTGCCGCCATTACAAGTAAAAAAAATATATTAATAAAAATGCTATAAAACTATCCCCTATTTTGTAAATGCTATAACTTTTGCGCAAACCAAACCAAAAATATGTAGAAGAATATGTATTGGCCTAAACTGAGGAAAAAAATGTTTTTTTATATATTTTTTGGGGATATTTATTATAGCAAAAAGTAAAAAATATTGCATTTTTTTCAAAATTGTCGGTCTATTTTTGTTTATAGCCTGTTAAAACCGCAGAGGTGATCAAATACCACCAAAAGCAAACTCTATTTGTGGGAAAAAAAGGACTCCAATTTTGTTTGGGAGCCACGTCGCACGACTGCGCAATTGTCAGTTAAAGCGACACAGTGCCGAATCCTTTGGCTGCAAATTGGTCTCCGGGGTTAAGTGGTTAAGAAAGGCCTGGATTCTTTCCGAAATGTACATAATATAACTGGGTACTGATATTTATAGGTAAAGTTGATCCAGGGAAAATCAGATTGCCTCTCGGGCCAGGAAGGAATTTTTTCCCCTGCAAATTGGATCATGCTTTGCTGGGGTTTTTCACCTTCCTCTGGATCAGCTGTAGGATTGTGTATTATTTTTTATTTATTTATTTTCATGGTTGAACTAGAAGGACTTGTGTCTTTTTTCAGTCTAACTATGTAACTGTTTTTTTGCAGAAACTTTTAGAAACCTTTCCAGTAAAGTCTTGATATAGACTATTTACTGTACAGTTATGCTTTTCTATGACTTTTGATACTAGTATACACAAAAAAAAGGCAGAAATATGAACTATAAGAATGTTGTCGCAACCTACAAAACTTTGCGCTGGCACCTCCAGGCCCTTTAGGGGCTTTAAATGCCGGGAAGCGATATGATCATGTGCCTGTTACAGAGGTCACATGATTGGAAAGCTCCTGATCGCAAGAAGCGATGGGAGCTTTCTATTAGCCACTGGTAACTGTCTTATGAGCGAGCTTTTTCGGCACAGTTGTGTCTGAAAATTGGTACGTAAATATGCGGCCTCTCTGTGCCAAGGCCCACCCGCTGAGATTCCGCATATTTGCATACCATTGGAGTCTAGGGGTTAATAAACTTATATGATATTTTTATTTGTAACCAGTACAAATAACATCATAGTGAATGAATAAAAAATACGGATCACTGGTGATTAGATGATAATCTGTGTGAGTTGAAGAGCATGTTAATATGGTTTATCTCAAACCAAAAACTAAAATGTAATATATTACAGCTTATCAAACCTTAGATATGGGTGATGTAATAGTTAACATTTTTTTAACCTCTTTTTTAGCCTGGTAATTCTGCAAATAACACACTCCATGTCCCCATGTGGCTATGCTCACTCCTCCACTGTATATATGGAAGGTGCCATGGTTGCCAGAGCAAGGCTGGACTGCTAATACATTATATCTGTCTTTGTTCATCTTTATTCGATGGGGAGATTAGTAGTTTAAAGAAGGGAGATAAGAATGTTTTAAAGTAGTATTAAAACCAAAACAAAAAATGAATTATATTGCAGCTTGTCAATCATTAGATGTGGTGACTGCATCAGTTTCCCCTGGTGAGCTAGTCAGTAACACACCTCTTGTATTAGTGAGACACGACTCTGAAAAAAAGGACTCAGGAGCCACAGCAGAAAGTAGCATAGCAGATTTAGATACACTAACAGAGTTGAAGCCAAACTCCACACTTTACAATCAGTTACAGCAAACAGTTTTTTCCCTTTTTAGGATAAAGATTTGATATGAATAAATAAAAGCTGATCATTTATTTCACCTTGGTTTGTCTCATCCAAGTAAACTGATACATTCTGCTGGAGAGATTAAACTTGTGAAAAACAATAGACTTGCTGGTTTGATCACCAGATGAAAATATGAGGAAGAAAGCCTAAAAAGGACAGTAATACAGCCATCACAGAATTGGTAAGCTGCTATATAATAAATGTCTGCTTTTGGGTGTTCAGCTCACATGTAGTGACAAGGACACTGCATTTTTGGCAAGCTCAATGAATGCGGGTGCAGCATGTAAGGACTGTTATGTTGCAACATACACATTTTTTGTTCATCGGTTTAGTTATTTTTAATTTATTAAAATTATTTACAGGACCCAATCTTTTTATTTGATGGAATGTTGTCTGGTGGTTTCATGATTTCTTATACTTTTAAGATGTACAAGTCCTCCCTTAAAAAAATAATTCCAGGGATCAGAACCATTCAGGATCTTACTCTTCTGTGATTGGGCATTTCAGATTCCCTTGAAGCAAGCAATCAAGCAATAAATAAATAAATGTCTTTATTCTGCAAAGTGAATAGCTGTTCAGCCAACTTTACTTGTGGACATCATCCTGCTTCTGATATCAATGAACAATGAACTTACATCGCACATGGTGCATTTCCACCCAGCATTGTCACCCTACAAACTATTAGGGAATTACCCTAAGCTGTGGAGGGCTGCTTTGTAAAGTATACTGCAACTCACAGCCCCAACAAAGTAGCCGGTGCAAATATAATGGCATTATATAGGTATACTAGTCACTTGTATCTTTATAAATGTGTTCCTTGAAGAGCGTCCAAAAATGCTGTACAGATCGTCCATCATGGAAACTATTGTCAGGAAAGGGCTTACACCTGTTTCTAGAGGCAAGGAAATGCTAAATATGAAAAGGAGGGGAAAATACTGCGCTAAATCAAAAAAAAAAGTGCAAATAGCAGCTAACACTCAAACAAAGTCCAAAGTAATATACAGAAAAATAGTGTAGCGCTAAAAAACACGTGACTATATGAGTGGAAACATCTAAGCGCCTGAAACAGAACAGTGCACTGGAATAAACAAAGCAGTGACAGAGAATCAATCTGTAAACAAGATATATGAAAAATAAAATACACATGATTGATAAGAGTAAATATAAATTAATATATACACAAATTGTGTTAGGTGAAACACAAAACAATAACCCAACGTGTGTATCAGTGTCCAAAGAGGAGGTGTAAGAATGGAAAAGTTCTTTCTCCCTAGTCTCCAAATGGAGTTGGAACATAGAATCAGGATGAACTGGTTCTTACGCCTGTAGACACTTGGGATAAATGAACAGATAAGAGATTAGGTACTCTTACCAGATGTGATGGACACACATACTGTATGGCAGTGAGTCAAATGGGCTTGTGATCCTTGATAACAGGTGGTGTAAAGATGCCAAACTGGATGTGCTGATCAATTTGCGACTCCAAATCATATGGTCCAATGACAGTGAACACCAGACATCCACGCCAATCCAAGGAACAATGGTACGAGAGTGGTCATCAGTGCCCAAATATGAGATAAAAAAGAAAAAGCGGCTCCATATGGCGCAGGTCAACCCAAAAAAAATGTTTTATTGTAATAAAATATCTTACAGCGAAAGGCAAGATAAAAAACTGGTGATCACAAAATGAATAAAAGCAATATGGGAAGCAAAGAGGTGCTGGTCCGACGCGTTTTGACTCAAAGGGTCTTCCACTGGGGCATATCTCTGCCTCCCCATATTGCTATTGAATTTATAGACTGTGTACAATATGATGGAAACGCCTCCATCATGGCAGGACCGGAAGTAACAGAGACGACATGCGTCTCAAGCCTTATATTCAATCCCAAATGAAGGACAAAATGGAATCATTACCCATCACACAGTCCAGAGTAAAAATGGTAATTATACAATATAGGCACATGTATATACATATAAATCACAAGGCAGAACCCAATATGTAAAGTCACACGATATATGTTTTCCAAGCCTCTAATTGAAAACATCCTGAGCGAATGTTTCTGGATTATTTCCGCCAGACTTGCAGATCACACGTGGGCAGCTCAACCAATGGCCAGTTAGCCCTGTGAATGCTGTCATAACATGTATCGTGCGCGCCCACGCTCTCACAATGGGAGTGGGGTGATGTCATAGACACCATCATGGAGGACAACTGCTTAGGTAAATATTACCCATGTGGTCTGCGTTCCAAGCCTCAACTTGAGCAGCCTGGTGGATAAATACCTCTACTGACAAATATAGGGTACTATTTTTTGACAGCACAAATACAGTACACGAGAGGAAGTAATTTACCAGAAGAAAGGGAGGCAGGAAATAAGCTCTTGCTGAATGATACCTGTCATTGTACAGTTGTGGGGGCTGTGGATTCCTTTGGATCTAGATGCCCAACAGTACAATTAATGGTAAAAAGCTGGGAATCCAATAAGACCATGTTGAGATATGGCAGATTCTCTGAGTTTTCCCCAGTATGGGATAATAAAAACTTGGAGGAACTTAAAGTAATGGGGAAAATAGAGGAATGGGATCGAAGGGGAATCCACTAACTAACACAACTGTACAGGGCAGGTAGATTGAAATCATTTCAGGAGATAAGGAAAGAATATGAGGTCTCAAATCGATCATTTTATAGATACCTGCAAGTCAGGCATGCCCAGGATACACAATTTAGAGGGAAGGTACTAGAGTGGAGCGAAATGCCCTTTCTTAGGAAACAAGTTAATGCTAAAACAACTAAAGGATTCATCTCTGATATGTATGAACATATAAGGGGAGCAGGACAGGAAGGAGAGGTAGAACCTGGTAATAAAGCTAAGTGGGAGAAATATGTGGGGCCAATAACAGGGGAGCAATAGTGTCGGGTTTTGCCACTAGGCCCTAAGGTCTCGCTCTCTCCATCACAGATTGTATCCCATTTATACCTGGTACCTAGGGTATATTATATGCCCCTGAAGTTGTTTATGTTTGGGAAAAGACTGGATAGATGCGGAGACAGGAGGGGTGATTTGGTGCACATGATCTGGCGAAGCCCCACGCTACATAGGTATTGGAAAGAAATAATAGATAAAATAAATGTTGTGTTTGGGACATCGCTGGACATGGAGACCAGGACCTGCCTCCTGGGTCTAATGGAGAAGGAAGGTATGACAGGGTATATACAGACAGCAGTAACCAGATGTTTGTTTCAAGGGAGAAAACTAATTGCACATAAGTGGCAAGAAAAAAATCCCCCGATGGTAGCAGAATGGACGAAAGTGGTAAAAGATCCAATAAGGAAAGAGGAATATGTATATAGGAAAAGGGATAACTATAAAAAATTGAAAGAATATGGAAGCGATGGTTGGAGGCGGATTAAGCGTGATTAAGGAATGAAAGGTATGAATGAAGAATAGGGGGAAGAAAGGTTGAGAATGTAGGATGGATGTGGGGAAGGGGGAGGGATAAGGGGAAAGAGGAAGCGGAAAGAAACAAAAAAGGGAGAAAATGTGGCTTGTTTTTCCTATTAACTTTTGATCTTTTTTTGTTTTCCTTCTTTTTTGAGCTCTGTTTTGTGAAATATATATTATTTAGGAATCTTTGGTCATAATGTATGGAAAATAACTATTTTCTTAATAAAAAGTAATGAATTAAAAAACAAAAAGAGGTTTCCACTCATATGGACACATGTTTTTTAGCGCTACACTAAGGAAACGCTAAAGGCAAGGTACACAAGTCTGAAGAAACCACTTCAAATAAAGTTGTCATAAACCTAAGAAATGTGAAAACTAACATGAAGAAAAAAAAGAGGTAAATGCACATATAAAAATATGGAAGATGGAACCACTGTGCTAGAGTGATTTCCACCAGATTCCAGGTCCTATGCTGAACAGCTGACCTGCTGTATTGTAAACACAAGAGTTTGCTTGCTCAGCACTGGCACCGTGGTGAGGTGATGACCTCACAATCTGAATGGCGCCTGGAAGCTAGCAGTAATAATCACTGTAGTAGCAGTGCATACTACAGTGATTCCGTGAGGGAACCCATGGGTATGGCACATGCATCTTTATGTTGGTCCAAGCTGGACCAATGCAGCTATATAAAAACTGCCATATCTAAACTTCAACTTTAAGCACTGTGTATTGTAAACTATTATCATGTTTTTTTTTTTTCTTCAATTTTCCATAAGTTTTGTTACATCTCAGTTCTGTTGATCTCCTCCAGCCTCTTTCAGCTAATTTCTGTCTAACTGACTGCTCTATTAGCACAACTGTCGAAGTATCCACCAGAGGTACATATGATAGCATGGCAACAGTTGTCACACCACGAAAGGAAATACATAAACAAGGACCTTCATGGCAGAATTACCAGGTATTGCTAAAAGTTAAAAATTTAAAAAAATAACAACTGTTGAATTTACATTGCCATATTAAAGCTTATGCAAGATTTTGGAATTCAGCCTTCTCTATCCTTGGATCTATTACTGAATGTCTTGGCACAACGTTTCCGCTGAATGAGAACACTGATTAGGCATTTTTCCCCAACTTATGCTTAGACTGCATTTCCCAGATTTGCAACAGGCTTACTTTTGGAGGCATGCGATGAAGAAAAATAAGACGATCAAGAGACAGGAACCACAACCCTATTTTAATGCTGTTTATATTTTAAATATAGAATCTCTCTGAGGCTTTGCATGGGACATGGTTATGTAAATCATCTTCTGTAGCTATCTGTTGAATGGATGCCTGAATAACCTTACTAACAAGAGAGGCAGCTGTTCTCATTAGGAGAAATTCATATATATCAGATGTTGGTTCTACTATATCAGGAATGTCATTGATCATAGACAGTTCATTCAGTCCATTTTCACTGTCAGTATCTCCATCATCTGTTTGGACCTTTGTTTTATGACTGATGGTATCTTCATGAGTGGGTATGTCTTCATTACTTAGAGGCCCATTTGCTACTCCAGTGCTTTGTATATTTGTATCATCTACAGAAATGTCACAAATTAGCTCTTGTTCCTCAACAGGAGACTGGGACAGTCTCGTTAAATTCATTTTTAATTTGAGATCTTGATCACTACCATGAATTTGTTGAAAATCACTTTTTTTTTCTTGAGAATAATTAACTTTCTGGTCATGTTGCTTACTTAAGTAATCGTGCACACAATTTTTTAAGACTTTTTGGTCCAAGTTGTTTTCAGATATTAGGCATACTTCAGTACAAGTATCAAGGTTTCTATCACTTACCCTATTCTCTACATCTAGAGATCTTTGAAGTCTATATTTAGTTGCTAAAACGTGATCACTTCTTTCACCATCAGCTCCTAATTCCGTTGCACAGTTTTCTGATGAATTTATTGCAACAAGAGGGTCTTCATAAGTTAAAGTTGTGTTTGCAGACCTCTTCCCTCTAGAAAAGTTCATGCATGAAATCCTGAGGTTGGAGAACCTTTTCTTTTGTGGAACTCTTTGAATGCAAGTGCCACCTGTGTTGGTTTCAAGGTGTCGAGCACTGAGTTGCGATTGTCTTTTTAAGGAGGAGTTTCGTTTCTTTCTACGAGTAACTAGCCTCTTAAAAGATTCCCAGGTCTTACCTGTTGATTGACCTTGTACCAAATCTTCTTTTTCATTGGTTGCAGCATAGGTAATGCCCTCTTGTTTTACTGAACAAGATAAATTTGTACTTTTTTTGTTGTCTTCACTTGAATCTGCAAGTTTCTTAAGGGTTTTGCTTCTTTTTTTGAAGCAAATTTTTAATGGCTTATGTGAGTAACGGCCCTGCTTGTGGCGTGATTTTAAAGACCTCTTCAATAGTCCAGATTCAGACTTTTCAGGCTCATTAGAGCTCTTGGTTTCTAAGGCAAAGGTGCCATCTTCTAGTTTTCGGAAACTGAACTTCGCCTCCTTGGTTGTATTAAGATGGTAGGACTCCACAAGGGAAGAGTCACAAGTAAATTCATTGGAGACTTCTTCGAAACCCAGAACCTCACCTTTCTTAGCTGCAACATTTGGGATTTTTTTCTCACTCTCTTGTAATTCCTTAGAAAGGTTACAAAGATTGCTTCGGCTTTGCCTTCTTTTGTGTTTACCCCTCCTAAGGAACACCATTGAGGAGTAACCTTTGAAGTACTTGCCAATCGGATCACTTTGTCTTTTGTCACTGCTTGTTTGAGACTGTAGCTTTTCTTTAGATAAATCAGTAGATTCTGCTTTACATCCCGACATTTTAATATATCTGGAGAGCTGCCAAAACTTCCGTCAGATCTGCATTAGCTGTAGAAAAGCAATCCGCTATTAAGTAATTCCTCTTGCGTTTGGATCTTTTCCATTCCAAAGAATATAACCACACCCTATGAAAGAGACACAAAGTACAGAAAAATAGTGGTCAGTTATATCTATTAGCAATATGTTGCTGAGAGAGCTTTATAGGATATTACATATTAAAGAACCAGGCCAACCAAAACTAAACAGTGTTACATATGTATTATTATTTGAATGACACACCTTCCTTTTTATACAGTATCTCTTGGTGACTTAGGAAGTGAGACCAGCACTTGGATTTTCAGATCTGTCCTTTATTTCAAGGCATACTGGGGTTATTTACTAAAACTGGAGTGTGCAAAATCTGGTGCAGCTCTGCATAGAAACCAATCAGCTTCAATGTTTCATTAGCAAAGCTTAATTGAACAAGCTGAAGGTAGAAGCTGACTGGGTACCATGTACAGCTGCTCCAGATTCTGAGTGCACCAGTTTTAGTAAATCTCCTCCACTATCTCGTCCTTTCATTTTCCATTTATTTAACATTTTGTGTAATGCAGCCAAAAAACTGAAAATACCCAATTTGCAGTAATTTGCATGAAGTAGGATGTCATCTTATCAAGAGGCAAAAACAGAACCTTTTGGCTCATGTTACATATTACACCCGTATTTAGGGTGTCAGGCTGGGTTCACACTTGAGATCGCAGCAACTCACAGCAGGAGTCCGGTGCCTCTCAATTCACTGTTTCAGGTCCGATTTCAGCTTGAATTTATGGCTGAATTCGGACCTGAAATGCACCAAAAGATGCACAGGACTCTGCAGGGATGTGTGAACCAGCTCTATAGAGAGTTGGTCACAATCTCCTGCTATGCGAATTGGATGCAGGGAAACCCGCATCCAATTTGCACAGGTGTGAACCTAGCCTAACATGGTGAAATTCAGGTATGGAGATAAAGGTGGAGGAAAAGTCTGCAGGAGCCTTGATTGCACCCAAAATCCACTGTTTGTGTTTGCAATACTTTGCAGGCTCATTTGCAAAAAACAATACATTCACATTTTATTGCAAATATACAGTATGTGCATGCATTATTATTTTTTATTTTTTGTAAAATGTGGACTTAGCCTTAAAATCTCTATTGAGATACACAAATCCAGTGTGAAATGCTGGCAAATAGTATCCACCTATTACTAATATGTGAAGCGGGTAACCATAACCTCTAGAACAGTGATGGCGAACCTTGGCACCCCAGATGCACAGATGTTTTGGAACTACATTCCCCATGATGCTCATGCACTCTGCAGTGTAGCTGAGCATCATGGAATGTAGTTCCAAAACATCTGGGGTACCAAGGTTCGCCATCACTGTTCTAGAAAAAGGAAAAGACATAGGAATGCTAAAATCCAATGGTTATGATATAACTTAATGCCCATCTCTGGGTGAATGTGACCCATCTCCCAATCCTTCCGATCCCCTCTCACCCATTGAGCAGCTTTAAAAAAGCAAATAACTTTCTCAAAAACATGTTTAACCACCTAATGCCATAGTTTAAGATGAGCTCAATTTTTAATTGGCGGTAGGGTCGGAGAGTTCCGGCCCTTCTGGGATAAGAGTTATCCAACTTTTAATACATTCTGATTTGATGTAGAAACAGTAACATTCAGCCTCATGTATGAAAATGTCTGAAAATAAACACATACAATGGCTGCGCATAGACAGATGCCTCAGTACAAAATATGATGGATAGAGAGACATCTTCCTGTCCATTATCACACACGGACTTGCTGTTGTTAGTGGCCTCTTCCCAATAAAAAGAGTAAATGAGCATCCAGGTTGCTCAGATATTTTCCAAAATGGTTCAGTATCCATATCTGCAAAAACAATCCCTTGCAGATTGGAAACGATTGTTTAACTGTGCAGCCATGACAACCAAATTCTTGCCGAAGTGTTGATTTGGCACCATAAACATCTTAATATCATTAGCCACCAGTGTTGTTTTATTTTAGCCTTTCCCTATGATCACCAGGGCTATAATAAAAGAAAAAACAAAAGACTATATCATATTTTGTAAAGGATGAACTCTTGGCAGATATAACAGACATAAATTAATGCAGCTCTGTATTCATGAATACATCATTAAAAATATTATTTTTAATCAGGCAGCACAGGACACAAGCAGAGTATTGATACATGAGTGATTGGTCAATGGCCAAGCTTTGGAGGACATGCACCCCCAGGCACCTCCCCTAAAACCCAATCTTACTCTGTTTGTCCTCCGTTTTGTGCTAGTGTCTGAAGGTGATAGATATTTTCTCTTTCACTGAAAATCTCTTTTAGCTTAACTAATTTCTTATTTTTCTTCAATATTTTATCTTCGATTTCTTCAATCAACCCCTCACTGCCTTCTACTGCCAACATAAAAGCAACCTTGGTAAAACATTGGAAATCATACCCGGGCCTCAAGCTGTGGGGACAGCCTGTGATGTTGCTTTGAGAACTGAATCCTACATGGCTCTCACTTTGGCACTTGGTGCTAAGTGTTGAGTTAGCTATGGGCTGCTATAGAGGTCCAATGTTGTGTTCCTATGGAACCCAGACCCTGAATACCCTTTTAGGGATATGCCCGCCAGGAGAGGCAAAGCCGGGACCAGCATCATTGACAGGTAAAACAGGGTCACCCTGTATCTCTGACCAATACTGTAAAAACTGGGCTATGCGTGTAAAAATGGGGCTATGTGTGGAATAAATTCACCTTGCAGTGTGAACTCTTCAAACTTGGCACTAAAACTCAACCACTCGAGGCTTAGTCTCAAAAGGATGACCAGGAATTAAATCACACCATTGGTCGCACACATTACTGCCACTTCCACCTAGAGCCCTTATAAGGTATTGAAACACTTCCTCCCGACCTTTCACAACAAGGATTTGTTACAGGATAGCCTACACCTGGGTTACCACATACTCCCCATGGAAATGATTACCATATACTCTACACATTATTTCATGTGTACAACACCAAGGAGATACCCAAGGAGAACATAAAGCATTTGTTAAAAGAGAAGTATGGGTTTTCTTTGTTTTGCTTACATCTATTCTATGTGAGCTGGTGATATCTAATAATCCTTCCAGCCCTCTCAGAAGTGCCCCCATTCTGTTAAAATCAAGCTAAATACCCGTGGAAGGGTCTACAGTTTTTCATACAGTATAATACTGACAATGGTCTGGCTCTGGAGTCTGGATCCACCCACTTTCCTGTCATTTTGCTTGATTGATGTCGGCTCTCTGCTTGCTCCTGAGACTTCACAAAGCATAGCTCCTCCCCCCTCCCTTCTCCTCTCTCCTCTGCAGCATGTTCCATTTGTCAGATAAATCCAGCAAAGATAAGAGCACTTCAGTCAGTGACTAAGTGTATTACCTAGTACCCCTATAGCAGTAATTTCCCCTTCATTGTAAATAGAATGTTACAGGATCATATACCGTACAGAGCCATCACATGCTGTACAGTGCCATAACATGCCGTACAGTGTCATTACATGTTGTACAGTGCCATCATATGCCATACAGTGTCATCACATGTTGTACAGTGTCATTGCATTCCGTACAGTGCCATCACATGCTGTACAGTTCCACCACATGCCGTACAGTGTCATTACATGTTGTATAGCAGGGATTTGCAATTAGCGGTCCTCCAGCTTTTGCAAAACTACAAGTCCCATCATGCCTCTGTGTGTCATGCTTGTGAAGTATGCTGAAAGGCTCTTACCAGGAAAGAGCTGCTAGTTCAGAAAAACACATCTGACTGACATGATGGCGACCAAAAAAAGCTACTTTGCAGGAGAGATCTTCCAGACCAGGGATATGCAATTAGTGGACCTCCAGCTGTTGCAAAACTACAAGTCCCATCATGCCTCTGCCTCTGGGGTCATGCTTGTGGCTGTCAGAGTCTTGCTATGCCTCATGGGACTTGTAGTTCTGCAACAGCTGGAGGTCCGCTAATTGCATATCCCTGTTGTACAGTGTCATTACATGTTGTACAGTGCCATCACATGCTGCACAGTGTCATTACATGTTGTACAGTGTCATCACATGCCGTATGGAGATGGGATGATGGGACTGTATAGGATTACATGGGATGGGGATGATGGGACTGTATAGGAGTACAGGGGATGTGGATGATGGGATTGTATAGGAGTACAGGGCATAGGGCATGGGGATGATGGGACCGTATAGGAGTACAGGGGATGGGGATGATGGGACTGTGTATCACTGCTTGTGACGACTCTGTACGGCATGTGATGGCACTGTACGGCATGTGATGACATTGTACAGCATGTCAGGACACTGTACAGCATGTGAGGACACTGTACAGCATATGATGACTCTGTAGGGTATGTGATGGCACTGTACGGCATGTGATGGCACTGTACGGCATGTGATGACTCTGTATGGCATGTGATGACTCTGTACGGCATGTGATGGCACTGTACGGCATATGATGGCACTGTACGGCATGTGATGACTCTGTACAGCATGATGGAATTGTATAGGAGTACAGGGGATGGGGGATAGGGATGGGATCGGTGACAGAGGGATGATGGGGGGTGGGGGGATGACATAAGTGACAGAGGGATGATTTGTTTGTACAATAAAGGAGACTCTGGGTCACTTTAGATGTGGGGGAGGTGTCAGTCTCCTCTCCTATGTACTGTACACAGGTATGTTCTATACACATAGCACTGCGTTCATTTCAGAGAACAGACACAGGGCACAGGTCACTATGCTCCTCACCATGTCTCCTCTTTTGATATAACACAGTGCTATGTGTAGAGAGATTATCTGTGTTCATAGAAGTTTTCAGTGACAATCCCCCCCTTCGGCTGGAGGAGATGCTGACATGCATGAACTTTGAATGAATGAGTGATGGGAGAGGGGGAGGAAATTCAGAGGACACAAGGACATCAGAGCCCAGGGTAGAGGAGAGCTTGCAGATAACAGCCAGGGAAAGGTGAGGATTTCACTGCTTGTATCATACTGTCTCTCTGCTTCCGGGTTTTAGCTGGGGACATGCTGCTGTGGAAACAGAGGCACACGAAGAACATGCTCATTCTGGATAGCAGCCTGGGTGTGCAACTCTTCACCAATCACACCCACATGTCCTCCAGAGGGAGGGAGTGAAGGAGGGGCTGTATTGTGGAGATGTTTCAACCCCCTGGAAACTTTTGAGAAAGAACCGTTAGAGGCTGATTCTGGGATCTTCAAAAGACTATTCTGCAAAAAACGAAAGGACTGGGGAAAGAAAGAAATGCAATGTAGGTATGAGGGTAGCATGTACTACCTATTTTTTTTTTAAACTCCCATACTTCTCTTTTAACCCCAAAGAAACCCCCCCCCCCCCCCACACTCTGTTCCTTTAAAGCATGTTATACAGCACAGTGCTTGTGCTGTGTCATTTGGCCCCCTGTATACCCTAAAAAACCTGGCTGATCCTGCCTGGCTATGCCCTCCCCTCTGCAAACAGACCACGATAATCATGGCTGCTGAGCCCCTGATACTGTGGTCTGTTTGCGTGATTCCGTCAGCTGCAGCTCTCCTGTCTGCAGCTCTCCCTGTGCCTGTGTACTCCGTCTCACCCCCCCCCCCCCCCTCTCTCTATCTGCTATAAAATCTTCTTATCTCCTCTGAACCTTACTGACATGTGTCCCTGTGCCTTTTTAATGTAAAACACGCCAATATGCACCTTGTATGACCATGGCTTCATGCGCTCAGCTGAATGTCGGCTGTCCCTTCTCCCCCCACTGATGTCAGCGGGATGGCTCAGCCCCACCCACTGGAGCTGTGAGCCGGAGAGAGAAGGAGGAGAGGAATCAGCTGTACACCCGGAGCAGAATTTATATCAGTACAGATCGGCAGATATTTTACAGAACACAGGCACAGGGACACATGTTGTTAAGGTACAGAGGAGATAAGATGATTTCATAGTTAACAAGCACTTTAATCCCAGAGTGACATGTGTCCCTTGCACCGGTTCAAGAGCCGGCTCTAACACGGATTATAGCTCTGATTCAGGCATGCAACAAATGGCCTATTTGACTAAGGCCATGGCCATGTTCATACCTGAGTGTTTTTCAGCTTGTAAAACGCTCAGCTCTGAAGCACCAAAACTACCCAACAAGCAAAATCCCATTCATTTCAATAGCCCCTGTGCACATATGAGCGTTATGTCACCTAAAGCAAAATGCCTGAAGCTCAAAAAAGTACATGAGCTTCTTTTTGGCAGATTACAAATGTTTTTGGCACCATAGACTTCAATAGAAACGCCTGATTTGAGCAGAAAAACGCTTGTAAAAATGATTAAATAGCAGCTCCCTATCTCTAATTTCTTCTCCCTCTCTTCCCCCTAGTGCTTTCTATTGGCTAAATAAAAATGCCTGAAGCTGTAAAACACTTGTAATATACTTCTAAAAATGCTTAAAAAAAGCTCAGGTGTGAATGGAGCCTAAAGCAGTATTTTCTGCCTCTATTTCACACTTCCTTGGACAGATTACAGCCTTAATACAGTCATCTTCATCTGGGGCTAAAAAAAAAACTCCACATCTCTTCCCCTACTCTTGTTTCTCTACCTGGGCTGGATCCCGATAAGCCAGTCCTAGAGGATGCAGTAACGGAATATTATACTAAGCCCCCTTGCAGCACACTTTGCTTCCTTGGAATCTCAACATGGTTCTCTCTGCCCACAGAAACCGTCATTTGAACCAATCAGGGATATTTTGTCTAGAGCTGGAATATGCAATTAGCGGACCTCCAGTTGTTGCAGAACTACAAGTTCCATGAGGCATAGCAAGACTCTGACAGCCACAAGCATGACCCCAGAGGCATGATGGTTCGTTCTGCACTCTTGTGACCCGTTTTCAGCAGACTGAAGCCTGCTGTTGGCTGACATCATAGAGTCGTTCCAGGCTCGGGCAAGATTGCGTCAATGAATTAGGGATCCGCCCACATGCCTGAACCAGCACCCAGTCTCTCAGCTTGCCAATGAGAGCCTGAGCCGGCCACTCCCGACCCCTCCACAGCCCAGCCCAGCACTCCAGTGAGCGTGGGGTGGGGGGCAGGTCAGAGAGCACTGTCTGACAGTCACAAGCTCTCTGCTCATGGAGCTGTGAGAACCGAGCGATCAGCAGTGTTTGATTGCTCGGTTCTCAGTGTTAGGGGCACCGGGGGGTAGATGCAGCATCGCACTGATGCTGTATCAAACTAGGTAAGTATGATTCTGAAAAAAGAAAAAAACATATATCTCTTTTAAGTATTTCTCTAGAATTTCCAAACACATTATATACTCCTGGAGTAAAAAAAAAATCTAATACCATGTTATTATTTATGGTGTTAAGGTTTGAACAAGCAACACAGACACTCTGGACGGTGATCTGAGGAGGTCTGTAATGCTGCACAATGCTCCAGACAGTGGTCTGAGGAGTTCTGTAATTGCTGCACAATGCTACAGATAGTGGTCTGAGGAGGCCCTCAATTTTGCACAGTGCTCCGGACGCTGGTCTGAGGGGAGGCCTGTAATGCACAGTGCTCTGGACTATGGTCTGAGGGGAGGCCTGTAATGCTACACAGTGCTCTGGACAGGCTGGGGAGGCCTGTAATGCACAGTGCTCTGGACGGAGGTCTGAGGAGGTCTTTAATGCTACACGGTGCTCTGGGCAGTCTACGAAGGCCTGTAATGTACATTGCTCTGGTCCTCTGGACTGTTGGGACTTGGGAGGCCTGTAATGCACAGTGCTCTGAATGGTCACCTGAGTTTGAGGAGGCCTGTAATGCTACACAGTGCTCTGAGCAGTGTGAGGAGGCCTGTAATCCTGCACAGTGCTAAGCATGCCACACCACTAATGCTGCATACACACAACCGGACTTTCCGGCAGAAGAGGTCCGACTGTCTTCCTGACGGACCTTTGACGGAGATATGACAGAATTCAGAATGAACGGACTTGCCCACACACGAATGGACTAAACTCCATTCAAAAGTCCGTTCGTTTTTGAACGTGATGACGTACAGCGGGACTAGAAAGGGAAGTTCAATAGCCAGTAGCCAATAGCTGCCCATGCATCGTATTTGGTCCGTCAGACCAGCATACAGACAAACGTTTTTCTCGTTAGGAATTGAGTCTGAGTTGACAGATTGAATTGAGTCTGAGTTGACAGATTGGAAAGATGTTCTATTTCTAGGTCTGTCTGAATTTTTTAAAGAAAAACAATCAGACTATCCCACACACGATCGAACTATCCGACGGAATGATTCCGTCTGTCCTATTCTGCCGGAAAGTCCGGTCGTGTGTACGCGGCATAAGAAACACTTACGGGTTTTACAGGCAGAGCTCCAAGGAAACCAGAAGTTCATGTGGGTAAACGTCCCTCCCACACATTTTCATTCGTTGATGAGAATAGAATTGATTTCCATCATAGTATTCATCAATTGACAAAGAAGTGGGGTAATTTTAATTTCATTTTCGTCACTGGAAATATGTCGCTGACAAAAATTATGACTACAATTTTTTCGTCGTTGAATATAACACTGGTCCAACAATTGCAGATGAAAAAGGGAAACAAGTTTTTTTGGTGCTGCCTTCCCTAAAGCTTCAGTGGTGTAGTGTAGACCGTTCTGGGGCTGCATTTAGCCTGATTTTTGTTGCCTTTGTTTGCACTCAGATTCTGAGGTACGCCTGCACTGCAGGTAAAGCAAACAGAATGCAGCAATTTGCATTTGCAAGTTTGAGCAGAGCTGCAATTTAAAATGCCATGTTTGAGAACAATACCTGTCTACATGTGCCCTTATCTTGCCTTCCCAGGAACAGGCTGATGAGTGCCTTGGGCTATATAGAGCTCCCGCGGTCTCAGTCTGGGGATAGGGTTCTAATGCTGCCCTTAACCTGGCAATTAGCTTTCATCTATCTCAACTGCCCACTCAATTATTTGTACCTTAGCAACCAGATGAATTTTTTAACAATAACAATATTGCTGCATTGGTTTCCTGATTATCTTCAGCACAAATATTTCAGAAAAATACTGCCTGCTTGAACTTCACACATATTTTCAAAGTGATTATTTTTAAACTGTTTACCACATTGCCAGTAAAATGTAGTGACTGAGCAATGAGTATATCATCAAAAATAGATGTTTACTCTTTGTGTGCTGCGCTTGGCTCCTGTTCAATAGCAATATTTTGTAAGTGTCTGTAACTGGAAGCAGTCTTCCATTAGTACTCCTGACCAGTGATGGGCTCAGGAGGTTTCAGAACTTGAGTCTGAACCCAACTGCACTATCCCACCATGAAGCTGTCAAAGCTAAGGGCCAGTCATAGGCACCAGAGGCATTCCCCACCTCGCAGTTGTACCTACACATACCCCTTGCATACAGGCGGCTGCAGGGGGTGGGGGGGGGGGAATATCTCCGCTGCATTTTGATTGATTGTTGGTTTTGACAGCTTCACGGTGGGATAGCTCAGACTTTTATTCAAACACGCCTTATCTCATTCTTACTCCTGCCAAAGCAGGAAATAAGAAGAAATCTCTTCACAGTAGTCTTCTCTCATGCTGGGTACAGACATGCAGAATTTTGTGCGACCGTTGGTAAAAAAAATTTGAATCATTTGTCACAGCACACGATATTCATATCAATTAGTAGATGAAATTGGGACAAAAGCCTTTAGTTTGGTGGTAATACCAGTGTATCGAATTTACACATGGAATCTTGGTAACTAGCGAAAGTGATGTCATGCTAATTTGCATGCAACTCTAGCATTCCACTCCCTCCAGGCACTGTACTTTATTAAAATGTTTGGTCTTATGCAGCAGTCAGTTCATTCGTTGTTGTAGCGTTTACTATCACAATGGATTTTTTGGATGATACCCAAATTTATATCACAGCAGTGGTGATGATTAGATCATCTCCACTGAAAAAGAAAGTGTGAAGTGGAAAAAGAAAGTGTAACAAATTTGGAAAAAGAAATGGATAAAGACTAGAGGCTGCTTCTCCCATATGGAGCTTTTGCGTGATTTGGCTGTGAGTAACTCCGATAATGTGTGCATCCATTTGGATAGGTCTGTAGCACTTCTCCCAAAGGAACTGCTGTAATGTAACAAATTTTTCCCCAAGATTGGTGCAGAGGCAGCTGAGCACACAGCAACAATTCATTTACTCTGGTTCAGTAATCTATCTACGGGATGTTCTTTTAGGATTTTATTGCTGAAGAACTTGGATAGGTGTAGGGGGACATACTCCAGATTTACTAAATATTTGGAGGAGGACACCCCACTTTGCTGAGCCTCATTGAACAGTCTCTGTGGCAGAACTAAGTCCCTTTTTAAAAAGTTAGCCTAGACTGAAATACTTTTCCACCTGAAGGAATACAGTATACAGTCACTAGAACCTTGAGTTCAAGTTAGTACTCACAATGTCACAGGATCACGGGAAGCCTCCTTCCAGTATTCACACGGCATTCTTCAGTGGGGGAGAGGTTAATTCTCACAATGCCACAGGACAGTTAGACCCCTTCCAACTTCCACCAGGCACTCTTTAGTGAGCTCTCCAGATCAGGTCACTGATTAGCTTCAGAGAAAGACTTTAGAAGTAGGCCCCCTAGCTATGCCACAGCTGGGACCTCAATGACCATGCAGCACGTTGCAGCATTCTGCCCAGAGGGGCAGAGCCCCTTAGGTTGGGAACTCCTTTAGCAGTACAAAGACCTCACTGCTCCAGGCCTCAGACTATTTATGTGCTCTCCAGCCACCTAGTGGGCCTGCCTCCCCAGGGATTGGATGAAAAAAAAATATTTAGGCTGCCCATTTGCCTTGCACAAACTCCTATCTTCCAGAAGCCTTTAGAAAGCAGAGGAGAGAAATCAAACCTGAAGCCTGTGAGACCCAGAACAGCCAAAAGCAATCAACAGCTGCTCCACTGATGACAGAGGCGCCAAAAACAAAATTTGCCTAATATCATAGCAACCTAACTAGAAGGGTGCTACATATCAAAGGAATGTGTTCAGCAACTTCTAAAATGTGTAGCCCCCATGATCCATCAAAAGGATACCATGAGTAGACAGACCATAAGTACAGAGCAAAGGTTTATAGTTACACTGCAGTTTCTGTCAACTGGAAGAAGCTTATGCAATTCACAACCACTGGTGCAGAAACATGTGAGGCGATTATTAAGGGTTTTCAACCACAATATATATATAGGTAAGAAAGACAATAGCAGTTTTGTTTTAGTTATCATCAGAACAGGTGGAAGATTTTAGAAAATGTGGGATTTTCCATTGCTTTCGGTACAGGTGACAATGGTCACCATGACCAATAGTAACGTTGAATCTTTTTAGTGGTAGCACAGACAACTGTTAAAATCCGATAGTTGTTCTAATTCCACATTTATCCAAATAAAAATAAAAATAAATTGATTGGCTTTCCAAGCTATGAGCTGCCTTTTATTTAATTTACTGTCAAAGTAATATTTTTGTCTATGTGTTAAACTTTATGACAGGTGAAACCTAATGTTCACCAGGATTTGGGTGGTCAGGCCCCAGAGGGACAACATTGACACTTCCTGCTTTATTTGGAAATTATTATAATTGGATACTGTACTTACTGTGACCCATATTTGCCTATTATGTGGGCTGATTATTCATTAGAAGTGGGTTTGTTTCTTATAAATGAGATATTTTACAGGAAATAGGCTGCCGAAACCTGCATATAGATTGCACATAGTTTTCATTAAACCATATAATTTGTCACTAACTTAATGTAAAACAAATGAGTATAAAATTACACCCACAAGTGTCAGAACAGGTGAAAAATGGTCTTAAAAATTTCTGGGTAAAAGTCATTAATAGTGATCAATTTTATTTTCGTTTTTAGCATGTCATGGTTATGAAGTGGAAACAATTATGCGCCTGTCGTCTTGGAGAAATCAATGGGCTAATATGTGGCTGCCCTTGTTTTTTAAAAATTTTATTTTGGAGAGAATCCTCATTTGCATGCTTGTTCTAGTTATAGGAATAAAATGTTTGAATTTAGAGGGCAAATATGACAGTCAGGATACTACATTTTTTGGAATGAGTAGCTAAGCCAGTCTCCATATCTCTTCAGGGGTATTGAATTATAATTCAGACGTCTGATCCGTGAAAGTTTCTTCCAGCCGGAGTCCAAATCACCTGTAATGTGACTCATTCCTTAGTCACCCTTTACATCACAGTTTTCCCATGACAGTGGTGCCTTCTGCCCCCTTCACATCTCCCCCCCCCTCACAGTCCCCCCATGCTCTACCCCCCCAATTCACATTGCAACCCCCCCCTCAGCTCAGCCCCCATTCACATTGCTGCCTCCCTCTGGTCTGCCCCCCATTCACGGTGCAGCCCCCTAAGCTCTGTCTCTATTCACATTGCAGCCATCCTAAGCTCTGCCCCTGATCACATTGCATTCCCTTTCAGCTCTGCCCCCCATTCACATTGTTGCCTCCCTCAGGTCTGCCCCCCATTTACTGTGCAGCCCCCCTAAGCTCTGCCCCCATTCACATTGCAGCCGTCCTAATCTCTGCCCCCCAATCTCATTGCATTCCCTTTCAGCTCTGCCTACCATTCACATTGCAGTTACTCTAATCTCTGCCCCCCCCCCCCCCCCATTGATCCAGGAAGTAACCGTCAGACTTTAGGGATCAGGAATATATTTCTTTGCTGGTGGAGCAAATTGGATCATGTTTTATTTGTTTTTGTTTCTTTGCAAGTTTAATATTCTTTTTGGTAGAATATGATGGACAAGTGTCTTTTTTCTATATCACTAACTAGGTAACTATGCACACTCATTCTATGTAACTTGAGGATGAACTCCAGGCACACAAACTTTCATTTAAATGTATTCCCCAGTAGCCACAAAGTATAAAAAATGCACTTGTCTTTGTACACCCAGATATTACATTGTAAATACCTGTGCTGTATATAGCCTGTGCAAAGAGCAGAGTTGTGGGAGAACCCAGCAGACACCACCTACTACAGGCTGCCTGCAGAAAATGATGGGAGGGGGCGGAGACAAGACCAGTTACCCTACACAAGGATAGAGCAGCAGTGAGCGGTCTTTATTACAGGAAGCTCCTGCACAGAAGTAACGTTTCACACTGGACTACTGGAAGAAATACACAAAACACATCAAGATTCAAGTAAAAACACACAACTCTTGTATTTAGACTATATTTGTTTATCCCAGAGTTCAGCTTTAAGTTGAGAGGATGATAAGAAACGTTTTATTTAAAGTGCAACCGCCAGAAAGGGAGGTTCATAACATGTCTGTAACAGATCTTTGCTACATATTCCATTTTGTAATTGAATGTTATTAGACTTGACCTTTTCTTTTCAATTTCCAGCTGACTATGAGGCTGCAGTCACACTATAGCGTTCTGAATCGCGGATCTGCCCACGATTTGACTTCACTCATGTGTGAATGACAAAACGCAAAACTCTCACACATCAGTGCTGTCAAATCGCAGGCAGATCTGCCCGCGATTCAAAACGCTGTAGTGTGAATGCAGCCTTATTTTCGAAACCTTACAAAAAATGCAAATATTGCTTTCACTTGCAGCCATGGCAACTGAGGACATTCTGTATATTGTGTCCAAAGCCCTCCCCATATCTTTGCTGCTCATGTGATTTTCCCAGAAGTCTTTTTATTGCGTTTTGTATAGGGAAGGGGCTGTGTCCCTATTTGAGGAGATTTAATTGGTTGTCAGAACAAGAAAGAAATAGGAAATCTCTACAAAGGAGACAAAGGCAAAAAACAAAAAAAAAACATGTTTTCAGTAAAGTGGGGATAAGTTAGTATGTGGTCTTATTGCTATGTGTGTCTTCCTGTTACGGTGACAATCTTTCATTTCTTGTCCGTGTGTCAAGAGGGGAAAATCCCCCCAGTTGGATTACAAAGCCTAACAAAATGACTTCTCTATTCTATCCACAAATAGAATATAATAATAGTAGAGTTATGCTTTTAAAAGACACTGTCACTTTGCCAATTTAGGGCAAGGTGACAATATCTACTGATAGCTCACCTACCAGGGGTGACTATGCAAGAATCGAAGACCCCAGGCCACATTCTTTGGGGTCACTTGATGTTTGGCATTCAGAGTCACAGTCTGATGTACAGTATACACTGAAGGATTACATTATATGATTTGTGGACACCTGACCGTCACACCTACCTGTATGGCCAAATGCATCTGGACACCGTCCAAATGTTCAGGTGATTTCAGTGAAGGGTACTGTTATTGCCACCACTAACAAAGACACTTTAGATGCTTCTGACCTTGTGGGAACAGTTTTAGGAATACATTTATCTGTTCTTAACCTTCCTAGCGGTAATCCCGAGTTTGGCTCGGGTTGGGATTTTACTAACACAAGCGGTAACCCCCGAGCCAGACTCGGGATCTCACCGCTGGATACAGGGAGAACACAGGGAGAGTTACTTACCTTGTCCCCTGGATCCAGCGATGTCCTCCGCGCTGTGTGTGTGAGCTGTCCTCCGCTCGATTCACAGTGCCGAATGCCGCCGAGCTCTGTTCCCTGCGACGTTACGGCGCACGGGAGTGGAGATCGGTGCCAAATTCAAAAAAGTAAAAAGACACAAAACAGATTACAGTACTGTATTAAAAAATGACACACCCCCTTTGTCCCTAGTGGTCTGTGCAGTGCCCTGCATGCACTTTTATATTATAAATACTGTTTTTTCTGCCTGGAATTTGGAGATTGTCCATAGCAACCAAAAAGTGTCCCTTTATCAGTGTTTTAGGATTGGATTAGATTATTGAATCATTTTTATTATTCTTTATTATGTTATAAACTTTATCATACCCGGGATGTCTGCTAGACTCTGGTTTGAACAGATTTAAGAGAGTTATTCCTAAGAATTACAGGACTACAATATAAAAACGCCAAATTTTCATGCAAAATAATTGTTCCGCTTTCAGCACCTAAAACCAGAACTAATCATACCGCCAGGGAGGCTAGCATGACTGTATTCTTGTGCACAGAGCCAGCTCCATAAAGATGAGGAACTCAAGTGTCCATCACAGAGCCTTGAAGTCAGCCCTATTGAACATCATTTAGTTGAATTGAAATGTGGATTGCGAAACAGATTTTCTTATCCAACTTCTTAGAGACACACTCCAAATTCTTTTAAGAAGAGTGGATGTTCTTATAGACACAAAGGAGGTTTAACTTTGTACTATTGGAGTCCATTTCTTTCACACAATATGCTGAAATTGACCTTGTGGTGCTGTAATGACTCCCAACTGGTCGCAAAGTACAGCGTGCATAAGGAATGTCATCAAAGCAGTAACAAGCTGGTTTCAAACTGAAAAACTCTTTATTACTGTATGATCAATAGAAAAGCATTTATTTAAGAGCATACAGGTACTCTCCCTTAGACATGGGTTGTAAAATTGCCAAAGGTTTTAGGATTAGGGCGTCCAACCTTCATTCTCCTATGAGTAAGATGATCAGGTTCCACAAACATTTGACCCTATATTGTCTGTATAGTGGTAAATGACTCTGGAGGAATAGATTTCATTTTCAAAATAACCACTTGGATCTTATAGACACTACTTACTATTCCTACATAGGTGGATTAACATTAGTGAGTATAACTCTTTTTATCTCTCAGTTTATGAAATTGTCATTAAAATGTTTTTTACTTTACTTGAATCAGTAGGGCAGATGTTGTGTAAACAAATCACATTATATCTTTTAGAAGAATATTAATTCCTTCTTGCCATTATTGAATGTGGACCTAAACTTAAAATAAAAAGATTTGCTATCTTCCTGAAAAATAGCAGTGCACTTTCTGTGCCTAAACATTCCCGTTCCTTGAGTCTCATGGCTCTGTATCTGCTGTGTGACATCATCTAAGGCAGCCTTTTTAAACCAGGGGGCCCAGGCTCCCTGGGGTGCCTTCAGGTTTCTTCAGGGGTGCCTTGCCAAAATGCCTAAAAATTGCCCAAAAATGTTACACAAGCCAGCGTGTGAATCTTGCCTTTTAGTTTGACAAAATCATGGGTTTTCATTGGGGAGCATTACAACTTTCTAGCCTCCGGCATCCTAACAACCAATGATGTCATTGGTTGATAAGAAGTACAATGGACGCCTGCAAAGCATCTTTGTGTGGCCCTCCCCTGCCCCTCTCCATCAGCACTGGGGTCATATTAGCTGAATGAGGGAGAAGATAAACACTGGATTACTAGTCCGTACCAGTGTGCAAAGGTGTATTTGCTTTGAAAGAATAAATCACCATCACAATAGGTGACCTACGTGTGTGGATGTTACTGCATTATATAAAACTATTACTTTTGTTTTTACATTTTAGATTGGGGTTCCTCAAGATTGTGCATAATTTTAAAGGGTGTCTTGACTGAAAAAAGGTTGAGAAACAGTGATCTAAAGCTCACTGTTCTCTTTGCCTGAGCAGAAGCTGTAGCTGAAGACCCACAGTAGAAGGTTCACCCTGCCTTTGCTTCATTCATTTTGTGGATCTGTGATTTCTGAACCTTTCTTGCAGATTTTTTTTTTTTTTAACTGTTACTCATCAGTCATAAGATCACCAGTCATCCACTGACATGAGGAAACAAAGTCCTGCTCATCTACCAAGATGACCTGCTCCACACAGAGACACAGTTGGGGAAACCTCAGACAATACTAGTAATTATTCCTTCACCCCCTGCTTGTCCTTTTGGACACAATTTTTTCACATTACAGGTCCTTTTTAAGAAAAATGCTGCTACTGAGCTTCTTTAGCCCCTTGTACACAGGGCTGTGTAACTGATGTGCATCCCTTCTGGAGTTTTAGTGCACCCGGGAGGGATAGGTACCATGTCCAGCCTGCTGCTTCCAACTTGTCAAGGCCCTGCATCCCAGGTATTTGTCCCTGAACACATAGCACTAGTGCCACTCAGCACTGTGTTCAGCCCCATCCAGCTGCAGCCTATGATAGACTTTGACATACTGCAGGTAGTGGGGTTGAACGCTGAACCTGTCCCTCCCGGGCGCACTAAAATCCCAGGATGTATGTACAGCAAATTTTAGGGGGCCTGGATCACAAGAACTTTGCCTACTAAGACCATCCTAGGTGATGATCTTAAATAAAATTGCAGAGTCACTGATTTCAGTAAGCCCTTGTACACACGGTCGGAGATTCCGTCGGAATGTGTCCGACCGGAGCGGTTTGTCGGATATTCCGACTGTGTGTGGTATGCATCGGACTGTTTCCGTCGGAATATCCGTCGGACCAAATTTTCCAACTTGCTGGAAATATTTCCCGACAAACTGCTCTCATCGGACATACTCCGATCATGTGTAGAGAATTCCGATCTGACAAAGTGCCACGCATGCTCAGATCAAATTCCTACATCAAATCTATTGGCTACTAGCCTGAACGTAGTCCCATCGTAAAGAAATTACGTCATCACGTTCTGAAAGATCGGATTTTCCGACAACTTTGTCCGACCGTGTGTATGCAACAGTTTCGGACAAGATCCGTCGGACAAAATCCGACGGACAAAATCCTACGGATTTGGTTGTCGGAATGTCCAACCATGTGTACAAGGGCTTAGACAGCTTCTGTCTGGTAGACTTGCAGTGAAAGAAGAAGATCAACAAAAAAGAATCATGGTACATCACTAAGCAGAAAACTAACATTATACTGTATGTTTAATGAGCAAGTATACCTCTCCTATGTACATGTAGTAAATACAAGGTATTGATAAAAGTTAACAAAAAACAATTATTTACATCAAACTGATACACTTTTAGATATATTTCTAAGGCATTAAAAAGACCCCTAAATAGCCCAATCAGCAGCTTAGATAACAGTATAATCCAATATACAAACATTAAATAACTGAAGACAAGCTTCTTCACACAATAATAAATGATCTGCAGACGCTTTGGCTTGCACAGCACTATTTCATGATAAAAAATGATGTCACCTAATAAAGATAAAAGCCTAGATAGCACTGCGCATATGTCACAGACAATTTTACTTAGAACCAGTTCCAGGAAACAGTAAGGCCATACAGCTACCTCAATTCATAGACGCAACATAAGAGTGCCTTTCCAAGGTGACCTTGGATTTTTTGTATGCAATTGTGGAGGGCTGTGTGAATTTTATTTGTTTTACGGTTTGAATTTATTAGCTGCATTTCTTAGGAAAAAAGAAACACAAACATGGATTATAAATTACATTATTTCTTGAGCAAAAGAAAATAATTCATACCAAGACTACTTCTTCCAAGGGTCGTGTTCTGTCATTTAGGCTGAACTCCTGGCAGATACAAAACACTACCATATCACCCATATCCCATATCACCCAATTATGTTGTTGAAAGAAATACTTTAGGACCCATTTACATTTGTGCATTAACGTGTCCCATCAAGGCAACCCATTGAAAATAATGGGCAGCCAATACAGCAATATATCCCAAAATCGAATGTTTCAAAACATTTTGCAAGCAGCACAGAATGATGCACTGTCTTAGTACGTTGGGGTGCCATTCAAAATTAAATTGAATGATAATTCATCAATGCATGTAATGTGTGTTGTGATAGTGGCGCATTAAAGTGCTTGTTCTTGCAATACATAAATGTGAAAAGACTCTTACTTGTTATCTATAGCTAGCTATCTATAGATAGCTTGTTATCTATAGCTACCGTTTCCCCTAAAATAAGACCTAGCATGAGTGTCGGTGATGGCTGCAATATAAGCCCTACCCCCCAAATAAACCCCATCCTCTTTCCCCAAAAATAAGCCCTACCCTGAGAATAAGACATAGAAGGACTTTAACTAGGGCTGATTTGGGGGGTAGGGCTTATATTGCAGCCATTGTCGACAATCACGCTAGGTCTTATTTTAGGGGAAACAGGGTAGCAACATAGCCATCTAGCTATGTTGCCTGGCAAGAGATGTCTTAATAACTGGCAGAAGAGACTAAACCCCAGTGGATGGGGTGAAACGCGTCATGGGGCGTGGCCGGCATCGTAGCACTGGCTGAGGCCATTCACATACTCTCAAACATTTCCACTGACGGAAGAAAAGCCATATAACAAAACCGGTAAGCAAGTTAGTTCTCCTATACCGTATGTATACGAACTGTAAATTCAGCTCTTTGCTTGTAGTTTAAAAAATAATATTTATTCAGCAACAGTTTTGTTTTTATTTATATATGGGTAACTGAATAAAGTCATATTAGTTTAATAATTTTGTCAATTCCTAACTAAGGTGCAAGTCAACCAGTGGCTCCTGTGGGGATAGTGCTACAGTTGTTTCCAGTATTACCGAGAAGGGTTTGCCTGAGGTCTGGAAAGGCCTTAGAAAATATGTCCTCCTCCCATACTGCCCAACCATCCCTTGCCCTAGTGTCATAGGATTGGCCTTCTATAAGCTGATCCCATGCTTACTAGGCCCAAAGCAACCAATAGGCTTTAGAGTGAAGTGGAAAGATCCATTTGCCCATTGATAGTTCTGTAGGGTTGAGATCCCTGGCACTGACTTTCTAAAGGCAACAATGACAATCAGCCAGAAAAATCGGGTTTGGACAATTACTTCTTAATTCAATATCAGTTGGCCAGAGGTGTCTTCAGAGGTTGTATACAGTACATACAACATATATGAAATACACAAGCTTGCATTCATAACCCAATTCAACTAAAATCAGTCAAAAAATTATCTTAGGTCTATGTACTTCTAAACTGTCATCCAGCCCTTTTGAGAGCAGATACGGTATCTCCTTGCTGCTGCTTATCCGTGGCCAACTAAAAGGAAAGATGCTGAATGAGTAGGCAAAGATGACTATTTTTTATTTTGTTTTTGTAAGCATTACTATGCTTTCACATGGAGATGGGCCAAACACCCCATGGTTCGGTTCACACAAGAATACCTTGAACAGGCAAAAAGTTCTAGCGAACATGTAAACTCTATTAAAGTCTATGGGACATGAACATGAAAAATCAAAAGTGCTAATTTTAAAGGCTTATAGTTGTTGCCATAAAAAGTATATGGGGACCAGTGTTAATTTAGTCGACTAAAACATCTAAAACATTTTAGTCAACTAAAATGACTAAAACATTTTAGTCGAATAAATGAATACTATTTTAGTAGAATAAATATGACTAAAACTAAAACAATTGAGATGACTAAAATACGACTAAAACTAAAAGCCGTTTTAGTCAAAAGACTAAAACTAAAATGCCCTTTTAGTCAAAAGACAATGACTACAACTTAACTACAATTAGTGAAATGTACTGGAGATTTCAGTCGACTAAAACGTAGGACATTTTAGTCGCCTAAAATGTACTGGAGATTTAGTCGACTAAATACGACTAAGACTAAAACTAACACTGATGGGGACCCGGGTACTGCCCTAGGGGACATGTATCAATGCAAAAAAAGTTTTTAAAACAATCGTATTTAAAGGAGCAGTGATTTTAATGATGCTTAAAGTGAAACAATAGTAATGTATTGCCCGCTCCCAGCAATGTAGATGGAAAAATAGAAAAAAATGGCGTGGAGTCCCCCCAGTCCATACCAGGCCCTAACGGGAGTGGCTTCATAATTATCAATTAGCTGTAGCACCTGCAGGGCACTAATGAGCAAAGCTGCAGGACCTGCATCCCTTTGATTGATGTGATTTCCTATTGGAAGTATTATCCCAAAAATTACATTTTTGTTGCAGCGGAAATCTGACTTGTATCTTAGTGTAGACTTCTGGGGAAAATCAGTGAGACAATCACACAAGCAGGAAATTATTTTTCTAGGGGGCGTTCTGTACACCTTCTGTGTACAGAACACCTCTAGGTAGCCATATTGCATCGCATTTTACAGGAGAATTACCGCTCTGCAGATTGAAAAGGAAAGATCTTTTTTTTTAATAACATTCAATTACAATATGACTTGTGTCACAATTTTACATGCTATATTATTTTTTCTTTATTTACAATTTTTTTTCCCTCCACAAAAGTGGAGTTACCCTTTAAAGGAAATGTGAAAAAACCCTTTGTTTGCTATCCAACCAGACCTGCACTACGCATGCCATCAGTGCAGGGGGGCGGGGGGGCTTCATTCTCCTTATGAAATCATAAAACCCCTTTAAATGCAGCCCCAGATTGCAAGTAAATCATAATTATAAAATAAGTAATTTGTGTGCATCCACCTGCTTATGTTGTTGTTCATTTTATGACTTTACTTGAACACACGTTCGTGAATTAGGTAAAAATGTTACGTTAACTTAAACATTGATTGCGTATCTCAATCAGCAGCACTCTCCTTTGTCTATAACTAGCCTTGATTAGTGCTCACAGTGCATTAAATTGATTGCAGAGGCTATTTCATGCCTCAGTCTCATGAGGCTTGCGTGCAGAGGTCACATTCTTACACATTCTGTTATTCATAACCATATTCAAATCTGTTATGGTCATTTCCTATGTCACGGGAAATGCACAAAATTACTTTTTATAAAGTGTTTGCCAAAGCATAGGATGCAGGTAAAGTAAATATTATATATATATATATATATATATATATATATATATATACACATATATATATATATATATATATATATATATACATATATATATATATATATATATATATATATATATATACATATATATATATATATATATATATACACACACATATACACACACATATACACACACACACATATATATATTTACCACCAGGGTGCGCCAGCCTGAAGCACCCCCCCCCCCCCCCCCCATCATTGCCTCTTATTAGTGTCCACCTGTGTTATAGGAGGAGTCCTTTTGATTCTCCCATTTACAGGAGTGTATGCTCCCATGGTTCAGAGAAGCAGGATCTTCCATTCTATGGATAGCATAGGACCCACTGATATTGGGGTACTTTGACGTAGTAGTGGGCTTAGCACTATATGGCCATATGGTGTAACTATATCCCCATATTTTCTGAATGTGCTCAGGTGTTTTTAAATAGCCCTGCAGGAGTTAAATGTCATTTTTGTATGTGTGCGCTGTAATCTTTTTTTTTTTTCAGCCCGGAAACATGTCACGATCATGCCTGTGATGTCAGCTCCTCCAGCCCTGCGGTCCAAAGAGCATTCCAAGCCTCCTCTACATCGGGCTCATCCCTACTTTCACAGATTGCCTAGCCAAACATCCCAGCATGAGTACAATGCCCCATGGCGGAGTTGCTGCTATCTTAAGACAGAAGCACATTCATTTAACATGTATGTCAGTTGAAGTTTTTAGTTTTGGATTAAAGGGTAATTCTTTTCTGAGGAAAAAAAAAATAGCAATAATAAAAAAATAATATAGCATATACCATTGTGACTCAAGTCATATTGTAATTGAATGTTATTAAAAATTACCCTTCCTTTCAAATCTGCAGAGCTGTAATTTTCTGTAAAATACAATGGAATATGGCAACCTGGATGTAATTTGTACACATCTGGTGTACAGAATGCCCCCTGAAAATGAAATTTCCTGCTTGTGTGCTTGGCATACAGATTTTCCCACAAGTCTGTACTGACATACAAGTCCGATTGTTGGCATCCCCTGCAACAAAAAATGTAATTTTGGTGAGATACTCCCTAATGGAAATTATCTAAAGGTATGCAGACCCTGCCACTTTTTCTCATTAGAGCCCTGCAGGTGCAGCAGCTGATTGATAAAAAAAAAACCTCTCCCATATAGATTCACTCAGACAAACAAACAGCTATTTTTTTCAGAATAACAAAAGGTAGGAATCTGCATCAAAGTTTGTTAAAATCCTTGTAGTGTACATAGATCACCCAGAGGGGAATGTTTTTTTCTCAACAAAAGTGGAGTTACTCTTTAAGGGGGAAATGTTTAAAACCTTTGTCAGGTTTCTCTTTACTACCTGCACCTGAGAAACCGCATGACATAAAGCGAAGATCTCTCCAAAGTGAGGTCAAATTCCCTCTTATCTATTCTCCATTAGAAGGTTTCCCCTCACCTGCATATAAAGTTGTCGTAAACCCATTACAACCACTTTTGCCTACAGGTAAGCCTATAATAAGGCTTGCCTGTAGGTACCGTGAATTTCTCCTAAACTATTTTAGGCGATTTTCATTGTATACGCATGTGCCAACGTCATCGGCACATGTGCACTGAAGAAATGGCTCGTACGTGCTGTTTATTCAGCCACTATGACGTCATCGCTGTTCCGGCCAATCATAGCGCCGGAAGCCCACGAACCTGGAAGTAACATTGGTGACTGCTGTGTACAGGGACCACTGCAATAGCTTCGTTCTGAGGTACATATTTCATAATGAGCTAGTATGCGATGAATACTAGCTCATTATGTCTTTGTCTTGCAGGTTGTGTTTTTTTTAAGGTTTACAACCACTTTAATGTGACAGCTCACAATATAGGGAATTGCAATCACTTTCTGTGACAATAGTTACAATAGTTACCAGACAATAGTTATAAGGACCTATAGTGAGGGTGAACCTCCATAGTGGGGACACAGACATCAGGAAAAACCTATTGGAGTGATGTCACGTGACTCCAGCCAGTCACACAGCCGGAGTCTCCGGACCTGGAAGGAGGAAGACGGAGATAAATGCGGCCTCCAGCAGTGACGACGAGGGTTTCGTTTACAGATAAGTCTGAAATAATGTGCGAGTATGCGATGCATACTAGCACATTATGCCTTTAGTTTGAAGTGCAAAAAAAAAAGGCAGTGTTTACTTCTTCTTTAAAAAATTACAATTTCTTATGTCCAATTCTAGAGAGCGGAACAAGTACAACAACAGGTAAGATAACTAAGGTCAGCCATAGACAGTTTGAATCTCAGGATTCAAACCGCGTGTGGCGAGACTGAATGTACCAAGTTGATTGATCGATCAACTTAAGTACAACCAGCCTGCCGGATTCACTTGCCATTATCGCTAGGGGCTACTGTAGCCGCTAGCAATAATCAACATCTTCCCCTGTGAGTACTGTGTGTTGATGGGGGAATCGTGCAAATTTTTTTTTTTGTATAACCGTGGTTGCAGGAAAGAAATTTGCACCATCTATGGCAGGGGTTGGCAACCTGGGGCCCCCCAGCTGTTGTGGATCTACATTTCCCACGAGGCATTGCAAGGCTGGCAGTTACAATTACTCCCAGAGGCACGATGGGGCTTGTAGTTCTGTAACAGCTGGAGGGCCTCAGGTTGCCTACCCCTGATCTATGGCCTGCTTTAGACAATACCAAACTCACATTTTATAAAGAATTCAAGGTATTTAAAGCATGACTTAAGGCTCCTGTATAGTGGTATATACAAATCCCAAATCTAGTTACTATGTGATGCCCAAACCTCATAAAGTAAGCAAAAAATTAAATAAAATGTCTTTCCAGTATGAGCCAAATTCTTCATTTGTGTCTCACACATTCCCCATCCCAGACACTGCAGATCACAGTGGGAGGGTTTCAGTAACATAGGCCAATCCAGAAAAACAGTGGGCAGGACTAGGTGTGGTCTGGTACTGATTGATAGGCTGCAGGCTTCTGAATCAGCAGTACAAAAAGGTGATAGCCACGCCCCCTGCAACAGTTTTACATCCCAATGTAGTGGAAGTAGATACAGCCACATGAGAGCGGCAACTCTGCTCTGAATTCAGGAGCAGTGCAGCATTGTTGCCACACCATCACAGGAAGATGCATTAGGTGGACTTCTCAAGTATTAGTGGAACTTTGCAGGGGGCTAAAGAAAACTAAGTGCAGATCCACTTCTAATTAAATACTGCAGCACATATTTTAATAGGAGTTTTTGCTCAAAGTTAGCAATCTATGCCAAGAGTTGTCATAACCATTCTGTTACAATAGAAATATGTTGCATAATGTAATTGCATGAATGTCATTTTAACATTAATCAATTCAGAAGAGGCTGTTTTCCCCTGACCTGCTTGCATATTTAAGCACTGTGAACATATGGAACTGAACTGAGCTGGCATACAAAGTTTAATGCTTCAAACATAAGATGGCCTTTTTAAAACGGCAGTGATGGTGTCCAAAGTACAGTAATATGCAGATAAAATACATACGGGGGGGCTGTTTTACCTGCTATGTATTTTTGTTCATCCAGTTGTGAGAGTTAAACAGCTCTGCCACAAACCACAACCCTGTCTGGAAGGGCAAGAGACCTTTTAATTTTCTAGAGTTCACTAACAGACTTACAGGTCTCATCCCTGTCCCCAGCCTGTGACAGGACAGTGAAAGGAGAAGCAGCAGACTAAAAAAAATAATCTCTCTGTTCCCTCCTACTATCAGCATGCTCCTTGTTAGCACATCAACACCAAAGCACAGATGATTGGCTCCTTGTGCTGTGCCATCTTCTCCCAGTCTGAGCACCGCTGTACAGGGGATTGCAAGAGTCTATTACCAGGTTGAATTCAAGTACACTGCTTGCATAAAAATACATTAAATTATATATTATTTAATATAAAGAGCTGCATTAGAGTCTAGATTTAAAATGATTTCCCATGTTCTTAAAGTGTAACTCCACTTTTGTTGAGAAAACAACATTCCCCTCTGGGTTATCTATGTACATTGCAAGGATTGTAACAAACTTTGTTTCAGATTCCGATATCTTGTTGTTCTAAAGAAATCCCTGTGTGTATGTCTGTATTTGTGTGGGGAAAAGTGAACCTAATGGGAGTGGCTTCATAATTATCAATTAGCTGTAGCACCTGCAGGGCACTAATGAGGAAAGCGTCAGGACCTGCATCCCTTTGATTGATGTGATTTCCTATTGGAAGTATCACACCAAAAATTACATTTTTGTTGCAGGGGAAATCTGACTTGTATCTTAGTGTAGACTTCTGGGGAAAATCAGTGAGCCAATCACACAAGCAGGAAATGATGTTTCTAGGGGGCGTTCTGTACACCTTCTGTATACAGAACACCTCCAGGTAGCCATATTGCATCGCATTTTACAGGAGGATTACAGCTCTGCAGATTGAAAAGGAAAGATCATTTTTTTTAATAACATTCAATTACAATATGACTTGTGTCACAATTTTACATGCTATATTATTTTTTCTTTATTTACAATTTTTTTCCCTCCACAAAAGTGGAATTACCCTTTAAAGGAAATGTAAAAAAAAAACCTTTGTTTGCTATCCAACCAGACCTGCACTACGCATTGGATGCCTGCCCATCAATGCAGGGGGGCGGGGGGGGGGGCTTCATTCTCCTTATGAAATCATAAAACCCCTTTAAATGCAGCCCCAGATTGCAAGTAAATTATAATAATAAAATAATTAATTTGTGTGCATCCACCTGCTTATGTTGTTGTTGTTCATTTTATGACTTTACTTGAACACACGTTCGTGAATTAGGTAAAAATGTTACGTTAACTTAAACATTGATTGCGTATCTCAATCAGCAGCACTCTCCTTTGTCTATAACTAGCCTTGATTAGTGCTCACAGTGCATTAAATTGATTGCAGAGGCTATTTCATGCCTCAGTCTCATGAGGCTTGCGTGCAGAGGTCACATTCTTACACATTCTGTTATTCATAACCATATTCAAATCTGTTATGGTCATTTCCTATGTCACGGGAAATACACAAAATGACTTTTTATAAAGATCAAAATAATTGTCTGTTTGCCAAAGCATAGGATGCAGGTAAAGTAAATATCATATATATATATATATATATATATATATATATATATATATATATATATTTATGGTCTAAGCCCTGTGACCGAGACAGATATGAACCACATAAAGACATCACAAGACTTACAACATAACACAGACTTGAGGTGTGCCCTGGTTGGTATGCCAAGAAAGGGAGCATACCCAAGATAAGTAATGGATGATGAGTGTGCTAAAGAGTGCCTTGAAAAAGGGGAGTGGGTGGGAGGGTAACACACACTGGAACCGACAAGGACCACAGGCGAGTGGTCTGCTTACATGCCCCCCCCCCCGGACTCCTCTCAAATTCAGGCCACCATATTTGCCTTATTATTTATGGTCAAAGCCCTGCAGCCGAGACAGATATGAACCACATAAAGACGCCACAAGACTTACAACATAACACAGACCTGAGGTGTGCCCTGGTCGGTATGCCAAGAAAGGGGGCAAAAATACTTAGATAGGGAAGTAATTCTTTATTGGTTCGGTGACATTTATTGAGCAAGATTGCCGAAAGCTTGCGACATTTCTACCTGAGGGTTCGGAATGTATGGGGCAAAGCATTTCCACCTGCCTAAATTCCTGATGACATGGTCTGGCACCCCATGCTGAGATGGGGCCAAAGCCGCTCCGATCCGAAAGGAGTGTCCAAACTACAGCCCAGGGTCAAGGCCAAGGTTGACCAAGAGGATCCTAATGTGCCTTTGTCTAATGTCTTTGTCTAATGTGTTTTCATTTTCTGATTTCCGCATGCAGTATATTTATAATCTTTAGCGCTGTCAATATAGTAGCTCTATTCTCCAGTATTTTCTGAACAAGTGGTACTATATGCTTTTTTTGATATCCTAATGTGTCTGATGAACTGGCTACTACTCAGGGGGCTGATAGGACAAGGTAGAAGCAGGCTGGAGTTCGACTTGCTGGGCAGATGAGACAATAACTGGTCGAGGATCGTTAATAGGCACCAGACATTGTGGGTCTAGAAGAGCTTGACGTCAACCTGGTCAGACTGTTTGGTTTTGGACACTGCAAGGTGTAGGACAATGTGATCTTGAAGGCGAGCCTGGTGGCATCTGCGCAGTATCTGGCAGCTGGGGCCACTAAAAGTGAACTTGCTAGGCTGCAAATAGCTGCAGAAGGCCAGGTAGATGGCCACTTGGATGACCAGGCTGGGTAAAAATCCAAATGGTGAACGCGAAAGGAGGGTAGATATGTCCCTGAAGATGACACTTGTGATTGGTAAGTGCTTGCTACTGGATGCTGCGTAGGATGGATTTGACAGAATGGGCTGCGAACACAGACAGCAGTGGTCTTGCAAGAACAAGAAATGCTGCACAGTGCAGCCTGATGGTGTTATGAGATAAAGCCAGCTGCGTGTGGCAAAACGATACAAAGGCCAGGATGTAGTTGATATCTCCTATCGCTTCCCCGGGGTATGAGGCTATAAACCTGTCGTAGGCGTTACAGGCAGTGTGATAGGCCTTCAGTGTGTTACGGGACAACGACTGGTTAATAAGATGGGTCGCGTTGTGAAAGTGATCCTTTAACCCATCGTCAGCTACGACCAAGGTGGTATAGGAGAAGTGATCTTGTTGGCTCCGGGTTCCTGCAGAAAGAATAATGTGAAGTTAAAGTGGGACAGTGCGTCTGCTGCTATGATGCACTTGCCCGGGAGGTAGGCACAGTGCACATTGAATGGATGCTGCAGGGACAACTGCACCAGCCTACGCGCGGAAGGACATAATGGCTAGTGACTTGGACCTGCCTTTGTTTATGATTTCGGCTGTGGCCTGATTGCCTGTGGCAAAGACTACTGTTAGCCTTGTCCAGGTATGTCCCCAGACCTAAGCTGCTGCCACGATGGTATAGAGTTCAAAAAGTGAGGATCACTGGCTAAAACTGGGGATCAGGAGGATCTCTGGCGGCCACTGCCCTGCGAACCAGTCATGGACAAAAATTGCAGTGAAGCCGTGGATGCTGCAGCATTTGTGACTACATGAGGTGATGGAGCTGATGCTAATAGAATAAACATAGATATGCCGTTACAGTTAGAAAGGAACTCATCCCACATGGTCAAATCTGCTATTGCTGCTGGGTCCAGCCTGAGAACTTGATCAGGGTCTTGTACTTGAGAGAGGAAAACCAAAAGTCGTGAAATTAAGGACCGCCCCTGAGGGACAATGCTCATGGCAAAATTAAGCAGGGATTGTAGTTGTCTCTTGGTACACCCTTGTGAAAGGGTGAAGGCATGAATGACCGACTTGATCTAGGCCAGCTTGTCGGGAGGTAGGCTGGCCTGCATGGAGCAAGTGTCAAGAGTGAGGCTTAGGAAGGTGATGGACTGCGCCAGGCCTTCTACTTTATGCTCTGCTATGGGCACATTGAGATTGCCAAACACCACTCTTAATCGCCAGGCCATTTGATCAGCAGGAAGTCACTGAGGTAGTGAATGACTTTCTGGCATTGTGCTTGGTGTGACAGGATCCAGGTGAGAGACTGGGCAAAGGCGTCAAACAGCCACAGGCTGCTTTTAGAGGCGAAAGTCAACTTGATGGCGAAGTGATACAAACCTTTCCATTAGATGCTATACCACCACCAGTGGAATGACTCAATGGGCAGTAATTTTAACTTGTCTGAAATGTTCACTTTGGACAGCCATGCGCCTGTGCCTACGCTAATAATGGCTTGAATAGCTAGGTCAACCAATGCATATTTAAGGGAAAACTCCTCGGAAGGAATTAGGGAGTTTGGGAAGAATGAGGCGCAGAAAAGTCATACACCAGTCGAAGTTTACTTGAAAACCTGCCATTGACAAGTCCAATAAGGCTGACTCTCCAAGTAGTAAACTCAGCAAAGGGGCTGTGTTGTGCTGCTTGAGGTTGCATGTGACTTTAAGATGCACTCTGTGGCATGAGACGCAAATTTGAAGCAGCCGGCATTGGCTAAAGTTGCAGGTTCCATAGTTGAAATTGTTGCAGATTGATGTGCCCCCCCCACTGACAGGATAAGCCATCCCAACTTGTTCACCTGGGGCAGCGTTGCGGGGGCCGGCAAGTCCTGTCCAGAACCAGAGGTGGAGGGGAAGTTGAGGGGGCGTCTGCCACTTGTATTGGAGCACCAGTTGACAGTATGGGTGGAGGACTGGCAAATGTCACAGAGTGGGGAGCGTAGACCTGCAAAGTGTCGGCAGAACAGCTTTGTATCAACAATACTCCCAATTGGTGCTGGCCTTAAAATGCGTAAGCCTGGCTGCCACTTTACTCGGTAGTAATTATACAACGGAAACCCCCCATACTGCGTGGAGGTACAAGTCCAGCTCTTCCCTCCTGCTGGGGTTAGCTGAGCAAAGGACATCCCTAAACATTCCAAGGGCCAGCATGAACTCTGTGACAGATATCTTGCAGTTGAGCCTGGAGTCTTCAGATTTAAAGCAGGAGTAAATCCAGTTTCAAAAAACACTTACATTCCCGGCATGCCGGAAATGCTAACTTTCACATTGTGCTCTCAATCAAATTTTCAAACCATCCAATGGCTGGCTTCATAACTGATCACATGTGCAGCATTATGGCAGATGAAGAATCATTAGAGGCCAAGATGGCAGCTTCCTTGACTGAAAACGATAGAAGGGTTTACTTCCACTTTAAGGACCACTGAGACGTCCCCCTAGGCATATGATTTGTTCTCTGCCACGTCATGGACACATATGAGGCAGGAAGCCAGATTAACGTCCTTTCTGTCCAAGATGTCCTTCCTGATGCCGACTGGGATGAGATGAGCAGGGAAAATGGTAGTGCTAATCTCTGGCAGGTGGAGGCATCGGGACAGCAACAGCGACCGAGTTCAGGAGGGCCACAACTGGGAGCAGTTCCAGGACTCCCACTCTAACCTGGACGTCAGAGACTTCTGTGGACAACGTGGTCACCATAGAGTGGAGCTGTGCGATAGCCAAGGAGTAACTGTGAGGCCTGCGACTGGCCAAATGCGGTGTTACGGTGTGGCAGTTTTTTTCAGGGAACCTGTGTGGCTTGTGGGAGTAACAAACATTGTAGCTTAGGGACATACAAACAATTTGTAAGTCTGTTTACAGGTGGGGAACAACAAGGAAGAGGGAACCTATGAACCTACGACGGCTGACGATACGGAAGCCACTGTAATTAATGAATGGGAAACATGACAAATCGAAGCAAGAACATTTGATACAAGAAAAGGTTTACGAATCCTACCTGCGACAGTGAGCAAGAATCGATCAATGAAAAACCACAAACGGGGAAGCCATAACGCACTGGAATTCAAATACACAGACTCACAAATATGAAGTGAACTGGAAAAGTCAGCCTGGTGACGTAAGGAACGTGCAGTAGAACAGACAAGGGCCACAGGTGAGTGGCCTGCTTACATACCCCCGGACTCCTCCCATAAATTCAGGCCACCATACTAGCCTTCTTTTATATATATATATATATATATATATATATATATATATATATATATATATATATATATATATATATATATATATATATATAAATTCTTACAGCAATATGCATATTATTTGAGATATTTGTTACGATTGTTTGGAGAACACAAAAGTACACACTCATCCAAAGGTGGCCACACATGTATCCCTATGATCATTCAATTGATCGCTGGATGCAACTAAAGTGATCAATCTGAATAGAAATTGTAAACCCCAAATGCTCCCTCCGATCAATTAACTAACCTTTCCATCGATTTTGACTCTGGAAAGTCGATCAGCCGCGATATAATTTTTTTCAATCGATTTCATCGTTTGAACGAATATCAGACATCTGGTCATAATACAGAGCGCCTAAATGTTTTATTTTTTAACAGATCATTTCTGATCAGGTTTTAAATCAATTACATATGTGTTGCATCATTTGATATTTTAATCAATGATAAATTGCTTGTTCACGATAGCTCTTGCCTAAATCAATCACAAATCCATAGGTGTATGGCCACCTTAAGGCAAAAATGACCAAAGAGGTGTGCAGTAATCCATACCAACCAATCAGAGTCCAGGTTACTGTAGTCAGATGCGTGAAAAATGACTTGTGGATATTTTTTATGGGTTAGTACACTTTGTACATTGCCCTTTGCCTTTATACATTTGATAATTCATGGGTACCGTCAGCATAGCTCTGCAGCATAATGTGCTAACCATGCAGAACACTATACAGCTGTGACAAATCCATATGCTAGCTGCAAGGGATGGATATAGCGACAGATCTATGAATAAATAATGGAAAAATAAATGTAATTACCTTGTTTGTCTTCCTAACTTGCAGATCTCAGATCCCAGGCTGGACCGGTCTCATCCTCACACCAGCAGCAAGCTCCCTCTCTGCGCTCTCTCCTATAAGACAGGTCATGCTGCATTCGGAGCCAGATGGAAACTCCTACACATCAGCCTGCTATTGGTCATTGCCATGGCAACCGGGATGATGGACAGCTCTGTTTCACAATGACAAAATCAAAGTTGTTAATATTGAGCCCCCACAAGTAACAGAGTGGGCTGCAATTGTAGCAAGGAGAAAAGGGGAAAAAAAAGTGTGAAATTGCATGGGAGTACATTTATGCAGCAGCAGGAATTGACTGTGCTCTTTGAAACAAATTAAATAAATTGCATAGAAGAGACATTTTCCTCTGTGTTCACGAAACATCTCTGACAGGTGAATCATGCCAGTTTAGTTGTTTACTGGATGCAGGTTTAACAAAATAATTCAAATCTTTCTGTAACTCCCTCGTAGGTTACTCATGGAGACTGCTGGTGGCATGGGGCAAGCTGGGATCAGTTGAAAGCCTAAATGTAACTCAAATAAAAAAATAAAATAAAAAAAAAAACAGAAAATTCAGCACAAGGGTCATAACTTACAGTCAGTAGGATGTGTCCCTTGTGCTGATGCCTCTTTTTTTAGGTGAAATTTCCCTCCATCCTGCCTATTTCGTCTAGCTCCGCCATTCATAGAACCTGTCAGGGGCGACCCATCCGTTAGGAGCGCATGGGCACCACCCCCCCATCCATGCGTCCAGCCCCCTGATCTACATACAGGGCACCGAACGCATAGATTCTAATGGTAGAGGTGTGGTTTTTTTAAGCACGTGATTAGAGCCAGAGACTCTAATAGACTTCAAAAAGAGGGTGGGCTCAGGGCACAGAGCTCTGCGCCCCAATCCCACCCAGTTCTGTGACAATAGCAAATGAATATTTGTCATCACCACACTAATCCTCCTCCTGGCCAATCAGGAGGTGGGTCTTGAGAGCCATCACCAGATTGGCTGAAAGGACAGTCAATCCTATTGTTGGCATAGGAGGAGGAAGGAGGAGCCTCACGTGATGCAGAAGAGAAGGAGAGGACACAGGAACCACTGCACGTAGGAGTCCGCCGCACGTAGGAACCCGCAACCCACCTAATGCCCACCACCCATAGGAGCCCTTCACTCGTAGGACCCTGCAACCCGCCCACCACCTGGAAAAATAGAACGCTGGATAGCCATGAAAATTTGCACTTTTATATCAAAGCATCACAGGTCAATAGAGACTAACTGCACAGCTACTGACGCGTTTCACACCAGATATGGTGCTTAGTCATAGAGCCAGCCATAACAGAGCCAGCACCCTGCCTGATTGTGGAGACAGCTTTTCTTATGAGAGGTGGTGCCGCCGTCCAATCAAGGGGGTGTGTAAAATTCACTGTGTGTTAGATATGCATCAGGGATGAATACTGATAACAAGGGTCTTCATGTACCGATGCGTCTTGACAACTTTTGCTTCATCAGAGTTCATGAAAACCATACAGCACTCATCTAAGAAGAAAAAATAACATTTACATATTCTACATAAGTTTACATCTTTTCCATTATAGTACCTCCCATAGCCATGCATTCACTGTATGGGACCCACCTCAGACCAGAATACCCCCGTCTCACAGTGGCTCCCTGGGTGGGCGCTGGAGCATACAGGGAACTCTCCTCAAATGTGGAGTAAATATTTCATTTAACCATGCCCCATCAAGCCACTCCCACTGGTTATGCAATTTGGCCACACCCACTGGTCGCCATGGCACATTACATGCACTGCATTACTACTCTCTTTGGGACACCCAAAGCTGTCCCAGGTCCTTTACAATCCTCTGCTACTACAAAAAAAAAAAAAGCCACTTAAGTGTTTGGGTTTGGCTTGAAGAAAAGGTGGCAACCCTAGCACAGGGTCCTGTGTGTTTGCCAATCAGCAGGTTTTAGCCATAAATCTGTAGCCCTGGTCCTGACTTTCCGGGAGCCGATGGTGACTACTGGGGGTAGGGATGGCTGACATGCATCCTTAGGGTGCAGGTTCATGGGCATGGTGGGTAATGAACAAGAAAGAAGTTGGGCACCAGTCACTTTATGCTTTAAATAATAAAGAGGTTTATTTCTCAAACAAAAAACATGTGGGAGAGAGGGGAATAGGGCACAGGACACTCTTAGGTTAACGATCAGTAATAAGCAGATTGGCAGACTCCTTAGACTAAACTAGGTGAAGTAAGGCAGACATCCGTACTTTGTAGGACAAGCTGTCTTCTCTAGCAACTAAACTTTACTCACTGCTTCATGCACTGATTCCCTTGGATGAGTTCTTTAAAGTTGTCCCAGCCACTTCATAGCCTCCTGTTCATGAAGGGTCCTCTCTCTGGGGCTTCCTTAGAACTCCATCCCTCTAGAATCATTACCGGATCTTTGGCAGGCTTTCCTCTGCATAAACTTGAACACCCGGATAGGCCTCGGTCAGGCCTAGCAGCCGGCAGCCTCCTGGATAGCCAGGAACTCTACATCCACCATCCACCCAGGCCGTAGCCCTGGGCAGGAACACTCTGCCTGATCACATGACTTCATTCCATTAAATAGATTTTCCCAGCATGCTTAGCTGCAAATATGATTGGCTGGTAAAAGTATGTTTATCATAACTTGAACTTCACTATAGCTCATCACTGTAATGTCAAAGGCAACAGCACCACCTACTGACAGAAAGGAGAAGCTACACTTAGAATTAACAAAGTCATGTAATTACTGAATACTACAAATTGGCCTGGCTAACGACCACCTAGCACACTAAATTTACCTGTAGCCCTGTTCTAGGGACAAGGGTACTACAAATCATTGGCTGAAATCTGCTGACAAACTCAGCAGGGGGTATGCACATACGCACCTCCAAAATAGGAAGTACACTACGATGTACGGGTGAGTCGCAGTGCCTGGCTGTGCTGCCCACTTGCAGTACATCTACTATACATCACTGTGCAGACTGCACCCCTTCTCATCTGTCTACCCCAGGACTGATTGCGCCATTTATCATAATTGGTTACATAGAAGCTGTAGTACAGCTTCTATGAATAGAGCAGCTGGATGGAAAGAGAGGGCATAGTCAGGCTGTCTTGATGAGAGCCAGTGACAGACGCTCACAATGGCATGGGGGTGGGGGATGCAAGAACAGAGGAAGATTTCACCTGCAAAAACAGGAACACAGGAATGTACAGACTTTAAATGTGATTATAATAAAATTTGATATTTAAAAGTAACCAAATTAAAATATGCTGTACATCAACATAAATCTTAATATATCACACCTTCTTGTATTCTTTCACTGGTGTAAGCAAGATAAAAGATGAAATGTTCCCATAAGGGAACTATGCGTTAACGCCAATGGCATGCAAGTACAATAATTCAATTTTTACAAAGGTAATACTCAGATGTAAGCGATTATTCGTGACCACTTTCATTGTGTCCTCCTGGATTCAACGCATTTCCCAGAATACACTGCTTCTTCAGGATAGAACAATACATTCCATGCATATAGATATAAAAAATAATCCTGTATCATACAGTATATACTCTATGTATACATGCATAATTAGGATATAGGTGCAAAACTGGATGTGATAAATTCCCAATTAGTAAGAAAAGGGAAAAAATAATCGAATAAAAAATAAAAAAATGTAAAATAAAATAATAATATATACAGTGCCTTGCGAAAGTATTCGGCCCCCTTGAACTTTTCAACCTTTTGCCACATTTCAGGCTTCAAACATAAAGATATAAAATTTTAATTTTTTGTGAAGAATCACCAACAAGTGGGACACAATTGTGAAGTGGAACGAAATCTATTGGATATTTTAAACTTTTTTTAGCAAATAATAAACTGAAGTGGTGCGTGCAAAATTATTCGGCCTCTTTACTTTCAGTGCAGCAAACTCACTCCAGAAGTTCAGCAAGGATCTCTGAATGATCCAATGTTGTCCTAAATGACTGATGGTGATAAATAGAATCCACCTATGTGTAATCAAGTCTCTGTATAAATGCACCTGCTCTGTGATAGTCTCAGGGTTCTGTTGAAAGTGCAGAGAGCATCATGAAGACCAAGGAACACACCAGGCAGGTCCGTAATACTGTTGTGGAGAAGTTTAAAGTCGGATTTGGATACAAAAAGATTTCCCAAGCTTTAAACATCCCAAGGAGCACTGTGCAAGCGATCATTTTGAAATGGGAGTATCAGACCACTGCAAATCTACCAAGACCTGGCCGTCCCTCTAAACTTTCAGCTCAGACAAGGAGAAGACTGATCAGAGATGCAGCCAAGAGGCCCATGATCACTCTGGATGAACTGCAGAGAACTACAGCTGAGGTGGGAGAGTCTGTCCATAGGACAACAATCAGTCGTACACTGCACAAATCTGGCCTTTATGGAAGAGTGGCAAGAAGAAAGCCATTTCTCAAAGATATCCATAAAAAGTCTCCTCTAAAGTTTGCCACAAGCCACCTGGGAGACACACCAAACATGTGGAAGAAGGTGCTCTGGTCAGATGAAACCAAAATCTAACTTTTTGCCCACAATGCAAAACGATATGTTTGGCGTAAAAGCAACACAGCTCATTACCCTCAACACACCATCCCCACTGTCAAACATGGTGGTGGCAACATCATGGTTTGGGCCTGCTTTTCTTCAGCAGGGACAGGGAAGATGGTTAAAATTGAGGGGAAGATGGATGCAGCCAAATACAGGACCATTCTGGATGAAAACCTGTTGGAGTCTGCAAGACCTGAAACTGGGACGGAGATTTATCTTCCAACAAGACAATGATCCCAAACATACAGCAAAATCTACAAAGGAATGGTTCACAAATAAACGTATCCAGGTGTTAGAATGGCCAAGTCAAAGTCCAGACCTGAATCCAATCGAGAATCTGTGGAAAGAGCTGAAAACTGCTGTTCACAAACGCTCTCCATCCAACCTCACTGAGCTCGAGCTCTTTTGCAAGGAAGAATGGGCAAGAATTTCAGTCTCTGGATGTGCAAAACTGATAGAGACATACCACAAGCGACTTGCAGCTGTAATCGCAGCAAAAGGTGGCTCTACAAAGTATTAACGCAAGGGGGCCGAATAATTTTGCACGCCCCACTTTTCATTTTTTTATTAGTTAAAAAAGTTTCAAAAATCCAATAGATTTTGTTCCACTTCACAATTGTGTCCCACTTGTTGGTGATTCTTCACAAAAAATAAAAATGTTATATCTTTATGTTTGAAGCCTGAAATGTGGCAAAAGGTTGAAAAGTTCAAGGGGGCCAAATACTTTCGCAAGGCACTGTATATACATATAAATCTGTGATTTGCCCCAAGATGAGTGAAAACCCTAACTGAAAGGAAGGGTTACTAGCTAAGTCCTGGGTGGACACAGGGACACAGGAGGAAGAATGGAAGCACAAGCTCCCAAACATGGAGAAGGTGTCAGACCAGCACAGGCGGACACAGAAACCTAACAATGTTAACGTAACGATACCGTATCTATAAACATAATGTAAGTAATATACATAATATTATCATAAGGTACAGAAATGTCATTGCATATTATTTTTATTATGTGTTCATTATCATTTTTAACACTGATAATAGAGAAGATAAGGGGACTTTATTGTGGACTTGGGCCTATAGAGAGAATTTCAAAGCCGTGCCATGGTGGGCGCTTTCACCTAAAAGAAGAGGCACCAGCACTAGGAACACATCCTGCTAGCTGTAAGTTATATCCCTTGTACTGATTTTTTTTTAAATTATAGCTATACCTAGGCTTGTAACTAGTGAACTTTTTTTCCTTTATTTTTAAAACCTCCAGTCTGAAAATATTTTTTATCTTTTGTTACCTATGCAAGAAGTGTTTAGATCTCTAAATATATTCCAATGACAATTTTGTTACAAATTCTCAAAGTTTTGTCCAGTACCTGGTATTGATTGGGTACCCCTTTTGTAGCGTAACCCCTCAAGGGCCGCATATGAACTGGGATCCCCCACCCTGCACAGCCAGGCACACCGAATTTTCACAGTCACTCAGTGTCAGAGAACAGTCAGTGACTTTGTTTTTTTTTTTATTGAAGGTAATAAACTTGGATGGGGATGAGGGGTATTATGGAATGCCTACTTGACCTCAGACAAACTTCAGAGACAACTTCTCCTATATACAGTTGTAGCGCTACCCCCGAAGGAGAAGTATGTTTGGTTCCGTACTCTTCCTCTCAACCCTAAGAACAGCCTCAGCCCCTCTTGCATACCTGGCAATAGTGTAAGTGCATGGACCAATGAGAAACACACAGGTTATGATAAAACACAGAAATTGCCTTTACTGCAATATTTCTGTGGAAAAGAGTAACAATCAGTAACCATATATATTCAAGTAATGCAATTGGAGAGCAAGAACTGAGATTAAGAGCAATATAGCTCAATACCATATTCGGGGTGCTTTCAGGGGATGTTTCACACACACCCACTGCATATACAGAGCCCTGAATATGTGTGTGTGGGTCCGTATGGCACTAGTAACTTCAGTTCTTTTGAATAAATTATAAGACTTTGTGACTTCAGCTAGCCACTTTCGTTGGTGCACTTAAACTCCTGAATAGCAGGGCCAAACAACACAACTGGCCCTGATTATCAAGTGAGGAAGACAGGATCTTTCTCAGCAAGGTGAAAGTACAATAGTGTCTGTATACAGTGTCCCTGGGAATGGGGGACCTTATCCTTTAGCCCTCTGGCACTACAAATGTCAGCAAGATGACTAACAGCAATGATGTCTGTATACATCCATTTAACCTCTTCTGTGGTGCAGTGCCCCTATTTCCTGCAAATGGGCAAAAGCCCCCTCATTCAATCCTGCGGTCAAGGCCAAAATGAACATCCTGGAACCAGCAGGCTCTCCTGGCGACCCTGACTGGTCACCTCACACTGGAACGCTTCAGCGTCGGTGCAGGTGCGCGTACTTGCACCTAGGACCCCCTTTCTCAGACTGGATGCCACTACTGGCGGTGGTGGCCTAAACTGTGCAGTGAAATCACCTAGGAGACGGTACCTCTCCCTTAGGTCTGATCTCTTGCTCTGTCTCGTGCTGTCTGAATCTTCTCAGATCAGCAAGATGGAGTCTTTAGTTTCCCGCTTCCTAGAGCAGGCTGGCTCTTGTATTTCTGTCCCCATAGAAAGCTATAGGGCCATTTTAGAGAGGGACTACACATTCCAGAATCTTTTGCAACAGCTGCTTGTTAAAGTCCTTCTGATTTGCTTCTGTAATTGTTCCTGTCATTGGCTCTCCTGACAGCCCACCTGGCTGCAGCTGCCCCTTTCATTCGTTCTCCTAGCTAACTTCTCCACAGTCCTCCCAGACTGAACACTCACCAGCCCACCTGGCTGACTTCTCAGCAGATCTCCCGGACATGCTGATCTGCTCCCGCTGTCCTCTAACTTGCTCCCAAATAAGGATTCCTCCGCATGTTGTAGAGGGTCCCTCCAGCACCCAAGCCTCAGGCCCAAGGTCACCCCTACAGGGCACTCTCAAGGGCCACCAACAGCTTCCTCAGCACTCTATCTCCATCTTCCACTCGAATGCCACTGCGGACATGACTCATGCCTATTTATGAGGTGCCTTCCCCCATCCAGCCCTTTTTTGCTGGGGATTGGTCAAGGACCTCATAAATATGCCAAGCCGCTCCTCCTAGTCTCCACCCACTACATCTGGAAGCTTCTCCAAGGTTCCAGAATCAAGGAGAGGCTCCAGAGAAACTGCTTGCTGAGTCATCCAGCCCCCCCCGAGTCACTCAGCCCTGACCCAGATTTAACCCAGGCCTGGCTCTCAGCCAGACCAATTTTACTACACTAACAAACCTATATACAGTGAAACCTTGGATTGTGATTGATGAGGTTTACAAGCGTTTTGCAATATGCTGAGCCCGCGCTGAACCCTCAGAGCCCCCCCTCCATCCTCTAGTGAGAGAGAGAGAGAGAGAGAGAGAGAAAATCATGCGGTCTCAGCTGCTGGATCCGGACTCCAAAGCAGGGATGCCACAAGAGGATTGTCCTCTCTGATTAGAGAACACCTCAACCCCAAAAGACCACCAGATCACTTCCTGTCCTGTTGGCATTGTTTTACCTGGCGAGAGGTGAAGGTAGCTCTCCAGCAGCAACACAGACACAATTATAACGGATAGCAGTAATACAGAGATGTACTAATTTGTGGATCTCATATATGCATGAGAAAGCCAGTCCCCAACCACAATGTTTTGTTTTGCTTTAGAAAGAGTTTGAAGAGCTAATATATGAGCATGGGAACACCTGATGTAAGATGGCGCAGTGATGTTGTGCCTAATGTAAGGGGGCACTTTGATGGGGTCACATAACAAAGGGGCACTCTGATGGGTCACCTAACATAAAGGGGCATGGTGATGGGGTCACCTAATATAAAGGAGCACTGTGATGGGGTCACCTAACATAAAGGGGCACTGTGATGGGGTCACCTAACATAAAGGGGCACTCTGATGGGGTCGCCTGATTTAAGGGGGCATTCTGATGGGGACAGCTGATGTAGGAGGGACACCTGATTTAAGGGAGCACTCTGAAAGGAGCGTTCACTTTCGCTCTCATTTGCCTGTGCCAAAATGCATGGTAATGAAGTATCATATATTTTGCTGCGGCACAATTTTTAAAAAGGGTCATGCACTTCATCTTCTGTGAACTGAATGGCCTGCCCCAAACGTGCTGTGCAAAAACGTGCACACTCCATAGCACCTGCATAAGTGTAGACGGAGCCTTAGGGCTAGTTTTTACCTGCAGTAGCCCTCTGTAGTGCGGTTGGCATTGAATCACTATTCAGAGTTTAACAGATGGTGAGGAAGCATTTTGTCACCTCCTCGCAGCCTGTTTTAAACCCCTAAAGTCCTGCACCAATGGTGCTGGGCTGTTACAGCCCCACAATGTGTATCGCATGCAGTTGTGGGGCAGTTGCAACTCTGAAGATTTTCTTTTGTATTTGCACTTAAAGGCACAGTTTCACCTATAAGTCAAAGACAGCGATACACAGTGTTCCAGCGCAACACTCTGCACGTCTGCACCTATATTGCACATTGGACTAAGGATTTTAAAGTCCATACCGCACTGGCTATTTGTCTAGCTAGATGATTTAAACTACTACTTTTTCTGTCGTTTTAAATTTATTGCTAATTGTGTTTCATATATTTTCATATCAGTCACCATATGAATTATTCACGTATGCGTCATATATTTTGCACAGTGATATAATCACCTATAGTTGCACCTTTAATGCGGATTTATTTATTTTTTTATATCACCCAATAATTGTTTTATTTATTTTTGCACAAGTGTCATAATTACTGTAGTTTTTTTATATATATTTATTTATGAATGAAATTTGTTTTGCACTTTACCTATTATTGCGCTATATATTAGATAGCTAATTGCACTACTTTGTTAATATTGTACTAAACATATCAAATAGGAGCGCAACACCACCCCCCCTTTTACACTTCACCCAAATTTGGACGCGAGTTTGGTCCATACGGTGTATGCAGCACCTGTTTCTTTGTTATTTTTATATTCACAAATCCATTCTAGCGCAGGAGTACCCACTTTTACAGTTTTTTAATCTAGGCTTACCTGTAGGTCAAAGTGGTTTGTAAGGGTTTACAACCACTTTAACATTGCAGTCATGGCAATATGTAGTGCCCCGTGCGGCAGCATGTCTGCTTGTAGGTGGGCAGTCAGGGGATGGTAAAAACATAGATCAACCCCCTGTTTTTACTAACCCCCTGGCCACCCATGTGAAAGGAGCCTTACACAGGACGAATAAAAACACTTTGGTACATTTTTCTCAGAAAAACAGAGATTTGCTTATGATAAAAGTCACCTGATGCCCTGCTTGCAGTTTATATCCAGCGTTTATGCACTGACATATCTGTAGATGTCTGATCACAAAGGAAGCTTCTGTGCACAAGCTCTTATTATGTGTCACAGAGAGAATGGTGACCTTGTACACAGACACAATAAATTACAGTTACAGTGTTATGAATTTAACTAATGCACACAATGAGCTTGAAATGACAGGAGATGAGTTTCTCGGGAAACTAAAATGCGGGTTCTGCTTATAACTGCAGATATTTAGGGACAATATGCTGATGACACATAGCATAGCAAATCAATCACAGTATAGGTTCTAACATATTTTTAACCACTTCAGCTCGGAAGATTTGACCCTTTTCATGACCAGGCCATTTTTTGCTATTTAGGACTGTGCTACTTTAACCGCTTCTGGACCAGCCGCCGCAGTTTTACTGCTGCAGGCTGGTTCCCCTGCGTGAAACCACGTAACTACACATGGGCTTGCAGGGTCTGGGTAGCAGGTGCGCGTCTGCTGCACAGCGGGGGTGCCGATGCTCGTGGGCCAACGGTCGCGATGATCACTGGCCACGAGTGATCGTGAGCTGGAGACACATTACAGGGACGAGTGTGTGTAAACACACACTTCCCTGTTCTGACAGGAGTGACAGATTGTGTGTTCCTATTAGCTAGGAACCACAATCCGTCACTTACTCTAGTCAGTCCCCTCCCCCTTCAGCTAGAATCACCTCCCAGGGAACACAGTTGACCCCTTCACCGCCCCCTAGTGTTAAAATTTTTGCAGTAATCAATGCATTTTTTATCGCACTGATCTCTGTATTAATGCCAATGGTTCCAAAAATATGTCAAAATTGTCAACTTAAAAATTGTTTAAGGGGGCTTGGGCAGTCTCCAGGCTCACCTGTTCCACATCTATCCATTCCATGCATGTGCTTCCACTGTGGAGACACTTAAAAATTTGTAGTGTTATTACTGCAAGCAACACGGGGTGCCGTGATGAGGCCTTGCAGCTTTCACATGTGTTTGCAAATGTGTGCTAACTAAACCCCTGCTTTTAACAGATGGTTAGACAGGTTAATTTGGTTGGTCAGCAGACTGGTTGGTGAGTTGAGCTATGGAATTATGTCTTACATGTATATGCCCTCCATGGGTTCCTCACTGTGAAGGCCAGTTATGGGTGTGGACAGTGGCCAGTTTTTTGTTACTGTTTGTATATATGGTCTGGGGACACACTGGGCACCTTTGCTGCCATTGTGCTCCTGCTGGGTGTTCAGTGTGCTCCTGTTCCTTTAAGGGGGCTTGAGCAGTCTCCAGGCTCACCTGCTCCACATCTATCCATTCCATGCATGTGATTCCACTGTGCATGCACATAAATTTGTAGTGTTAGGACTGCAAGCAACACAGGGTGCCGTGATGAGACCTTGCAGTTTTCACATGCGTTTGCAAATGCGTGCTAACTAAACCCCTGCTTTTAACAGATGGTTAGACAGCTTAATTTGGTTGGTCAGCAGACTGGTTGGCGAGTTGAGCTACGGAATTGTTTTTGTCTTACATAATGTCGAAGTCACGATAAAAATCGCAGATCGCTGCCATTCCTAGTAAAAAAATAAAAAAATAATAAATATGCTATAAAATGGCATAAATCTATCCCCTATTTTGTAGACGCTATAACTTTTGCGCAAACCAATCAATATACACTTAATGCCGTTTTTTTGTTTTTTTACCAAAAATATGTAGAAGAATACTTATCGGCCTAAAAAGAGGAAAAAAAAGGTGATCAAATACCACCAAAAGAAAGCTCTATTTTTGGGAAAAAAAAGGATGTCAATTTTGTTTGAGTGCAACGTCGCACGAGCACGCAATTGTCAGTTAAAACGACGCTGTGCCAAATCGCAAAAAGTGCTCTGGTCAGGAAGGTGGTAAATTCTTCCAGGGCTGAATTGGTTAACTGGTAATTGCAGAGTCATGCATTGCTGTTCCCAAGCACACATATCACCTACACCGGTATGCAGCATATTTAACCCCTAGGGGATATTTATAATTATTGAAATATTTGTTTGGTCTCATTGGACAGTTGTGTTGTGTGTTTTTTTTTACACATTGCATTCACACGGAAGTTCCCAGTGTGCAGAGAAATCAGAACTATTTCAGTATGGGAGGGGAGCCTGTAAAACTGTCATTTTCCACTTTTTGTCATGTTACAACGTAAATGTATTTTTGGGGGATTTTTTAAATAGTTTTCACAGTTTTTTTACAAATAAATATCTGAAAAGTGTGGCAGTCATTTGTATTCAGCCCCTTTTACTCTGATACCCCTAACTAAAATCTAAAGGAACCAATTGCCTTCAGAAGTCACCTAATTAGTAAATAGAGTAAACCTGTGTGTAATTTAATCTCAGTATAAATACAGCTGTTCTGTGAAGCCCTCCGAGGTTTGTTAGAGAACCTTAGTGAACAAACAGTATCATGAAGGCCAAGGAACACATCAGACAGGCAAGGGATACATTTGTGGTGAAGTTTAAAGCAGGGTAAAAAAACATATCCCAAACGTTGAACATCTCACAGAGCACTGTTCAATCTATCATCCAAAAATGGAAAGAGTATGGAACAACTGCAAACCTACCAAGACATAGCCGTCCACATAAACTCACAGTCCGGGTAAGGAGAGCATTAATCAGCCAAGAGGCCCATAGTAACTCTGGAGGATCTGCAGAGATCCAGAGATCAGATGGGAGAATTTGTCCACAGGAAAACTATTAGTTGTTCACTCTGGCAATCTGGCCTTTATGGAAGAGTGGCAAGAAGAAAGCCATTGTTGAAATAAAGCCACAAAAAGTCTTGTTTGCAGTTTGCAAAAAAAGGCATGTGTAGGACACAGCAAACACGTGAAAGAAGGTGGTCTGGTCAGATGAGACCAAAATTTAACTTTTTGGCCTAAAAGCAAAACGCTATGTGTGGCGGAAAACTAACATTGCACATCACCCTGAACACACTATCCCTACCATTAAACATGGTGGTGGCAGTATCATGTTGTGGGGATGCATTTCTTCAGCAGGGACAGGGAAGCTGGTCAGAGTTGATGGGAAGATGGATGGAGCCAAATAAAGGGCAATCTTAGAAGAAAATCTGTAATGCCGCATATACACAATCTGATAATCCGCCCATATGTGGGCTCCGGCGGACTTAGAAAGAAGTCTTGATTTAAAATTGTCCGCCGGACTCTGCAGTCCGACAGACAATCCACCCGTCTGTGTGCTAGTCTGCCAGACTTTTGACATGAACGGACTTGCCCACATGTGGAGTAAAGTCCATTAATTTTGAATGTGGCTCCAAGTAGACGGAACTAGCGAAGGAAGTCAATGTCTCCACCTCCATCGGCGAGAATGACACCTCGCGAGCACTGTCGCCTGGTATGGATTGAAAGGGGAACCCCTACACTGAAAAAACGGCGTGGGGGTCCCCCCAAAGTCCATAGCAGACCCTTACCTGAGCACGCAGCCTGGCCGGTCAGGAAAGGGGGTTGAGACGAGCGAACGCCCCCCCACTGAGCCGTACCAGGTCACGTGCCCTCAACATGGGGGGTGCTTTGGGGAAAGTGGGGGACCTGCGGCCCCCACCCCAAAGTGCCTTGTCCCCATGTTGATGACGACAAGGGCGTTCCCGACAACCCTGGCCGTTGGGATCTGCGGGCGGGGGACTTAGAATCCGAGAGCCCCCTTTAATAAGGGGGCCCCCAGATTCCGGCCCCCTACCCTATGTGAATGAGTATGGGGTATGATGTACCCCTACCAATTCACCTGGGGAAAAAAGTGTACATGAAAAAAACACAACACAGGTTTTTAAAGTACTTTATGAGACAGCTCTGAGGGTCTTCTTCTTCTTCGGGGGGGTCTTCTCGCCGGACTCCTCCGCTATCTTCTGCTCTTTTGCTAGCTCTTTTACTAGCAGAGGAGCCCGGCTTTCTCCTTCGTCGCCGCCGCCATCCAGGGGTCTTCTTCCGACTTTGGGGGTCTTGTCCCGCTCTTCAGTTCTTCTTGTCCGGCCTCCGCTTTCTTATTCCAGCTCTTTTACTAGCTTTGGCACGGTCTTCTGTCGCTGTCACCGCCGCCTTCTTCCTTCCTCCTTCCGATGTTGACACGACGCTCTCTCTGACCGTAGAGAGAGTAGTGACCGTAGTCCCTCTCGTACTGTGACATCATAAGGGGTGGGGTCACAATGTGACATCACCGGGTGACCCCGCCACTTGTCCCTATATAAGTCGCCGCACAACGCACCCCTGCCATTATGGCCAGAGAGAGTGTCGTGTCAACATCGGAAGAAGAAGCAGAAGGTGGTGGCGGCGACATCGACAGAAGACCAGGCCATCGCTAGTAAAAGAGCTGGAAGAAGAAAGCCGAGGCCCGGCAAGAAGAACCAAAGAGCGGGACCCCCGAAGTCAGAAGAAGACGGCGCAGGTGACAAAGGAGAAAGCCGGGCTCCTCCTCTAATAAAAGTACTTTAAAAACTTGTGTTGTGTTTTTTTTTTTATGTACATTTAGCACTGATGCCCGGGCTTACCGATTACCTCCTCCAGCTCGTACTTGTTGTCCTTGTCTAGGGGTTCCCAGGGTTGATAATCCAGTAACTGTAGTAACCGACACTTGAATTCCTTGTTAGGATTTTTATTTTGCATAAAACGGTTGAACAAACTCAGTCTCTAAGTTGGGAATAGAGGGTATCAGGGTAGAGTTTAGCCCAGGTGCTTGGAACTTTTGACTTCAATAAAAGTCTCTCTCTATGTACACAGCCCAGGGAACAGCCCCTCGCAACTGGACTCTAACTGTTGGATAAATCCTTAAGTTTTGGGTTTAGCAGCCAACAGGTAATTCTATCTTTTCAAAGTCTCTCACGCAGACTTGGTTGGAAACTTGGAAACTTAGTTACAACTGGAAGGGTAGAAGTAGGAACTTTTTTTACTGTACCAGAATCTTTCAGCCAGTCCAGCGATACCATAAGCCCTTGAACACACGGTCGAAGAAACCGTCGGAATGTGTCCTATCGGACCGTGTTGTCGGATAATCCGACTGTGTGTGGTCTGCATTGGACTGTTTCCGTCGGAATATCCGTCGGAACAAATTTTCAAACTTGCTGGAAATATTTTCCGACAAACTGGTCCGATAGGACATACTCCGATCATGTGTAGAGAATTCCGATCAGACAAAGTGCCACGCACGCTCAGATCAAATTCCTACATCAAAGCTATTGGCTACTAGCCTGAACGTAGTCCCATCGTAATGAAATTACGTCATCACGTTATGAAAGATCGTATTTTTCGACAACTTTGTCCAACCGTGTGTATGCAACAGTTTCGGACACAATCCGTCAGACAAAATCGGACGTATTTGGTTGGCAGAATGTCCGACCGTGTGTGCAAGGGCTAAGAATTGTGGATTCAATCAATGTGCATGGCAGCTCAGCTTCCAGGCTCTTACCGAGCAGCCAGCCTTGTGCATGGCTCTCTTACCGAAGAGTCCTCCCCTGGTCACGTGTAGAGTTGCTGGGCCTCTCCAAAACCCGAGGCAGCACTGGAACACCTTAGAATCCTCCTTCTAGTTACTCCACCTCGAACTAGCCAGATCTGAGGCCCGGAAATGGATGGATCCGCACCCCAGGCCATGAGGGTCCCTGGGGGCTGGTCAGGAGGACCAGGACCGCGGAGTCAGCAACAACTTCTGGACTGGAACCCTGAACAACGCGACTTCGGCACCTTAAGTACCCCTTCCCGGATTACGCAGTGAGACAAACTACCACTGATTGGTTCCAAGACCGAGATTGGCACCCAATGCGTCCAACCAGACTGTGTTCTATAGCCTCCCACAGGTGTACAACCCCACCTATGACCAGGCAGAACTTCTATACAACCCAGCCAAACTGATGCCAAAGTACAATTTAACACAATTAGCCCCAAAACTCATTACAGTTTTGGGCAAAAAACGAAATTTAACATGTAGCGCGTACTCGTTTGGAGTACCGGCGCTACATACACTTTTTGCCCCAGGTGAATAGGAAGGGGTACATCGTACCCCATACTCCTTCACAAAGGGTAGGGGGCCAGAATCTGGGGGCCCTCTTATTAAAGGGGGCTCCCGGATTCTGATAAGCCACCCGCCCGCAGACCCCAACAACCAATGGTCAGGGTTGTCGGGAAGAGGTCCTTGTCCTCATCAACATGGGGACAAGGTGCTTTGGGGTGGGGGGGCCCCCCTTCCCCAAAGCACCCCCCATGTTGAGGGCACGCAGCCTGGTACGGCTCAGGAGGGGGGACGCTCACTCATCCCCACCACCCTTTCCTGACCGGCTGGACTGTGTGTTCAGATAAGGGTTTTCTATGGACTTTGGGGGGACCCCCACGCTGTTTTTTTGGTGTAGGGGTTCCCCTTTAAATCCATTCCAGGTGACGGGGCTTGTGAGGTGTCAATCTCGCCTATGGAGGTGGTGACATTGACTTCCTTCGCTAGTCCCGTCGTACCTGAAGTCACGTTCAAAATGAACGGACTTTACTCCATGTGTGGGCAAGTCCGTTCATTTCAAAAGTCCGGCAGACTCCCGCCATGGTCCGGTGGATTGTCCACCGGAAAAGTCCGGTCGTGTGTGGGCAGGTCTGCTCGTTCGGAAAGGCCGGCGGATCTCCGCTGCAAAGTCTGGCGGGTTGTCCGTCAGACTAATTCCGCCGGATAGTCTGATCGTGTGTACACGGGATTAGAGTCTGCAAAAGACTTGAGACTGGGGGGGGGGTTCACCTTCCAGCAGGACAACAACCCTAAACCTACATCCAGAGCTACAGTGGAGTGGTTTGGATCAAAGCATATTCATGTGTAAGAATGGCCTAGTCAAAGTCCAGACCTAAATCCAGTTGGGAATCCGTGGTAAGGCTTGAAAATTGCTGTTTCACAAATGCTCTCCATCCAATCGGACAGAGCTTGAACTATTTTGTAAAAGAGAATGGGCAAAAATGTCACTCTCTAGATGTGCCAAACTAGTAGAGACATACCAAAAAAGACTTGCAGCTGTAATTGCAGCAAAATGTGGCTCTACAAAGTATTGACTCAGGGGGCTGAATACAAATGCACGCCACACTTTTCACATATTTATTTGTAAAAAATATTGAAAATAGTTTATAATTTTTCTTTAAATTCACAATTATGTGTGGGTATGCCTGTATATCAAAAATGATGTACAAGTGAATGTGAGAGATGACAAGGGAAGAGGTGGAATCCTTATGGGTAGAGCTGCAAAGGGATGAAACTTAGGGGAAAGTAATACTGGGAGTATGCTATAGGCCCCCTAACCAGAGGGAGGGGGCGGAGGCAGACCTTCTATCACAATCTGGATTAGCGGCAAGGATGGGAAGTGTCATCATAATGAGGGGTTTTAATTATCCAGACATAGACCGGGTGGAAGGGGCCGCACATTCATCTAAGGCTTGCCAGTTCCAAAATGTCTTGCAGGACAATTTCATGGTAAATGCACCAACTAGACCTACTAATTAAGAACAATACAGGCCTGATCATGGATGTGGAAATAGGCAATTTAGGAAACAGCGATCACAGGTCAATTTGTTTCAGTATAAATCACACTAATAGGAAACATAAGGTTAATACAAAGACACTGAATTTCAAAAGAGCCAACTTCCCTAAACTACGAGCCTTGCTAGAAGATACTAATTGGTATAAAATCTTAGGAACAAAGAACACGGAGGAGAAATGGGTATGCTTTAAGAGCATATTAAATAAGGGCATTAGCCAGTGCATCCCAATGGGAAATAAATTTAAAAGGGCTAATAAAAGTCCTGGGTGACTTAACTCCAACATAAAAATGCATATAAAAGCAAAGGAGAAGGCCTTCAAAAATACAAGGCTGATCATCATCAGCATTCCAACTTTACAAAGAATGCAACAAGAAATTTAAGGGTGCCATCAGGGCAGGTAAGATAGAACACGAAAGGCACATAGCGGAGGAGAGTAAAAAAAAATCCCAATAAATTCTTTAAGTACATAAATAGTAAGAAAGGGAGGTCAGATCATATTGGTCCCATAAAGAATGAAGAAGGGAATTTGGTAACTATGGTTGGAGAGATGCCGAAGATATTACATTTATTCTTCTCCCCAGTATTCACAAGGGAATCGGAGGGCTTCAGTAACCAAAACTGTAATGTTTATCCTCATGACACATCACAGGAAGCACCTCATGGCTAACAGAGGACAGAATTAGAAATAGACTTGAAAAACTTAACATTAATAAGTCACTGGGACCAGATGGCTTGCACCCAAGGGTCTTTAAGGAACTCAGTCGAGCAATTGCCAGACCATTGTTCCTAATTTTTACGAACAGTCTACTGACTATAATGATACCAGCTGATTGGAGAAAAGCCAATGTAGCACCAATATTTAAAAAAAGGCCAAGATACATCCCTAGGAATTACAGACCAGTTAGCTTAACATCAATTTTTGCAAGCTTTTGGAGGGGATGATAATGGACTATATACAAGATTTTAGCAATGACAACGGTATCATTAGCAGTAATCAGCATGGATTAACGAAAAATCGTTCTTGTCAAACCAATCTATTAATCTTCTGAGGAGGCGAGCCGCCATCTAGATAAAAGGTAGGCCCATAGACATGGTGTATCTGGATTTTGCAAAAGCATTTTATACAGTTCCCCATAAACGTTTACTGTACAAAGTAAGATCCGTTGGCATGGACCATAGGGCGAGTACATGGATTAAAAACTGGCTACAGGAGCGAGTTCAGAGGGTAGTGATAAATGGGAGTACTCGGAATTGGCAGGGGTGGAAAGTGGGATCCCCTAGGATTCTGTCCTGGGATCAATCCTGTTTAATTTATTCATAAATGACCTGGAGGATCGAATAAGCAGTACAATCTCTGTATTTGCAGACGATACTAAGCTAAGCAGGGCAATAACTTCTCTGCAGGATATGGAAACCTTGCAAGAAGATCTGAACAAATTAATGGGGTGGCCAACTACATGGCAAATTAGGTTTAATGTGGAAAAATTTAAAATACTATATTGAGGTGGCAAAAATATGAATGCAATCTACTCACTAGGGTCTCTGGGGGAATCTAGGATGAAAAAGGACCTGGGGGTCCTAGTAGATGATAGGCTCAGCAATGGCATGCAATGCCAAGCTGCTGCAAGCAAAAGAAAAAGAATATTGGCATGCATTAAAAAAGGGATTAACACCAGAGATAAAATGGCAATTCTCCCGCTCTGCAAGACTTTGGGTCAGCCGCACCCAGAGGATGCGGTCCAGTTCTGGGCACCAGTCCTCAGGAAGGATGTGCAGGAAATGGAGAGTCCAGAGAAGGGCAATAAAACGAATAAAGGGACTGGAGGACATTAGTTATGAGGAAAGGTTGCGAGCACTGAACTTGTTCTCTCTGGAGAGGAGACACTTGAGAGAGGATATGATTTCAATGTACAAATACCATGCTGGTGACCCCAAGATAGGGATAAAACGTTTCCGCGTAAGGGAATTTTATAAGACACGGGACCATCCACTAAAATTGGAAGAAAACAATTTTAACCTGTGTAGAGGGTTCTTTACTGTAAGATCGGTAAGGATGTGAAATTCCCTTCCAGAGGTGGTCGTTTCTGCGAGGAACATTTATAATTTCAAAAAACTTTAACTATTAGATAAGTACATGAACGACCACAACATACAGGGCTATACTATGCAATACTGACATAAAATCACACACATAGGTTGGACTTGATGGACTTTTTTTTCAACCTCGTCTGCTATGTAACTATTGTAGCGGATGACATTTATGATCAAATGTCACACGCATTTAAATTTAGTTTTTGGCCTCAGAACAGTAAAGGTTCTGAGGGTTAATTGTGTAGGTAGGCCTTAACACCAGTCTGGCCAGGCTATGTTTGGAAGTTCTGCCTGGTCATGTGAACGGCGAGGTGCACATGACAGGCTAGAACCAGGTCTGGTTGGATGTTTAGGTATTGACCTTCTCTGAGCCAATCAGTGGGAGTGCCGGGGCCTGCTGAGGAGTCTGGGAAGGGGTACTTAAAGGGGTGTGGGTCACGTGTTCGGGGTTCCGGAGTTGTTCGTGAGACCTGTGTGGTCTGGCCTGGTTCCAGGACCGGGGTACCCCCGTGAGGGGTCCCAGTCACGGGGTGTTTGACACCCCGCAACACGTTCCTGTCAGTGGCCCCTGATAGACCTGCTTGGTCTGGGGTAGGGATCTGTCTGTTCCCGAGTCTCAGAACCTGCTTGTCCGAGGCGCAGTAACTGAGGGAGGATTCAAAGTGTCCGGGTGTGCTCTCGGCTTGGAGGGACACCGTAGCTTGTGGAAGTGACCGGGGGAGGACTCTTCGGAGGAGGGCCGGCAAGTGGAATCCTGAGAAGTGCCTGGTTACTGAGTTGAGAAGGACACTGACGAATTCACACTTTTCCAGTACCATTGAGGAGACGGGAAACGTTCCAGGTACGGAGGAAAAAGGTTCCTGTTCACCCTTAGTTGATTGTTCAAGTTTGATTCAACGTGCTGACTGCCATGATCTCTGGCTACAGATCTGTTCAGCCTTGAAGTACCCAGCTGCGAGTGGCTACTCTCTGGGTGGGAACAGAGACTTTGCTAGACCTGCAGTTCAAGGTGCCTGAGTTCTTCACCCATGCCCTCTGTTCCCTAAGAGACTGTGTTAATTGAGAGTTCTTACTGCAAAATAAAACCTTTTAAAGAGGACTTCATCTGTGTCAGTATTCAAGTCATTGGGTATCAACCCTGGGAACCCCTACAATTGGAAGAGCAGGCCAAGAGAAGGCAACTGGCAAGCCCATAAAGTCAAGGACACCCTGCAACAAATAATGGCCTCTACATGTGGGGGCTCGTAGTCCGGGATTTACCGTTACCTCGCAGGCCCTTGGAACAGAGGGTGAAGAATGTGTTTTTCGAACTGCGCCACAGAGATCAGCGCCATTTTGGAGAGACTTTTACTGAGGCGTGTAAGCATGGGAGGAGCCTGTATCAGAAGCCTGCAAAAATACACAGGAGCCAGTGCCCAGTGGGAGGAGCCTAGGCTGATCTTTTCCCCGCACGAGGCACTGCGTGAGTGTGTGTTGCGGAAAGAAGTGGTGAGGTTGTTTTCTTGGAGTTTGGAGAAAAACCTGAAAATGTTACAGCCTTTACACGCACGGTCGGCGTCTGGACCCAGAATGTCTACAGCAAAGGGTCCAGCGAGTGTGCAGGTGCCAGGGATGGAGGTCACGGATAGTGATGGACGAACTTCCGACGGGACGTTTCGCGAAAGCGAAATGCGAACGGACCCAAACGTTCGCGAAACCGAACGTTCGCCGCGGGCCCCATTGACTTCAATGGGAGGCGAACTTTGCAAACCTTCATGTCGAATTTGCGGCCACGTGGTAATTATTAGGGGGTAAAACGTAGTCCCACCATCTGGACAATGACATAATACATGTATGAGGTGAATTTGGGATCGATAACTACAAGCATTTTTATTTTATTTGGGAAATTGTTCTAACAATTCAGGACTATGGAGCTAATGAAGGCAATGGAGGAGAGGGAAGGTCAGGGACCAGGGTAGGCAAAGAAGAGGGTGCAGGAGATGATCACCAGCAGCGTGACATACCGGAATGACACATGCACCGTGATAGAGGCATCTGACAGCAGCACCGTAATACAGAGCACTGACAGCAGCACCGTGACATACAGCGCTGACAGCAGCACCGTGACATACAGCGCTGACAGCAGCACCGTGACATACAGCGCTGACAGCAGCACCGTGACATACAGCGCTGACAGCAGCACCGTGACATACAGCGCTGACAGCAGCACCGTGACATACAGCGCTGACAGCAGCACCGTGACATACAGCGCTGACAGCAGCACCGTGACATACAGCGCTGACAGCAGCACCGTGACATACAGCGCTGACAGCAGCACCGTGACATACAGCGCTGACAGCAGCACCGTGACATACAGCGCTGACAGCAGCACCGTGACATACAGCGCTGACAGCAGCACCGTGACATACAGCACTGACAGCAGCACCGTAAGCAGCCCCAGGAGGAAGTCAGCACAGCACAGGGATGGTGTGATCCCCTCATAATAAGAACCCCCAGGAGGAAGTCAGCACAGCACAGGGATAGTGTGATCCCTTCATAATAAGAACCCCCAGGAGGAAGTCAGCACAGCACAGGGATATCATAAGCAGCCCCAGTAGAAATATGACACCGCTCAACCTCTTCAAAGAGGAGGGTAGGGGCATATAGTACGGTGTGCTTTTTTGGGTCAAGGAAGTGAGCCAAATGAATTAAGAAGGTCTGTGTGCTTGATTAAAAAAATAGTTTATAGACATATACATGGTCTACTGGTCACATGTGTTGAATTCCTCCGAGATCCATGCCTCATTCATTTTTAGAAATGTGAGGTAGTTAACACTGTGGTGAGCTAGGCGAGTACGCTTATCGGTCACAATCCCCCCTGCTGCGCTGAACGTCCTTTCGGACAGGACACTGGATGAGGGGCAAGCCAACAGTTCGATTGCAAATTGGGCAAGCTCTGGCCAGAGGTCAAGCCTGCCCACCCAGTAGTCTAGGGGTTCATCACTCCTCAGAGCGTCCACATCGGCCGTTAACCCAATGTAGTCGGACACCTGACGGTCTAGGCGTTCCCTGATGCTGGATCCGGATGACACCTGTCGATGGGTCGGCTGAAAGAATGACCTCATATCCGAAGTCACCAACACATCTTCAAACCGGCCTCTTCTTGCAGGCGCTGTTGGATTGGTACCCGCAAATCCTTCTCTGGGAGTGGGAATTGCTCCTCTGCCAGCGCACGCAAAAGCAGAATGCAGCATTTCTCGAAGCAAGGCCTGGAAGTGCTGCATTCTGACAGCCCTCTGCGACGGCGGTAACATTTCCGCCATTTTGTGTTTGTACCGGGGGTCTAAGTACGTTGCCACCCAGTACTGGTCCTTGACCCTCATGCTTTTTATACGGGGGTCCCTATTAAAACACTGGAGCATGAAGGCCCCCATTTGCACTAAAGTGGAAGCGGTGTGGTGGCCTGGCTCCTGCTCATCATCCAGGATAATGTCGTCCTCTTCATTCTCCTCTCCCCATCCTCGCACAACAGGGATCCCAGAAAGGTTTAAAGCATGCTCTTCTTGCTCCTGCTCATCCGCCCCGGCACCATCCTCCTCTGACTCCTCATCAGACTCCTGTTGTTGACTTGTCTCAGATAGAGTAGCCCCCCCTGGGAATTCATCCAGCATTGCGACTTCCTCATCTTCCCGCTCCTGCTCCTCCACAGCCTGATCAATGACACGACGCAATGCACGCTCCAGAAAGAAGGCATAAGGTACCATGTCACTGATGGCGCCATGGCTGCGACTGACCAGTTTGGTGATCTCCTCAAATGGCCGCAGAAGTCTGCATGTGTCGCGCATGAGCAGCCACTGGCGCGGTGAAAAAAAACCCAGCTCCCCAGAACCGTTTCTTTCGCAGAGTTCATACAGGTAGACGTTAACTGCACGTTTCTGCTGGAGCAGCCTATCAAGCATATAGAAGGTTGAGTTCCATCGCGTCGGGCAATCGCAAATAAGACGTCTGACCGGCAGATGGTGTCGCCGCTGAATGTCAGCAAGGCGAGCCATGGCCGTGTAAGATCTTCTGAAATGGGCCGAGATTTTCCTTGCCTGCCGCAAGATGTCCTGGACCCCAGGGTATTTGACAAGGAATCGCTGCACGACCAAGTTTAAGACGTGTGCCATGCACGGCACGTGCGTGATTTTGCCCTGTTTCAATGCGCTAAGCAGATTGGCACCGTTGTCACACACCACTTTACCAACTGTCAAATTGAGCGGTGTTAGCCACTCATCTGCCTGTGAACGCAAAGCTGAAAGGAGTGCCGGGCCAGTGTGGCTCTTTGCTTCCAGGCACAACAGACGCAGCACGGCATGGCAACGTCTCACCTGGCATGTGGAATAGGTTCTGGGGAGCTTGGGCGGTGCAGTGGAAGAGACGCTAGCAGCGGAAAAGGAGGAGGCAGCTGAGGAGGAGAGGGAGGAGGATGGAGTAGGAGGAGGAGAAGAAGAGTCAGGCCTGCATGCAATCCGTGGCGGTAAAACCAAATCTACACGGGTGCCACGGGTTACATGCTTGACGGCCGTCAGAAGGTTCACCCAGTGGGCAGTAAAACTGATATACCTTCCCTGCCCGTGTTTGCTAGACCACGTGTCTGTGGTCAGATGTATCTTGGCACCGACACTGTGTGCCAGAGATACATTCACTTGCCGCTGAACATGGCCATATAGCTCTGGGATGCCCTTCTCTGAGAAATACTTCCTTCCTGGGACCTTCCATTGTGGTGTTCCAATGGCCACAAATTTGCGAAAGGCCTCCGAGTCCACCAGTTTATATGGCAGTAGTTGGCGGGCTATGAGTTCTGACAAGCCAGCCGCCAACCGTTGGGCAAGAGGGTTATCCGGCGTCATCATTTTTTTACGCTCAAACATTAGGCCCACGGAAGCCTGCCTTTTTGCAGAAAAATGTGAGCTTGGCGTGATGGAAGGTGGAGTGGAGGACAATTGTGAGGAGAGAGGAGAAGGAGAAGTAGAAGACGAGGCTGGACGGTGAGAGCCTGCAGTGTGGCTTTGTGTGTTCCGTTGCTCCCACTGGGCTCGGTGATGGCTGCTCATGTGCCTTCTTAAGGCGGTCGTCCCTAGGTGAGTATTGGGCTTACCGCGACTAACGCGTTGACTGCAAAGATTGCAGATGGCAACGCTATTGTCAGCAGCGGACACGTTAAAAAAAGCCCACACTGCGGAGCCATGTGCCGGTGTCCTGGGAGCGCCAGATGTGACCGTACATGGTCGATGACTCGCTCCTGATACATTTGCAGTCTGCTTTGTCCCTGCTGTGCAATGTAAGTCATTGCTGCTTCTCCTCCCTATCTGCTGGTCCATATCTCCCTCTGAACTCCCCTCCTCTTCCTCTCTTGTGGGCACCCACGTGACATCACTAGACACGTCATCATCAACGTCACCTTCCCCACCGCTATAAGTAGAGATCTCGGAGTAGGCAGCAACACCGGGGACCAACCTCCTCCTTGGGCTGATCTGGGTACTGGCGTCAGACTGCTGAGTAGCGCTTGTTGCTACCTCCTCTTCCTGATCCAATACCAAGAGTGGCTGCGCATCAGAAATGTCCTCTTGATATGGATCGGAAAATAATTCCAGTGACTCAAGCGGAAGGTATGTGGTGGTGGTGGTGGTGGTCGTGTTGTTGGTGGTAGTGTCTTTGGGGGTGCACATAGCAGAGAGTGAAGAAGAGGGTGCAGATCGAGAGGATGAGGAGGGTGCAGAAGAGTAAGGCTGAGCGAGCCACTCAACCAAGTCTGGTGCATCCTTTAAAGTAATTGAACGCACCTTCTGCAACTTCCCACTTTGGCTCAAGCCTGTTGCTCCTGCCCTACCCCTACCACCCCTGCGGAAGGGCCTGCCTCTTCCTCTGCCTGTCATTTTTTAAATGACCCTGTGACAAAACTCTTAGTCCCTATACCGATGAAGGACTGCTGCAGTATAGGGCAGCGGTCAGCAGTGGTGCACGTCAACCCTATCTATTGTGGACCGATAGCGGTCCTTACAGAACAGCAGACTGTACCGCACTCAAGCCTATGTACCGTAGCACCCTATACCAAGTTACCAGTCCTTATAAGAACTTTTGTGGAACAAGCAGGTTGTGTGTTAGTGATTAGCAGACTGTACGTCAGTCCCTATACCGCTGAAGGACTGCTGCAGTATAGGTGAGCGGTCAGCAGTGGTGCACGTCAACCCTATCTATTGTGGACCTATAGCGGTCCTTACAGAACAGCAGACTGTACCGCACTCAAGCCTATGTACCGTAGCACCCTATACCAAGTTACCAGTCCTTATAAGAACTTTTGTGGACCAAGCAGGTTGTGTATTAGTGTTTAGCAGACTGTACGTCAGTCCCTATACCGCTGAAGGACTGCTGCAGTATAGGGCAGCGGTCAGCAGTGGTGCACGTCAACCCTATCTATTGTGGACCGATAGCGGTCCTTACAGAACAGCAGACTGTACCGCACTCAAGCCTATGTACCGTAGCACCCTATACCAAGTTACCAGTCCTTATAAGAACTTTTGTGGAACAAGCAGGTTGTGTGTTAGTGATTAGCAGACTGTACGTCAGTCCCTATACCGCTGAAGGACTGCTGCAGTATAGGTGAGCGGTCAGCAGTGGTGCACGTCAACCCTATCTATTGTGGACCTATAGCGGTCCTTACAGAACAGCAGACTGTACCGCACTCAAGCCTATGTACCGTAGCACCCTATACCAAGTTACCAGTCCTTATAAGAACTTTTGTGGACCAAGCAGGTTGTGTATTAGTGTTTAGCAGACTGTACGTCAGTCCCTATACCGCTGAAGGACTGCTGCAGTATAGGGCAGCGGTCAGCAGTGGTGCACGTCAACCCTATCTATTGTGGACCGATAGCGGTCCTTACAGAACAGCAGACTGTACCGCACTCAAGCCTATGTACCGTAGCACCCTATACCAAGTTACCAGTCCTTATAAGAACTTTTGTGGAACAAGCAGGTTGTGTGTTAGTGATTAGCAGACTGTACGTCAGTCCCTATACCGCTGAAGGACTGCTGCAGTATAGGTGAGCGGTCAGCAGTGGTGCACGTCAACCCTATCTATTGTGGACCTATAGCGGTCCTTACAGAACAGCAGACTGTACCGCACTCAAGCCTATGTACCGTAGCACCCTATACCAAGTTACCAGTCCTTATAAGAACTTTTGTGGACCAAGCAGGTTGTGTATTAGTGTTTAGCAGACTGTACGTCAGTCCCTATACCGCTGAAGGACTGCTGCAGTATAGGGCAGCGGTCAGCAGTGGTGCACGTCAACCCTATCTATTGTGGACCGATAGCGGTCCTTACAGAACAGCAGACTGTACCGCACTCAAGCCTATGTACCGTAGCACCCTATACCAAGTTACCAGTCCTTATAAGAACTTTTGTGGAACAAGCAGGTTGTGTGTTAGTGATTAGCAGACTGTACGTCAGTCCCTATACCGCTGAAGGACTGCTGCAGTATAGGTGAGCGGTCAGCAGTGGTGCACGTCAACCCTATCTATTGTGGACCGATAGCGGTCCTTACAGAACAGCAGACTGTACCGCACTCAAGCCTATGTACCGTAGCACCCTATACCAAGTTACCAGTCCTTATAAGAACTTTTGTGGACCAAGCAGGTTGTGTATTAGTGTTTAGCAGACTGTACGTCAGTCCCTATACCGCTGAAGGACTGCTGCAGTATAGGGCAGCGGTCAGCAGTGGTGCACGTCAACCCTATCTATTGTGGACCGATAGCGGTCCTTACAGAACAGCAGACTGTACCGCACTCAAGCCTATGTACCGTAGCACCCTATACCAAGTTACCAGTCCTTATAAGAACTTTTGTGGAACAAGCAGGTTGTGTGTTAGTGATTAGCAGACTGTACGTCAGTCCCTATACCGCTGAAGGACTGCTGCAGTATAGGGCAGCGGTCAGCAGTGGTGCACGTCAACCCTATCTATTGTGGACCGATAGCGGTCCTTACAGAACAGCAGACTGTACCGCACTCAAGCCTATGTACCGTAGCACCCTATACCAAGTTACCAGTCCTTATAAGAACTTTTGTGGAACAAGTGAGTTGTGAATGTTTAGCAGACTGCAGCAGAAGGGCAGCAGTCAAGTATAATATCCTTTCTATATTTGGAAGAAAGAATATTATACATGTACAAGCCTATTACTGTACCACTGATACCAGTCCTGAAAAGAACCTTTGTGGAACTAATAATAACAGCAAGTCTTTAAAATTACCCTCACTGCCTGACAACACTGCTTCCTTCCTGTCCCTATACAAATTGGCAAAAAAAGAGAACGATTAGTGGTTACTGGAACAGCTCTTTTGTGGACCTTGATAGTAACAGCTAATGATGATGATGATGATGATGATGATGAAAGACTAATCTGGCTGTCCCTGTAGCATACACCGTCCTTTCCCTTTCTCTAAACTAACAAAAGACACTCAGGCTGCTGCAAGAATCAGCAGCACAGCAAACCTATCAACACCTAACACCTATACCAGTCCTGAAAAGAACTTTTGTGTACCAAATAGCTAGTGGTTTATCTCTCCCTACTCCACACAGGAACCTGTCCCTATCGTAACAGAAGAAAGAATGTAAAATGGCCACCGGATCGGGTGTATTTATAGGTTAGGGGGAATGTACAAGTGTCCATGTGCTGTCATGTCTCAATTGGCTGTCCTGTATCACATGATAAACGTGTCACCAAAGGTTAAAGTTCTTGTATACATTAAACACGTAAGTCCGCCGCGGCGAACGACGGAAAAAGGCGTTCGAACGTGCGGACCGCGAATGTCGGAAATTCGCCGCGAAACGACCGCCGGGCGAACCGTTCGGCCATCACTAGTCACGGATACTGGCATCCAGTTGTTGCCACAGGGGTGGTTCGTCCTATGCAACATAGGGGAAGTTGAGGCCCTCGGATACTATGTGGAAGGTGCGAGGGGCTGGTTACAAATCCCTGACCATTTTTCGAGATGCCCCAAGTGCGGGAAACTATGTGTTCCAAGTGGAGCAGCCTGTTGTTCCACCCTGGGCCTTTCGCTACAATTGGGCCACGGGTGTCGCCACGGAAAGAGACTGTTGATATTACACCGTCGTCGTCTTTTGGGGGTCAGGCTACTGCAAGTGACCCTACCCCTCCTGAAGTCCGAGAAATTTTTCCTGAGGCTGCGGAGGAGGCTCCGCGGAAGAAGGCCACCATTGCAGCGTGGGCCGTACAGGCAGAGGAGAGGAGTAAGAAACCGCACCATTGCAGAGGCCGGCCTGCCTCTTGCACCCGAGGCCAGACATCTGGGGGAAGATGTTCAGATGCAAGGCGCGGGGTACCACCAGAATTAACATGGAGAATTATCTACCCTCTGGAGATTCTTCGCCCGGCTCCGACGAGGGAGATGACTGGTACTTAGAACAGAAACTGCCGTAACAGTTTTAGACTTTTAAATTGATTTATTCTAAATAGACTGTTGCCAGTGCGTGGACACTGCTCAGAATGATGGGGGCCGCTAAGCCCCTGAGACTTTTTATTAAGCGGGTGGCAACAGAGTATGGACTTGGTTTCTCCTGTGTTGGGTGAAGTCATGGACACTATGAAGGTGACATAAGGAAAATGTCGGGACCGTCGGAAGGTCTCAGAGTCACTGAAAAAGATGTTTTCATATAAGTTTTGAATAGAATTACGGGACTGTTTGTTACACAGGAGCTATGGTGGGCACATCTACAGTGACAAAATTATAATATGCCGACCGGATAAAGAGAGTGCCATTTATTTCATCACTACAGTTGATGCTCAAGGGAAAGATCTGACTCTACCTGACCCAAGATTCTATTGGCGAGCAGTTTCTAGAGTCAAGTTTTGAGAAGTTTGCAGAAAGAAAAGGAGAAGAGTTTCCTTGTGTCTTTAATTTTTTCAGTGTTTCTGCAATCCACAAAGACTCTGGGGTAGTTAGACAGGTGGTTCTACAGTAAAATGCACGTCAAGTTCTTCAGGCTTTGGCCCAATATGTTCACTTGTTAAAGGACTTGCAGTTACAGCGGCTCTGACCACTAGGTGGCGTGAGTCAGCAGAAAATAGTGGTAGTGCGCAGAGACTTTTCTTTTCACCAGTGACTAGAGTGTGTTAGAAAAGATATTTCACATGCTATTGAAGGAAGAAATTCCATTGAGAAAATGCCAGAATTTTGCCCTTAAAAACTTCGAGTGTATAGTGTACAGTATTGCCTTTTTGCATTATATTTCTTTTTCAGGATGCATCTAAATCAGCTATCAAGGTCATTGGAGGAGTCCGGGTGGGCTTAGATAGTTAGTGGGGTGGTGTGCATACAGCATTGATGTGACATTGTGATAAGTGTTAATATTTTAACATGTTTCCCTTTCTTTCCCTTCCCTAACACCTAAATTAAGAACTCAGGCACTGTTTAGTCTTTTTTTTTCCTATTATGTAGGATTTTTGACCCTGGTTATTACCTGGATGATGGGGACATCATCTACATGGCTGGAGGGATGTGTAGCGGATGACATTTGGGATCAAATGTCACATGCATGTAAATTTAGTTTTTGGCCTCAGAACAGTAAAGGTTCTGGGGGTTAATTGTGTAGGTAGGCCTTAACACCAGTCTGGCCAGGCTATGTTTGGAAGTTCTGCCTGGTCATGTGAACGGTGAGGTGCACATGACAGGCTAGAACCAGGTCTGGTTGGATGTTTAAGTATCGGCCTTCTCGGAGCCAATCAGTGGGAGTGCAGTTCAAGGTTCCAGAGTTCTTCACCCATGCCCTCTGTTCCCTAAGAGACTGTGTTAATTGAGAGTTCTTACTGCAAAATAAAACCTTTTAAAGAGGACTTCATCTGTGTCAGTATTCAAGTCAGTGGGTATCAACCCTGGGAACCCCTAGAAGTGGAAGAGCAGGCCAAGAGAAGGTAACCGATAAGCCCATAAAGTCAAGGCCGCCCTGCAACGGGTTATGACCACTACACTATGGTATGTATATGTGCCACTTTGTTTCACATAAAATACATTTGTTTTTGGTTGAAACATGACAAAATGTGGAAAATTTCAAAGGGTGTGAATACTTTTTCAAGGCACTGTATTTCCCCAAAAAATTACTCAGATGTTTGTCCAGCAAAACTGCACGTACATTTTTTTTTGTTAGAATAGGAGAACATGTACTTTTCTAAGGATATATTCTCAGCTGATCAAATGTGTAAACAGGGAACATACCACATTATGGCCACACTACCATACATAAGGTAGTATTTTCCCAATATTACACAATATGGTTAATAGGAAAAATAAAGTTAATAGGAAAAAAGTGCAGAGCCAATAACGCTTACATTTTTTAAAATAATTTGTAGAAATTAATAAATAATGAAATTAAATAATTGGTAAAAAAAACACATAATTATTTAGTAGGTATTTTTTCACATATTAGCATCTACGGTCTGTGGACCAAAATAAAAAAACATTTTGCCACAGATACCTTCTGCAGCTCATGTTGCAGAGTTCCTACAGTCTGTACTAAATTAGAGCAATAAAAAACACATTTTCATCCATGAATATTCTTTGGTTTGACGTCAGTCACACTACTTAAGGCCAGTTTCTGATTGCCTCCTAGATATCCGTGACCTTAAGACTACCTTGAACTCAGCAAAATAATTGTGATAGGCTGCTGTATGCGAGGAAGACTATATATATGGATACATTTTCTGCTCCCAAGGGATTTACTCCATGGCTGAAATCACAGTATGGATCGTGAAGAATATAGAGAGGACATAAATGAATAAAAAAAAAAAAAATCAATGATGGGCTTAGGAAGCCAGATACTGCACAATGGGTCTCCATGGCAGCGCATGGCAACCAATATCGGTGTCAATTTTTATCTCTGCTAATTCGAGTAGTGTGTGATATGCTGCATACAGCGGTAATAGGAGGACAACAAATTTTAAGATTTAGGAAAGACCAAGTTTTTATGTCACAGGTCTGGGGTAAAAACAAAAAACAAATGCTGTCCAATGGAGACCAAAAAGGGCATTGGCCTTGGGTGCCACCAATAAACCTGTAAGGAGTCTGAAGGGGTTATTTACTAAAGGCAAATCCACTTTGCACTGCATTCGCCAATCCCTAGAGTTAGCATAGCTCAGCCCATTTTAATGCAAATCATTGGCACAGACTTTTGAACGTGAGATTTAACCTTGTAAGTAGACATTTTCAGGAAAATTAAGTATTCATGACGGGCTGGCCATGAAACCTCATTGCATATTTAAACAAGGGATCCTTTGAAGTGAATATTTGTAGAACAAAGAGGAGTAAGGGGGCCGGGATTGGCCCCCTTACTCTGATCTGCAATTACCTGAGTCTCATTGACTCTGTGATCACAGAGCGCACCACGTGTGCCCTACGGGGAGCGCGAGGGGACTGTGCAAAGAGGAGGACATCATATGACGGCCTCACGCCAATGTAGGTCTGTGCTGTAGCCATGATTGGGCTATAGCACGGATGGGAAAGGGTTAAATAATGCAGTGTTTGGGGCAAGATTAAGAGTGTGTGTGTGTGTATGTATGTATGTATGTGTATATATATATATATATATATATATATATATATATATATATATATATATATAAATCACACACACACACACACATACAGTATCTCAAAAAAGTGAGTACACCCCTCACATTTTTGTAAATATTTTATTATCTTTTCATGTGACAACATTGAAGAAATTACACTTTGCTACAATGTATAGTAGTGAGTGTACAGCTTGTATAACAGTGTAAATTTGCTGTTTCCTCAAAATAACTCAACACACAGTCATTCATGTCTAAACCATTGGCAACAAAAGTGAGTACACCCCTAAGTGAAAATGTCCAAATTGGGCCTAATGAGACATTTTCCCTCCTGGTGTCATGTGACTCGTTAATGTTACAAGGTCCCAGGTGTAAATGAGGAGCAGGTGTGTTAAATTTAATGTCATCGGTCTGTTTCTCTCTCATACTGGTCATTGGAAGTTCAATATGGCACCTCATGGCAAAGAACTCTGAAAAAGGATCTGAAAAAAAAGAATTGTTGCTCTACATCAAGATAACCTAGGCTATAGTAAGATTGCCAAGACACTGAAACTGAGCTGCAGCACAGTGGCCAAAACCATACAGCGTTTTAACAGGACATGTTCCACTCAGATCGCCATGGTCTACCAAAGAAGTTGAGTGCATGTGCTCAGCGTCATATCCAGAGGTTGACTTTGGGAAATAGATGTATGAGTGCTGCCAGCATTGCTGCAGAGGTCGAAGGGGTGGGGGTTCAGTCTGTCAGTGCTCAGACCATACACCGCACACTGTATCAAACTGGCCTGCATGGCAGTCGTCCCAGAAGGAAGCCTCTTCTAAATATGATGTACAAGAAAGCCCACAAATAGCTTACTGAAGACAAGCAGACTAAGGACATGGATTACTGGAACCATGTCCTGTGGTCTGAGACCAAGATAAACGTAATTGGTTCAAATGGTGTCAAGCGTGTGTGGCGGCAACCAGGTGAGGAGTACAAAGACAAGTGTGTCTTGTCTACAGTCAAGCATGGTGGTGGGAGTGTCATGGTCCGAGGCTGCATGAGTGGGCTACAGTTCACTGGGGGAACCATGAATGCCAACATGTACAGTGACATACTGAAGCAGAGAATGATCTCCTCCTTTCAGAGACTGAGACGCAGGGCAGTATTCTAACATGATAACAACCCCAAACACACCTCTAAAATGACCATTGCCTTGCTAAAGAAGCTGAACGTAAAAGTGATGGCCTGGCCAAGCATGTCTCCAGACCTAAACCCTATTGAGCATCTGTGGGGCATCCTCAAACGGAAGGTGGAGGAGCGCAAGGTCTCCAACGTCCACCAGTTCAGTGATGTCATCATGGAGGAGTGGAAGGGGACTCCAGTGGCAACCTGTGAAGCTCTGGTGAACTCAATGCCCAAGAGGGTTAAGACAGTGCAGGAAAAAAAATGGTGGCCACACAAAATATTGATACTTTGGGCCCAATTTGGACATTTTCACTTAGGGACGTACTCACTTTTGTTGCCAGTGGTTTAGACATTAATGGCTGTGTTGAGTTATTTTGAGGGGACAGCAAATGTACACTGTTATACAAGCTGTACACTCACTACTTTACATTGTAGCAAAGTGTAATTTCTTCAGTGTTGTCACATGAAAAGATATAATAAAATATTTACAGACATATGAGGGGTGTACTCACTTTCGTGATATACTAATTTTATATATAGATATAAAAAATACACATACACACACATATACACTTTTTTAGCATTTTATAGACCTCATTTAAAAAAAAAAGGAGCATGAGTTTAAAGGTATTAAATAAATGATATATTAAAAAATTTGTTACAGCCAAGTTAATTGAAGCATACTGACACAGCTAATTTTGTCTGGAGCTCCAAGGCTTCAATGACCTCTGGTTAGTAAAGGGTTAAAATAAGAATAGTTTTAGATTGTTTCAGGGAAAGGTATGCAGTATATCTAAATAAGATGTATGAATGTATGGGAAACATTTTGTAATTTTTCCTTATGAATAAAAGTCACATTTGATTCTGTGCAGCCGCTGCATTGCCATTAGCTTAAGCCATAAATTTGTGGAATGAAAAAACATTCAATAACCTTCCAATTCATTCATCAAATTCTGTAGGTCTTTCTTTGGCTCTTGGCAGGACAAACCTTTGGCAACCATCTTTCGCTGCTTCCCATCATTAGACCATTTAACAGATTGCATTAGAAAAAAAATAAAAAATGATTGACTCAAAGATGTATTCCATCTGAACGGTCGTTTTCTCTAATGCATTTCTATTCATTTAGCTCTTCCACAGGTTTGCAGCCAACATGACACCATTTGTTTTCATTAATGTAACTAGCCTTAGGTCTGGTTCTGTGTATGGATTAGTTAAATATTCTGTAGTTTTTTTTATTAGGTTTGTAGAATTACTGTGTCGTTCTACAACAATGCCATCCGTCACAATGAAATGAGGAACAGGTGGATGATTTAATAGTCTAAAAATAACTCTCGCTGTACAATTAGGATAATAAATCACATGTAAATATATCAAATCGATTTTATAACTCGATCTAGGTTAAGTGAATGAGTAGAGTCTATTCATGCTTGCATATTTGATGCCAGCATTAACCTGCTTTCTTTCAGTTTATATCATTTCTCTCTTGCTGGATTTTTTAATAAATACATGGAAAATCCTTTTCGTATTAAAATGTATGTAAATCCTATCTCCTATCTTGTTCTTTTATTAGCTTCCTTTTGGTCTATTTAATATACCATTGAAAGTGTTTTGTTATATATGTTTTTTTTAGCTCAAAAAAATTTTGATGGCTTCAGAAATTCAAAGCTTTAAGCAACAAAATGGCCAGCACAAAAAAAGAATTGCCAATATTTATTTACTGGGACCTCAATAGCAAACGTGCAGTTAAAAAACACCACTAACGTTTTGGAGACTCGCAGGATCCCTTTCTCGAGGTAACAAAAAATGGAAATCCAAGAACAGCGCCACTGCTATAAGATCAAGGTACAACCTTATTCCAAACATCAGGGGGACAATCCGAATGTAACCACGCATTTCAGGGGTCCAAGAACACCACCCTTCATCATTTACTGAAATAAAGTTGTATGTGGACCTCATAGAAGTGGTGTGGTATTTCAATTTCCATTTATGTTGCATTACACTACAAGCCAATGAGACCATGGAAATCCTCTGGGGTGTAGAAGCTACCTGCCCAGGAACCAGACTGTTTACGCCAGTAGGATAACTCTAATGGAAAGTACACATGATCAGACTTTCCGGCAGACCGGAATCCATTGGACAATTCAATCGTGTGTGGGCTCCCAAAAGTCTGATGGACCTAGAAATAAAACATGTTGCAAATCTTTCAGACGGACTTGAGTCTGGTCGAAAAATCAGTTTGTCTGTATGCTAGTCCGATGGAGAAGGTCTATATTGAAAGTGAGCAGACAGAGACCTTTGGTGGAGGCCATCAGCTTTGGGAGGGCAGTTCTTGGTATATTTTGGAAGATTTGCTGGACTGAGTGAACTGAACACTATTTTTTGCAACAGGACGGTGAGCACATTTTTTTTTTATTACAATCTTTTTTTTTGATATTTAACATGCGTATTCCATACAAAAAAAATGAGATATAAAGAATTATTTTTAAGAAGAGAATACACTATATATAGAAAGTTATAAGATTTACCATAATTTCTTCTTATTATACAGATAGGTCCAAGAACTCAGCAACAAATATAATAATATCTCCATAAACCAACATCAAATACACTTACAAGACAAAACAACACCAAACTCAAATCTATATGTTATTTTTCAAAGAAACTAAATTATGCTCTACTCATCACCTTAATCTACTATAGTTCACTCTCCTCATCCTCATCCCCACCCCCCCACTCCACCACACGAGCCATCATACATTGAATTTCTCATATTCAGACAATATCTCCAGATTTTAATACATTTTTGGGATGTTCCTCGATGTTTATATGCTAGTCTCTCTTTTCTTAAAATAAAGTTTATTTTATTACCCCATTGTCATATGGGTTGAAGGGGTATTAGCGGTCCAATTTTGTAGAATAAGTTTGCGAGCTATGTAAAGAGATCTAGTCCACATTATATGCATCTCTACTGGTAAGATTCAATCTGGGATTATTCCCAGTAGTGATAATTTAGGGGTATTTATTAGTTCTGTCCGTGATATTGTATTCAAGGTCAAAAACACCTTCTCCCAATACCTATGGAGCTTAGGACAGCACCATAGCATATGGATAAGGGAGCCATTAGATACTAAACATCGTGGACACAAAGGCGAAGTGTATTTTCCCCATGCGTATAATTTTTGTGGAGTGTAATGGGTTCTATGTAGAATAAAAAGCTGGGACAATTGCTGGCAAGGTGATATAGATACCTTAGGTAAAATCTCCATAGGATAAATCCATTCATCTTCATGAGATCACTTAGATCCTTTTGCCAATGAAGACTTTTAGCTTGTCCTTCTGCCTTCACTGTATTTAATAATATATAATATATCCATCCTATTAATCCTCTTTTAATAAGCCGTGTTGAAGTGGCTTTCATTAATATCTCTGATGGATTATATTGTAGTTGGAATGTTAGGGCTTGACTTTGTAAAGCATGCCGTATCTGAAGATACTGATAGAAGTTGCTTTTTGATAATTGGAACCTCTCCTTCAAAATATTAAAGGGTAGTAAAGTATCTCCTTCAAATAATTGATAAAGAAAAGTTAACCCAGCCCTTTTCCATCCCAAAAATTCTGATATTTTATTCAGCTCAGGCAAGCAGTAATTCTCCCATATTGGCATATGTTTTGTATAACCCTTATGCTGGGTAAGCATGCGTATTGTCTCCCACGGTTTGTGAATTAAATATAAGGTTGGAAATTTTCTTTTCTCATAGAATCCATGGGATACAATTCGCTGTACTAATGGTAGTGGTTTAAACTGAGTCGTTACTATGTTCTGTATGGGATCTAGATTATCTAATTCCTCCCAACCACACCAGTGTTGAAGTTGAGCTGCTATGAAATATAATCTTGAATTAGGAACCGCCAATCCCCCTCTATCTTTTTCCTGTTGCAGGGTTTCTAATTTTATTCTTAGTTTACCATGTTTCCATATGAGATCTCTAGAGGTCGCATCTATTGTTCTAAACAATTTTGATGTCAACCAAACTGGGGAATTGTGTAATAAAAATAATAATTGCGGGAGCCACACCATCTTCACCAGATTTTCTCTCCCTATCATTGTTAGTGGGAATTTGCTCCAAGTTTTACTTTGTTGCCTAAATTTACCTAAAAGAGGAAGCAAGTTTTTATCTATATAATCCTTAACATTTGGAGTAATTATCACATCTAGATATTTAAATAGCTGAACATATTCCATCTGACGCTTCTGGTGTGAAAACTCCATCTGTATTGAATCCATCGGATCAATAGGCATAATTATGAACTTGTCCCAATTTATATGAAATCCTGAAAATTTACCAAAATAGTTAATAAGCGAAATAGCATTAGACAAAGAGTCATGTGTATCCCCTAGAAAAATTAGGGCATCGTCTGCAAAAAGTGCTATTTTTTCCTCTCCTGTACTTCATTGTTTGAATTTCTGTTATAAAGGCTGTTGGACACTGTGCCTTTCCACAGAGGCCAATATATGCCCTGTTCCTTCTGCCTCCTCAAAATAAGGTTGCTGTAAAAAAAAAAAAAAAAAAACTTTTATTCTCTGCTTTCTTTATAGCTACTTGTGCATATTTTTCTTGGTTGTTTCTCCAATGTGTTTGAGTGGTTTTATTGGGGTTATCTATATATGTTGCTTCAGCTTACATCGTACTATCAGCAAAAGTTTTTTTCTCACACTCTGAATTGCTTCTTTTTTTTTTTTAGAAATTTGTAATATAAGCAATCTTCTAAGATAAGCTTTCTGGGCATCCCAATACAATACGGCAAAACCGTGGATTTATTTATTTGCTGGAATGAAATAAGCTCTAGTTTAATATCTTCTAGAGGAAGCAAGGAAATACAATACGGATTCACCTTCCAAAGTCTGTCTCCCTTATTAGTCCTGAGCAAAAGGGAAATAGTCAAAGGAGAGTGATCTGAGATACCTCTAGCCTCATATTTAATCTCACTTAGATATGGCAACAGAGAAATAGACTCTAGTGCCAGATCTATTCTGGATAAAGTTTTATATGTACCTAAATAACATGAGAATTGCCTGGTCGTTGGGTTTCGCAATCTCCAAAGATCCAGTAACCCCATTTCCAGTACATATTTAGCCAAGGCCTTTGTGGATATTTCTTATCTAACAGGGAGAGTTTGTCAATTGAAGCATCTATATAATTGTTAAAGTCACCGATTACCATACATAGACTATCCAGTTTATCTGATATAAACGCAACAAGTTCCTTCAGTATTTTTGGGGTATCTGGAGGTGGAATATAAATATTAGCCAATACACACCTTTACCCAGCCAATAGGGATGAGCCGAACACCCCCCCCCCCCCCCCCGGTTTGGTCCGCACCAGAACCTTCGAACTGACCTAAAATTCGTACGAACTTTAGAACCCTATTAAAGTCTATGGGACTCGAACGTTCGAAATCAAAAGTGCTAATTTTAAAGACTAATATGCAAGATATGCAACAGAACAACCCCAGCAATAAGGGGTATATTCAAGTGTATACTGTGCAGGAGGCACACAACACCCACTGTAAATGCTGCAGATGCCTGTATTACAGAAACAGAACCACACCAGCAATAAGGGGTAGTTCAGGTGCATACTGTGCAGGAGGCACACAACACCCACTGTAACAGCGCTAGGTTCCCAAGCAAAAATATACTGTCCCTGCCTATCTTGCTTTTTCCCTGCACGCCAACACACTACACAAGGCCGCCACGCTGGCGGCCTTATATAGTGTGGGGCGTGTACTAAACCCCCCTGAGCTATAATTGGCCACAGGCATCCTGCCTGTGGCCAATTATGGCTCTCCTTGCTGCTGGCAATGTGATCGGCCAAGCATGCGGGGTCACAGTGCATGCTTGAGTCAGCAATGCACTGCGATGGCGTAGTGCATTGTGGGCCGCACGTGCCACACGAATTTGGTGTGAACGGTCCACAAAGTTCTGAATTCGCCGAAACAGGCGAACAGCCCATGTTCGAGTCGAACACCGAGCTCATCCCTGTGAATGAGAGAAAAGTTATTCCTGCGCCTAATCAGGAAGGAATCCGGTATTCGTACTGCTGCATACACTGAAATGGGGTGCTTGAGTCCCAGTAACAGAATAGAAAGATAAAAAAGTAGTGATGCGCGGTACTATGACAGGAAATTTGGCCTAAGAGGCTAATAAATTATATAGGCACTAAGATTGTAGGTGATATATATATTATCGTATAAAGTGGACGATGGTATATAAAAAGTTGTGCGTATTTTATGAGGGGGTGGTGGGGGACCCTCACCGCTATAACATGATAATATTCAGGATAAGAGACAAATGTAATAACCAAGCATAAAGAAAGAAGGAATCACAATACTTAAAACTGGTGATCCCTAATGCGATTTGTTAAAGCTGACAGAATCGCATAAAGTGCCAGTGCCAAGAAATGAAATCATGAAAATATCTACTACACCTAAAAAGTAAATAAAACAATATAAATAAAGCAGTCACAAACAATAGTGAATCGCAATGCGATTTGTTCAAGCTGACAAAATCGCATAAAGTGCCAGTGCTAAAGGTGAATGGGTGGGTGGAATGTTCTGCTATAAATTAAGCAATATACATAAAACAGTCGCCAACTCAATAAATCATTTGTGCAGAGAGTGGTTAATTGTGGCTGACAAAAGTCGCATAAAGTGCTAGTGCCATAAAATTGATAGAACAAAATCCGTGCAGGTGTCCTCTACCATAAAATACTCAAACCAATATTTATGCGACAGTGAGTGACTCAGTAATTCAATTGTGCAAAAAATGACAGAGAAGGAAAAAAAATTTATATAGTAAACGCATAAGCAGTGTTGGTGTTAAGGGAGTAAAGCAAATCCCTCAAAATAATCGAAAAAGCTGTGTACAATACCTACAAGAAATTATATAAAAAAAAATTAAACAATAACATTTATCGGAATGTGTCCATTCTGTTTTGTGCGATAACCAGTGGCGATTTATGTCAAAAGTCGCATATAACAACAAATCGCATATAGTGCTGGTGTCTGAATATATGTGCACAGAGCAATGTTATCGGTGATGGTGGTGAGAAAGGTGAATATATCCCACGTGGTCCTGTGTGGTCGGAATATGGGTGTCCCCTTACCTTACAGCTGTAAGGTAACAGCATGTGATATATATATCCTCAGGACTCCTGCTCTTTATCCCTCGAGGTCTTGTCCCGATGTCCCCAAATCCTGGCGTCTCCTGCCTATTACGCTGTGTTGGTCCCTTTAAGTATTTGCTCAGCAGCACTCAGCGTGGAGGGGGGGGGGGGGGGATTAGCCTCGGTAATTGGTGTGTATATCAGGGGTTAGAGAAATAAGGAGGAAGGGAGCCCCATAGTGTAGTAGTTTTTAACACATATGATTTATTACAGCAAAACAAATTTGTACTCACAAGCAGACAAGTTTCATATGCAGTGTATAAACGAGCCTCGAGCTCGATTGCGTCACTTCCGGTAGCGTCCCGATGCGTGTTCGTCACGGTCACGTGACTTCATCAGGGGAATGAAGAGCTCATCCCTACCAGCCAATAGGCAGTACAGAAAAATATATCAGCCCCTACTGTCCTTCTTAACCTGCCTGCATTTAAAGTCAATTGTATTGGATATAAATAAAGATAGTCTACGATAATATGATGTATATGTTGAGTGAAATTGGATTTAAACAGTTTTTTTTTTTTAGATAATGTAAAGTACTAGAAAGTAAATGAGTTTCCTGGAGGCAGATTACAGAAGGCGAGAATCTCACAATGAGGTAAAGACAGCTTGCCGCTTTGAAGGAGTACCCAGGCCTCTAACATTCCATGACATTATTATATCTTTCTGAAGGGTCATAGGATAACATCACCATACATCTTCTCGTTCAGAATTTTTTATTTTATGTTAAAATAAATTACATGTACAGAATATAAGACAAATTATGTGATACCAGAAATAAAAAGTAGACATATTGAAGTACGGATGATACAAAGCAAAGAAGAATTTCAAGATATTCTTGTGGGAATGACACATCTTAACTTCAGTTATAATCAACCTACAAACTATATCAATATCCATATGGTCATGTAGTAGGGAAACAAGAGAACAAAGAGATAAGAAAGGATATTTAGTAGAGAAAGGCCTCTTTCACACGGGACGGATCAGTAATGATCCGCCCCGTGAAGATCCGCTCGCTCAGCGGGGATCGCTCCGTTGTCCCCGCTGAGCTGGCTGCGGACAGGGCGGTCTCCGCACACTGTGCGGGGACCGCCCTGTCAGCTCTCCATTCTCCTCTATGGGGATCGGATGAGCACGGACCGCCTGTCCGTGTTCGTCCGATCCACTCTGCAGACGGATAGAAAAATAGGATTTTCCTCCGTCTGCAGAATCGGACTGTTGCGGAGGCGGACGATATCGGGTGTCTGCGGATGCTCATCCGCAGACACCCGCTATCCCATAGGGATGAATGTATGTCCGTATTTCATCCGCAAACGGATGGATGAAATACGGACATACCATCCGCATGTGTGAAAGGGGCCTAAGGGGGATAGACCAGAAGTTTATTTACTATATTTAGATTTTTTTTTTATAGAAGGAACCATTATTTAATACCCACAGAATCAATAGTAGAGAGGATAGGGGAAGGGAGAGGAGAGGTAGAGAGGATAGGGGAAGGGAGGGGAGAGGCAGAGAGAAGAAAGGATATCTGAAACATGCACAGGAAATCAAGATGAAAAAAAAATATGTGATGAGAAATATAAACATACTGACATATAGAACATTAACAAACAGACAACAAAGACAATAACACACACCAAAAAACAATCATATAGGGTTATATGATCCAAAAGAGCCCAAAATTATAGCCCACCCTGACCAAAAAAAAAAGGAAGAAACCCTCCATAACATTTTAACCAATTAGTTAGAAAAAAATAATTTCAATGCGTATAATTATCCATTCATTGAGTCGCTACTTCCGATGATCAAAAAAAAAAAAAAAGTATTGTCCTTAGTCTTTACTCTTAACCTACGGTATCTGGAAACAGCATAGCATAGGACAGATCCAATTGCCTCAATAGTCTCTTCACCTCTACGGTGAGCACAGTGAGGTAATTTTTCAAGAAAGAGTAACACAAATGGAACATTATTCACGATTTGAAGCATTGACTTAAGTTTGATGTCCGTTATGTCATATCACTAAGTTCTTAAGCGCAGCACATTTATTATACTATGATTGAGTGATTTTTTTTCACTAAGTTCGAGCAGCTAGAAATTTTTTGTTTACATTCCACCTATAAACTACATCTCTTGGCACAAGAGCTGCAGAATGGCAAGAGGAAATTCAGAGCAGTTCTGTGTCCTGTGCTATTTGCCTGTGTTATCTCAGAGTCTATTCAGTTCACCCAATTCTTATGTTGGCTCATTAAGGTTTTTTTTTTTTTTTTTTTTTTTTTTTTAAATCAGAAAGGTTTTTATTGTGTCACAAAAACATATGTACAATATTAGCAGATATAGCAATACAACTTCAGGGTGTACATTAGTAACAATATAGTATTCAGGTGTTGGCCTAAAGCAGGGGTAGGGAACCTATTTTAAAATGTAATTCTGTGAGAGCCATACAATATGTTTAAAACTAAATACAAGTAAATGTGTGAATTTTATGTAAGACCAACACTTTTAAAGTACAATAAGTCTCTGAATTAAACAATCGGGTGTTCTTTATTAAAGGATAAATCACAGAACAAAGAAATACGGCAAAGTTGCCGAACATGACATGACCTCTGAATTCTTTTTAATAACGTTGTTATGCTGTTGCTAACCAATGATGAATAAAGTACTTCTTACCATTAATGCGACTTCTGGTGCTGCATGGTTTTGTTGATGGCTTTGTAGTCTGGTTGATACGTGGTGAGGTTAAGCTTCGTGCAGGTGTTGAGACTTCCATCCATTAAATGTGATCGTAATTTTGATTAATTATAACTGTAATGTCATCATTTCCCCCACTGTAATATCCACGTCAATTTCCCCACTGTAATGTCCACATCTCCCCCACGATTGTCTGCTTGCTTACCACTACAAAAGCAGGCATATCCATGAGCAGTTGAGGCGGGTGATGATGACGTCAGCACGCCGCTCACCTAGGCCGCCGCCGGGTGTACCAAGATAGCCGCCGCTCCAGAGCTAGGCCAAAGCCACGGCCTTTCCTATGGGCTCAAACCGCTGATCGGCACACCACGGATTGAGAGGCGAGAGCCAGATGCGGCCATTAAAAGAGCCACACTTGGCTCGCAAGCCATAGGTTCCTGACCCCTGGCCTAAAGCATAGCACTCAAACATGACATTGCTCACATAATACTTTTAACAGAAGTGTTTTGTCTCTGTGTTTAGGACCGTACATTTCACTAGTAAGTTGACAACAATATAGGTGACACACTGGTAGTCATAAACAAAAGGAAACTGCGGTTGAACTAACTACCCTCCAACGGGAAGTTAAAACTAACTGAAGCTTCCCATCACAACCAAGACCACATTGGGTAGCAGCAGTCTATACCGCTGGCTGGTCAATGAGGAAGGGGCTATTGATAATAATCCCCGATTCCTTAATCTTACTCAAGGCTTTATACTATCATCGGCCCTCAAATCTTCTGCTCGCCTACTTGCATTTTGAGAGTAGAAAATGAGGGCTGGCGAGGAGCTGGGCTGCCTGGGATTGGGGGGGGGAGGAGGGGCGGGAGCCTTTCTCCCAGTGGAAGAGTGCATGGTGTTAGAGGAGAGCCACGGGATCGCAGAGCATTAATACACGCCGTAACAGCTGACATTAAAACTGTCTCCGCTCTGCTCACTTTGACACAGCCCCGCCTCCTCCTAACCCTGTGCCTGTAATAGACAGACAGAACGCGGGTCCAATGCTGGGATGCATTCTGTCTATTACAGGCATGGGGTTAGGAGGAGGCGGGGCTGTGTGAGATTGAGCAGAGTGGAGACAATTTCAATATCAGCTGTTACAGCGTGTATTACCACTCTGCGATCCTGGCTCTCCTCTAACTCATCATGATCCGGCTGCCCTCTCACTTCCTCTGCCCTGGCAAAGCTGCAATGGGGGCACTGTGAGGCCGCAATTTGGGGCACAGTGAGGCTGCAATTTGGGGCACAGTGAGGCTGCAATTTGGGGCATAGTGAGGCTGCAATTTGGGGCACAGTGAGGCTGCAATTTGGGGCACAGTGAGGCTGCAATTTGGGGCACAGTGAGGCTGCAATTTGTGGCACAGTGAGGCTGCAATTTGGGTAACAGTGAGGCTGCAATTTGGGTAACAGTGAGGCTGCAATCTTGGGCACAGTGAGGCTGCAATGATGGGCACAGGTTACGCTGCAATGATGGGCACAGATGAGCCTGCATTGATGGGCACTGATAAAGTTGTTGTTAATATTTATTTTTGTAACTTAATTATGCATAAAACATTTAAGTGTAATTTCATGAGATAATTTTTGATGGTGCGATTAGGGCCGGGGCAGGGTAAGGGTTGGGTGGGGCAATTGGTGGCGAGTACCGCTTGAGACCTGGCTAGTAGCTCAGGATTTGAAATTTTGAGCCCTGCTATCATGATACGTGCAAATAATTGGCTAATAGTTTAAGGATCTAGGTGGTTAAATTTGGAGCAGTCTATTGAAGACTAGCTGAGAGGGTGCCAGACCCGAGGTGTCCAGCCAAGGTTGCCAGATTTTATAGTACTTATTGACTGCAATTCTGTGTTGATTTGTCAGCTAATTAGAATATTATTTACCTGTTCAATCCACTGCTTCGTTGTTGGGCTATGCAGTGATATCCAAAAACAAGCTATCTGCTTGCAGGCAATGTACAGTAATCACAAAACCGCTACATTAGTTGGGGGTCATGAAAAATTCCTCATCCACCGCGCCCAGCAAGCATGTCACAGGGTGTAGCAGAACAGTGGATTGATAGACAGATGACATGGTAGTAGTTACTGCTCTCCAATATCTGAATAGTTTGGGGCAGTGCCACATCAGGTGTATAAGATCCCCTTTGCCCCCCCCCCCATCTGGGGCACAGGGGGGATTCCCTTCTGCCCCATCTGTGGAGCAGCACCGAGGTACGGTAGCTTCTGTGCAAAATGAAAAGCTGGGAGAGCCTATACGATGGAGATACCGAGACGATTGGCAGAGACACTGTTCCCAGTCAAATAACATATGCACACAAAGGAAGTATAACATTTCTATAAGTTTAATAGTACAAAATTTGTAAAACGATTCATGAAGAGTTTATATCACAGATTGACAAGTTCAATATATTATAACCACATAAGATCATAAAAAAAAACACTTAATTTACATCACTCTTGTGCAAAATGTTTCAGAAACACGTAGAAACCCCAAAATCCAGAGAACTCCGATATTCAAATATTGACTCTACTTCCTATAATCAAGGGATGGAGTAGGTATTGGGGAGAGTCAATTTAAAAAAGCTCATATTCCTTATGTATTTTTGAAATATTTGTGGGTTCAGAGAATAAAGTACTACCAACGCATTTCAGGGAAAGGCCTCCCCCTTCTTCAGGGCTTAAGCAGTGGGTGTTTTTGGAATCATAATGAGATGTAATAGAAGACCTATGTTAGGGCTCAACAGGGCTCATCTCTGCCTCCTCCTGCTTCTCATGGATAACTATTGGTTCTTGAGTATTTTGGTCTGGTTCAGTAACCTATAGTTTTGAAAGGCACTAAAGCTAGCCATACATCACTCTAATTTCCAAATATGCCAACAAATTGTGCACTGGGTGGCCCTGTGGGCCCAACATGCCTCACAAAATTTAAAAGTGGATTAAACTGGGTGGAAAATGATTGGCATCCAAGTGACTGCATCCTATCAGGTGCTGGCACTGTCTGAAAACAATACTCAGCAAAGCACATTCCTTCATCTACACTGCTTAGCGTGGGTAGTTGAAACGATTGATTTTCTCTCATTCGGCTCACAAACTAAACAAGAGAAATCTAAAATTGTTTTGCTAGCTTAAGCTAGCCCTTGAATTTAAGAAGGAAAATCAATATTTGCATATCAGATCATCAAGTCAGTAAAAGGTGCACAAAGACACGAAACAGTGTCTGCTGTTCATTCATGTTACAGCTTTTCTACTTTTCACATTATTATTGTATCAAGCAGTGTTAACAATTTATGGACCGGAAAGGGTTTGACCCCCTTAATGACCAGGCCATTTTTTGCGATATGGCACTGCGTCGCTTTAACTGACAATCGCAAGTTGTGCAACGCTGTACCCAAACAAAATTGACATCTTTTTTTCCACACTAATTGAGCTTTTGGTGGTATTTGATCACCTCTGCGTTTTTTTTGTTTTTTTTTGCGCTATAAACAAAAAAACAGCGACAATTTAGAAAAAAAGACAATATTGTTTACTTTTTGCTATAATAAATATCCCTTTAAAAAGAAAAAAAAAAAGAAAAAAAATGTCTTCATCAGTTTAGGCCAATATATATTCTTCTACATATTTTTGGTAAAAATCGCAATAAGCGTATATTGATTGGTTTTCACAAAAGGTATAGTGTCTACAAAATAGAGGATAGATTTATGGCATTTTTATTATTTTTACTAGTAATGGCAGCAATCAGCAGTTTTTAGCAGGACTGCGACATTGCGGTGAACAGATTGGACACTTTTGACACTTTTTTGGGACCATTGATATTTATACAGCATCAGAGCTAAAAACAGCTACTGATTACTGTATAAATTTCACTGGCAGGGAAGGGGTTAACATTAGGGGGAGATCATGGGGTAAGTGCGTTCCCTCATGTGTGTTCTAACTGTGGGAGGATGGGACTGCTTGGAGGAGACCAATCACTGTTCCTAATCTTGCAGCAGATCTGTCTCTCCTCCCCTGACAGAATGGAAATCTGTCTGTTTACATTGACAGATCTCCGTTCTGTCTCTGTCAGAAACGATCGTGGGTGGCTGGCGGGCATCGCGACTGCCAGCCAAATGCATAGCTCTGGCATCGCGCCTCCAATGGCATGCCCCCTACAGCTCTTAAAGCGGCCGACATACAGGAATGGCAATTCGCCCAGGAGAGCATAACTGCAGCGGCTGGTCCTTAAGAGGTTAATTTCGTAGACACAAATGTTTCCATAGACTAATTTAAACACCATTTTAGTCTACTAAAAACTGAGACAATTTAATTTACTAAAATACGAAATTAGATGTCAAAATCAACACTGATATAAAAGGTTGGTACAATAACGTAATGCAGTACAAAAGACAACCAAGAGCAATAACAATTGTTTCCAAGCAGTGGACATCTCCTTACAATTTGTTGCAACATATGAGGAAGCCCGGTCGCCAACAAAAAGAGGAAGGGGGGGGGGGGGGTGGGGCGAGTACTTTAGGTCAGTGAAGAGGTGATGAAATGTTTAAGGGCTCGTTCACACCAGAATGCATTTCAAGAAACCCGCATTCTGCGTGCAGAGTGTGTTCCTCTGTAATGCAGGTGTGAACGGCCCTAACACTTATGTGAGGCTGGACTAAAAATGTTAAAAAAATTGGTTTTGTATCACTAACTATGAAAAATGCAACACGTGTTTTACTAAGGGGTCAATGAATAAAAGCTCTACCCAGTCTCAAAATCGCAATTTCCAGTTTTTAATAAAAGGAGAAATGTTTGACGTTTTTTAATGAAAATAATAAAAGGCAGTTAAAGCGTAACTCCACTTTTGTTGAGAAAAATAAAAACATTCCACCCTGGGTGATGTACATTGCAAGGATTATAACAATCTGTGTTGCAGATTCCTACCTTTTGTTATTCTGAAGAAATCCATGTGTGTTTGTCTGTGCCTCTTTCTCAGAAAATTACAGTGGCTGCAGATTGAAAAGGAAAGGTCATTTTTAATAACATTCAATTACAATATGATTAGTGTCACAATTATATGCGCTATATTATATTATCCAAGAAAGTGGAGTAACCCTTTAAATATTTGACAAAAGTCTCAATAGCTATCTAAATGTTCTTGCATTGAAGTTAACTTGGAAGCAAGGTCTCTGAAAGTGTACACAGAGACAATACCAGGAAAAGTAATTAAAGTCCTTGGCTTTATCTACATAGAGAATAATTGTGAGCATGAAAATAATTGCAGATAAGTACCTAATGTTCATGCTGCCTTGATGCTGAATTATATTAATTGGTTTTAGTGATGAAATAAAGACTTCGGAGCACCATTACTGCTTTACTACCTACAACTTCTAGGGTTTTATGTGTAATATTTGTTTTATGGTACCTTCACCCCAGAAATGAGAGGCTGTAGTGGACTTTAAAGAGGAAGTAAACCCTTTCAGACCACTTTGACCTACAGGTAAGCCTAGATTAAGGCTTACCTGTAGGTCCAAGCAATATCTCCTAAACCTATATGGTTTAGGAGATATTTGCCCGAAAATGGGCACCGCTGTCTACGGCGCATGCGCCGTAGACAGCAGCGCGCAGGCGCACTAAATGCGGCAAGTCCAAGAATGGATTTGCCTAATTTGTCGACTCCCGTGCGCATGCGCGGGAGTGACGTCATCGCGGCTTCGCCGCTGTCATTCGTCGGAGCTGCGAGACGCCACCAGCAAGATGGATGCGGCGGACTACAGGGGACAGCGGCGACTTCGCTGGCTCCTGTGTCAGGTAAGTGACACATAATGAGCTACTATGCGATGCATAGTAGTCCATTATGCTTTACCTTTGCAGGGAAAAAAAGAGGAAGTAAACCAGTCAGGGTTTACTTCCTCTTTAATGGTACCGTATACCAACTGTAGTAAACAGTCGTAAATAAAATTATTATTAACTTTTATTACAAAAACATACATATTGTAAAGTTGGGGGTTGTTTAGCTCAAGTGTAGCACCCGCTAGCGAAAACAGTCCACACAAATGTTTCCTTTTCGAGCTTGTTGGCCCACTTTTATTAAAGAAAATCAATGTCCCAGAGATGAAAACAAAAGTGGTTTCTCTTGCAGGGGGTTTTCACCATCAGCATTAAATAAAAGGATATTCAGCCTCCTGGCATACACATGCAGCATTGCAAACAAAATCCTGAGCCACCTGGCTCGCTTCAGCAGCAGATGCACCATTGCGCAGGCTAACACAGGGAGCTCTCCTCACTACTGACCTCAGACTCAGGTCTCTGGCTTTCACAGTGCAGCCTGCACTCTCTGGCTACTCCAGTGCACACCTGTAGGCCGCGTACACACGCGGGGACTGTCTGCCGAAACTAAGTTCGTCAAACAGTCCGCTCAAACTTTTGAATGAACGAACACGCCCACACACGGCACTTTTTGAGCGGACAAATACGGCAAACTTTGTTCGTCGTACTAAGTCCGCGCAACTTTGAAATGAACAGACTCGCCCACACACGAGGCAACAGTCCGCTCATTTCGAGCGCGTGTGCAGCTCCGCCGCCTGGAATGTACTTAAAGGGGAACCCCAACGCCGAAAAAAATCGGCGTGGGGGTCCCCCCAAAGTCCACAACAGACCCTTGTCCGAGCACGCTACCCGGCCGGCCAGGAAAGGGGGGCGAGCGAGCGCGCCCCCCCTTCCGAGCCGTACCAGGCCGCGTGCCCTCAACATGGGGGGTGCCTTGGGGAAGGGGGGGCCGCGCGGCCCCCCCACCCCAAAGCACCTTGTCCCCATGTTGATGAGGACAAGGGCCTCTTCCCGACAACCCTGGCTGTTGGTTGTCGGGGTCTGCGGGCGGGGGGCTTATCGGAATCCGGGAGCCCCCTTTAATAAGGGGGCCCCCGGATACCGGCCCCCCACCCTATGTGAATGAGTATGGGGTACAATGTACCCCTACCCATTCACCTGTAAAATAAAAGTACCCAAAAAAAAAACACAACACACGAGATAAAATATTTTATTGCACAGCTCCGGGGGTCTTCCGTCTTCGGGGGTCTTCTCGCCGGACTCCTCCGCTATCTTCTTGTAGCTCTTTTGCTAGCGGAGGAGTCCGGCTTTCTTCCTCCCCGCCGCCGGCCTCTTCTTCCGACTTCGGGGGTCTTGTCCCCCTCTTCGGTTCTTCTGCCGGGCCACCGCACCTTCTTATAGCTCTTTTGCAGGCGGTGGCCCGGTCTTCTGTCGCCGCCGCCTTCCGTTCTTCTGCCGGGTCACCGCGCCTTCTTATAGCTCTTTTAGAGGCGGTGGCCCGGTCTTCTGTCGCCGCTGTCGCCTTCCGGTCGCCTTCCGTTCTTCTTCTCCAGGAGATGTTGACACGTCGCTCTCTCCGGCCGGAATGGCAGAGCCGCGCTGTGCGGCCACTTATATAGTGACAATGGGGCGGTGTCACATGGTATATGTCACATGGGTTGGTCACATGGGTTGATGTCACATGGGGACTATGACATCGTAAGGGGGCGGGGTCACCATGTGACCAACCCATGTGACATATACCATGTGACACCGCCCCATTGTCACTATATAAGTGGCCGCACAGCGCGGCTCTGCCATTCCGGCTGGAGAGAGCGACGTGTCAACATCTCCTGGAGAAGAAGAAGAAGAACAAGAAGAAGAACGTAAGGCGACCGGAAGGCGACAGCGGCGACAGAAGACCGGGCCACCGCCTCTAAAAGAGCTATAAGAAGGCGCGGTGGCCCGGCAGAAGAACGGAAGGCGGCGGCGACAGAAGACCGGGCCACCGCCTGCAAAAGAGCTATAAGAAGGCGCGGTGGCCCGGCAGAAGAACCGAAGAGGGGGACAAGACCCCCGAAGTCGGGAGAAGAGGCCGGCGGCGGGGAGGAAGAAAGCCGGACTCCTCCGCTAGCAAAAGAGCTACAAGAAGATAGCGGAGAAGACCCCCGAAGACGGAAGACCCCCGGAGCTGTGCAATAAAATATTTTATCTCGTGTGTTGTGTTTTTTTTTGGGTACTTTTATTTTACAGGTGAATGGGTAGGGGTACATTGTACCCCATACTCATTCACATAGGGTGGGGGGCCGGTATCCGGGGGCCCCCTTATTAAAGGGGGCTCCCGGATTCCGATAAGCCCCCCGCCCGCAGACCCCGACAACCAACGGCCAGGGTTGTCGGGAAGAGGCCCTTGTCCTCATCAACATGGGGACAAGGTGCTTTGGGGTGGGGGGGCTGCGCGGCCCCCCCCTTCCCCAAGGCACCCCCCATGTTGAGGGCACGCGGCCTGGTACGGCTCGGAAGGGGGGGCGCGCTCGCTCGCCCCCCTTTCCTGGCCGGCCCGGTAGCGTGCTCGGACAAGGGTCTGTTGTGGACTTTGGGGGGACCCCCACGCAGATTTTTTTCGGCGTTGGGGTTCCCCTTTAAGTCCATACCAGGCGGCGGGGCCCGCGACGTCTCCTTCGCGGGCCCCGCCTACCTGGAGACGTGCTCAAAATGAGCAGACTTTCCTCCGAGCGGGAACAGTTTGCTCATTTCGAAAGTACAGCGGACTGGCCCACACACGGGCGGACTGTCCGCTCAAACCAAGTTTCAGCGGACAGTTTTTCGGAATTTCCGAAAAACTTTTTTCGTCAAACTGTCCGCTGAAACTGTCCGCTGAAGCCCCACACACGAGCGGACTGTCCGCTGAAAACACTGTTCAGCGGACAAAGTTGAGCGAGCAGTCCGCCCGTGTGTACGCGGCCGTACTCTCTGGGTTCTCCCTTGCAAGCCTGGACTCTTCAGGAGGGTGGAGCCTAGAACCATGGTTCTGACTCTCCTTTCAAGCCCACACACACACCTGTACCCTGTACAATCAGTGTGCTGGCGAGTCTCAAAACCCAAACCCAGGACTGGAGATTTCATCCCACCCGGATCTCTAAGAAACCCCCGGGCTCCAGGTCCCAAAGCGGACCTTACTAAATAATAAGGAAACTGAAAAGCCAGTTTCCTCTCAAACAAACAAATACCCTGGAGACCCTCAACCTGCCTGGTTGAGAATCCTGGCCCCACACTACCACATAAGCCCCCCCCCCCCCCGTTTGTATCCGGGGGCAGAACACACCAGTACAACCTCCTCACTTTGGCATGACCATGCAAGCTACATACCACATGGGCCAAATCTGGTCCCATCAAGTGACTTTCTCCATGTCTCCCACTACATCTACTTGGGCTCTACAGCGATACTCCCATGATTTTTTACCAGCACGCTTCCGGGAAGTGATGTTTTACCACTTCTCTTGGGCCTACACTAGTCATTTTACCACATGAGGTTGATTTCTGTGTTTTAATGGTCCAATACCATTAAGGCTATAAAGTGCTCCCTCAATTTCCACTAGACCACCCCTTTTCTCTTTACTTAATTTAGAGGGAACCACATTTTGTTAGTTACTGGGGTGACACTGGTCCCTCTTTTCGCTCTATGTACGGGCACCCTCTCACTGTCCAAACTTAGTATCACTTGTTTCTTCATGAACACTACATGCTTAATTTTGTTAGTTTCATCACTAACATCCTCATATGACTGCAGAATCCTAGTCTCCCTCTGAAGGACATCCTGACTGTCTTGCCACTTTGAGGTTTTAAAGTCATATGACACCTTGCTGAGCTTTGGGCCATTTCCCTCCGACTATTGTTTACCATGATCCTTCTCAGACCTTAGAGATTTTTCAAACCTCAGGAAATCTTCCCCAGAACTATCCTCCTGAACCTGTAGGGGGGATAATTGTACCTTTTACCTCTTCTGTGTCAATCATACCATTCCCTATCTCATTATAGTTTGCAGAATTTGCTACAACCATATCAACTTGACCAAGATCATCAGGTCTGCCATTATTTTTGTTGTCACCCATGGCAACCAAACCATCAAAAATTGCCAATGCGCTGCATTTTTCATCATGGTCAGAAATATCAATGCATTTGTCATATTTAATTTCACCCATGTTCGACAGGGCAGTGTCTGGAGAGGAACTGTACCCAGCGGAGTGGTTGTCTATGGCAGCTTCACTATACACCAACTCCACTGGCATGAGATCCTCTGCCAACAACTGTCCTGACAATCAGCGCATGAAACATTTGGCTACAATAACTTCATCTATTGTTGTACCACCTTACACTTTCACCAACACCAGCTCACTTGGCAAGGCATCATCCATTACCACATTATAAGGCCCTTTGTGGATCACAGACATGACTTCTTCTGTGTGTTTACCCTTACTGGGTGTTTCCATCTCGCGAGCAACATCATCTGCAGTAGCAAGTGCACCCTTGCATATAAGTTGCTCTGCGGGTCCTTCATCTGGCACCACAGAAATCATGTCTGCTCCACTTTTACCAACAGAGGCCTTTTCCAACAAAGCCAACAGGCTTTTTGCCCACATGTCCCAGTCTTGTTATCTCTTTGCTCCCAGAGATACCATGCAGTACCGCTCCTACTGCACAAGGAGACCTAAAGGGACAGAGTGGTTCAGCAACAGACACATTGCACATATCACTTTGGTTCAAATAAATTTTTGGCACTACATTTCTAACTATAGCAGACTGCAATACCACACCTTCACCACCTTGCTCTGGCGGCGCTTCATTAACGCATGAACGCTTTCATACCCGTCATTGCCAGACTGCATTAACTTATTTCCACCATGAGTGTTTTCAAACATTTCAGTTTTAACATTTAACATCCTGTTATCACAATGTTCAGGTACCCTCTTATCCCTCAGAACGGCACCATAGCTGTCCCAGGCAACCTCGGGCTGTTTCTAGGAACACCTCTGTGGCCTTAGTCACAGTTGCTAGGGGAAATAGCACATCTTTAACCGCATTCACAGCAACATTTTTATCTCTAGTGAGCTGCACTATCCCATTCACTTTAGTCAACACAATAGTAGCAGTTTTACCCATCACATTGCCACTTTCAAGTGTACCTTCCCACTGGACAAAGCACTGTAGCAAGGCGAGTCCTTTTCCACACAGACAATGGATCTCCCATTTGGGGTAATTTCCACTCCAGTGTGCACAGCCACAGTCAGTCTCCTTCACGCATTTACCCATCACTGTAAGGCCGCGTACACACGCGGGGACTGTTCGGCCAACTTTGTCCGCTGAACAGTGTTTCGGCGGACAGTCCGTCCGTGTGTGGGCTTTCAGCGGACAGTTTCAGCGAACAGTCCGCTGAACAAGGTTTTTCGGAAATTCAGAAAAACTGTCCGCTGAAACTTTGTTTCAGCGAACAGTCCCCTCGTGTGTAGGCTTGTTCGTCAAACTAAGTTCCGCGCATGCTCAGAAAGGATTTACACGCCGAAAGTTATAATGCAGTGTATAGGACGTCGTATTTTTCGTCCCGTCGTACGTGCCGTTCACGTCATCGCGCACGGTTTCAGCAAACTGTTCGTTCGTCGTGTGTGGCCATGTCCGTCCATGCTAATTTTGAGCGGACTGTTTGCTGAAACTGTTTGACGGACAAAGTTGGGCGAACAGTCCCCGCGTGTGTACGCGGCCTAACAGGGGTTGCCATGTTCACTTGAGTACGTGGTCTATCCTTTGTTGCACTTTCACTGGTCAATTCTCCCTGGTGACCAAGGGATGAAATTGCAGCAGCAATCCTTGGCACCCCCTGCAGGCACAACATGTACTTCCTCACGGTTGCCAGGGGTGACTGCAAACATTTTTAAACAGGATCTTGGGCTTGCAGAAAAAGACTTTTGACTAGTAGCACGATCACCAGCTAGGTTCCACAACCTGGGACAAGAAAAGATTCCATGCCCCAGTTGACCACATTCCAGGCATGGTACATTTCTGCACATATCTTTAGTGGGACGCTGCTCCACATCTCCACTGTAGTTCCTCCTTCTGGTTAACACCTGATCTCTCGTTGCTAAGGGAGATGGCACTCTTCCAGCTGTACTTTGCAGACTCTCCCAAATGCAGGGACTTTGCGCTCCCTGAAGCATTGTTACTTTCAACTTGCCACGATCCTCTGTCGGCAATACGTTTCTCACGTGGTCCGCAAACACGACATCACCGCCGTTGCTATGGGCAACCACATACCTCTCGAACTTCCGATCAGCCTGTTGGTCACTCCTGGCACTCAAATCGGGCTTCCCAAACATTGTTGCAGACCTTTGTCTGGCCATGTCACCTTGTATTGGAGACTGAGACAATGGGCACTTGGAGACAACATGACCCCACACTCTGCACCGCAAACAGCGCTCTTGCTTCAGAGCCTTAACAGGGCTTCCCCAATTGCATCCTCTTTCAAACTTAGGCCTTCTGGGGCTGAAGTAGATAAACATCAGTTGCCCACACAGTTGTTCTACTACATCAACATAGTCAACTGAAAATTATTATTATATTATTATACACGATTTATATAGCGCCAACAGTTTATGCAGCGCTTTACAATGTATAGGGGGGGGGGACAACCAATTACAGTACAATGCAAAAGGTACAGGAGGGCCCTGCTCATAGAGCTTACATTCTAAAGGGAGGGGGTGGTGGTACAAAAAGTAATAGCTGCAAAGAATGATTTGATGGGGGTGAAAATGCAGAGCCACCCGGCGCACTTGTCACCGGCACCACTGATCTTCTTACTAGTTTCTGACTATATTGTCCAGCCCTGCTGGTTCTATTGGCTTGCTCAGCCTTTGTGTGGCCCACTCCTGGCCTCTGGGTCTGGATTCTTCTGACACCCCGGTAGGATCCCACCTGACTCTTGGGATGAAACCTGCCTTCTGCCTGTTGGCTGGGGCACCTCGGATCCTCATCAGCCTCTCATGAGCATCCTCTAGGCTTAGTATAACTATTATCCTGCAACAGTCTTAAAACAGCAGAATGTCCAGTTTTGTTGATAGACATACTTTAGCTGTCTCCTTCCCTTTAGCTCTTTTCCATTCAGCCTCCATTCTCTTATATGGGACTTAGCACTCTCCCATCCCAAGTGACAGTGATGGGTACCTGCGGTAGAAAAGGGGTTGAGTCACATGTTTCCAGATTACCATTACCAGTTATTTCTCCTCACTTCTGCCTGCGTAAAGATTAGTGGGGAAGTAAGGACGAGTGTAACTTGCTACAAGATCTGGCATTAAGGTGAACCTGCTCTACATCAACAAAGCACAGGTTCACTTTAAAGAGGGTTCTTTCACATGCTGTGCTAGTTTCATATGCTCACACACTTATGCACACAGGTACGTTGAAATACTCATGCCCAAGACTGGGCATCTCTCCAAGGCAGCTATCTGCCAATTTTTTAAGTAATGGGCGCACGCCAACACTTGAGTTCTCCAGCTGTTTTAGCTTTACGATCTGTTCCTAATCCAATAAAATTCTCTAACTATAGAGACAAGTAACCCATAGAAGGTGCATTCTATCATTGTATACAGGAATGCCGCTATGATACATTAGGTCTGAGAATATAGTCTACTGGGAGCTGTGCCATCACTGCCTAGAATATGGTTACCTTCAAACCAATACATGAATATGATAGATGGTCACATAGTAAAGAATAGTTAGAAAAATAATTCTTTGGGTTTGGAGGAAATGAAAATGGAACAAACAAAGCTACTTTTTATTTCTTTTTTCAATTCCAATTATGTTCTGCTGCAGGCAACTTTGTTCTAAGATTTCCTTATTTTTCCTCTCTGGTATTGCAAGGTTTTTTAGGTGAAATCTTTGGAATCAACGCTTCATTAATCACATCACAAAATCAGAAAGCCTTGGATGAACTAATGCTCTGCATGTGTTAATTAGAAAAGCTGCAGGCATCGGCGAAGACACATAAGCGTTTTTTTCCTGTCTGCAATACGCACGCAGTGGCTCATTTCTATTCAGCGATAATGGACGTTAAAACATTTTTTGTCTGTTACATATTAATCTGTTCTGCGGAAAATGTATGTATGTTGATTTATTCTTTTGCCAGCTAAAATGTAGAAATCTGTAAACTGGAGAATAAAATAAAAGGTAGTTTGATTATTTAGTCTTGTATTAAAAGGAACCAGTCTGGAAAGAACTAAGGGACTTGTCATTGCTGACTTGATCCTGGAACTGGTCCCAGGGATTTTATCTTTAAAGTTTATTTACTGCTTGGTAGTCTAGGACTGATATGAGCTGTCCATGAGGTGTCTGGAAACATTAGTAACTTGAAAAATGCACTATCAAAAACAAGACCAGTGTGCCCGTGCCATTAAAAAGGAAGTAAACCCTGATGGGTTTTACTTCCTCTTTTGCTTCCTGCAAATTAAAAGCATAATGGGCTAGTGTATGCATTGCAGCCAATTATGTGACATTTACCTGCAAACAAATCCATTGCTGTCCCCTGTGCAGGCTGTGTCCATCTTCGCCTCTCCCTTTCCGGGGGCCGCAAACACCGGCTCTGTGACTGGCCAGAGCCACGTGATGTCACTCCCGCACATGCGCGCGGGAGCTGTCAGCAACGGCACACACTGGGGTTAGAAACGACATGAAGGCCCGTTTCTTCACAGCGCATGCACCGATTACATCATCGGCACACTACAAGAGAAATACCTCCTAAATGGAACACGTATAGGAGATATTTCCATTTACTTATAGGTAATATAGGTATAGGTAAGCCTAGAATAAGACTTACCTATAGGTAAAAGTCAGTAGGCAGGGTTTACAACTACTTTAAAGCGGAGTTCCACCCACAAATGGAACTTATGCTGATCGGATTCCTCCTTCCCTCCCTCCGGTGTCACATTTGGCACCTTTCTAATCCAGGTATTTGCTCCCACTTCCGGGCATAGATCGCCGCAGGTTCCAGAAGACAGCAGGGACCAGTGAGGATGCGCAGCACGACTCGCGCATGTGCAACAGGGAACTAGGCTGTGAAGCCGCAAGGCTTCACTTCCCTTACCAAAGATGGCGGTGCGAGAACTGAGGGCTTTGGGTGAGGACATCGTGGGTACCCTGTACAGGTAAGTGTCCATATTTGAAAAGATAGCAACTGCAGTATTTGTAGCTGCTGACTTTAAAAAAAAAAAAAACTCTGCTTTAAGGAGATTTGGGCTCCCTCCAGCTTACCTGCTCACTGCCTATGCATTATTGTGCTTCTACTATGGAGGCTCTCAAAAATGTAGTTAGGACTGCAGATAATATTGGGGTGTCCAGATGTGGCTTTGCAGCTCACGCATTGAGTTTGCAAATGTGTGCTAACTAAACCCATGTTTTTAACGCAACCTGTTAGTCAGGATAATTTGGTTAGTTGCTGGCTGGCCAGTAAGTTGAGCTGTGAATTTTCTTTGGTTTTGTTTTACCTATGTTGCCCTTCCATGTGTTCTTTTCTGCGAAGGCTAGCTATTAGGTGGGGGCAGTGGCCATTTGTTTGTACTGTCAAAAACAAAGCTGTGAAAAATGGGCATCCAGGAGGTGCTGGCGCTTTGATATGAGCTTATACAAAGTAGTGAGAGTGGAAAAAAAAAATTTGAAGAGCCCACTGGCTCAGGTTAGGCTGCTCACAACAGACAAGGCTACCCTCCAGTGGATAATCCATCAGGTTACCAGAAAAAGACATACATATATGGAAGGAGCACCAGAACAAAAAGAGAAAGCATCCAAATTAATTATTGAATATTGATGTTGTGTTAAAAGACAGCCAAAGCATATCAGGGGTCAAATTAACTTACCCTTCATCAGCGTTTCAGTTAAAAGTTAGAACCTTTAGTGGACTCAAATAAGACTTTCCTGTATGAATATGTGCAGGGAAGCCAATGCTGGATTACAATTCCCATCCAGCAGTATCTGCATCAGCAGTCAAAATAAGAAGCTTCTTTTGACTGCTGATGCAGATACTGGTGGCTAGGGATGGCTGAACGGTTCGCCCGGCGGTTGTTTCGCGGTGAATTTCGGCTGTTCGCGGTCCGCCCGATCGGCGGACTATTGCCGCTGTTCGCCCGGTGGACTTCCGTGTTTACTGTGTAAAAGAACTTTGACCTATGATGACACATCCATCATGTGGTAAAGGACAGCCAATTGAGACATTACAGCACATGGACACTTGGACATTCCCCCTAACTTATAAATAGACCCGATCCGGCGGCCATTTTACATTCTTTCGCATGTCACTATAGGGAGAGACTGCAGTGACCCAAATCGCTAGCTATTAGGTCCACAAAAGTTTTTTTAAGGACTGGTATGGTATAGGTGGTAGGTGTAGTTCAGGATATAGGTTTGAGGCACTGCTGTGCTAGTGATTGTTGCAGCAGCCTGTCTTTTGTCAGTGTAGAGAGAGGGACAGGACGCTGTGTGCAGCAGGGACAGTCAGTTTAATCATTAGCTGTTACTATTAGGTCCACAAAAGTCCTTTTCAGGACTGGTATGGTAAAGTAGTACAAGGATATCGTTTTGAGTGCTATTCAATTTATTGTTGCAGCAGCCTGTGTTTTGTCAGTTTAAATAGGGACAGGCAGGAAGCTGTGTGTGGCAGTGAGGGACAGTCAGTTTAATCAGTAGCTGTTACTATTAGGTCCACAAAGGTTCTTTTCAGGACTGGTATGGTAATAGGCTTGTACACGTATAATATTCTTTCTTCCAAATATAGAAAGAATATTATACTTGACTGCTGCCCTTCTGCTGCAGTAGTCCTTTATGAGTATAGGGACTGAGGTACAGTCTGCTAATCACAACCTACTAGTTCCACAAAGGTCCTTATAAGGACTGGTAAGATATAGCGTACTAGAGTATATAGGGTTGAGTGAGGTACAGTCTGCTAATCCTTAAGGACTGGTATAGGTCCATAATATATAGGGTTGAGGTGCACTACTGCTGCCCTATTCTGCAGCAGTCCTTTATCAGTATAGGGACTGAGGTACAGTCTGCTAATCACAACCTAGTTCCACAAAGGTCCTTAAGGACTGGTATGTACTATTTGGTGTGCAGTATATAGTTGTGTAATAAACATATAAAATACTTGCACATACTTGACTTCCTCCTGGGGATGCTTATTATGAGGGGCTCCCATCATCCCTGTGCTGTGCTGACTTCCTCCTGGGGCTGTACCTCTGCTGTGCATATTATGAGGGGCTCCCACCATCCCTGTGCTATGCTCATTATGAGGGGCTCCCACCATCCCTGTGCTATGCTGACTTCCTCCTGGGGCTGCTTATTATGAGGGGCTCCCACCATCCCTGTGCTGACTTCCTCCTGGGGCTGTACCTCTGCTGTGCATATTATGAGGGGCTCCCACCATCCCTGTGCTATGCTCATTATGAGGGGCTCCCACCATCCCTGTGCTATGCTCATTATGAATGAATGAATGAATGAAATACTTGTATAGCGCACAATGCGAACTGAATCGCCTCTAGGCGCTGTGGCGAGCTTTGATCATCTGCTAAAAGAGGAATTATGAGGGGCTCCCACCATCCCTGTGCTATGCTGACTTACTCCTGGGGCTGCTTACGGTGCAGGTGTCAGTGCTGTATATCACGGTGCTGGTGTCAGTGCTTTATGTCACGGTGCTGGTGTCAGATGGCTATCATGGTGCAGGTGTCAGATGACTATCACGGTGCAGGTGTCATTGCTGTATGTCACGCTGCTGATGTCAGTGCTCTCTATCACGGTGCTGGTGTCAGAGGACTCTATCACGGTGCTGGTGTCATTGCTGTATATCACGCTGCTGGTGATCATCTGCACTCTCTTCTTTGCCTACCCTGACCTTCCCTCTCCTCCATTGCCTTCATGCGCTCCACAGTCCTGAATTGTCACAATTTCACATATAAAAAAAGAATGCTTGTAGTTGTCGATCCCAGATTCACCTCATACATGTGTTATGTCATTGGCCATGTGGTGGGACTATGTTTGCACAGCTAGTAATTATTTAGTGGCTGCAAATTTGACCTGTAGGTTTGCAAAGTTCGCCTCCCATTGAAGTCAATGGGGCCCGCCGCGAACTATCGGCCGTGTTCGCGAAACGTCCCGTCGGAAGTTCGTCCATCACTACTGGTGGCCAACAATCCTAATTTTGGTCTGGCACTCACAAAAACAAAGCCATGGCAGCTCTGTGTTTTTATGTTGACTGAGGTATTTACCTCCATCACAACCTCATCATTAAAGCTGATATAATGCCAAAAAAGTTCTTAGTTTTGAATAGTGGGAAAGGCTAGAACTATTGTTGGGTGTTTACTGCTATCTAAGGTTTTGTTAAGAGAGATGTACAATAAAAGTTAACACAGTCCACTGACTACAGTCTTCGTAATATCCTCTTGCCTGGATTTTTTTTCTCCATGTTGCCCTTCCTCTACACATGCGCCCCTTCAATCTCACAACATACTAAAGCCAAATACACACGATCGGATGGTTGGCCAACAAAACAGTGGAATTTTGTCTGAAGGGCATTGGCCCAAACTTGTCTTGCAAACACACGGTCACACAATTGTTTGCCAACAATTACGAACGTAGTGACGTACTACGTTGTTTTTCAGCTCTTTAGCGCCACCCTTTGGACTCCTTCTGCTAATTTTGTGTTAGTAGAAGTTTGGTAAGTGTTGATTCGCACTTTTAATTTCACACTTTTCAGTTTGTTTCTGAACGGGCGTTCGTCAACCAGCCATGTTGAGCAATCGGAGGCGATAACGCGTTATTTATTGTTGGCCTTGGAGTTATTGCTTTGACGTTATTTGGTTGAATAATGATTTGATTTGGTATATTTTCTATATTTTTGGATGCATAGAATGCACTTTTTTGTTAAGTTTTATTGGCAGATAGCATGTCTAATTTTATTTGTTTTCTTTTTTTTAATGCACAATAGAAAAAATCGTGGAGAATAATATTTGGCTATGCGTTTTTTTTACTTCAAATGAGTTTGGGAGTAGGCAGTTACATGTTAAAAAATATAATGTAAAATTACAAGGGACACCAAGGGATAGTTGTATCTGATCTTAAAAACTACAGGATACTGGTGTTGTGGTAACTTGCCCAATAAAAAAAAAAAAAAAAGCATAATATTATTCTTGATATCACTAGAAAAAAAAGCATTTGAAAATGTATTTGCAAGAAGAGAATGTGTGCTGCATTTCAAGATTTCATAATTTGCCACGTCACAAATGTTAAATTCTCCATTACAAACGCTAGTTTACAAGACCCACCACTTCCGAGCATGCGTGTTTGTACTTTGGACTTTTGTTTGACCGATTTGTGTATACACGCTCGGAAAATCCAACAGACATTTGTCCGCGGAAAATGTATAAACCTAGCATCCAACATTTGTCCGCAGAAAGCTGCCCGACAATTGTCCGATGGAGCATACACATGGTCAGATTTTCCGCCAACAGCCTGTCATCACACATTTCCCCTCGGGAAATCCGATTGTGTGTATGAGGCTTAAGCCATCTTAAACTCTGCTCCAAGCTAGATCACCAATCTTGCCTCAATATATTAACCAAAGTGTCCTTTTTGCTCCTTCCAAGACATCTTGCTCCATGACCCCACCTCCAATGCTCGCCCCCAGAAAGTCTGGATTTAGGAGTCTCTCCTATCATCTGGAACTCCTTACTCAAATCTCTCCAGCTATAGCCTACTTCTATCCACCTTTAGTTGATCCCTGAAAACTCATATTTCAGGAAACCTACCTCACCACCTAAAAAGTGAATAATTTTTTTCTCTATCAACTCAATGCAACCACAGTTACTAGCATTTGCATCACTTGCCCCTCTCATTTAGATTGTAAGCTCTTACAAACAGGACCCTGTTCTCTTCTACCCAAAGCTGTGCATGGTCCCTCCGCATCATCAGAGGTGCAAGTACAGTGTAGTGCTATTTACCCTACCTTGTACATGGAGAAGGCAAGCATGCAGCAATGGCAATGCTGGACCGATTACATAGATGGAGAAAGACTGAGAGCCAGGTATAAAGTAGGGAGTGCACCTTTTCTCTGCACCCCTAGACTAAATTATTAATCTGCAGTTTATGCACTGTGTATTTGCCTGGAGCAACTATTGGTTTTCTAATAAAATGGTCTGAATCTGCTTTTATTCTCAAGGAATAAATAACTTGTCTAGATGCAGGCTAGAAGTAATTCAGAAAATGTTGCGCTGTATAGTCCTGCTGCTGGCAGCCTATAAAACTATGATAGGCTGACTTGCCTTTAGTATGTTCACAGTCTCAGATCTTCTCCTATAGTTTGTCTGCAGTCCCCGACCATCTCCTGTAGTACGTCTGCAGTCCCTGACCATCTCATGTATGCGTTTACTTTGTAATTTATTGCACATTTTTGCATATTTGTACATTTTGTGGCCCTTATTGACAATTAGTGGCCTTCACCACACATCCTAGTACAACTTAGTAGTCTCTGTTTAAAAACACAACTACTTACATATAAGCTTGCACCTTACACATTTACATATCTGGTGTTGAGTGTTATTCGTGTATCTGTGTACTGAGGATGTGGCTATACAAGTTGATAACAGTGGTTTACATGTGTTTGACACATTCACCCATCTTTTAGGCATTTAATACCTTATTGTATACTGAATTTACCATACACCATTGGGGCACAGCTATAACACCGTGTTTAGTTGCTCTGTCCACTCCTTTCTTTCAACTATTTACAGCCTGGTGAGGGGTCTCACCCCCAATTTTTTACTGGTAATTTTTCTAGTTGGCGGTGCTGTATGTGGGGTTATATACGTATGTTTTTATACATATTTGTGTACATCCCGTCTGAGGTATTATAGGTAGCGCCTGGCCCCTCCTAATCTAATTATTTGACCTTTGCCTTTACTTGCGATCTTTTTTAGGACTGCAAGTTATAGGGGTGGCGACACCGTTCTCAGTGTTATTTTATACCGTGGCCTAGCAGTACCCCCATAGCGCGGTCTGGTTTCGTGAGACCTGTGTTTATTACTTATATATCTCCTGTAGTACGTCTGCAGTCTCTGACCATCTCCTGTAGTACGTCTGCAGTGTCTGACCATCTCCTGTAGTACGTCTGCAGTCTCTGACCATCTCCTGTAGTACGTCTGCAGTCTCTGACCATCTCCTGAAGTACGTCTGCAGTCTCTGACCATCTCCTGAAGTACGTCTGCAGTCTCTGACCATCTCCTGAAGTACGTCTGCAGTCTCTGACCATCTCCTGAAGTACGTCTGCAGTCTCTGACCATCTCCTGAAGTACGTCTGCAGTCTCTGACCATCTCCTGAAGTACATCTGCAGTCTCTGACCATCTCCTGTAGCATGTCCCTAGTTTCTTACCATCTCCTCTATAGTATGTCTCTAGTTTCTTACCATCTCCTCTATAGTATGTTCCTAGTTTCTTACCATCTCCTGCAGTATGTCCACAGTCTCTGACCACGTTCTATTGTTTATACCAGACACTGAAAATCTCCTGCAGTATGTCTACAGTTTTTGACCATCTCCTACAGGACCTTCCATAAGTTTTGACCATCTCCTGTATGTCTGCAATTGCTTCCTGTAGCAATAAATAAGCTGAATATAATGTGTGGCCCTTTGGTGGGGTCAGGGGATGCATGTAAGGCCCATTACATCTTGCAATTTAACCAGCACAAGTTAAAATTAAAACAAACAATAACACAACACAAACCTTTTTGTAAAATATATATTTATTTTCCAGACAGACAGGTTTGCAAAGCCTGTGAGAAAAAAAAACACTAAAAGACCTTTTGTAGAAAGTAAAGTAAAACGATTTTACAGCAGAATTTCAATGGCAGCTAGGCCATGGCTTGAGTGCTGATCAGCCAGCTTTAAAACACTGTAAGTAAGCAGAGACAAAACAAGAAATTACGTTATTTTGAAATTTGCAGCTATTGCTGCATTGAACAATAAGCACAATAGGAAATGTATATTTCTTGTGGCACACGGGTCAACAGAAAGGCTAACCATACACACAGAAGGAAAGTTTTAAAACCAAATTCCAGGATCCAAGAAAAGTGCCGAATCTAGTTTCTGCCTACTCTTTGATCATTTATTGTAACTTAATCTAACCTGCAAAAAAGTGTTCCAAAGTGGCAGTCATGTGACCATCAACTGAACCGCCTCACCCCTCCCTCTCTCCAAACAAGGAAGTTATTTGCATACTGTGTGAGTAAACCCATCGGAAGGTATGTGTACCGCAGGTTGGGAACCATTGGTTGGTCCTGAGCATGGAGAAATGGCTTGGTTAACACCAGGCCTCATTCAACCCAGACATTGTGTGGCGGCTAGTGACCAGATCAGACTTCTACAGCATGGAGTTTTGCAGTGAAAGCAGCTGTACTGTTATTAGCAAGGATTAACCTTTTCACTGCCAGGTTCGACTGACAGCGGGGGGGGGGGGGAGGTTGGGGGGTTTCACACACAACCCAGTAGCTGCAGCCACCGGATTGTGTGTGAAACTGACAGACTCCTGCCTGTCAGGTGAAAGCATTCGGTTTGCTGACAAACACCCTTGGTACTGGTGCCCCTGACTCTGCCGTGTTCAGCCATGCTTTGCAGGCTCGGCTTGCCCAGCTGCGGGTCCAGAAGCCACATGCTATCTCTTCCAGGTCAGCCTCTCCGTGTCCCTGGCTAGTTTAGCTGGGAAGTAATGTTTTTCAATGCGATCTGCATTGTAAAACATTCAGTGGACCCCAGAGGAGACGACCTGCCACCTAAAAAACATCACATACCGATTTTTTTTTTGTCCCCTATGTGATGAAAAAATAAATAAAATTTCCACCCCCCCCCCCCCCCCAAAAGAAATATTTTTGGAGACCCCCCACAAATACACACATATGAACCTTAAAAGCATAGGCGCCTATGCGAGAAAATATTGATTGCGATACACATGTTACATATCGCAACACACGCCAGAGTGAGAGCAAGAATTCTAAACTGATACTTAGAGGGCTTTTGAAGCATAGAAAATATAAGGAACTGAAAACAAATTTAAGGTTTGGCATGCTGGGTATATATTTACTTGATGCAACCTCAGCTTTTATATTTTACCAAAAATTTGTGTCTTTTTTTGCGCTTGTTTGCTATAAAATTCACTTTAGTTTATTTGTTACAGAAATTTTGGGTTTCGTAGACCTTTGCGTTGATAACAGGTGACATAAAAAATTTGAACTACCACTATTTTATTCTCTAGGGTATCTGCTTTGAGAAAATATATAATGTTTGGGGGGTTTTGATTAATCTTCAGGCCTAAAATTATTTTTTAAACATGTGCGCAAAAAACAAAAACATATCTGGCAGCGAAAGGGTTAAAGTAGAACTATAGCCAAAATGTTTTTTTTTTTTATTTTGAATTGAGCAAGGAGGGTTATAACCATGTTTTTTTCCCGTCATCTGTGTCCCATTGGGGAGATGTCCCTTCACTTTCAGTCCCATAGCCAACCAGCAAGTGAGACGAAATCCCTGCAAATTAACACCTTTGTGTCTAATGCCGCGTACACACGATCTGACTTTCCGGCAGACTTGGTCCGGCGGACCAGAATCCATCAGACAATTCGATCGTGTGTGGGCTTCGTCTGATGTTTTCTTCCCAAAAGTCCGATGGACCTAGAAATAGAACATGTTTTAAATCTTGGTCCGCCGCACCAAGTTCCTATCGGGAATAAGGGTAAAACACATCTTAATGCCCAAGCACAATTTTGCAACTTTGACATGTTTACAACAGGAAATGAAAGGAAATTCATGCAAATTAAGAGAATTCCTTGAGGACCCCCATGTCACAAGAACTAGTGTGCCCATCGGAAGATTTCCCCTCTATTACTTTTCTGGGGCAACCCAAAATTTGTGATTTTTTTTACTTTCACGGATAATGGTAAACAGGGCAGATAGAGAGGATGAATCGCTCCAATGGAGGGGCAGAGACAACAATAAATACCTAGTGGATGTTCTAATCCCTCTAGACTTGAAAAAAGTTTTGCCTTTAGTTATACTTTAAAGGGTTTGTTAACCCCTTAAACTCTGCCAGACTCTGTATTAGTACTAGTCTTATAGAAAAACGAGTGCTGTAAATACCTATTTAGGGCTGTCTTCAGCCTGGTCACATGACTCGTGGCTGCTGTACAGCTCCAATGAATGGATACTGCAGGAGGGACCATGATCTCCCTCTGACGTCAGCTGGGGAGATCACATGGCCATGCTCAGCCTCTCCTGCAGCACCCACGGAAACAGTCACGTGACCGGCCTGAAGACGGTGCTAAACCAGTATTTACAGCGCTCATTTTTCTAAAAAAAAGAATGCAGTGTGCTCTGCCAGGATATCATAGAGGGGCTGGCGGCTAGCAAAAAACATTTTACTAGAAGCGACGGGGGGCAGAGACGGAGACACAGACACGAGCTGACATGCAAGAAGGTGGGGGGGAGAGAGGAGAACAGAGGGGAGGAGGGCCATAATTAGACCGCAGTGATCAGGGGGATACAGGAAGTGCCAGATTCAGTTTTTTTAAATAGTTTAGAGGGGGCAGATAACACAGAATGTGCTGTTTAATCTGCTTTAAGGTACCAGAAAATAAGATTTTGTTTTTGGGTTAACAAATGCTTTAAAGTGGTTGTACACCCTGTACAACCACTTTTACCTACAGGGAGGCCTATATTAAGGCTTACCTGTAGGTGCTGGAAATATCTCCTAAACCTCCACAATTTAGGAGATATTTATAATAATGCCATGCACCAATGTCTACGACACATACCCCAATGTCTACGGCGCATGCGCACTTTAGAAAGGGCAGATCGTGTCGGGGTCATGCCGTGACTGGTGTGCAGCCACAGAGCTGGAGTTCGCGGCCCCGGAAGGAAGAGGGGTGAGGATGGACGCTCGCTGCTAGTAGGGACAGCGGTGACATTGCAGGCTTCGGTTTCATGCGTTGCATACTAGCCCATTCTTTACCTTTGCAGGGAAATAAAGAGGAAATAAAACCCATCAGGGTATACTTTCTCTATAAGGAATTGCAGCTGATAAAAGAAGCTGAATCTAGAGATGGACTTCAACTCAAGACGTAATTCACTGAGCTACTGTTATTTGCTATAATTATTGTTATTTTCAGCCATGGGACCATTCATTTCAAAATTTCCTGAGCTCTAAATTGCGGAAAAATAGGGTTGTATTGACAAATTATTAATTTTTATAGCTTCTAAATGTAGCCTTCCTAAGTCTCCATGTTTCTCTAAGTACAGGTTTCCTTTAAGTGCTTCTGTAGCACTGTAGAGAATTATATACTGCACAGAAGGATAATGGGTGGGTACAGCACTACAATCTCACCATTTAGTATATCCAGACTCGAGATTTCAGAACAATCCATTTACTTGCTCCGTTTCAGGATCCAGATCGATATCATAGAAACACGGTCTAGTTGGAAGACCAGGCATTGTGCTCATCTACAAAACACGAGCAGAGGGTTAGTGTCATTTATATCTATCAAGTGTAAATCCTCTATGTAATGAGCATGCACAAGCTATAATAAAATTAGGGTCTTTATTGTGTCATCAGTCCTAGTAATGGTGCAGTCATCCTTCCTCCTCCAGAATGTCTACAAACAGCTGCAGACAAAGAGCTTTCTTTACCGCCATAGGAGAACACAGGAGAACTGGCTGCACTACTGCAGTTCTGTTGCTTGCAAAATAGTCATGACAATAGCAGCGTCCCTTACAACAAGTGTTCTCATATAGGAGCTTAGGAAAGATATATTAATAAAATTCTATTTTTTAGTGGACGCATTTTCTTACAAAGCTCACTTCCTTTTACTAATTGAATCAGGGCTCCCTTCACAGCCTTATCTGCTGCTGAAATGGACATATAGAAGAGGAAATATAAAGATAATATTGAGCACAAAGTTCTCTTCTGCAACTACACATTTGTATACATTCTTGTCCAAAATTATATATATATATATATATATATATATATATATATATATATATATATATATATACACATACATATACATACATACACACACACACACACACATATATACATACATATACACACACACACACTTACTGGCCACTTTATTAGGTACACCTTGCTAGTACAGGGTTGGACCCCCTTTTGCCTTCATGCTTCATAGCATAGATTCAACAAGGTGTTGGAAACATTCCTCAGAGATTTTGGTCCATAGTGACATGATAACATCACACAGTTGCTGCAGGTTTATCGGCTGCAAATCCATGATGCGAATGTTCCACCACATCCCAAAGGTGCTCTATTGGATTAGATCTGATGACTGTGGAGGCCATTGGAGTACAGTGATCTCATTGTCATGTACAACAAACCTGGTGAGAGGATTTGATCTTTGTGACATGGTGCATTATCCTGCTGGAAGGAGCCATCAGTAGATGGGTACACTGTAGTCATAAAGAGATGGACATGGTCAGCAACAATACTCAGGTAGTATGGTGTTTAAATAATGCACAATTGGTATCAAGGGGCCCAAAGTGCCAAGAAAATATCCCCCACACAACCACCACCAGCCTGAACCATTGATACAAGGCAGCATGCTTTCATTTTGCCAAATTCTGACCTGACCATCTGAATGTCGCCGCTGAAATCGAGACTCATCCGACCAGGCAACGTTTTTCCAATCTTCTATTGTCCAATTTTGGTGAGCCTGTGTGAATTGTAGCCTCAATTTTCTGTTCATATCTGACAGGAATGGGTGGTTGTCTGCTGCTGTTGCCCATCTGCTTCAAGGTTCGATGTGTTGTGTGTTCAAAGATGGTATTCTGCATACCTTGGTTGTAACAAGTGGTTATTTGAGTTACTGTTGCCTTTCTATCATCTTCAACCAGTCTTCTCATTCTCCTCTGACATCAACAAGGCATTTTCCTCCACACAACTGCCATCCACTAGATATTTTCTCTTTTTCGGACCGTTCTCTGTAAATCCTAGAGATGGTTGTGCGTGAAAATCCCAGTAGATCAGCAGTTTTTTAAATACTCAGACCAGCCTGTCTGACACAAACAAACATGCCACAATCAAAGTCACTTAAATCCCATTTCTTCCCCATTATGATGCTCGGTTTGAACTTCAGCAAGTCATCTTCACCATGTCTAGATGCCTAGATGCATTGAGTGGCTGCCATGTGATTGGCTGATTGGCAGTTTGTGTTACCAAGCAATCAAACAGGTGTACCTAATAACGTGGCCAGTGAGTGTATATGTATGCGCACACACACATACAGTATATATAAGCTAGTAATTACATTATATAGAGTCATCTGCCCTTGATTTCCTATGGATTTCACCTGGGGTGACATTAATAAATTATGTCCCAGCAATTCATAAAGAGATCTGCGAGAAATACTGTATGTCAAAGCTACATTGCCCTTATGACCGGCATACTCCACTAACCAGCATTCATTTTGTTGCCATAGTGACCCTGTACCATGTACTTGTCCCGCCTTTCAACGTATCCCATCTTTTAAAGGTCATATTGACTTATAAATAATAACCTCTTACCGATCCAACTAATGGATATAGAAACCCAGCTCCAATGCTGGCTCTGATGTCACGGATGGGCAATACAAAGCCTTTTGGGGCACCTTTCAGCTCCGGGTTATGAGACAACGAGAGATGCGTTTTGGCCATGCAGATTGGCAGATTAGAAAAGCCCTTCAGATAAAAGTATAGAATACAAGGTTAATACATTAAAAAAAATGCTACATATCATCGCCAATCAGTGAGTGTGCTTTTCTTGACCAATCGTCACTCATCTAGCACCAGATAAGTTTGATTGGCGCATAAAAAGACACACATCTACAATACAAGTCACACCTGACCTCTACTTTCTGTCATTGGAGGGTTGGGGTGTTGGTAACTATGGTAGAAGTATATACAGATTTTATTTACAAATTATTTGTTTATTAAAAAAAAAAAAAAAACTAATTGTCTGCACATGTCGACAGCTCACTGAAATGAACATGCTGCCAGGGCTGCCATTAGAAATTACGTGGCCCCGTTCAGCTTACATGACAGAGCCCACCCCGCCGCCGACAAAATCATTACATCATTATTAGCACACACAAACATAACATAAGTTACAAAATGTTAAATCTAAAAGACAAAACTATATTGAGTTAATAAATATAGTTCTGTGTGTAAATGAACTCTTGGGGGTCAGTCACATGGGTGCTGTGGCCTGTACAGTGTAAACCAGATTTATTTTCTTTAAATGTAGCTGGGGCTGTGTGCAGGCAGCCTATGTTACGCTATGGAGGTGCAGCAGTTGTATGAAAACAGCCACAGGTTCTAATCTGACAGGCAGGTGTATGGTCCCTGAACACTGACCTATGTGCATTTGGGGCCACTCACAGGCACCTGCACACCTATCACATTAGGGCCCGCGGCTGTATTCATACAGTTGCTGCATCCTCAGAGTAACAGATGGCTCCAGCCGCACAGACCACTCATTTATACTGTATGGGGAAGAACAATGTGAATGAGCACTTAATTTTTTTTAAAAAAAATTTTTTACAATTTTTTTTACATTTTTTTTTATTATTATTATATTTTACAATCCTGTTGGAGGGCTTGGGTGAAATATCAGGGGCCTGAACAGACTCCTGACATCTCACCTTTGAGAAATGAATTGAGAACACAGATTCTTTTATTCTTCTCTCTGTAGCCTCAGCTGCACTGAAGATGAATAAACAGGACACAGAGGCTCCTGTCTTTATAAACTGAAGCACAGTAAACACAGTGCACTAGGCACAGTTATGAATGAACACATTGAGACCTCACTCACTGTGTTCATTCACTAAAGAAAGGGGGCAGTAAATGACATATTCACTGGCCAATTCCCCTGCTCCACATCCTGAGCATTCCTGTGTGTACCCAGCAGCAGCCAGAGAGGGCCCAGGCACACAGAGGGGTGGGCACAGCAGGAAAAAGCAGATGTGAGCAGGACAAGTAGAGGGATCTGTGCAGTGGGGGGTGCAATTACAGAATGATGCCCTGTGTTTCTCCTCCTGCAGCAGCTGAAAGGCAGCAGAAGGGAGAGGAGGAGGAATCTGCTTCCAGGTACTGCAGAGAGCCGCACGGAGCATCATTCCTGTAATTGCCCCCCCCCCCCCCCCACCACGCTGATCACCCTCCCTCTGTCCTGCCCGGGCCCCATACAGGAAGACTGGTGGTAACTCATTATCAGATTCCTTGCATGTTGCCCTAAACTCAACACACCAAAAATGCAGGCGCACCTGTATGGGTGTGAATGGAGCCTTAAAGTGCACCTGTACTTGCTTGTTCTTGTGTAAAACTTCAACAGGTGTTAGTGCACACACTTAGCCATTACCTTGTACAGCACCCCGGGAGAGCCACAACCCAAAGAATTCTTTATCTAGGACGTTAAGGCTTGCTCCCGCCCTCTCCTCATTGCTGGGCTTCATAACTGGCCAGAGCCATAACATTTTGGAGCATCCCAGGTTTTGAGGCTTTGTTTACCAATGATTTTTATTTTTGTTGAAAAATAAATGATAATTTACAAGTTATAGTCATGCACATTACAAATGTAATTCATTATAGGATAATCTGGTGATAATCTCATACCAAATATAACTGATTACAGGTTATATGAATAAAATTAACAAACTCGTATGACTGCCCTATCTGGTAACCAAAATTGCCATTATTATATTGGGGAAATATCTGAAGGGCATCACATGCTTAATATTATAAGAAGAGAAAAAAGAAGGGGAGAAAAAAAAAAAGGGGGGGGGGGGGGCTCTTACATATTGAATGTGAGTTACCATATATAAGTAAATCCACAGTCCTTGGACCTTAAAGATCAAAGGATGACCAGGAGGCCCATTTTCTTTCAAGTACTGGCAAAGTGTCCATCAAAGTGTGGTGGACTCTTTCCATGAGACCGATCGCCTCCCTGTGACAAACATTCTAATGGCACTATACACAGTTCAAAAGCTAGTCAAAGTAAAGGGCAAGCAAACCCTAGCAATTAACATCCCTTAGCTGCTACCCCTATTGAGATGAAGACAGTGCGATGCTTTGAGTAGTTTAGAAAAACACAACTGGGCAAGACTGACACCACTCAGTCCACAAAAATGTTGTGTGTTATCAGTCCACAACAGGATTCAGGAGAAGAGTGTATTTCTGGAAGGTCAGCAGGTATTTTTCTATACTTGAAGGGGTTTTAAAGGGATAAAAATGGAGAAATGCGTTTGTATTGCTGAGATGTACTGTATGTTTTCTTTTTTTTTTCCTGAAAACCTGTGATTCTATTTGTCAGGTTAAAGGCTCAAAATCATTAAGTTGCCAGTTATAATTTAGAATTCTGGTGACTTAGCTAGGATTTGTAATATATATTCAGTTTTAGGAAAGCAACATGTTCTTAAAAGATAGAAACCTTTAAACTGGTATTCTGATTTCTAAACAACGAAAGAAAGTGCTTCCTAAATCCTAAGAAGTACCCCAGGCAGCACAAGTGTTTCTGGTGGAGAAACTGCGCTCTCCTTACCTGTTTAGTGTATAAATCAGCCTTTTTCTGGGCCTCGGGGAGCAGTTCAATATCATCCGCACCATATATCTTCTGCGCAATTATCCTGATCTTATCAGCAATAGGAAGCTAGGAAGAAAAAACACATTAATGTGACTCAACGCTGTCTGATTCCCATTTTAAAAAGTATTAGAAATTTCTAGTGGGTACATAGTATGTGTTATCGCTGCAGTGTTTTCATTAAAGGATAAGTGTGCTTTTAATGTACTTATCCCTCTTATTCTTTTTAGCAAAACACATAGCTAAACTACCATTTAGGTTTGTGTTCTTTGCTGTGCCTGGCTCTGCACGGCAGCTCCTCAATATCTCTTAGTGTACTTATCCCTTTCATTTCTTTTTTAAATGGCTTTCACATTTTTTGCATACTTGCTTTTCCATATTTTTATGGTTGTATTAAATAATGAGATCTGTGGGTTAATCACTAGAGGGAGCTTGTATTTATCATCATTCATATACCCTTCCTAATTGTTAACCACTGGTACTTTTAGCACCGACAATTTATGCAGCGCTTTACATCAGTCCCTGCTGTTTTTTTTTCTTTCTTTTTTTAAAGTCAGCAGCTACAAATACTGCAGCTGCTGACTTTTAAAATATGGACACTTACCTGTCCAGGGTGTACGCGATGTCAGCACCCAAAGACGATCTGTTCCTCGGCTGTTGATGCTGCCATCCTCAGTGAGGGAATCAGGAAGTGAAGCCTTGCAGCTTGGTTCTCTACTGAGCATGCGCGACTTGCGCTGCGCTATTCCACTGGTCCCTGCTGTTTTCTGGGACCCATATGTCTCTCAGAATACAACGGGGGGTGGGGGAGTGGCATAGATACCCGCGGGTGGCTCGGGTATCTATGCCCAGAAGTGGGAGCAAAATACCTGTATTAGGTATCTGCTCCCCCTTCCCCAATGAAAGGTGCCAAATGTGACACCAGAGGGGAGGAGGAACCGGAAAAGCAGAAGTTCCATCATTGGGTGAAATTCAGCTTTAAGGAACCTAAGGTCCCTAACTCACATTCATACATACACATAACTAGGGCCAATTTATCTACCAGCATGTCTTTGGAGTGTGGGAGTAAAAACTGGAGTACCCACAGGAAACCCACGCAGGCAAGGGAAGAACATGCAAACTCCAGGCAAGTAGCAGCGTGGTTGGGTTTTCGACAACCTTAGTGCTGATAAGCAGAAGTAATCATTTTATGAAAATTGCTACACCCCTATAGTTAAAGTGGCGCTCCACTCAACTGCCACATTTGGCACTTCTTTGGGGGGTGGCATGGAGATCTAAGTCATGTCCGGCCCCTTCTCCTTCTCCCGGTTGTCTTCTGGGAGCGGAACCATTCAGAAAGCGCAGTGCGACTCGTGCATGCTTCACTATCAGTTTCCCTTACATGCAATGCTGGCACCAGCACCCGAAGCTGATGGATGAATTGGCGTGGGATGCCACCATCGCGGGATCTTTGGACAGGTATGTTTTTTAATATTTAAAGATAATAGCTGACTTTAAAAAAAAAAAATTTTTTACCCCAGACTGGAACTCCACTTTAACAAGCGACTGAACCTTACAATGTTAGGAGTGGAGCTGGCGATCAGTCTATAATTTTAATGGTAGGTTTATTTTAACAATGAGAGACAGAACAACAAAAATATCCAGAAAAATGCTTTTCAAAAACGTTATACATTCTTTTGCATTTTAATTAGTGAAATAAATATTTGTTCCCCTATTAATCAGCAAGATTTCTGGCTCCCAGGTGTCTTCTATAACCGTAACAAGCTGAGATTAGGAGTACTCTTAAAGGGAGTTCTCCTAAACTCAGCTTATTACCTGTATAAAAGACACCTGTGCACAGAAGCAATCCAATTTCTTCACCATGGCCAAGACCAAAGATCTGTCCAAGGATGTCGGGGATAAGATTGTAGACCTATACAAGGCTGAAATGGGCTACAAGGACATAGCCAAACAGTTGGTGCGATTATTCGCAAATGGAAGAGGCAACAAAAGGTGTGTCTTATGAAGAAGCACATTAAGGTAACGGTGTGGCCTAGCCAGTCTCCAGACCTTAATCCCATAGAAAACATGTGGAGGGAGCGGAAGGTTCAAGTTATCAGACGTTAGCCTCAAAACCTTAATGACTTGGAGAGGATCTGCAAAGAGGAGTGGGACAAAATCCCTCCTGAAATGTGTGCAAACCTGGTGACTACAGGAAAGGTCTTTCCTCTGTGATTGCCAACAGGGTTTTTGCCACCAAGTACCAAGTCATGTTTTGTGAAGGGGTCAAATACTTATTACTCATTGAAATGCAAAGCAATTTATAACTTTTTTTAAATGCATTTTTCTGGATATTTTTGTTGTTATTCTGTCTCTCACTGTTAACCACTTGACAACTTGGCACTTAAACCCCCTTCCTAACCAGACCAATTTTCTGCTTTCGGTGCTCTCACACTGACAATTACTCAGTCATACAACACTGTACCTATATGAAATTTTTGTCCTTTTTTTCACTCAAATAGAGCTTCCTTTTGGTGGTATTTAATCACCGCTGGGTTTTTTATTTTTTGCGCTATAAATCAAAAAAGACTGAAAATTCTGTAAAAAAATAAAATAAAAAATCTGTTTCTGTTAAAATTTATTGCAGAGTATTGGCAGAGTATTGCAGTGTGGCAGAGTATTGCACAGTGTTGCAGAGTATTGCACAGTGTTGCAGAGTATGGGCACTGAGCAGCGCTGTGGGCACTACACATCCAGCCCACAGCGCTGCTGCCATCTCCCTGCCTATCCCCTCGCACTGTACCGATCGGTACAGAGAGGGCAGGGAGGAACCGGCATCATGACATGATGCCAGTTTGCTTACAAGTGATCGCTCCGTCATATGACGGAGCGATCACATAGTAAACGGCTGCTACCAGCGGCTGTTTACCGTGATGCGCCGGGTCTTCCAGACCCGGTGGTCACGGATGTTTGCTGGGCGCGCGAGAGCAACATTCTGGGAGGACCTCCATGGACACCCACCCAGAAAAACACGACTGCGCTGTAGCCATCTTTTGGCTATGGCATAGTTTGTAAGTGGTTAAAATAAAGCTACCATTAAAATTATAGACTGATCATTTCTTTTTAACTTCAATAGTTTTCCTTGGTATAAAGTTGGGTTCATACAATAAACATCTCAAGTTACAGCATAGTAAATATTTAAGTGTTTGCATAGTGGTTCATTCACTGCTTATATGCAATGACATATAAAGGACAGGAGAACTTTAAACAGAAATTAAACAAATTTATATATATATATATATATATATATATATATATATATATATATATATATATATATATATATATATATATATACCCTATGTGATCTGTAGATTGGTTGCATGCCAGGTCATGGTCAATACCTCTATTATCAGATGTGAACCATGAATTCCAAATGTCCCATTTGGACTTCATTTTTTGATAGTTGCCCTGAGTTGCTGCAAACATCACCTCATAAGTAGAGTGTTTATTAGTCGTCTCTAATACTTCCCTGAGTTTGGGAGGGTTAACTTCCATCCAGTGTCGTAAGATTACCAATCTTGTATTAAGGAGGATATGTGTAATTATGGTTCTTGTTTGAGGTGGTATGTTTTCTATACCTAATGATAGTAGTGCTACAGCTGCGTTGGGAGTGATTCGAGACCCCGTGAATTTGGAGATTAGGTTGAATATTTTGGACCATAATGAATGTAGTGCAGGGCATTCGACTGATCATTTCTTTGTCAGTGGGCAAACATACAAAATCAGCATGGGCGCAAATACTCTTTTCCCTCACTGTAGCAGAAAGTAAGCAATATCGTCTGCCTTTTTTTGGTTTATATCGCAAAAAATAAAAACCTGCAGAGGTGATCAAATACCACCAAAGGAAATCTCTATTTGTGGAAGAAAAAAAAAGGGGGACATCAATTTTATTTGGGTACAGCGTCACATGATCGTGCATTTGTTAGTTAAAGTAAATCTACTGCTCAGCTCAGCATCTATGGTTTCTGTCAAGGTGAACAAATACTTTAACTCTTCCTTTGGGATGAGCTACACCACTTATTTATTCTCTAGATTATAAAATAAATTAACACTCCAAGAAAACACATGCACTTCCCCCATGCTGAAAATAAAGCAGATTAGCCTCACTGAGTCTCAGAAATATAAAATAAACTGGAATGTTTTAGGTGGAATACAATGTGCAGTCACAGCCAGTCAGACAATGGACAGCAGTTGATTCTTACCTCCAAATCATAAAGAACTTTAAACTGGCTGGGTGTCAGGGATGCTGACTGTACAGCCTTAGCCAGCTCTACTGCACCCTTGCCACCTTCTGCCCAGTGGGTGCATTTCACAGCATCGAACGCTCCAGCTTCCTTGGCAAGATGACAGAGCAGTTCAAGCTCAGCTGCTGTGTCTGTTCTGTAGGTAATTAGAAGACAAGGCCATAAATACAAGAAAATTATACACTTCATACTGTTCAAAAAGATTTTCTTAAAAACAAAAAACAAAAAAGCAAAAAAACAAAACACAAAATATAATTTTCTTACACTCCAGGAGTTATTAGAGACAATTTTTTGTGCCCATTACAATCTCAGTGGGAAGGTTTATATGCCCTTCTCCCGCTCCTATTGGCTGTTAGGGCTTATTCACACCAGCAGCTGTGCTGACTGCATGGCCGCTACTGTGTGCGGAGAGGACAGTCCGCTGGAGCGCCAATCCTGATGCATTGCACAGTGTACTTTGTTTTTGTAAGATATTTTTTTATTTAAGAAAATAGAGTACACAATTTATCAAAGGCTCATTGGTGTAAATACATTTTCAACAGTTGCCCATCATCGGTCTTACCTATCAGTGCCGCCTACCAGTGCCCATCAGAGCTGTCTATCAATGCTGATGGAAGAACACCTCCAACAGCGCTATTGTGTTCCGCTGTGATCAGTCAAAGGAAAAACATGATAGGCTGGTTGAACTGAAGTTGATCACTGGATCAAGTTCAGTACAATCAGCCTGTCTATAAACTAATCGGACAGTTCTTGCTAAACTGGCCAAATGTACAATCCATCTATAGCTGACTTAAGGCTTTGGCACCACATCCCAGAATGGAGGTACTCAGTAACAGGGACAACATATCATATACTCGAGTTCATAGCGGTTATGTTATCAGGCAGGCCCCACCATATATGAAGTTACACTATATTACCAAAAGTATTGGGATGCCTGCCTTTACACGAACATGAAATTTAATGGCATCCCAGTATTAGTTCGTAGGGTTCAATATTGAGTTGGCCCACCCTTTGCAGCTATAACAGCTTCAACTCTTCTGGGAAGGCTGTCCACAAGGTTTAGGAGTGTGTCTATGGGAATGTTTGACCGTTCTTCCAGAAGCGCATTTGTGAGGTCAGGCTCTGATGTGGGCGAGAAGGCTCCGCTCTAATTCATCCCAAATGTGTTTTATCGAGTTGAGGTCAGGCCTCTGTACAGGCCAGTCAAGTTCCTCAACCCCAAATTTACTCAATCTACACTATATTGCCAAAAGTATTGGGCCACCCCTCCAAATTATTTGGTGGACATTGGTGTGGGGTTGTTTTTTAGGGGTTGAGCTTGGCCCCTTAGTCCAAAATGTCTTGGTATGCTGACGCCTTAAGAGTCCCCTTCACTGGAACTATTTCATGCTTCCAACTATATGGGAACAGTTTGGGGATGGTTCCTTCCTGTTCCAACATGACCACACACCAGTGCACAAAGCAAGGTCCATAAAGACATGGATGAGTGAGTTTGGGGTGGAGGAACTTGACTGGTCTGCACAAAGTCCTGACCTCAACCTGATTGAACACCTTTGGGATGGATTAGATTGGAGACTGTGAGCCAGGCCTTCTCATCCAATATCAGTGCCTGACCTTACAAATGCGCTTCTGGAAGAATGGTCAAACATCCCCATAGACACACTCCTAAACCTTGTGGACAGTCTTCCCAGAAGAGTTGAAGCTGTTATAGTGGCAAAGTGTGGGGGCAACTCAATATTAAACCCTACGGACTAAGACTGGTATGACATTAAAGTTCATCTGCGATATCTAGGTGGATAGTAGAAAATATTGTGGAGACCATGCTTTTTCTGAGTGAAATATGTGGTATATGTTAGTGGTACTTGACTCCATTGTACTTTTTATATGTGTAAGTTATATACATACTCTGGAACGTACATTGTTTTGTATAATTGTACTTGTTTTTCTTTGATAAAAACATTTTTGAAGCTAAAAAAAATAAAATAAAAATAATAATGCGTGTAAAGGCAGGTGTCCCATTATTTTTGATAATGCAGTAAAACCTTGGTTTGAGAGTAACTTTGTTTGAAAGCGTTTTGGCAAGACAAGCACATTTTTAAAATAAAATTTGACTTGATATAAGTAGTGTCATATCACAACTGAGTATAAAAGAGAAGAGGTGCCTCTAAGCCCTTGTACACACGGTCGGAGAATCTGTCGGAATGAGTCTTATCGGACCGTGTCGTCAGATAATCCGACTGTGTGTGGTATGCATCGGACTGATTCCGTCCGACCCAATTTTCCAACATGTTGGAAATATTTCCCGACCAACTGGGCCGGACGGACCTAATCCGATCATGTGTAGAGCATTTTCATCGGACAAAGTGCCACGCATGCTCAGATCAAATTCTTACATCAAAGCTATTGGCTACTAGCCTGAATGTAGTCCCATCGTAACGAAATTACGTCATCACGTTCTGAAAGATCGGATTTTTCGCCAACTTGGCCCGACCGTGTGTATGCAGCAGTTTCGGACACAATCCGTCGGACTAAATCCGACGGGCAAAAATCCGACGGATTTGGTTGGCAAAATCTCCGACCGTGTGTACGTGGGCTAAGTGTAGCAATATGGTTACATTTAATGAAGGTACAACATTTAGCAACATATTGCTACACTTAGAGGCGCCTCTCTTATCTCTCTTTTATACTCTGTAGCTCCTGCTGGATTTTTTTTCAAATCCCCTTGCGAAGGCTGCCATTTGTGGATGGACATTTTATGATTACACAACCCATCACATTGCTATAACTTTTTTTTTTTTTTTTTTACAAATCTTTTATTTAGACAAAGGGAGAAGTCCACGGACTCTGAACACGGCATACACATTACACGGACATGTACAGAACATACAAAGATCATTACCAATGAAAAGATGTTAAAACTATCAGTTGACCAGCTCTAATGAAAGAAATATGGCTCCGCACAGCAATCCCATGTGACCCATCCCCTTCTATTTACAGATAAAAAAAATTGCTATAACCTTTTTATATGTACTATAAACTGAAGGACTTCTGAATAAATGGTTGTGGAACGATTCATTTGAGTTTTCATTATTTCTTATGGGGAAATTTGTTTTGATATACAAGTGCTTTGGATTACAAGCAGGTTTCTGGAAGGAACTTATGCTCGCAATCCAAGGTTTTACTGTATAGTGTATGTACCTATGTCTGAGCATCCTCGAAAGCAAGCTCTTGTGAGTTCCTGGATGGAGTGTACACACCCTGTTATATTTTTTTTAACTGTAATAAAATGGCACAACCACAGTGGTGTTTGGATAGTAGTTTGCATTGGAACCTGCTATGCTAAAGAAAAACAAACAAAAAAAAAAAACCAGCATGCTGTACTTTTTTTTTTTTTTAAGCACACACCACAATGCAGTGATATATACTAATAAAATAGAAAACAAGGCAAGTTGTGTTTGCGTTGGGGCTGTGCACAAATAGTGTGAACAGGATCCAACTCACTAATATTCTCCACCTCTGGCCCCTCAGTAGACCTAAAGCTAGACTCATTTTAAACCAGCTGATAATATCAAACTACCTGCCTTTCACAGTTAGGCCGCGTACACACGCGGGGACTGTTCGCTCAACTTTGTCCGTCAAACAGTTTCAGCGGACAGTCCGCTCAAAATTAGCATGGACGGACTTGCCCACACACGACGAACGAACAGTCCGCTGAAACCGTGCGCGATGACGTGAACGGCACGTACGACGGGACGAAAAATACGACGTCCTATACACTGCAATACAACTTTCGGCGTGTAAATCCTTTGAGCATGCGCGGAACTTAGTTTGACGAACAAGCCTACACACGAGGGGACTGTCCGCTGAAACAAAGTTTCAGCGGACAGTTTTTCGGAAATTCCGAAAAACTTTGTTCAGCAGACTGTTCGCTGAAACTGTCCGCTGAAAGCCCACACACGGGCGGACTGTCCGCTGAAACACTGTTCAGCGGACAAAGTTGGGCGAACAGTCCCCGCGTGTGTACGCGGCCTTACAGCAACACAAGTTCAAAACTGCAACATGCAACAGGTCTAAAACTATTCACTAGTAAACTTTTGTAATCCTTTCATGACCAGGGGTCAGTAAAATCTAGATGCCCACACCAAAATTAGCAGGGGCAGTATGTGCCAATTATTTCACAAAAACGCTAATTTGTCTATATTTTTACTACATTTTTTTTAAAGGACATATAAGGTGTTTGGTACGCTAGTTTAATAAATGTCCTGCTTCTGTTCTTTATTATTCCATGGAACAGGTAACATTAAAAGTCAGTACTTTCAGATTTTTTTTTTTACTAGCTCCTGCAACATAAAAGTGCATTGAGGATAAAGGGCATATTAAGCTGCATGAATACTAAGATTTTGTGCCACAGTATAGCGTCACTTTAATTCTGGATACCCACTAAGCTAATTTCTCTAAACTATAAACCAACGCTATGCAGCTGGCATTGCATGCACATTGAAAAGAACGAACAGACGATCCTTCTTACTTGAAAACATTGACAGCAACCACCACGGGGACACCAAACATGACGGCGTTCTGGATTTGCTTAGTTAGGTTACTGCATCCCTTCTCCAGCAGCTCCAAATTCTGCAGACAGAAATGTGACACTATTGTATATCACAAGCCTTCTCGGTGGATATTTCATAAAACACACAAAATTTGGCTGTGCAGTACTTTTTACACAAAGCAAGCTTGTCAAAGAGGAATGACCATAAGCACCACGCAGCAGAAAAAACATTAACTGCTTAAAGACGTCTACAGAGCGGGCTTACTTTGCGAGGACGGCATACATGGGCATCTCTCGTGATCGCACCAATCACAGCAGCCCTTTACCATGTAATAAGCGGTCAGCCAATGGCAGCTGATCACAGGGTGCAAACACAAGCCAGTTATCGGCTTTTTTCCCCTCACACTGACAGCGTGAGAAGAGAAGGAGAAAGCCAATAACCGGCCGATTATCAGTGCAGCCCCAACAATGCCCACCAGTGCTGCCAATCAGTGCCCACCAGTGCTGCCAATCAGTGCCCATGATCAGTGTCACCCATCAGTGCTGCCTATCATTGCCACCTCCCAGTGCCCTTCAGTGCCACCTACAGTGAGGCGGAAAAAAAAAAGTATCTGATCCCCTGCTGATTTTGTATGTTTGCTAATTGACGAAGAAATGATCATTCTATCATTTTAATGGTAGGTTTATTTTAACAGTGAGAGACAGAACAACAACAACAACAACAGAACAAAAGGCACAAAGCAGGAGTTTTCAACTAAGTTGTGGACGCTTACGTACGTGTGGGAATAAGATGCCAAGTTTTCCAGGTGCTAGAAATCTTTAACACATTTTGAAAACTATAATTATGATAATTGAAACCCTTTTTATCTAAAATGCAGATTATTCTTCATGTGCATTACGAAAGGACATCGTGGAAGAAATTACCAGCAAAACTTTTTTTTGCACAAACAATATTTAACTAGTTTGTGTCGATAGTGTAGAGCAATGGTCTCCAAACTGTGGCCTTTTGCTTGCCTTTATCTTGCCACTTTTCCTCCCACTGATACAAGACACTATTCCTCTCACCAACAATGAAGCTCCATTCCTTTCTTTGATACTAACAGTGGAGCATAATAACTACCACTAACATTACCATCAGGGCACTATTCTTCCTACTAACAGCAAAGATGGGGTACTATTCCTCCCAATGACACCAACAATAGGGTACCACGCTTTCCACTGGCACCAATGATGGGGTACTGTTCCTCCCTCCCTTACTAATCATGGGGCACTATTCCTCCTACTTGACTACAGGTGCTAGCTAATTTTTTTTTTACTTTCACTGACCACCAAGCCTGAGGTATTATTTATTCCCACTGATGCTGTGGCATTTTATTTTCCCACAGGCCAAAGTCTGGTCCCCCTAAGATCTGAAGGACCGTAAACTGGCCCTTCATTTAGAAAGTCAGGAGACCCCTGGTGTAGGGGATCATTTATCATTATTTTCATCCAAGGTCTGTCTCCAATGATTGCAAAAGCATACTAAAAATGGTTCATATTTATGGATATAGGGAAAAAAGATGATAATATATATTTTGCCTAGTCTACAAAAGATTTGGCTATTCAAGAAGCAAAGAATGGAGCTTGAATCCCCAAGGTTATGCAACCTCCTACTGTGAGCTCGGGCAGCCATGGACACATCCCTGCCAGTCCTCCAGACTGCAGATAGTGCCGTGAAAAAAAAGGTATTGCATGCCAGGAAATGTAGTTTTAGAGCAGAGCTGCTTATCAAATCTTTCCAAAGTGAAAGCGGTGTGAGTGCTCTAGAGCCTCCCGATCACTTTTATGGTGCTGTAAAAGTGCCCCACCCCCCGTCCAGGACCTGTGGTGGTTCCTAGGCCCCTCCTGTTCTTGCTGGGGGCTTTGCAACCGATGTAAAACACCAACATTGAGAAAAGTAAGTGCCAGGGGAACATCCAAATCCCAATCTCCTCTGTGTCTAATGAACCCAGAAGTGACAAGGATTACATGATTGCATGGGGAAGCAGCTAATGTAATGGAGGGCAGGGGGGGGGGGGGTTATTGGGGGTCATGTCACCTGTCCATGCTATCACATGGGGGCTTGTTAGCCCACTGGAGATTGGGTGTAGGTTTGACATGTTTGGTATCTATTTAATTGATGAAACCTGGTCTTATATTTTACCCAAAAAATGGTTATAAAACTATTTTCTTCTGAAGCGACTGCTTTCAGAAAATTTGGTTTGGTGGTTTTCTAGCAAAAAAAAAAAAAAAAAAAGCAGATTTTAACATATCCAAGAAAAATGTAAACATTGCCCTGGTAGAAAAATAGTTAATGTGTATCTGCCTGGAGTTCAGCTTTAAAGTAGAACTATAAGTAAAACGTTTTTTTTGGCTAGAGCAAGGGAGGGTTAGAACTCCTGTCACATTTTGTTTTTCAGCATCTGTGTGTCCGATTGCAGAGATTTCCCCTCACTTTCTGTCCCGTATCCAAACAGGAAGTGAGGGGAAATCCCTGTGACTTAAGAGAATTCCATGGAGACCCCCAGGTCATCAGAACTAGTTGTCCCCATTGGAAGATTTCCCCTTTTCTTGGGTCAACCCAAAATGTGGGATTTTCTTTTACTTTCAATAACGGTAAAAAGGAGAAAAAGAGAGGGTGAATCTGCTTAACAGGGGCACAGACAGCAATAAAAAGGATAGGTGTTCTAATGCCTCTACAATATCCAAAAGTTCAATACAAAAAAAAAAAAAAAAAAAAAAAAAAAAAGAGTTTTGACCTTAGTTATACTTTAAGTATTGCACACATTGGTGTGAATGGTTTTCAAGTAACCTAATTTATATTCAATTTATTGCTGATAAATTTGTTCACCAATCCAAAATGTTTTTTGTATGAAGTTTACCCATCAGAAATATTAAAGGCTGAGAAATGATGTCCTACAAAGCAGTATGTGTACTGGAACAGAATCAAGCCAATGGTGTGAGATGCAATATATAAACGAGTCATAAAAATCAGTTTTCAGCAGGACTCCTGTTTAATCCACTAGGCAAATTGTTTTTAAAATTTTGACTTGGTATACAAGTAGCGTCATGTCACAACTGAGTATAAAAGATTAAAGAGGCGCCTCTAAGTGTAGCAATATGGTTACACTTAATGAAGGTCCAAATTTAGCAACTCACATGGCTGATGATTAAAACAGGCACATCTAAGTATGCAGGCATCCGAGGGGTAAGCTATTTACATGGACCGTCCTCCTCACCCCCATCTACGTCATCCCAGCCACACTGCTCTCCATGAGCGGGTTAAGTCTCGCTTTCAGATTGCTCTACTTCAGGGTAGCCTTCCTGGTTACGTTTGCAGACTTACAGCAGTGAGAGCTGGCGGTGTGGGGGATGGTCTATGTGGACAGCTTTCCCCCCAGATGCCTGCATACTTAAATGTGTCTCTTTTAATCATCAACCATGTGAGTTGCTAAATGTTGTACCTTCATTAAATGTAATCATATTGCTACACTTAGAGCCGGTTCACACTGCGGGCGATGCGAGGCGACACGACTCGCCTCGCCGCGCTCTGGCAAGTCGCCCCCGTTCTGTACAATGGAACCGTTCTGAGAGGAGCGACTCGAGTCGCTCCGACTCAGAAAAAAGGTTCCTGTACTACTTCTGGGCGACCTCGGGGCGACTTGCATTGACTTCTATACAGAAGTCATCTGCAAGTTGCCGCTGAGGTCGCGGCGAGGCAAGTCGGTGTCGCCTCGCATCGCCTGCAGTGTGAACCGGCCCTTAGAGGCGCCTCTCTTCTCTTTATACTCTGTAGCTCCTGCTGGATTTTGCTTCTAATCCCCTTGTGAAGGGTTCCATTTGTGGATGGACATTTTATGGTTACACAACCTGATCACATTGCTTTAATCTTTTTATATGGACTATAAACTGAAGGACTTATGAATAAATGGTTGTGGAACTAATCATTTGAGTTTCCATTATTTCTTATGGGGGACTTTGCTTTGATATACAAGTGCTTTGGATTACAAGCATATTTCTTGAACAAATTATGCTCGCATGCCAAGGTTTTACTGTACCTGTCCTTTATAATAAATGGTTATTTAGTGGTTTTACACTATGTGGCACTCTGCTCCTTTTTAAATGTATGAGTGATGTCTTGTCTGGTGTGCTGATTTCTTGATTGGACCTGATAACAGGCAATGGACAGCTGAATCCTGCTGAGCTGGCTTGTTTATAATGTTTTTTTATGATTCCCTCTTTATAAGAGATCAGTACATCTGGTAGGAGGCTCTTAAAATTACATTAAAGTTTTTTTTTTGTTTTTTTTTTAAACATGTCATATTTGCCTGCTTTTTACAATGGTTTGGCACACAGCGGCATTGATCCTCTTCTTCTCCGGTCACCTGCTGGCGATCCAGGCCCCTCCCTCCTGCCTAGTGCCCACAATAGCAAGCAGCTTGCTATGGGGGCACCCAAGCCACTGTGACAGTAATAGACAGGGATGACAGCATTACTTAAGACAGTAATAGGCAGTGACAGGTACTCTTTATGGAGGGATCAGGGGTCTAAAAGGCCTGGGAACAGCGGCAGGAGGGGGGCTGCTTGGGATAACAGCCGATCGGCTGCCGAGCCGGATCGGCCATTATCGGCCAGATAGCCGACTGCCCGCCCGCTCCAAAAAATGGTATCGGGGTATAGCCTGCAGCTATACTGCATACCTTGGTTGTAACGAGTGGTTATTTCAGTTACAATTGCTTTTCTATCATCTCCAACCAGTCTGCCCATTCTCCTCTGACATCAACAAGGCATTTTCCTCCACACAACTGCCACCCACTGGATATTTTCTCTTTTTTGGACTTATCTCTGTAAAGCCTAGAGATGGCTGTGTGTAAAAAATCCCAGTAGTTTGGCAGTTTTTGAAATACTCAGACCAGCCTGTCTGGCACCAACAACCATGCCACCTTCAAAGTCACTTAAATCCCCTTTCTTCACCCTAATGCAGGAAAATTCCTCTATACCACAAAAAGAAAAAAAGAACACATCTCCCTTTCTTTACAAAAGTGGAGCTAACCTTCAAGAACCTTTATAAAGCACTAGGTTTGTAACACCTAAACCTCGGTAACACATCAAGGCCTATTATGGAATGATTAATGCTTCATTCATCCGCATGAAGTGGATTTCAGGGCTGATTTCAGCTCTTGTTTAGGGCAAACATAACAGAACAGCTGGAAATCTTTTTAGTGCTGCACGCAAGCAAATGACTAAAACCTTTGCTGATTTATTTATAGAGAATGAATGAAGCATCGCAAAACCATGTACTTATATTGCTCACCTCTTCGGTATACTCCTTTGGTAGAGGAACACCAGCCGTGACCTGAATGAAAAACACATTTAAATGTCAGTGTATTCATTTATCTGCCATCTGTTGCCTTCATGTAACAGCAATAAGTATTCTATCCATTTTGGAACCTAGAATTTAGCAGGCTTAAAAAAGAAGAAAAATAATAAAAATAAAAAAAAAACACCTTTTGTATAAAATCTAAGGTGGGCTGAAGACAAGGACGTTAAAGGACATTCCATTTTATATACAAAGCCACCTTCTCTTTGGTACTATTCTAATGCCACGTACAAGCAACCGGTCTTTCTGGCAGACTAGGTCCGACGGAATCAGTCCGTTGGACAATATGATCGTGCGTGGGCTAATCCGATCGTTTTTTGTTAAAAAAAAAAAAAATCAGACGGGCCTAGAAATAGAACATGTTTTAAATCTGTCCGACGGACTCAATTCATATCGGGAAAACCGTTCGTCTGTATGCTGGTCCGACGGACCAAATACGATGCAAGGGAAGCTATTGGCTACTGAACTTCCTTTTTTAGTTCCGTCTTACGTCAACACGTTCAAAACAAAATGGACGTTAGACAAAGTCCGTTCATTCGGAAAGTCCGTCGGAACTCTGCTGAAAGTCCATCGGGAAGACCGTCGGACTTAGTCTGCTGGAAAGTCTGGTTATGCATACGCTGCATAAGTAATAACACGCAGGGATCCCCATCTTCCATATCCCCTTTTTTTAACTATACACTGAATTCTTAAATACCTTGTGGTTGATGGAGAAACTGGAGAGTGCAAAATCTGGTGCAGCTCTGCATAGAAACAAATCAGCTTCCGTGTTTAACTGAACAAGCTTAAAAGTGGTTGTAAACCTCAGACATGAAATACAAACAAAGCCTATCCCTCTATAGTGTGTACTTGTCTCAATTAGGAACACTAATGCCACGTACACACGACCAGACTTTTTGACAGCAAAGGTCCGAAGGAACGAGTCCGTCGGACAATTCGATCGTGTGTGGGCTCCATCGGACTTTTGCTTGCCAAAAATCCGGCGGACTTTAGAAATAGAACATGTTTGAAATTTTCCCACCGGAACTCCGCCGGACTGAGAAATCAATTCGTGTGTATGCTAGTCCGATGGACAAAAACCGATGCTAGAGCAGCTATTGGCTACTGGCTATGAACTTCCTTAATCTAGTCCGGTCGTACGTTATAACCTTCGAATCCGTTGGACTTTGGTGTGATTGTGTGTGGCCAAGTCCATTCATTTAGAAAGTCCGTTGGAACTCCGGCAAAAGTCAGTCGGAAAGACCATCGGACCTAGTCCCTCGAAAAGTCTGGTCGTGTGTACGCGGAATAAGTGTCTTTTCTATCTGCTGCTTCCTTCCTCTGCCATCTGAATAAACCACTTATGACAAATTTTCTTGACACTAATACAAAAAAATAAGGTGACAGGGGAGGGATCTCCAGATGATTGACACCCTCAGCTCTGTTCCTGTGTGAAGAGGGGTGCCTCCTCCCTCCAATCAGCTTTCAGAGCTCTCCTCGCTGAGTTCTGCAGAGTGTAACTTCAGCTTTCTGCGCACTTTTTTCTCACAGCTCAGACAAGTTTATAAATTCTGGACTTTGAACAGATGTAGAGAAGATAAGACTGCAGATAAACAGGTACAGCTTATGTTTTTACTTATGAGGATTTGACTCACCTCTGTATATCACCTGAGGCCAGTCAATTCACTGGGTATATGTAAGGGGTTACAACCACTTTAAGTTGGGAGCCGATTGGCTACCATGCACAGCTACACCGAATTTTGTGCTCTCCAGTTTTAGTAAATCAACCCCTTTATGGACATTTTTCAGTACCAGATTTCATCAGCAGGGGGCCAATGTAGGTGTAATCTAGAATCTATGGGTTATTACATGGACAAGTATAACAATAAAACCCAAAAGCTCAAATGTGATGCAAAGAGATCTAAATGTCTGCCGACCACTGATTGCGCTTTAAACAACTGTGGCTATTCCCATGCACATATGCAATCATCTCCTTTCATTTCAATAGAAAGTTCTTACTCTGGCTGGATAAGTGGAGTGCAAATCTTCCACTTGAATCAATGGAGACTGCAGTATGTATACACAAGAGGACTCAAACATTATGGTGAAGATTTTCAAGCAGAAGCCATGTGGTATTAAAGAGGAGCTCCAGTGCCCACCCCAAAAAAAAAAAATTTAAAGTCATCAGCTACAAATACTATAGCTGCTGACTTTTAATATAATATGCACGCAAGGTAAAGAATCTCAGTGTAAATAATCTATAATGTCCAAGTTCCTAAGAAACATCAGAGGCCCATTCACACGTCAGCTTAACACTCACAGTTGGCCCTCCTCCATGCATTTTTAATGCTCGGACTGTAGCAACCAAAACCACCGCACAGGGGCAAAGGCCAGAATATCTACACTTGATATTGAAAAATTTTTCCATGCCAATGTCTGCTCCAAAGCCAGCTTCTGTCACTGCAAACACACAATTGCAGGTGATTATGAATGTGAAAAAAAACAAAAAAAAAAAAAAAAACGATTTTCTCCTCTACTTGGGAAATCAACCTACCTACAAATCCATCTGGACCAACCAGCTTTAGGGCTATTTTATCAGCCAGTATGGAGGAGTTTCCATGAGCAATATTAGCAAAAGGTCCAGCATGAACAAACACAGGATTTCCCTGAAAAAGAGAACATAACCATGAAAAGGGTTCATTCGAAGATGGAGCAAGCAATTTTCACAGAGCACTTGTAACAATGGCAGGACTTACCTCTAGTGTCTGCATCAAGTTTGGCTTTATGGCATCCTTCATCAGTACAGCCAGAGCACCGCTCACTCCCTGAGAAAAATGAAAAGGCATTTTACTCACTAGCCATATTATAAATTTTTTAAAAGCTTGTTCACCAAAAACGGATGCTGGAAAGCTAATCCACCTGACTTTCAGGGTTTTTTGTATGAGACCTGTTGGCTTGAGTTATCTGTTTAAACACCTGCTATGGCCATTAAATGGGACTCCCACTGTCCCCGTAGGTTTTTTATTTATTTTTTATTTAAGAGAATAATAAAGGGTCTAGATAGAACATACAAAGAAGAGTTGGAATACCAAAAACTTCCAGTGGACAGGAAACTATTTGGACTGTGGCAGGGAGAAATCACTGATGGAGTATTCAAGACATAGAACAAGACAGGGGCTGCCTTAAAGTGGAATTTAAAGCCTGAAAACGGCCCCTATGTTGGCTTGGGAAAAAGATCTAGGCACTCATTTTAGTTATCTAGAATGGAAACAAGGTAAAAGGCATTACTTTTAAAGCATCAAGGTGTGTTTTTGGGACAATGTCTTAGAAATGCTTAACAGAAGCCATCTTGTTTCCCTCAAGCTATCAAAAATTTTCCTTGACTCTACTTTTAAATGTTGAAGAGGCTGTGTAGACATAGGAACTTTATTTCATGTGTTTTGGAATTGTAGAAGCCTTTGCAGCTTTTGGAATGGAATATTTTCCCTGATCTCTAAGGTCACGGGCTTATTCACTCCCCTAACACCAGAGATGGCTCTCCTACATCACAAGTTAAATAAAATTCCTGAACAATTTCATTTTCGAATTGTCCAAATCCTCGCTGCAGCCCGTATGACAATAGAATCACTCTGGAAAACCATTATAGCCCCTAATGTTTCGGAAATTATCAAAAAAGTGCAAAAATCTGCCCAATATGAACAGTTACTAGCACATAGTATGGACTTACTACAAAAAATTTATAATAAATTGGAAATGTTTGTCTCGTATATTCCCGATAAGGGACACATAATTTGAAGGCCCAATCTTGCCTCTTGGAATTCTTTTGTTTTGGTATATTATGGTGTCTATGTTGTTACATGTGTTTCTTTACAACCGTTTTTAGTTCCCTTCTCTTTCTTTACCCCTTAAATTTTATAAAAAGTACAGATTCCTAACTGCGGAAAAGACTTATGGTATATAACTTCTGATTGTATCTTACATGCTTAAATATGCTAAAAGTCACTTGTTGATCTATAGTACCATTGGATATTTTGCATGATGACTTTATCACTGATCCAATGTAATTTGCAATATTGCTCAATAAAAACAAATTGAAAAGGAATTAAAGCCTGATACTAACTAATCTTAAAAATGTTCCTACCTATCCTGTGTAGAAAACCTCTGTGTACTTACCTTTTTTCAGTCCGCTCTGGTCCAGTCATGTGATCCTGCAGCTGCAGATCTCCTGTGCCACTGAGTGGCTGTGCAGGGCAGATAAGGGAGCACGGACAAGGGCTGGGCCATGGGAGTTTATTGGCGAGATCGAGGCTCCCAGAAATTCACTGCCATTGTTGAGTGCTCCCTTACCCAGTTCAGCTCTTTGGACATACTATGTACGTCCAAAGAGTGAAACTTTAAACACAAGCTGATGGCTGCAGTAGCAGCCATCAGGTTGTGTAGGTTTTGTTTAGCCGGTGTTCCATCAGACTTGGTGACCCGTCAGATTAGGTAACAGAAGTGACACCATGTTAGCTGCGCATGCGTTCCAACACTACCAGGTTTGCTAAACTGATAGAATACCTGCAGTCACAAGAAGGCAGCAGCGGACATCTTACTACACCCCGATACGTCTTGACTTTCACAGTAATTTTAGCAATAAAGTGAGCGTATATAAATAAATATAGTGTGTTGACATTTGTGATGCTGTTTGGATGTTACATTTCGAAAGAAGCTGAACACCAGCAAAAGGAAGGTGGCGGAGGCCATGTTGGTACAACCTGCACTGCTCATCACTAAACCTTCAGGCTTTCAAAATTAAACATCCAAACATCATCATAGATGTCAATATAATATATTTATTGATATATATGCTCACTTTATTGCTAAAATTACTGTGATATTCAAGACGTAGATGTACTAAGATGTCCGCTGCCTTTTTCTGACTGTAGGTGTTCTGTCAGGTGAGCAAACCTAGTAGGGGTGGAGCACATGCGCAGTTGACAGAACGTCATTTCCGTTACCTAATCTGATAGGTCGCTGATTCTGAAGGAACACTGGCTTGAACGTGAAAAAGATGCAGCAGCTCTTTAGCTGCTAATCACTTTCACAGAGGCGGCAGTGCGGTGCCTACCCCTTCCTCTCATGTTTACTGGGCTCTCCTGCTCTTACCGGAGCCCTGGAACACAACCGCTGGCTAGGGGGAGGGAGAACACTGTGAGACTGAGTCAAATCCATACCTCGATCTCACATGCAAACAAGTAATGTGATGTCACTTCTGGTTTCAGATGCACCCTTTCCAGGAAATACTTCTAACCAAGCCGATCTGTGCTTGGTTAGATGGCGTGAAGGGCAGGGGAGAACTATTAGACCCCTAATGACTCCATAAACACAGAGGGGTTTATTAACCACTTGGGGACCACTTGCCAGCAATGCCATAACCCTGGTATCCTCTTCAACAGCGGGTAGTCTGCTCTCAGATCACTTCCTTCACCCCGACAGGCTTTGAGCCAAGTGAGGAAAGGATGGCCCCCACTCGGCTCCATAACATTGGATGCCGGAAGCAACGTTAAACTTCCGCCCAGTGGTCCTATAGGGGGAAGTTTTTGATGCCTGCAGCTGCAGGCATCACTTGGTACATGGTACAGCCCCTTCAAGCCAAAGGCCACATATTTGCACTACATCGGCATGAAAGGGTTAACCAAGAAAAACAGTCAATCCAGTTAACCTTCCCGACCAGTCGCCGTACAACTGCGGCAGGTTGGCTCCCTGGACGAAATGAAGTTACCTTGCATTGGTTCGCCTTTTGACGCACTATGCGCATGCCTGGCGGTCGCAATGACCACTGGGCAACCGCGATCGCTCCACGCAGAGACAGAACGGAGATCTGTCAATGTAAGCAGACAGATTTCCATGCTGTCAGGGGTGAGGAGAGCGATCTGTTGTTCATACCAAGTATGAAGAACAAGGATTGCTCTCCTCACTCAGGCAGTCCAATCTCCCACCAGTTAGAATCACTCCCTAGGACACACGATCAACCCCTTGATAGCCCCCTACTGTTAACCCCTTCCCTGCCAGTGACATTTACACAGTAATCAGTGCATTGCTGTATAAATGCCAATGGTCCCAAGAAAGTGCCAAAAGTGTCCGATCTGTCACAATGTCGCAGTCCTGATAAAAATCGCTGATCATTGTCATTACTAGTAAAAAAATAAAAATAATAATAATAATAATAATAATAATAATAATAAATAATAATAATAATGCCATAAATCTGTCCCCTATTTTGTAGGTGCTATAACTTTTGCACAAACCAATCAATATACGCTTATTGCGATTTTTATTACCCTAGAATATGTAGAAGAATACATATCGGCCTAAACTGAAGAAAAAACTAGCTTTTTTTAGAAAAACATTGGGGATATTTATTATAGCAAAAAGTACAAAATGACTGTTTTATTTTCAAAATTGTCGGTCCTTTTTGTTTATAGTGCAAAAAAATAAAAAAAACGCAGAGATGATCAAATACCACCAAAAGAAAGCTCTATTTGTGGGGAAAAAAAAGAATGTCAATTTTGTTTGGGTACAACGTCAAATGACCGTGTAATTGTCAGTTAAAGCGACGCAGTGCCGTATCGCAAAAAATGGCCTGATCATTGAGCAGCCAAATCTTCTGGGGCTGAAGTGGTTAATTAACGAAACAGACAAATAAGTTCTGTGTCTTACCAAGTCCTCTGTGGTAACTGGATTTCCTTGTTTGCTGCTGGCCACCACCATCTTGCCTAGTCGTTCCCTCATGTCACTTAAAGAACTTGTAAGGGCCAAAACAGCCATAATTTCACTGGCTACGGCGATGTCAAACTGGGCCTGCATATAAAAAAGTGATCATAAAATCAGAAAGCTAAAGAAATACAGATATATTTTTTAAAGATCAAATATATTTAAAAGAAAGCAACTGTGATGAAATGTTTCAAAGTGTGAAAGGGGGGTATATTAAAGCCTAGGCTTGTGTAATGCCAACCACAGCATCCTCATGGGCTGTGCTTTATGAATGGCAAAGAATACAAAAGGGGAGGAGACACAACACAAGCGCTTGTATTTTAAGTACCTCTATTCCTGCCCTAATGCAACAGCGCCAGGTGCCTGGGTGGCCAAGCACCAGTGTCACGTGGTAAGGAGGGGAGTGATACACTTGCTACCCCATTTGTCCCCTGCTCCCAATGGCTGGAGAAGCAGGGGAGGATATTAAAGGTATGCGCTACTCTTATTATTTAGGATATGGATACATTTATTGTATAGTTAGAACAAAATATTGATATGTCAAATTATCTACCGTACATAGGTCATACAATATTAAGGTACATTACCGTCCGGGTAAAACCCTTTTCTGTTGGGGATTGACCAATTGTAATCTTTCTTAGGAATCGATCATTTGTGTCCATTACTGTAAAAAATAAAGCCCATTAATATTCTTTGTATACACACACACACACAATATAACGCATCCAATACACATGTGTTGTACATTTTCAACAAAGTGGAACCGTTATCATTAAACAACTCAGTCTTTAGTATTTTAAACCACCTCCTATCAACCAGCAACACTCCCTGTATTCCAGCCATGCTACACCTGTAGCAAGAAATACATTGAAAAGTATAGAAGTTACACATGGATGTTAGATGATCATCTAACTGGCTCTGGCACCTACCATTATAACAGATCATATAGGAACTGCGCTGTTTATGGCAGGAAAATCAGTGTCAGAACATTCAAGTGTTAAATTGTGTAAGAAATCTTTAAAAAGAACATGTCTCTGATAACCAATAAATAGGGACAGTGTCCCTACAGTAGGCACCAGTCCAGTCCAGCTACTTCTATCAATAGATTACTTCCACAGAATACTGGGAACGCAAAACTTGGGGTGCACTATAATGCAAATCATGACCAGAGCTACGGGCTCCTGCCTCACTTGCACCTTCCTACTGACCAGTAAGCCATTGCACCTGAAGGAGAAACTTCCTAGTTTGATTAGCAGGAACCCAAGAGAGTGGCTTCTACCAGAATGATCACTTTAACAGCCATTGCAGTTAACTGTTAAGCTGGTCATTCACACACTGATTTTACACGAGCGTTCTAATAAGTCAGAACATTACATTCACCTGAATCACTGATCAATTCCAATGTAGAAACTAACTACAGAGCTCAGTCTACAACTGACAATAGTGCAGTAATGAGTCTCTGCTGTAGCTTTTCCAGATCACAAAAATATTCATGAGATTGCCACTCATGTGCCAAGCATATAATTTGCCTTTCTTGCAGAATGTGAGTTCAGGATTTGAGTCTTTCTTAACAAACCTCCTGCTATTTATAATCAGCAATGACAAAAATCTGGCTCTCTGGGTGAAATAACAAAGACAAAGCCAAATCTGCCATCTGTTTACCACCTTCAGTGATTTCACAAAGAAACGAATGGCTGACTGGCAGAACCCATTCACTCAATGTCAGGTGTGAATGCTCGCTGTGTGACTCTTGAAGCTAACAGACAATAATGTGCCCCCCACCTACCTAAAAAATCAGGTTCAGTCATATGGAATAAATCGCTGCTAGTTTTTGTGATTGTATCACTCATTATATCCTGTGAGAAATAAATTGAGTTCTTCCTTTATTATCCATTGCCTTTAAAGAAATAAATACTTTGTTTTCAAAAGTGCCGAGCGTCTACCAATGGGGAAGCACTGCTTCACTATAGACTCAGATACAAGTTTATAAAATAGCTGCAAGACTCAGGTTGAACCATAGGTGGATACTTCAGAGAATTTGAAGAACAAAAGCCAGATAACCGCAGGGTTCAAAAATAAATAAAGACCAGTTGCTGCGGGGTTCAGGAACAAGTATAGACTAGATGCTACGGGACTCAGGGTGAACCTTAGGTCAGATGTTGCAGGGCCAAATTCTGATGCTGCAGGGTTCAGGAACGACTATAGGCAGGATGCTGCAGAGTTCAGCAACATGTATAAGCTGGTTGCGGCAGGTCTCGGGATAACCATAGGTGGGAATCTGCAGGGGTTCAAGAACAAGTATAGGATGAGATGCAGAAAGGCTCAGAACAAATATAGCGGGACACTGCAGGGCTCAGAGAGAACCATAGGTGAGATGTTGCAGAGCTCAGACAGAACCATAGGTTGGATGTTGCAGAGCTCTTGGGGAAACCGAGCCAGATGCTGCAGAGTTCAGGAACAAGTATAGCGGGATGCTGCAGGGTTCAGAGATAACCATTAGGTGGGATGCTGCAGGGCTCAGAGAGAACCATTAGGTTGGATGCTGCGGGGCTCAGAGAAAACCATTAGGTGGGATGCTGCGGGGGTCAGAGAAAACCATTAGGTGGGATGCTGCAGGGCTCAGAGAGAACCATTAGGTGGGATGCTGCAGGGCTCAGAGAGAACCATTAGGTGGGATGCTGCAGGGCTCAGAGAGAACCATTAGGTGGGATGCTGCAGGGCTCAGAGAGAACCATTAGGTGGGATGCTGCAGGGCTCAGAGAGAACCATTAGGTGGGATGCTGCAGGGCTCAGAGAGAACCATTAGGTGGGATGCTGCAGGGCTCAGAGAGAACCATTAGGTGGGATGCCGCAGGGCTCAGAGAGAACCATTAGGTGGGATGCTGCAGGGCTCAGAGAGAACCATTAGGTGGGATGCTGCAGGGCTCAGAGAGAACCATTAGGTGGGATGCCGCAGGGCTCAGAGAGAACCATTAGGTGGGATGCTGCAGGGCTCAGAGAGAACCATTAGGTGAGATGCTGCAGGGCTCAGAGAGAACCATTAGGTGAGATGCTGCAGGGCTCAGAGAGAACCAAAGGTGGGATGCTGCAGGGCTCAGGAGGAACCATAGGTGGAATGCTGCAGGGCTCAAAGAGAACCATCGTGGGATGTTGCAGGGCTCAGGGAGAACCATAGGTTCGATGTGGCAGAGCACTTGGGGAAACTGAGCCAGATGCTGCAGCGTTCAGGAACAAGTATAGAATGAGATGCGAAAGGCTCAGAGCAAGTATAGCGGGATGCTGCAGGGCTCAGAGAGAACCATAAGTGTAATGCTGTAGAGCTCAGGGAGAACCATGGGTGGGATGCTGCAGGGATCAGAGGGGACCATGGGTGGAATGCTGCAGGGCTCAGAGGGGACCTTAAGTGGGATGCTGCAGGGCTCAGAGAGAACCATAGGTGGAATGCTGTAGAGCTCAGGGAGAACCATGGGTTGGATGCTGCAGGGCTCAGAGAGAACCATAGGTGGGATGCTGCAGGGCTCAGAGAGAACCATAGGTGGGATGCTGCAGGGCTCAGAGAGAACCATAGGTGGGATGCTGCAGGGCTCAGAGAGAACCATAGGTGGGATGCTGCAGGGCTCAGAGAGAACCATAGGTGGGATGCTGCAGGGCTCAGAGAGAACCATAGGTGGGATGTTACAGAGTTCTTAAAAAAAAAAATGCTGCAGAGTTTGGGAACAAGTATGGGATATGTGGCAAGGCTCTGAACAAGTATAGCAGGATGCTGCAGGATTCAGACAGAACCAAAGGTGGGATTCTGCAGGGCTCAGAAGGAACCGGAGGTGGGATGCTGCAGGGCTCAAGGAGAAACATAGGTAGGATTCTTCAGGGTTTGGGAACAAGTAAAGGATTGCAGGGCTCAGGGAAAACCATATGCATTGCACAGCTAGGCTCAGAAATCTTAATCTAGTGTCTGCTACCACAAGGAGCTTGGTAATATAGCTTGTCTGGGATTATAGGCATTCTAGTGGATATTTTGGTGAAGGCAGTGAGGAGCTGACAGTGTAGCAGTCAGAGGCATGCAATGATTTGTGATTACAGGCGATGCTCAGATACAGCAGAGGATGTAATGATGGTACACAATTTAGCAAAATTTGGGAAGCACAGCTTTAGAGTCTGATGAGATGTGATGAAGAAATTAACACTGCAACTGCTAAAATCTGAGATTTCACTAAATGTATCTTAACCACTGGTTGAAGGAAAGAAAATTGCTTGATTCCCTCCTGCTGCATATTGTTTTCCGACAGCGGGAGGTTTCCCAGTCGTCAGAATAAAATGATCATTACCAGCAGCTGCAACCACTGACAGTGATCAAAATCAGTACAACCAGCCTGCCCATACATGGATCGAAAGTCAGCAGAAACAAGACAAATTTTGACCCATATATGGCCGGCTTAACTGCCAAGGCAACTCTGCATCTCTTTGATGGTTGTAAGAAACTTCTCAGTACTGTTTTTTTTTTTAATTAAAACTTAAAACTTTCTGTATAGTAAAAAAGGAACCTGCAAAGGGGAGTGCCTCTCCATCACAAACAGAGGTTCACCAGGATATTAAAACAGGCAGAGATAATGCTTTGGTAAAAGTACTGAGCAAGTAGGTTGTGCCCCCTGCATGCATCTCAAGGATCCATAACCGGCTTTAACTGCATTATACCAATGGGGACTAAAGAGCAGAGAAATATTTTATGCTGCACATGAGGCTCTGAAGAGTTACCGCATTCTAATTACTACTGTAAATGATAACACACAATATTTCATATTTAAGCCTGACGTCTAAACAAACATCTGTTCTTTTGGGCTAAAAATAGCGCCTGAAAAACGCCTCCCGTGCAGTCCCAGTATGAAAGCCTGAGCACTTTCACACTGGGGCGCTACGCTGGCAGGACGTTAAAAAAAAGTGGACAGCCCACTGTGAACTCTTTCTTTTTCCGACTTCCTGAAGGCAACATAGCCAAGCTTAACATAGACTCTATGGGATACGCTACCCATTGTGCCAATGGGTAATATGCCTCATGCTCCCAGGCACAGGGGATACCCCCTATGGTCAGAAGAATAAGGCAATTTCCAGACCAGTTATTTGAATGGGCACCTGCAAAGCGCTTCAACATCATCACTAAAACGATACTAAAGCGCCGTCAAAACTAACGGCATTTTACCATCAACGCCACAGTGTGAAAGCAGCCTTAAACAATAAAGCCTACCCCTTTTTTTTGCATAACATGGTATACTGGAAGTACATGTTTGGTAAAAATTTTCACCAGTCCTCCCCCATACACTACTGCTAGGCTACGGCTGCGGGCTTCCACACTGCCTGCAGCCCAACCAGTAAAAATCAAAGCTTGTGCTGCCCGTGCCTGCATACCAATGTCCTACGGATTTAAATGGGGCACTGCTCCGGCTATATGGGTGCATGCTATTAAAGTGATTGTAAAGGCTCGTTTTAAAAAAACTAAACAAAAAAACAAATATGTTATACTTGCCCCCTCTGTGCAGTTGGTTTTGCACAAAGCAGCCTGGATCCTGCTCTTCTCTGGTCCCCCTTTGCTGCTCTTGGCCCATCCCTCCTATAGAGTGCCCCCTCAGCCAGCGGCTTTCTTTGGGGGCACCCCAGCCTAGTTAGAGCTTTGTGTAACCATTCCAACACAGAACCCCTGTAATTGGGGGGTGCTAAACACAGAAGGTTTTTTTATGTTAATGCAAAGAATGCATTAGGATAAAAACCTTCTGCCTTTACAACTCCTTTTATGTCTATAGGATGCGAGTGCACAAGCTCTGGCAACCCAGCACTAGACTTTTGCCAGTGAAGGAGGCCACAGTTATCAGATGTGGAGGGTGGACAAAATCTATGTATTGAGGGGGCTGAGGAAATTTTTTAAAAAACATGTACATGCCCTATAGCATTTAAAGGACACTGACAGGGCAAAATTAAAGCTGAAATCCTGGTAAATAAAGACACAAAATAATGCAGTTATGTATACAAGTTATGACATTTGTTTGTTCAATGTATATATTGTAAAGCTGGGCATAGATGGAGAGATTTTTCCTGTAACAATGGTTGCAGGAAAGATAATCGCTCAAATCCCCCATCAACACAGTCAGTTTTGAAGGGGAATCCCTGCCACGGAGCCATTGTGTTCTCCTGGCAGGAGGCGGGGGGAGCTGCCCTGGCCGAGAGAACACACAGTAAATATTACTAGCAGCTATAGACACTGGCAATAATAACATTAAAAATTCTGGTAGGCTGGTTGTACCCAAGTTGATTGAATGATCAACTTAGGCACAATCAGCCTGCCCATACGTGGTTTGAATCTCAGCCGATTCCTGTTGAACCGGCCAAGATTCTAACTGTCTATGGCCAGCTTAAGTGCCTAATTGTGTCTTGGAATTAGCCTCTTGCAATCCCCTATACAGCAGCCCCCAGATAGAAGAAGGGGCAGGACTGACTGTCAATCAGGTATGATGAATAAAAAGGTGTTCACAAGGAACATGATCATAGAAGGAGAAAGCAAAATGAGCAGAAAGGTAACTTCATCAATCTGCTGCTGCTCTTTTGCTGTCCAATCAACAGACTAGGCATGGACAGAAGACACTACTGTATTCTTTAGCCGTCACTGGTGTCATCCATCTGGATGTGTTGTGTGACAGAGCTGTGTAAACCTCTAGACTGGGTGGACAGAAATACAAATCCTTTGGTAGGTAAAACAGCTCTGAATAAATTAAATGTATGTATTTAGCTGTCGAAGCTCTTGCCTAGATACCTCTCTGCCACGTGATGGTGTCTGGATCGATGTCAAGACGTACAAACTTTGTGATTTCTTCTTCCGTTAAAGCTGTAGGGTCGGTCTTCTCAATGCCCAGTCTCTGTGCAAATGAAGTTATATCAATACAATGAAAGAATCTTGTTTTTCATATTAGATCAGACATTCAACCAAGCCAGTACATTTTGTTTTGCTCATTGAAAATATTGGGCTATAGCACACGCCAAAAGAACAATTCAATGCAAAATGTTGTTTGTTACATTGCATGTTAGTATCGCTACGCAGGAAAATAAATGTGTGATTAATGGGATTTAGCTCATTTTGTTCCCAATTCCTAAAGTCTACAGACTGTGAAGGAAAGGGAAAACTGAAGATTAGCCATTTCTTACTTAACTGTGAAGTAATGCAAAATTGTTTAGAGGGCACCCAGTCAAACTTTGGGGCACTAGAAAAAGCTGTGCTGAATTTATTGGACTGGAAGAACAAGAACTGCCATGTGCTGAGCATAGCTAAGAAATCAGCTTTAAATGCCAATTTTCTTACCCAAGTTAAAACCTAGCTCTTTTGATTTTGTATTTTTGTCTGTAAAATGGAAAAAAAGTTTTGTAAATAAAATCTGAATTAAAAAAATAAAATAAAAAAAAACAAAAAGCAAAAGCCTAGCTCCATCTAAAAGATATTATTTAGCTTTGGATGAAGTGGAAAAGACTTAACGAAAATTGTTACTTCTGTTCACGTACAAGAAAAAATTTCGAGTTTGTTCCTTCGAGAAATTTTCATTTGGAAAATCTGAATCAGATTTCGAAAGTTGTGTACACACTATATGAATATCAAATGATCGTGTCTCGTATGAAATTTTTCTTATGATTTTCTCATAGTGTGTACCCAACTGAGTGTCTGTCAGCATTTTATTGCCTTCTCTGCCCCTGTTAGGGTGTTGATAATCAATTAGCCTAGGACAGACTGGATGCAACCGTTTGCTTGCCTTTAACTGGTCTTTGGGGTGAAATTCCTCCCACATACAGCTATGAAAGGGCACTATTCCTCCCATTTCCTGCAATGATGGGGAACTATTATTCCTTCCACTGACACCCATTTTGCCAAGGCACTCTGGTTGAAAAATGCTGGTTTAAAGGAGATGAAAAACCTCCAAGTGAAGGTTTTAAAAGCAAGTACTGGGGGGGGGGGGGGGGGAGATCTACTGGATTATGCGTCTATTGCGATGTCTTGTCTTCCAATGTAATTTCTCTATCAAGTCACAGTTACCTTTGCAATAGACTCTTTCCAATAGTTCATTAACCTCCCTGGCGGTTTTCCCGAGTCTGTCTCGGGGTTAAAATTCAGTACCATTAGCGGTGACCCCGAGCCACACTCGGGATTGCATTGCAGGATCCTGGTGCAATATACTTAACTTGTCCCCAGGATCCTACGATGTCCCTCCGCTGCGACTGCGGGCTCTGTCCTTTGCCCGATGCCTCTGTGTGCCAGGCTCCATTCCCTGCGAGCGTTGCGACACACGGGGGCGGAGTCCAGCGGCAAATTCAAAATATTTAAAAATAATACATACAGTACACTGTAATCTTATAGATTACATTACTGTATGAAATTTCACATCCCTTTTATCCCTAGTGCTTTCTCCAATGCTCCGCATGCTGTTCTTTCTGCCTGGAAACTGGATTGTCCATAGCAACCAAAAAATGTCCCTTTACGTCAAAAGTGGTTTTAGACCAGCTAGAAAATAGTGATAGTAAAATTAGAACACTTGCAGAATTGAGCGATAGTGAATCGTGGGGAAATTGATTTTATTATTTTTATATTATTATTTTTTTAATAATTATATTTATGTATTATATTATAATTTATGATTTTGTGTTTCAAACTTTATCATACCTGGAATATCTATTAAGGCCCATACACACGATCAGACTTTTTGACAACAAACATGCAAATTAGCTGTTTTGGAGCAACATCCGACCGTGTGTACGCTCCATCGGACAAACTTTTTTGGTTTTCATCGGACTTTTGTTGGCTGTGCGAATGGACAAACTTTCTGGCAACAAAAGTCCGATGGAGCAAAGTCTGATCATGTGTACAGAAAACCATAGGACTTTTGTACAAACAGGCATGCTCAGAACCAATGCAAAAGATCAGACAACAATACAGAAGTTGACCAAAGGTGGCGGTAAAGAGCAGAAAAACCACATGATTTGGTGAAAGTTGGCTGAAAAAGTCCTGCTGTGTGTATGCAATACAAGTTCAGGGCAGACGCCCTTTGTACAAAAATCCAAGGGAAAGTTTTTACAAAGTCCTATCGTGTGTATGAGGCTTAATGCCCCGTACACACGATCCGAAAATCGTACGGAAAATACCGCTTTCGAAGCGATCGTACGATAATCGGATCGTTAGTACAGAGCTTTCGAGAGCCGATTAGGACAGTACATCCGATATTATTCTATCGGACATGCACGGAAATTTTTTTCGTACGATGCCAAATCGTACGATTTTCGTTTAATCAGTACAGCTATCGTTCGAAAATGCAATACAAATGCATTACAACACATGACATCACTTCCGAATTTTTTTTCTGTCGTGCGGGAATTTTCGTGACTTTAGTAAACTCATCAGATTCGATCTGAGATTAGCATGCAATGAAAAACAGACGATCATTCGTCCGATAATCTCATCGTGTGTATGGGGCATTAGACTCTTGTTTGGACAGATTAAACCACTTAAGAACCAGGCCTCTTTTTCAGACTCTGTGTTTGCATGTTTAAAACTGTTTTTTTGCTAGAAAATTACTTAGAACGCCCAAACATTATATATTGTTTTTTTGTCATTGCAATACTTTTTTTTCACACCATATTTGCGCAGCGTTCTTACAAGCGCACTTTTTTTGGGGAAAAAAAAAATCACTTTTTTGAATATAAAAAGACAACAGTAAAATTAGCCCAATGATACCCAACATTTCACACTTCAAAATTGCGCCCGCTCGTGGAATGGCGTCAAACTTTTACTTTAAAAAATCTCCATAAGCGACATTTTAAAAATTCTACAGGTTGCATGTTTTGCGTTACAGAGGAGGTCTATGGCTAGAATTATTGTTCTCGCTCTACCGATTGCGGCACGTGTGTGGTTTGACTACAGTTTTCATATGCGGGCGCTACTCACGTATAAGTTTGCTTCTGTGCGCGAGCTCGTCGGGACGGGGTGTTTTAAAAATATGTATTTTTTTTTCTTATTTTAATTTACTTGATTTTATTTATTTTTACACTGTTTAAAAAAAAATAATGGATCACTTATTCCTATTACAAGAAAAAAGCATGACAGGTCCTCTTAAATATGAGATCCTCAGATCTCATAATTGGACTTAAATGCAATAAAAAAAAATAAAAAAAAGGTAATTGAAAAAAAATGTTTTTAAGCTCTTGTACACACGACATTCTGACAACCAAATCTGTTGGATTTTGTCTGACGGATTTTGTCGGAAAAATTTTGCATACACACGGTCGGACAAAGTTGTCGGAAAATCCGATTGTACATAACGTGATGACGTTATTTCGTTACGACGGGACTACGTTCAGGCTAGTAGCCAATAACTTTGGTCTAGGAATTTGATCTGAGCATGCGTGGCACTTTGTCCGTTGGAGTAGGCTACACATGATCGGAGTATGTCCGATCAGAGCATTTTGTCGGAAAATGTTACCGGCAAGTTGGAAAAGTTGGTCCGTTGGATATTCCGATGGAAACAGTCCGATGGAGACCACACACAGTCGGAATATCCGACAAAATGGTCCGATAGGACACATTCCGTCGGAATCTCTGACCGTGTGTACAAGGGCTAAGAGGTATGGGTGGAAGTGACGTTTTGACGTCGCTTCTGCCCTCCTATGGTATAGAGACGAGTGGGGGCCATCTTATCCTCATCCATCTCCATACCCAGCAACAAGGAGGACCCGATCGCTTCCGCCGCTACCGACGGCTCTGGTAAGCGGCGGAGGGCGCTGGTGAGGGTCACCTCTCCTGCCGCCGATAACGGTGATCTCACGGCAAACCTGCCACGGAGACCACCATTATTGTAAACAGGACCGCCTCCTGTAAAGAGGGATATCTTGGTTGTAGCAGCAGCTACTGCAGTTACCGAGATATCCCTCTTCAAAGTACTGACGTATATATACAAGAGGCGGTCCTTAAGTAAGTAAATTTAGTTTAGGATAACCATTTCATACCTCCAAAATTATTAAAATATGACTGATAGGATTGAAATATCACTATGTGTCTGCGCACGTCAAGTTGAAGGGTCGGCTTTAAAGTACCCATAGACATTAGATGGGGTCAGAAAATTCAATAGTCGCATGGTCACTTTGTGAAATGACTGCAGCACAAACATGAACAATCACACCAGGTAAGCCTTTACATGTATGGCCTGTGCACCCCCTTCTGATATCAGCCCTCTCTTGGGGTAGCAATTGCAATCAGCTCGGAAAACCTATCTTGGGTGATTTTTTTTTTTTATTTCTCAAATGTTTGCCAGTGATCTTTGCCCAAGTTAGGGGTGGCCTTTAAACAAAGAAGTGTTTCCTAATATAACAATTCATGTGCAATGACTACCAAGTCCCACATATACTTTAATTATGCATCTACTTCACATCCGTCTAATACAGTCCTGTTTTTTTTAACAACGTAGGCTCAATTTGGCATCTACCTTGTATAATGAACTATTATAAAATCCCTAGCATAATTATTAGTCATCACCACCTATTGAGACTCCATGCACAAATATCCATTTATGGGAAAAATAAGCAATCTTGGATGTTGCTATGGAGATTTCTACATCACAGGAAATCCTGTGCCAACACAGGTGTAAAGGAAGTGCTATCACACACATGGCCACTATGGCTCGTCATGCTTTCAGTCTGCCTGTCATCATAATAGCACAATCCAGAAATGACATTAAACTACTAAAGCCCAAACCCCAGCTTACTATCTAGCTATATATACAATGCCTTGAAAAAGTATTCTTACCCTTTGAACACTGCCCTTTATGGAAGAGTGGCAAAAAGAAAAGCCATTATTGAAAGAAAGCTATAAGCAGACATCCCAACCTGCAAAAACTCATTTCAGGGAGGTGGGCGTGGCTTAAACCGTGCTACATATTGAGCGTGGCTTAAATGGGGTGTGGTTTTATACAGTCTGAGATGACTTACATAGTGCAGAATGTATTAATGTTAAAAAGGGAACGGACGGTGTCTGTAGTTCTTTATTTTTATTATTATCTTTTTTACAATTTTATTTGAATAATTTTTTACAAATTTTTTTTTTCACAATGATTGGGGATAGGGGTAGTGGACAGTGTCAGTAGAGCAGTGTGTCAGTTTTTTGTTTTTATTATTTTCTCTTTTACAATTTTGTTGTTTATCCCCTTCCTGCCGAGCGTATGCAGATGTGCGTACTCGGCTTCCGGGGGGTATGCCGGGATGATGCCCGGTACCGTTTTTTACAGCGGGCGATTGGCTATCCAGCCATAACAACCGAAGCGCACCGGGAGCACCGATGCACTGGCTGATGCCTCCGGCTGCTGGGGAGGAACTGGAACAAAGCCGTAATCAGCTTCGTTCCAGTCTCCCAATAGTAAACACGTAAGCAACGTCATAACGTCACTTCCTGTTTACTCGGCTGCCAAAGGCGCCGGTTTTAAAAAAATATACAGTATTCAGAATCGCTGTTTTCGGTGATCTGAATACTTTGAAGTGTAAATTAGGGATCGGGGGTCTTTTAGACCCCCGATCCCTCCATAAAGAGTACCTGTCACCACCTATTACTGTCACAAGGGATGTTTACATTCCTTGTGACAGCAATAAAAGTGATCAAATTTTTAATAAAAAAAAAAAAAAATGTATTCATTTTAAAATAAATAAAAAAACATTTTTTAAAGCGCCCGCCGCCCCCGCGAGCTCGCGAAGCAAAGAAAACGCATACGGAAGTCGCGCCCGCCAATGTAAACGGTGTTCAAATCACACATGTGAGGTATCGCCACGATCGTCAGAGCACTAGACCTCCTCTGTATCTGTAACGCTAACCTGGTAACCGTAAACAATTTTTTAAAGCGTCGCCTATTGAGATTTTTTAGGTACCGTACTTTGTCGTCATTCCACGAGTGCGTGCAATTATAAAGTGTGGCATGTTTGGTATCTATTTACTCGGCGTAACATTATCTTTCACATTATGCAAAAAATATGGGCTAATTTTACTGTTTCATTTTTTTTTAATTCATGAAAGTGTTCCTTTTCCCAAAAAGTTGCGTTTAAAACACCACTGCGCAAATACCGTGTGACATAAATTATTGCAACAATCGCTATTTTATTCTCTAGAGTCTCTGCTAAAAAAATATGTATAATGTTTGGGGGTTCCAAGTAATTTTCTAGCAAAAAATATGGATTTTAACTTGTAAACACCAAATGCCAAAAATAGGCTTAGTCATGAAAGGGTTATTTTCTTTAAATCATTTTTTAAAATATTTTTTTCACAGTGCTTCTGGGGAAGGGGGGAGTATGTGGCGGTGATGATGTTTTTATTCTTACATATTGTTTTTTTTTACAATTATTGGGGTGGTGTCATCAGTTATTTTTTTTTTTATATATATATATAAATTAATTTTTTTATTATTTTTGATTAAAAAAAAAAAAAAAAATTTTAATATATTTTTTGCATTTTTTTTTTTTAATCAACCCTATTGCGGGGGGGGGGGGGCTTTGGTAAGATATCAGGGGTCTAAACAGAACCCTGGCATCTCCCCTCTGAGGACAGAGATTCCCCAGTCCATTTCTAAGCATTGAAGATGAATGGACAGAAGACAGCGGCTCCTGTCCATTCATAAACTGAGTAGGGTAACACATAGGTTGCTCAGTATTCACAGGACACAGGAGCGATCTCGCTCACTGTGTCCAATTTGGAAAAGGAAGTGGCAGGTAAATGACCGGTCCCTTCCTCCGCTCTCCATCATGACAAATCCTGTACTCTTCCCCCGCTCTCCCTCTTCCCCCACAGCAGGCTTCCCACCTCTCCCTCCCACTGTGGGGGACGAGGGAGAGTGGAGGAGGACAGGGAGCCGGAGAAGAACAGAGGGGGGAGTGGGTGAAGGACAGGGGGGTAGAAGGATATGGAGGTGGGCTGGAGGAGGAGGATACAGGGAAAAGTTGGGGATAATCACTGCAGCAGGAGGGACAGCTGTGATCGCCGATCTCCCTGTATAGCTTTTTAGCCGACAGCCACAGGAGGGAGAGAAGGAGAAGCAGCTGTTAGCTATGCAGGGAGATCAAAGTTCACAGCTGTCCCTCCTGCTGCACCGATCATCCCCGACTGTGAACCAGGGAACCATCCAGGATCAGCTCCACATCCGGGATATCGGGCAGCACACTTGCAGGTGTCCAGGAGCCGCCCACGAAATGCGGTAGGCTCCCGCACCTCACGAGAGACTTGGGCTGTCTGCATAAGAAGTCATGTTTGCAGTTTGTGAGAAGCCATATGGGGGACACAGCAAACATGTGGCAGAAGGTGCTCTGATCAGATGCAACCAAATTGAACTTTTTGGCCTAAAAGCAAAACGCTGTGTGTGTGTGTGTGGGGGGGGGGAGGGAGACTAACAATGTATATCACCCTGAACACACCATCCCCACCGCAAAACATGGTGGTGGCAGCATCATGTTGTGGAGAAGCTTTTCTTCAGCAGGGATAGGGAAGCTGGTCAGAGTTGATGGGAAGATGGATGGAGCCAAATCCAAATACGGGACAATCTTAGAAGAAAACCTGTAAAGCCCCATACACACTATCAGATTTTCTGCTGATTTTTGTCTTCAGATTTACCAAAACCATGTAGTGCAAGGGTCGGCCTGATTGCTTACAAAACTGAAACTCCTAAGGTTTTACCTCATATTATATGGTTTTGGTAAATCTGAAGGAAAAAAATCAGCAGAAAATCTGATCGTGTGTATGGGGCTTTAGAGTCTGCAAAAGACTTGAGACTGCTGGAAGGTTCACCTTCCAGCAGAACAACAACCCTAAACATACAGCCAGAGCTACAATGGAATGGTTTAGATCAGGGATATGAAATTAGTGGACCTCCAGCTGTTGCAGAACTACAAGTCACATGAGGCATAGCAAGAATCTGACAACCACAAGCATGACACCCAAAGGCAGAGGCATGATGGGACTTGTAGTTTTGCAACAGCTGGAGGTCTGCTAATTGCATATCCCTGGTTGAAATCAAAGCGTATTTATGTGTTAGAATGGCCCAGTCAAAGTCCAAACCTAAATCAAATTGAGAATCTGTGGCAAGACTTGAAAATTGCTGTTCGGACACTCTCCACCCAATCTGACAAAGTTTGGGCTATTTTGCAAATAAGGCAATGTCTCTTCTTGCTGAGCCACCTAGAATGTTGGACAGCTCCCTGGACAATTCATTGAATGATAATGCCTTGAACTTTGTTGGTCTTTAACCTTGAACACTTCGCTCCTCCTATGAACTTCCTATTAAAGCCTTGGCTTTTCACTTTCTGCTTGCCGGACTATTGCGCCCTCTCCCGCCAGTATCTCACTCTTGTCAGTCTTGCTCCCATCTGTAAATTTACTATCACTTGTTACTGACCTTTGGCTTGCTCCTCAACTACACTTATTATCCCCATCTGCTACTCATCTCCTGGTCAGACTATTCTGGGTAGCGCGGCCTGCTACTAACACGCAGCAAAACCCATCTCCACCATTAGGACCTCTGGTGAGCACCGGTTAATACTTAGACTCTGTACCTCAGATAAGCCCATGTCATCCGCCAGAGTGACATGCTTCTGTACTTTTAGTGCCTTGAAAAAGTATTTACACCCCTTAAAATTTTCCACATTTTGTCATGTAACAAATAAAAATTTTAAATGTTTTATTGGGATTTTATGTGATAGACCAACACAAAGTGGCACATAATTGTAAAGTAGAAGGAAAATAATAAATAGCTATCAAATTTTTTACAAATAAATATCTGAAAAATGTGACGTGCATTTGTATTCAGACCCCAACTAAAATCTAGTGGAATCAACTGTCTTCAGACATCCACCTGTGTGCAATTTAATCTCAGTATAAATACAGATGTTCTGTGAAGCCCTCAGAGGTTTGTTAGAGAACCTTAGTGAACAAACAGCATCATTAAGGCCAAGGAACACACCAGACACGTCAGGGATAAAGTTGTTGAGAAGTTTAAAGCACGGTTAGGTTATAAAAAAAAAATCCCAAGCTTTGAACATCTCACGGATCACTTATTTGCTTGATTTAAGGTATCTATAGGGGTATTTTTATTTTTGTCAAAGAACACCAAAATTTGTATTAACTTGACATCTGCTCCTGTAGACATGTACCCCTTTCCCCCCTCCTTCAGAAAGTCCATGAGCAAGCAGATAACCATCAGACAGCACCATGCCCCCTGACAATTATTCACTATTAGTTGTTTTTCATGTATCGTGTTATCTTTCACGTCTCTCATGCCCCTAAGACTATTTTAAGTTGTTCTCATTAACATTCACAGCAAGAAAGCAGAAATCCAAAGCCAGCTACACTAGAAAATGAGACCATATTGTATAGAATGAGACTACGTCAAAAAACATTCCTAGAAAGACAAAATGGCAAAACAAACTGTTCAGGAATAGAAACAGCATAAGTACTGAGCGAGGAACATGTTTTTTTAAAAGGCAAAATATACTATTGGTAATCATTAAAGTAAACCTACATTTAAACCTACAAGTCACCTACATTCACACCCAAATTGAGTTTGACTGTAAACTGACTGTAGAAGCTGAAAAAAATAAAATAAAAAGGTAATGTCTCATGTTTTGTGAAAAGGGCTGCAATGTGTGATACACACTGCATTAGTACACATAAGTTAACCTTAGATAAGAACAAGTTGAATTTGCACAATTTTCAAAAGTTTGCAAACAAATGCAGTAAACACATGCCTTTCCAGAACATCCAGTTTATTTGTTCTGACCTTGGTATTAATGGGGAGAGTGTTGTTTTTTAAAAATATTTTTTTTTAAATTGTATTAACATCCTAGTTTACAGTTACAATACCATTTACTTAATTTAATCGTTTTCTATTAAGATTTTTTTTTTACTCATGGGAGCTTTGGATTGGAGACCTGATCAAGCTCCCAGTGCAGCTCTGCAGCAACAGATCATTTCTAATAAGGATCTCTTGCTGTATGCAGGGAAGGCAAGACTAAGAGGAAGTGCTGTGACATTGCACATGATGTCACTTCCTACGTAAACACAACGAGGAAGCTTATGTTTTCAATGTTCTGCTACTGAACGCTTCCATAGAGTGCCCTCATAGCAGGAGTATAAGCCAAGAAGCTGAGCAATTCTGTCACTGAAAGCTGCCAGTTTCAATGCTACAGCCTGCTGGAGCCAGTGTCACTAATATCTAATACACATGATCAGAAAATCAGATGGAAAATAACACTTTTGGAGCGATTATCTGATCATTGGTACACAGCTTTTGAGTGACAATTACGACAGGCAATGCAAAATTATCAGAGGGGACAAGCACTAAATGTTTCTCATTCGATAACAGAGCAATCGACTTTTGTTTAATCAGTACAGTATTTGTCAAGTAGCCAAGACTGTGCATGCTCTGATATAAAAGACTAGATTACAACACATTGCATTGCATCATCGCGGGACTTTGTATTCTATCTTAGGAACATTTTTGTAACTCCATTCACCTACTTGTTTTCAATTTGAGACTAGCATGCAAAAAACCAGACGCTCATTCGTCCGATAGTTTCATTGTGTGCACAAGGCTTAAGGAGGAAGTAAACCCTGATGAGTTTACTTCCTCTTTCATTCCCTGCAAAGGTAAAGCATAATGGACTACAACGCATCGCATAGTATCCCATTATGTGTCACTTACCTGACACAGGAGCCAGCGATGTCACCGTTGTCCCCTGCAGTCCGGCGCATCCATCTTCTCGGTGGGTCTCGCCGCTCCGCCGCTGTCATTCGGCGTAGCCGCGATGACGTCACTCCCACGCATGCGCATGGGAGCCGCCACGCGCGGCATAGTCGCCGTTGCTCAGTGCGCCGCTGTCTATGGCGCATGCTGTGCCTCTCTTTCGGCAAACATCTCCTAAACCGTGTAGGTTTAGGAGATATTTCTTGGACCTACAGGTAAGCCTTAATCTAGGCTTACCTGTAGGTCAAAGTGTGTTGTAAGGGTTTACAACCACTTTAAGTGTGCAGCCCTGATCAGAGTTCTGGAGTACAGTGGGGCCAGTGCTGGCAGGCCACTTGTTAAGCACCAGAGCCACATACTCAATCTGAAATTCTCAGGTACTGTATCTCACAAAAGTGAGTACACGCCTCACATTCATGTAAATATTTTATATCTTTTCATGTGACAACACTAAAGAAATTACACTTTGCTACAATGTAAAGTAGTGAGTGTACAGCTTGTATAACAATGTAAATTTGCTGTCCCCTCAAAATAACTCACACAGCCATTAATGTTTAAACTGCTGGCAAAAGTGAGTACACCCCTAAGTGAAAATGTCCAAATTGGGCCCAATTAGCCATTTTCCCTCCTGGTGTCATGTGACTCGTTAGTGTTACAAGGTCTCAGGTGTGAATGGGGAGCAGGTGTGTTAAATTATTGCTCTCACTCTCTCATACTGGACACTGGAAGTTCAACATGGCACCTCATGGCAGAGAATTCTCTGAGGATCTGAAAAAAAGAATTTTTGCTCTACATAAAGATGGCCTAGGCTATAAGAAGATTGCCAAGACCCTGAAACTGAGCTGCAGAATGGTGGCCAAGACAATACAACAGTTTAACAGGACAGGTTCCACTCAGAACAAGCCCCGCCATGGTAGACCTCAGAAGATGAGTGCACGTGCTCAGCGTCATATCCAGAGGTTGTCTTTGGGAAACAGACGTGCTGCCAGCATTGCTGAAGAGGTTGAAGGGATGGGGGGTCAGCCTGTCAGCGTTCAGACCATACGCCGCACACTGCATCAAATTGGTCTGCATGGCTGTCGTCCCAGAAGGAAGCCTCTTCTAAAAGATGATGCACAAGAAAGCCCGAAAACAGTTTGCTGAGGACAAGCTGACCACAGGACATGGATTACTGGAACCATGTCCTGTGGTCTGATGAGACCAAATTAAACTTATTTGGTTCAGATGGTGTCAAGCGTGTGTGGGGCCAATCAGGTGAGGAGTACAAAGACAAGTGTGTCTTGCCTACAGTAAATCCTGGTCTGGGACTGCATGAGTGCTGACGGCATTGGGAAGCCATGAATGCCAACATGCACTGTGACATACTGAAGCAGAGCATGATCCCCCTCCCTTCGGAGACTGGCCCGCAGGGCAGTATTCCAACATAACGACCCCAAACACACCTCCAAGATGACCACTGCCTTGCTAAAGAAGCTGAGGGTAAGGGTGATGGACTGGCTAAGCATGTCTCTGGACCTAAACCCTATTGAGCATCTGTGGGGCATCTTCAACGGAAGGTGGAGGAGTGCAAGGTCTCTAACATCCACCAGCTCCGTCATGGAGGAGTGGAAGAGGACTGCAGTGGCAACCTGTGAAGCTCTGGTGAACTCCATGCCCAAGAGGGTTAAGGCAGTGCTGGAAAATAATGGTGGCCACACAAAATATTGACACTTTGGGTTATTTTGAGGGGACAGCAAATTTACACTGTTATACAAGCTGTACAATCACTACTTTACATTGTAGCAAAGTGTCATTTCTTCAGTGTTGTCACATGAAAAGATATAATAAAAAATTTTACTAAAATATCAGGGGTGTACTCACATCCGACTTTGAAGTTAGACCCCAGCATGACTTTGGTATGACTTGCATTGACTTCTGTTACAGAAGTTGCATGCAAGTCATGCCAAAGTCGGACCAAAAGTAGTGCAGGAACCCTTTTTCTAAGTTAGGAGTGACACAAGTGGCACCGATTAGAACAGTTCAATTTCACAGAATGGGGTCCGACTTCTAATGGGACGAGTGGTCGCATTAGTGTGAACCGAGCCTTAAAGAATTTATGTAGCATCTAAAACTATCAGTCCTGCTCTGGGAAAAGAGGAGCATACGCAAGGCTCTTCTAGATAAAAATACAGTGGTGTCGTAGTACCTTCCCCTGCGTAGAACATTTTACCCACATTCCCAGAAGAAAGATGCAACAAAACTGCAGAAATTATTTCTTTGTATTTCATAATGCTTTACAATCTCAAGAAATTACAAAACATAGTATAATGCAGCATCAATGAGGACCTTTTCTGAAAAAAAATTAAAAGAAAATCAGTGGAAGTCGGTTTATAATCTCAGTAACATTTTAACCCTGTGCGTAATAAAGATTTCTAGGGACTAAAACACATCCCTGTACTAGGCAAAAACTCTCTTTAAAAGTCACTTTATCCTTTGCCTGGTTTGGTTTCATACAATATAGTCTTACCTTAAGCCTCCGGATCTGTATGTCTGAAAATCTGCGTACTCCACTGTTGGAAGGGACTAGGCGGTTGTAAAGGGCCTAAAGAACAACAGTAATTTTAGAAATGCAGGCAATGAAATTAAGTCTTTGCATTTTTTTTTCAGGGGGGTGCGGGTACCTAGTTACCCGCTCCCACTTCTGCTCGGATCGCCTAGGTGATCCTGATCCAAGCAACAGTTCTCTTCTTCCCCTCCCGCAGTCTTCTGGGACAAGTCACAGGTCATGAACCGCAGAGTGGCTCATGCATGCGCAGTGAGCACCCAGCTGTGAAGCCACAAGCAGCACAGCCAGCTGCCCACAGTTAAGATGCTGGTGTCGGGAACCCAAAGGCTAATGAAGAACTTGCTAAGGTGAGGACAGCACTGGACCCTGGACAGGTAAGTGTCCTGTTTTAAAAGTCAGCATCTACAGGATTTGTAGCTGCTGACTATTAATTTTTATTTTTTTTCCCTTCAGAGTGGAGAACCACTTTAATGCCATGCTATAAACCTAAAGTACACATGTACACAGCTGCAAGGGGGCCATACAGCATGCAAGAGTATACAGAATTTGTGTGGAAACTTCTGTGGGATCCATAGCTGCTGTGTTAGGGTGTTACTCCAGTACTGAGGTATAACTGTGTACAGATGCATCCAATAATTGTCTTCTGTGGACAGCTATATACAGCAACCACAGCTCCGGGGGGGTTTACAAAGGTTCTGTATGCTCTTTCATGCTGTATTGCCTCCTTGCAACCGCATGCATGAGCCCCAAATGTTGTGTTCTAACTTGTTATTAATTTATTATAAATACATCTATTCTGCTTCTCTGTGCATCCATAAGAGTCACATGCTTACAGTACATTTAACGAGACCATCACTATGACACTAACTTCTTCATCAACTTGGGTGGCTGTCAGCAGCTGCTGAAGAGGCCACTTGAAGTTTCCCTGCACTATATTGCCCTCCCCACAGTCACAGCAGCTACTCTGCCAGCTGTTTTATAGGGGTCCCTAAATCCTGCAGACAAGTTCATGTGCTTTAACTGAGCACAATACAAAGCTCTCAATAGGACCCTATTAAGAGCCATGTTTTGCACCCAGAAATCACTGACCAGTGCGTGCAGCTGAGGCTCAGTCTTTTAAGTGGCACTCTACTTCTGCCCTTTAACCACTCTACACCTGCCATATACCGGTACATTATGGGAGTGGTTAAAGTGTGGGGCAATGCAGGACTTTTATTTATACTACTTGAAATTGTCTAAAAAGTCACTTTATATGGCCCCATCTGTACATCACAGTCACAGATAACTCATTTAGTCACTGTTTAAAGCTCCTGGGTCATGGATAATTGGATGATTGATGTACATGGCTCAATACTCTCAATCTTGCTGCTACTGATTGCTCCTCCGTCACTTTACTGGTGTTATGAAGAATGTTAAAGTACAGCGGGTTGTCAAGGAGAAATCTTGGGAATAAGATGCGTGGAGATTTTTAATTGCTTCTGAAACAAACTTAAAATGACTTCTCACCTTGTCTGACTGTGTCAGCTCATGAAAGATACGTGCGTCAATAGCAGCAGCCACTAGATTATTAGCTGCGGTGATGGCGTGAATGTCCCCAGTAAGATGGAGGTTAAACTGGAAATAAACAAGGTACATTTAATGAGTGTGATATGAGACAATGTTTGGACCAAAAAAACTAGCAGCCTTGTGCAATAAAATAGTTCCTATATCTAAACTCAATAAAAATTTAATATAATACAACTATAATATAATACAACTTGCCAATCCTTGTGCCACATACACATGACCGGTTTTCCGGTCGGAATAAACTCAGAAGGTTTTTCCGACAGAGTTCCGCTGAAACTGTCATGCGTACACACGATCACACCAAAGTCAGATTGTCAAGAATGTGGTGACGTACAATACGTACGACGGGACTAGAAAAAGGAAGTTCAATAGACAGTAGCCAATAGCCTCCGTCTCGTACTTGCTTCCTAGCATGCGTCATTTTTGGTCCGTCGGAACAGCATACAGACGAGCGGTTTTTCCTGATAGGAATTGGTTCCGTTGGAAAGATTTAAAACATGTTCTATTTCTAGGTCCGTCAGAATTTTCGTAAAAAAACGGAATCTATGATTGAAAAGATTCCGTCTGACTTTTTCTGTTGGACATTCCATGGCATAAAATGTAGCAGCTGCATCATTTTTCTTTTTCAGGATTTTTTTATTTATTATCACTTGGTGATCCTGCCAATAACACACTTCCCTCCCTATTTCCATAAAATAGCAGGGAAGTCTTCTTTAAAGCAGAGTTCCACCCAAAAATTGAACTTCCCCTTTAAGTGATGGTGAACCCCTGACATGTCGAATTAGGCATGTCATTTTTTTGGGGTGGAGGGAGCGGCTACCCAGTTTTTAAGGGCACCAAGCTCCCACTTCCTCCTCTGGCTCCGAAAGGAAGTTCACCTCTCCCTTACTGCAATCTTCTGGGACACGTCACAGGTCCCAGAAGATTGCCTAGCCAGTCACATAACGCAGCGCAGCTTGTGCAGTGGCTTCACAGCTGGGCACTCTCAGTTAGAATGCGGGCGCCGTGGAGAGGAGGAGGAGAGGAGCGAGGCTTCCTGCACTTGCATCACTGGACCATGGGACAGGTAAGTGTGTGATTATTAAAAAAGTCAGCAGCTATACTTTTTGTAGCTGCTGACAGTTTAAATAGGTGGAACACCGCTTTAAGCCGGCCATGCATTGATCAAAATTCGGCAAAGACAGCAGGGACTGGCCAAATTTAAATCGATGCATGGGCAGGCCAATTCTACCAAAGCCTGTTGGAAAATTCCCACATGATCAGCACCCCCAGCTATAGCTAGCAGTCCTGATCAGTGAATTCTGACAGAGGCTCAGAGCAAGCGATTCCCCCCATCCACACTGAGTGTGTGGATTTGTGAATTGGGTCAATTTTTTTGATTCAATCCACTGGTTAAACGGAAAAAAAATTACTGATGTATGTGCTGCCTTAAGCAGCCCATAGATTATGCAATTTTCTTTCCTTCCACCATGGGTGAAAGAAAACAAAACTGCTCGATTCTCCCGTCAATGCAGTCAATCAAGCAATTTTCTTTCCTTCCTGAAGTGCTGTTGTGCTCTGCCAGCAAGGAGCCTTCCCTGCCAGAACACAATGATCCCTGTTGGCGGCTATAGCCGATGCATGAAAAAAAAATCAGAAAGGCTGATTGTAATGAAGCTGACTGACAGATCGAATTCAGTACATCCAGCCAGTCTGTGCTGAAACGGCCGTGATTCGATCCATCTATAGCCGACTTTAGTCAGAAAGAACACAGGCTAGGAAGATCAACAGATATTGTTTTGCATTCATCTGACATACATTCCAATAGCCTTTAAAATAAATAAGAAGAGATCAAAGAAGAGATTGCTTTAGGCTGGATTCACACCTATGCATTTTTAGTGCTGTTTGCATTTTGCAGATTTGCATTACAGAACGTGTTCCATAGGAAACCATTTTAAATGGACTGTAGTGCAAATCTGCAAAATACAAAAAACACTAAAACTGCATAGGTGTGAATCCAGCCTTAAGGCTTGTTTCACACAGGCCTCAGCTTGTATGAGAGCAATGTGAACAGCAAGCTTTGACAAAGCATTTGTAGAGCTTTCAGCGAGTGTTGATGAAGCTTTTAGAGTACCAGTGAACTCCGGTTTGTAAATGTTGAACACAGAACATAATGGCAGTGCTGACTGCCACTTTAAACTAGCTGCTAGGAAACTTCTGCACTTCTATAAGCATGTTGAAAGCCTGCTAGCAGCTTGCTTAAAGTGGCAATCAGAACTTCCCATTAGAATCTGTGTTCAACAGTTACAAACTGCAGTTGAGTGGCATTTTAAAAGCTTCAACAAAACTTGCTGAAAGCTCTGCAATCGCTTTGTCTAAGCTTGCTGTTCACATTGCTCTTATAAAAGCTGAAGCCCCTGTGAAACAGGCCTAAGCGCAAATCTGATGGGTTGCTGTAAGTTACTGCACATAAGACAGACAAGAGGAGGCTCCTTTGTGCAATATAATTTTTCAGCAAACTCAAAAATGATTAGTCCCTTCATCATACTGGTGTTACTAGGCAACAATATTTGGAGTAGCCTTAGTCAACCCGCCCTTCTAAATTATTGCTAATGTAGAGCACGGCTGTCAGTATGAGATTATTAAATTGCAGGGACGTTTATGCAAAACTGGTCACTTCCCCAGCACAAACAGTGGGAAAGTTGAACAATTTTTAGGAAAGTTGCACATATTATGAACTGTAGCCAATTTTTATGAAATTTTTATGACATTTTATGACATTTTTACCACAAAGGTCAAATTGTCTGCATTAAGCCGATAGCAGCTGGCTTTCACAATTAACATTTACATTACTAAACTAGCACAGTGGAAATAGACATTTACCTCTTCCATAGGGATAACTTGAGAGTATCCTCCTCCTGCAGCTCCACCTATAAACAAGCAAGAACCAAAATAAAAAACGTCATTCTTTATATGGCTGGGGAAGGGGTTAGTTGGTCATGTATCAAACTGGTTGTTATGAAAACTGCCTTAAATCAAACTAAGGCAGCCCATACATGAATTCATTTTTTTCATTCATCCAGCGGATTGAATGAAAAAAAAAAAAAAAGGAAAAAAACTGACTCAATTCCACCATCCATTTGTGGTGGATGGGGGAATCCTCCCGCTGAGCTATTGTATTCTGAGAGCGGGGAGACTTCCCCACCGCCAGAATACACCGACCAGCAGTTGTCGGTAGATTGACTTCTGCACAACCACCCTGCCCATACATAGAAAGAAATTTGTCAGGATCAGCAGTGACCGGCTGAATTTCGAAACGTATGACTGGCTTAAAAGTGAAGTTGTCCTTTCCACTTGCCTTTGATTCCAAATGTTGGTCCTTGAGAAGGTTGTCTGACACAAGCGAACGCATTGAGCTTCAGATGAGCTCCCAATGCCTGGACCAGTCCGATGGTGGTAGTGCTTTTCCCTTCTCCCAGGGGAGTTGGTGTTATACTGTACAGACAAAGTACATCTATTAGACAAAAGACTTCTGTTCACTAGAGCTTCAGCTCTACCTGACCTTTGGATGGGAAGCCATTTACCAAATAAGATTATGACAGGCTAATACATTTAGTCAGCAACAGTCATATAAAATAAATGATGGGACAGGCAGGCAACAGAGCATCAGGAGGCTTAAAAATATACCCAATGGATCAGATGGAATATTATCTATGGTAGTATTGGTCCAAAACACAGAGACAGCAGCATTAATTGATAATGGCTTTTAATGTCAACAGTGCTGTGAGTGAAAGGGAAATACAAGGGGGGTCTCATTTGCATAATCCCTGAAGGCAGCAATGTTCTTGTTGACCAGCCTGGATAATTTAAAAGGGTAAGTTCACTTTTACAAAAAAAGTACTAATAAATGCACATTTTTTTGCAGGTAAAAAAATATGCATTTTTTTTGTTTGTTAGGAGCATGTCACAGTTCTGCAGACTGTCTATGTAGCTGCCTGCATATACCTCATATGGGTAGGCAGTTGGTGAAAAACAGGAAGCTCAATGAACTAGATAACTCAACAGCACCCTGGAATTAAATCAAAACTTGGCGTTAAAATTAACACTACACTACCACTTAAGAATAAGTAGGGGGCCATCAATAAGATGCTGAAAGAAAAAAAAAATAAGAAAAAAGGTTTATTTGTTTTCTTAATATTTAAAGTGATATTAAAGTCTTGTTTTGTTTTTTTAAATAACAAACATGGCATTACTTACCTGCTCTGTGTAGTTGGTTTTGCACAGAGCAGCCCTGATCCTCCTTTTCTTGAGTCCCTCTTCTGTGCTCCTGGCTTTTCCCTTCTGCCGTGTTCACTGACTTTGATTGACAACAGCGAGAGCCAATGGTCCCAGCTGCTGTCTCAGCCAATGAGGAAGGAGAGTCCAGACAGCCGAATCTTATCGCTGGATTGAAATGAGGCTCAGGTAAGTAATAGGGGGACTGCTGCACACAGAAGGCTTTTGATCTTTGGTCTTGTGATTGAACGACAACTACTGACAGCCATTGCGGTTGTCAGCTTGCAGTTCTCAATGAACTACCAAGGCACTGTTGAGTGCTGTGGTAGTTCATTTATTCTTCCTGTCAGTGTGACACGGCATTGGCTGTACGATGTATGGGCAGACAGCTCACAACGATAGTCTGTTGGCGACCTGCATGGCACCAGCAATCTGCTGATCGCTGGTGCAATGCTTTCCAGGCTCCTAAATAAAATAAAAATACTAAATTGCACATTATCCTTTAACCTCATTGTTGATAGACTTGTATTAACCACTTTACGAGTGACGCACGACGATGTACGTCCATTTTTTGAAGAGGGATATCTCGGTAACGGCAGCAGCTGCTGCCACAACTTGAGGTATCCATCTCTTCAGAGGCCGGTCATGTGTACGATAATGGTGGTCTCTGTGGTGGGTTCACCGCGAGATGACCGTTATCAGCGGTAGGAGAGGTGCCACCCCCCGCCCCCTCCGTCGCTTACCAGAGCCGTCGGTAGCAGTGGAGGCGATACGGTTTCTGTCTGTGCCTGGGTATAGAGATGTGTGAGGCCAAAATTGCCCCCACTCATCTCTATACCATAGGAGGGCAGAAGCAACGTGAAAACGTCACTTCTGCCCATACCTCTTAAAAGGCACATTTTTTCAATGTCATTTTTTCAAATGCTTTTTTTTTTTTTTTTTATTGCATTTAAGTCCAAAAATGAGATCTGAGGACTTTTTGACCCCAGATCTCATATTTAAGAGGACCTGTCATGCTTTTTTCTATTACAAGGGATGGTTACATTCCTTGTCATAGGAATAAAAGTGATCCATTTAAAAAAAAAAAAAAAAAAACAGTGTAAAAATAAAATAAATAAGACATTTTTTTTTTTAAAACACCCCATCCCGACCAGCTCGCATGCAGAAGCTAACGCATACGTGAGTAGCGCCTGTATATGAAAACAGTAGTCAAACCACACATGTGAGATATTGCCGTGATCGGTAGAGCGAGAGCAATAATTCTACCCCTAGATCTCCTCTCTCCTCTGATGCAAAATATGCAACCTGTAGTATTTTTAAAACGTCGCTTATGGATATTTTTGAGGGTAAAAGTTTGACGCCATTCCACGAGTGGGTGCAATTTTGAAGCGTGACATGTTGGGTATCAATTTACGCGGTGCAACATTATCTTTCACAATATAAAAAAATATTGGCCTAATTTTACTGATGTCTTATTTTTTTTATTCAAAAAAGTGCATTTTTTCAAAAAAAGTGCGCTTGTAAAACCGCTGCGCAAATACGGTGTGAAAAAAAAATATTGCATTTATTCTCTAGGGCGTTAGAAAAAAAAACCAATATAAAATGTTTGGGGGTTACAAGTAATTTTCTAGCAAATAAAAAACAGTTTTAAACATGTAAACACAGAGTCTGAAAAAGAGGCCTGGTCCTTAAGTAGTTAATAGTCTTGTATTATTTGAAACAAAGATGAGAGTGTGCTATATTACTTGCTACCAGTTTTGGGTCGACTCATCACAAAACACATCCATGACCCAATTGAGCAAAAGGAAATATATATTGGGCCCAGTTATAATAAAGTGTTGTATTACTATTTGTAGAAATTGGGACATGGCATTTAGCCAGCAAAACCCAGCAGAGCACATTGTTATGCTTTAGAAATGTCCACTGCTTTTAAAATGTTATAATAGGCCCCTTTGTTTCCATCTAAAATACGACACGTACATCTCTTTACAAGCATCAAAGGAAATAACGTACCACATATTTTAAATATATATATATATATATATTTTAATATATATATATATATATATACACATCTGCTATATCTGCTTTTACACGCAGATGAAGTTCCCAGTCTTAGCCCTTGTACACACGGTCGGAGAATCCATCGGAATGTGTCCTATCAGACCGCGTTGTCGGATAATCCGACTGTGTGTGGTATGCATCGGACTGATTCCGTCGGAATATCCGTCGGACCCAATTTTCCAACATGTTGGAAATATTTCCGGACCAACTGGGCCGATCGGACATACTCCGATCAGGTGTCGAGAATTTTGATCGGACCAAGTGCCACGCATGCTCAGATCAAATTCCTACATCAAAGCTATTGGCTACTAGCCTGAATGGAGTCCCATCGTAACGAAATTACGTCATCACGTTCTGAAAGATCGGATTTTTTGCCAAATTTGTCCGACCGTGTGTATGCAACAGTTTCGGGCAAAATCCGAAGGATTTGGTTGTGGAAATCTCCGACCGTGTGTACAGGGGCTTAGTCTGTAGGGTTCAATATTGCTCAGCCTTTGTAGCTATAACGGCTTCAACTTTTCTGGGAAGGCTGCTCCCAAGGTTTAGGAGTGTCTATGGGAATCTTTGACCATTCTTCCAGAAGTGCATTTGTGAGGTCAGGCACTAATGTTGGATGAGAAGGCCGGGATCACAGTCATCCCAAAGGTGTTCTATCGGGTTGAGGTCAGGACTCAAGTCAGTCAAGTTCCTCAACCCCAAACTCGCTCATCTATGTCTTTATGCACCTCGATTTGTGCGCTGGTGCGCAGTAATGTTGGAGCAGTTAAGGGCCATTCAGTGGTGTATTTTTGTTTTGTGCTACCCCGAGCAAGAATAAAATCGGGTGCCCCCACCCCCAAATAAATTTGCAATAGACTTGTAATCCTTCTCTAGTTGGGGAATGTCATGTCCTCAGCTCTGAGGGGTTCATGCTTGGACCTAGCTGTAGTCCTTTTGGGGGGGGGGGCACATTCCCAAAAGGAAAGGACCACAAGTTCCAGCATGACCCCCTTACATCTAAGGATGGGACTCCCTTCAAAACCAAAGGGCTACAAGTCCCAGCATGAACCCCTGCAGTGTAAGACTGTAACCCCTAAAATCTCACGGTTTCATGCCTGGGACAGTCCTTCACTTGTTGAGGGGGGGTGGTGTCACATCCTCAGCTCTGAGGGGCTCATGCTGGGACCTGTAGTCCTTCAAATTTGGGGGGGGGGGTCAGATTCAACCAAAAGTGAAGGACTACAAGTCCCAGCGTGAGCCCCTCTTTGTATGGGTATCTGGCTCTGCGGACTGCACATGATGATACATACTGTATAAAACTAGACTGCGCACGGCCTTGCCTTACAGGCTTCACACTCGGCATCTTCTCCTCAGAATTCTAGAAGGCGGCAGCCCTGCCCCCCTGTAGAAAGCCACCCAAAGCGAATGCCTTGCTTGCCGCGCGGCAGATACAGCCCTGTGGCCATCCCCAAACTGTTCCCACAAAGGTGGGAGTATGAAATTGTCCAAAATGTCTTGGTATGCTGATGCCTTAAGCGTTCCCTTCACACCATAATTCTTCCTCCACCAAATGATTTGGACCAGTACACAAAGCAAAGTTCATTAAAAAAAAAACACAGATAAGTGAGTTTGGGGAGTCCTGACCTCAACCCGATAGAGTACCTTTGATGAATGAGAGTGGAGACTGTGAGCCAGGCCTTCTCGTCCAACATCAGTTTCTGACCTCAAAAATGCGCTTCTGAAAGAATGGTCAAACATTCCCATAGACGTACTCCTAAACCTTGTGGACGGCCTTCCCAGAAGAGTTGAAACTGCTAAAGCTGCAAAGGGTGGGCCAACTCAATATTGAACCCTATGGACTAAAACTGGGATGCCATTAAAGTTCATGTGCTTGTAAAGGCAGACGTCCCAATACTTTAGGTAAAAGTGTGTGTGTGTGTTATAACAGAGAGCAGTATCACTATCTACACTCCATTATGCAGCCCTATGCTACACACACACACGAGACAATTTATTAAAGCTGGAGCACTCAGAATCCGGTGTGCCGATCAGCTTCTAACCTCAGTCCAATAATAATCATCTACTAGCAATGCAGTATTGTCTACACATGGCTTTGCTTTTTAAAATGTGTCTCTTCTGCTTCCTGCTCTTGGATATCAAGGAGACCAGGACATTGTTCCAGCCAGTCCCCATCCCACTTAAGTAACCCTAATTGGGTCAGCTCTGGTCACAAAGGGGCTTGATCACCTATATGTACAATGGAACAATTCACATACCCAGTCACAACGACATATTTCCCATCTTGCTGTCCTTGTAACCGTTTATAAGCAGATAGCAGGACTTTGGCTTTCATCTGACCATAGAGTTCCACTTCTTCTGAGCGCAGGCCAGTCTCCTCTGCAATCTTTGAAATGGGCTTTGGCACACAGGAACGAGAGACCTCAATGTCACTGTAAAAGGTACACAAATCAAGATGATCAGAAACATGGAAGATGTCTCAGAACATAACCTAAGTATAATGATGAGAAAGGCCTTAAGAAAATCTTACCCGAACATTTCATTTTCTAGATATGTGTTTGTTGTACCATGTACTTGTGTTAAAAAGCATCCTATTCTCTTTGTATTGCTTTCTTTGTGTGAAATACCTGGCGAACCTGCCAGTCCCCCTACTTTGCTATATCAAACTGACCATACTAGGCATGAGAGCATTTCCATCCAAGTGTGGTCAGTTTTCTGGCTGTGCTAGAACAGATGGATTGTTCTCAAATGGTGAATACTTGTGCTGACACGCCCCCTGTGCAGCCATTTACTGGGAAGGTCAGTGTCCTGCTGCTACTCCACCCCTAGCTCTCTAAATCCTTTATGCAACGGAGAACAGAGATGTGATCATAATTTAAAAAATAAAAAGGTGTTTTTTCCCATATATATATATATATATATATCTATCTATATATCACACACACTGTATGTATGTATGTATTCATGTATGTGTATGTATGTATGTATATACATTGAAGATCAAAATTAAACCAATTTAAGATCACTTGATTTTTTTTCCAGAAATAATGTAATCTTCATTTGCTGTATGACAGGGGGCATCGTCATGCATGAAAATTGCTGGTCGATTGGGTGATGGACGCAGGGAAGGAACCGCATGTTCTGATAAACATTTGCAGTCACTCTGCCATGTAGCTGTATAAGAGGCCCAACTCCTGCAGAAAACATCCCCCCAAACCAAGACGTTTCCCCCCTCCACCTTTCACTGACTTCTTTACACACTTGGGGTTCAGGCTTTCCCCAGTTTTATGATGAACATAATGTTTCCCATCGGACCCAAATAAATTAAACTTGCTTTCATCACTAAATTGAACTTTGGACCAGTACTCCTCTGTCCACACAACATTCTCTTCAGCAAAGATTAGTCCAGCCTTTTGATTCTTTCTGCTGAGACATTTGGCCACGTTTGGCAGAGTGGGCTTTCAGTCCAAATTCCTTTAAACGATGACGCTGTATGATGAGACAGATCCTTACTCTGTGCAGTGCTGAACTGGCAAGCAATCACAGCTATAGTGTTAAACCGATTACCTATTGAGATTCTCCACATTATCCTGTCCTCTCTTGCATTTGTCTTTTGTGGATGACCAGCCTTCTTGGGGGACTTGAATGAGTTTGTGACATTATAAAGATGCCATATTCTAGATATCCCAGATTTGGAACGACAAACTTCTCTTGCTATGGCTGAAAGGCTCATCCCTTTGGCCTTCATCTGGACAACTCGTTGCCAGAGGGTTTCAGACAGTTTAGAAGTTTGACAGAAAAATAAAATTAGCACAAGTTCCAGATTAACACCAATAACTGAGGTATCTGAAAGTGTTCTCTAATTTTGAACAATGTTCTTTATCAAATCTCATTGAAGTTTGTTATTCTGTGCTTCAAAATATATGTAACTTACGAAATATGTTTAACAAAACTGCTCTTTTACTCCGGTTTAGATCATTTCAAATAGGACTAAGCAGTGACCTTGACATTTTTGGAAATTGTAGGTTGTTCTCCAATTTTGAGTGTGTGTGTGTGTGTGTGTAATATTATATTATACACACGTATCTCTATAGATATGAAAGCAGGCCAGCCTATATTTGTAGGAGTCTGAGGGGTATATAGCCCTCCCCCTCCTCCTCCTCTGATCCTGCGTTAGCTTGTATTCAGGGTTGCTGGGTTGTGGTCTAATGAGACCAAGATAAACTTATTTGGTTCAGATGGTGTCAAGCGTGTGTGGTGGCAACCAGGTGAGGAGTAGAAAGACAAGACTGCCTACAGTCAAGCATGGTGATGGGTGAGTGTCTTGGTCTGGGGCTGCATGAGTGCTGCCGGCACTGGCGAGCTACAGTTCATTGAGGGAACCATGAATTCCAACATGTACTGTGACATGCTGAAGCAAGCATGATTCCGCTCTCTTCAGAGACTGGGCTGCAGGGCAGTATTCCAACATGATAAAGACCCCAAACACACCTCCAAGACGACCACTGCCTTGCTACAGGAGCAGAGGGTAAAGGTGATGAACTGGCCAAGCAGGTCTCCAGACCTAAACCCTATTGAGCATCTGTGGGGCATCCTCAAATGGAAGGTAGGGGAGCGCAAAGTCTCTAACATCCACCAGCTCTGCGATGTCATCATGGAGGAGTGGAAGAGGACTCCAATGGCAACCTGTGAAGCTCTGGTGAAATTCATGCACAAAATATTGACACTTTGGGCCCAATTTGGACATTTTCACTTAGGCATGTACTGACTTTTGTTACCAGCGGTTTAGACATTAATGGCTGTGTGTTGAGTTCTTTTGAGGGGACAGCAAATTTACACTGTTATACAAGCTGTACACACACTACTTTACATTGTAGCAAAGTGTTATTTCTTCAATGTTGTCACATGAAAAAAATCTAATAAAATATTTACAAAAATGTGAGAGATGTACTCAATTTTGTGAGATACTGTGTATAAAAACAAACAGTTTTGTTCCTCTTGGGATAAAGGTTTTTACATAAATAAAAGCTGATCATTGTAAGCATCCCTGTCATGGTAAATGGTTTGTCTCAACACTCTTAACTGATACATTTGCAGGAGAGCTTGTTCTGTTAAAAACAACACTTACTGGCCAGAGCACCACCTGAAAATAAAATAAAAAACCCCAAAAAAGAAAACAAATGCAGCTATCACATCTACAATTTGGTAAGCTATACTATATAGGTTTCAATAAATGCTTGCTTTAGGTTTAATACTGATTTAATCTTGCTTCAAAGAATTTAGTCCTGTGTTAACAGGCTGCTTAACTATGAGCTAACTTGGGGGTTAATACACGCATAGTAACATACAAAAGTGTCGGAATGAGCCCTTACAAAAATGTGATGGAATACAGGTTCACTTCATAGATTTACACCCAAATTTGTTCTGCATTCCTGCACAGGAATGCAGCACTGTGCCCCCCCTCACTTACAGCAGGGTAAAATACATGCATCCATGGAAGCACATAGCCTTACATGTGCAATATTTGTGTGCGTTGGATCCAGGCCAAATGGCTCTTACATTTATATCAGCTATTATACAGGGAAAGGTGCTGGAAGCCAAACACCCGAAGGTGATTAATGTAATTTCACCGGTGATCACCCAACAGTTCTCAAATACGTCCTAAAAATTCAGCACTCTGACCCTCATTGCCATAGGACAGCGCCTACTGGATACTGCGCATAGCTATTTTGTAGCGGTTCTAATAAAAAAAAAAAAAAATGAATAACATTTGGGCTATAGTTATTCTGGTCATTAAGGACCAATAGTAACAAAAGTGTTTACAGACTTTCCTTTATTGGCTTTGAGGTGTTTTTTTTTTTTTTTTTAAGTGGAAATTATGGTTTATTGATTGTGAACTTTGGTTTATTGAAACCTATTTATATGCAAAATATGTACACTTTGCCTTATATTTCTTTTTTGTAACCATGTCTTTATTACACCACTGTTGTGTTACATTGCTGATGCAAAGAGGTTAAGGTGGTTTAGACGTTTTCTCCCAGCACGGCAGTGTTCCACGCTGCTTTTATATTTGTGGGATACAGATCCAATCAACTGGAATAATTTGTGTACTATGCAGCTGGGTTGCTTCATGTACTGATTCAACAGTGACGCACACATTGCTGCAAATCATATTTATACAACTACAGATATCGAATTCTGGTTAACTCTTTTAGGGCCAGTTCACACCACATGCAGTCCAGAGCATTTTTCTTCTGCAACAAAAATGCATGGAAAGTAGGTTTTATGGTTTCCAATGGCATCGTTTACACCAGGGGGTCAGTTCCAGAAAAAAAATAAAAATAAAAAATAAAAGTAGGACTTGCTGCATTTTTTTTCTGCACTGGAACGCAGCAAAACACATCAAAAACACACCAGAATGCACTGGAACACTTTAAAAATGCACCAGATCCCAGTACAGTGAAAATAAACAAATAAATAATAAAAAAAGCCGGATAAAAGCATCTGGCATGCATCAGGAAAAGCATCAAAAACGCACCAGAACAGATCTGAAGTGCATTTTTGTAGTATGAACCAGCCCTTCATCATAAATCATATGATTAAACCTCTTGGTGCTGAGCTGGGCATTACACCGCTGCAGGTTTTTAATCCTTCTCTGAGAGGCAGCTGAAGCAAGCAAAGCCCAAGCAGTGAATATTTATTTTAAATTGACAAATTTTTTTATTTTTTTTTTGGAAGGAGATATAGAGAAAAGAAAACATGTGTAGCACAGACCCCAGACTGGGCTGGATGGAATAGCCCAGGTTCCATTCTCTATGAAGCACATGGCAGCTTATAGTCACTCACGTCAGAAAACAGACCATTATTTTGCTAGTTTAACCATTTCAACACAGGGCACTTCCTGCCCAGGCCAAATTTTCAGCTTTCAGTGCTGTTGCATTGCGATGGGCACTGTTGTATGACCACAATTGCCAAACAAATTTTTTAACCTTTTTCTTTTTGCTCACAAATAGAGCTCTCTTTTGGTGGTATTTGAGCACTACTGAATTTTTTTTTTCCCCAAACATAAAAAAAATAAAAAATAAATAAAGTTTCTTAGTTTTGGTTATATTTTGTAAATAAGTACGTGTTTTCCTTCACTGTCAGGCACTGATGGGCATTCCTGCCAGGTCGATAGACCCCCAACACCCCCCGTGCTGATTGGCTCTCCTCTATCTGCGCATTGTCAGTGTAAACAGAGGAAAAGTCGATAAACAGCATTTCCTGGTTATGATGTGACCAGTTGTGATTACCATGTGATCAGCTTTGTCCAATCACAGCTGGTCACATCATAACCAGGAAGTGCGGTTTATCAGCTTCTCCTCTTCGTGCTGCCAAGGCACTGGCAGAGGAGAGTCGATTAGCAAGCAAGCGGCCTATAGAGGGATAAGCTTTGTTCATATTTTATAGCTGAGGTTTACAACCACTTTAAAGGCTAGTATATGCTGTGCCCTACCTACTTTTTGTAGCAGCCAGTATTTGTACTGGACGCCTCTGGCTTGGATCCTCTGCAAAACTTCCTGCACCGCTTCAGGGGACTCTGGACAGGGGTCCCTCAGGTCAAGCTGGGACCCCAAAAATTATTTCTTCTTCTATGTAGCGGACAGCCCAGGAGGCCTCAGCTATTAGGCTAGTTCCTCATCCACCAGGAACAAGAGACTGCCGTTATATTTTTACATCAACCCCTCAATGACCAGCATGAAGGGTAAATTCACACCAGGACTAGGCTTGTACCTAGAGGTGCAGTCTCTTGCATTTTAAAGCACATTTAAGGATATGGAGTAGATAATGTTAACAACCTCCTGCGCTCAAGATAGATTTTTTCCCGGCAATGATGGACCTTGGATCTTCAACAACTGAAATTTTGGCAAGACTTTGCAGGGCCCTAGGGACTCAAACCTTGCACATTACCTTTTTAGATCCATTAATTGAAAAAAGCAGAAGTATATCCACAAACAGAATATAATCTCATGCCCATCAATAGCCAGTGTTCCCTACACCGCCCCCAACATAGGGAAGACACTTAGAATGGCTGACTTGTTTTGAGGGGACCCCTTTGAGACATGTCAGCCATTCTAAGCATCTTCCCTCTGTTGGGATCAGTGCAGTCGACCAGGTGCTGTAGAACACTGTGGATAATGAGGAGCTTGAGATTATATGCCGTTTGCGCATATACATTGCTCTTATTATTTCAATAAAAGGATCTATAAAATGTAATGAGCAAGGCTGGAGCGCGCTCTGTTTTTATTTTTTCCAGTAACATTTGTTAATACCTGTTGTCACGTTCTATGCCTTTGGATGTGCTGCCATTGACTTCTATGTACCTCCCAATTCACTAAAATACAGAAGAAAACATATATACCACATTTTCAAAACATTGCAGTGGTGAAATGGGGAAGCATGCCGTTTTATTTATTCAGTTTTTTAGTTAGTTGGGAGGCTGATAGAAGTCAGTGACAGTGCATCAAAATGTATACAACATGAGTTTTGATGCATTGGTGACAGGTAGTAACAAGCCTTGGTCATTGGCAGTTAACCCTATTCAATCCAAATTCAAAAACACATTGAAAACACAGACTTAAATAGGCCCTAAAGGTTAATTGTACTATTACAAGCATATATGAATGCCATGTACCTTAAACCAAAAATGTAACTTTGGCTTTAAAGGGAAGGTGACCCCCTGACATGCCACATTTTGGCATGTTTTTTTTTGTGTGCACCATAGCACCAGAACAGAGATTAATAAACCCCCCCCCAGGCATCTGGGACACATCACAGGTCCCAGATGATTGCCCAGCCAGTCACGGCACGGCACGCACAGTGGGTGCCCGGCTGTGAAGCCACAGCCGGGTGCCAAACATTTACAATGCTGGCACCGCAGAGAGGAGGGTTTTACTTACGCGCATCGCTGGACCCTGGGCTAGGTAAGTGTTATTAAATTATTATTAAAAGTCAGAAGCTGCTGAATTTTAATTATTTTAATTTTTTATAGCAGAACTCTGCTTTAATTACATAAGCAGCTTTTTGCAAAGGTGACATTAACGCTTTATGGCAAAATTCACACAGCGGTACATCTAAAGCCAGGAGCTGTCCACGGATTCCCACCAATGGTTGTAAACACTGCCTGCACATACTGGGGTTGATTTAAAAGGAGTTCCACCCGCCCTTTTAAAAATTCAAAGTAAGCAGCTACATATACTGTAAGCTGCTGACTTTTAACATAAGGACACTTGCCTGTCCTGGAATCCAGCGATGTCGGCACCACAGCTGATGTTTACATCGGCTATTCTGCCACCATTGCTGGTAATGGAACCCAGCAGTGTAGCCTTTTCGGCTTCCCGAAGTGCGCTGCGCTCTCACTGGCCAAGCAGAAGAGGAGGGAGGAGGGAGGCCGTGCTGCGGCCGTACTTTGCTGTGGCCCGGTCTCCCGGAAGTGGGGACATGGTACCTGTAAAAAAAAAAAAAAAAAAAAAGAGGCATCTGCTCCCCCCCCCACCCCTGAAAGGTGCCAAATATGCCACCGGGGGGGGGGGGGGATCAGATAAGCAGAAGTTCCACTTTTGGGTGGAACTCCGCTTTAATTTAAGACAAATATACAGTGCACTGCAAGTGCAGTTGCTCTAGAATAGATCTTAGGGAAGAAGAGGAAACTCCACTGATTTTTATCATCCAATCATGTGCAAGCAAAAATGCTGTTTTTATTTTACTTGCATATGATTGGGTATGCTTTGCAAATGTTATCTTTATTTACTAATCCCTGGAGCAACTTTACTTGACAGCTGCTTCTCACACACGAAGGTTACACTGCGTTATTCTATCCTGTACAAACGAATGGCCATCGCTGCTGTTCTTCTGCAACTGCTCATCTGATCAGGCACATGTGACTAGAGCCTCGGATTGGTCCTGGGCGCAGCCAGTGTCTCCAGGTACAGTTTCTGGGGCCTTTTGGCTGCAGCCAACTTGGGCATTGTTATGGCTGCATACACTGCCTGATTGACTATGTTGCTGCATCCATAAGCGAAACGTAGCCATCTCTGCACACAGCAAACTATCCGCAGCTAAACTACCACTTGAAAAGTGAAAATCAGCTAAATACATTTCACGTGCATCAAAATTCTTGATCTGTGCATAGAAAGAAGAGTGGTCTCTTCACAGATGTCCAAAACACCCGCTGTTGAGCCCTCAAATCAGTAGTAATCTTGAGATTGCAGTTCTACCTGACTCAGTTGATGGGTGTATCAGACCTCTGCAGACAGCTGCTTTCAAACAATGAGCAAGAGTCATTCTCTGGAGCATGCTTTTTAATTCCAACTGTGATGGCTGGTTGTGCTCCAGTGTTCTAACTGGACATCGCTAAAATGGAAGGTGTATACTGCAAGAAAGTGTGCCAGGGCTCATTTGCAGAGCTGAAAGTCAATATTTGAAGATGCTACCACCTGAACCTTTGACAAATTGATGAGGAACCTTGTCAGAAGATTGAGGGGAAAAAAAAAAGGGCAACAATGCTTCCTTACTGATTTTCTTGGCTACATTGTAGTTGTGTAATGGGCCTTTTCATAGGCACACTCCAGTCAGGAGAAAGACCGCATTAAACTAATACCTAGTGCGGTGTTCTTGACACTGCAAACTGCAATTCATAGGGCAGATCCTCACCCCTGAAAGCAAGCTTTTAATAGAGGAAGGAAATGGTCAACTATTTATGTTGCTGCGCTGTGTACAATTAGAAGAATCTTGCCAGCCATTGTAAACAATCAATGACCAACATCACTGTTTTACATGTAAACACTCATCTGAGAGGCTTTATGTGAATAGAGCCCTCGATCAACCCTAAACACAGATGGTGTGCATCCAGGACCGGTATTTATGTAGAGCTTTGGCTGCACAGACTTGCCGCAGCTAATCAGCCACTTTGTATGCGACCATAGCACAGAGTGTTGCTGCATCCAGAGGCAACATTCAGCAATTATTCAGCCAAGACTGAATTATTCAAAGGAATTATATGGAGACAGAAAAAAAAATACCTGTGAGACTGTAACCCTTCCATGCTATTGACAAAGTTTTTTTTTTCCTCCTAGAAAATGGACTAGCACTCCACAATTCCATGCTTCTCTTGCACATGATGCATCCATAAATAAAGCAGTTGACACCTTTGATGAAATGTTGTGTAGTCCTTGGAGTTATTCTTCAACAAACTATTTATTTATAATATTGCACAACTTGCCTTCTCTTCACATTGCTGGTAACACCATTGTTTCACTCGGCTCCATGCAGGAACTGCCAAGGGCCAAACAGCACTGGTCCTGTTTACGTCAAGAATGCCACTTGCAGCTGGAGATGTTCACTTTGAGTATTACAGTAGTTGGTCACCTTTTTTGTAATGTTGTTTATTTCAATCAATATCTTAAAACCCAAGTATAATAGAACAATTTCTAACGTAGCTGCTATTCTTGATTGTTTTGCACAGGTCATCCCCCCCTGCCCCTGTCTAATCCTGCTTTATAGTAAGTGCCTATCTTGACCTGTGTGAAGAGCTGGCTGTTTAATGGGCAGCCCTCTGAAATGACCACAAGCACATTTGCCATTAGGAGGGATATTGATTGTTCGCTTTAATATTCCACCTTGCTGGATCACCTCTGAAAATTGATTTATTTATGCATTTGCAGCATCAGTATATGAGGGGACTCGCTCAACTACCCATAGGAAGTCCCAGAGAAACGTGCACTGGTAAAACATTTGTTGTTGCTTTCAAAGCCTGTTCAGTTTCTCTATTTGATCCTTTAAAAACTGTTTTTTTTTTTTTTACAGATTGTGTACTCATATTAATACAGTCTCCAAGTTTCTGCAGAAATTCTCTCGATTTACAACGCTCAATGTGCATACCTGTAGCTAGATGTAGGAGCAGTTAATTTGCAATGAAAGAATGGCCATCTTCAGCTCCATCTACAAGATTAAAGATCTTGAATTTAAAGCGTTTGTTACCCAAAGACTTCATATTCCTGATATATGCCTGCTGTACCATCTACTTGTATGATAAAGGAAGCAATACAAAGAGAACAGGAGACTATGTGAAATCCCTCATGTTCCTGACAGTCTCTTTCCTTTCCCATTAAAGAGAATGGACCACACTAAGCAGCAGAGCACGCCATGGTCAGTTCTCTACTCCAATGATCAGACAAACACACTTTCTGCCTTTTTCTATTTTAAACTGAATAGGTCATTTAAAAAAAAAAAAAAAAAGGTGATCATTTACAATCACTAACTAGAAATTGATGGTGAATGGAATTAGGATATACACACAAAAATACCTCATTGTTAATTTACAGTTGACATTTCATCAAACAGGCACTAGCTTGAAGCCCAACTCCAGCAAATAATTATCCTTTGCACTCGGGCTGCAGAAGCACTATAAAAAAAAAAAAGGTGGAAGGGGTAAAGGCCCATACACAGGGGCTGAGCGTCAGGAGAAGTACTTGCTGGGTACTATGTGGAACTTTTTTTTTTATTCTTCTCATGCAAAATATGCACCTTATGGGAATTCACCAATATTGGCACTTTTTTTATATCAAATATTTTTCACTTTTGCAGCCCAGCACCGCAAACAACTGTCCTTAGGTGTAGCACTCTTCATCTATTTATTACTAATTTTTCTTCTGTACTATACAATCGAATCTATTGGTCATTTGAGGTTTGAGCAGAGCACCATAACTACCCACATTATTTTATATTGACTTACTGTTCCAACCTAGGTTGGTACTTTTAGGTAGTGGCAGCCCTCTAGTCCGATAGCATTTCCTATAGTTCGTCCCTAGCACAAACCTACTGTCTTTATAATACTGCAATTACGTTATTATTCCCACTACACAAGAGTGTTAATGTAGCCTAACCAGAGACAGTGGTGTGGAAGGGCTCTGCACATCTTTCAACCAGAACTACAAAAAATAAAGTTCCCATGTGAAAGTGTTCTTATGTGTATTTCTGGAGTCCAGCCATTAGCTACTTATGGTTGATTTACTAAAGCTGGGGAGTACAAAAGCTGGTGTAGCTCTGCAAAGAAAGCAATTTATTTTTTTTGGTCAAAAGCTTAATTGAAGAAGCTGAAGTTAGAAGGCGATTGGCCACCATGCAAAGCTGCACCAGATTTTGCACTCTCCAGTTTTGTCCCCAATGTTTGTTAGCTGCATTGTAGGCTACCTAAAAGCCTAACAGGACTACCTGAGTCATCATACAATTGCAAAGTAACCATTTGCCCCCACACAAGAAGTCAAACTGACTAAATAGGACATAATGGGTATAGGGAATTTGTGTGCATTTTAAGACCCCTATAGACTAGACCAGGCATCACTAAATGGCAGACCAAATCTGGACGCAGTAGCAGCCTTGCCAAATAATTGCCAGAGTGTTCTCTCCCTACTGCCACTAACATCCTTGATCACATGGGAGGGGCGGCAGGTGTCTCCTTTACATCATCACATCTCTTCCTCCCCACACAAGCCTGGAAGCGCTGCAGGTCCAGACTTTAAGTTACAAAAGCAGGTGATTGGTTGCTAGACAGTGGGGCAGTCCCAGCAACCAATCACCAGCCTTTAATATGAAAGGTCTTGCCCTTTGTCTGGACCTGCCATGCATGCTTCCCGGCTTGTGAGACTAAAGTAGGGCAGTGTGGGGAGGGGGGGGAAATGCTGTGTTGATGAAAGGGACAGTCTGACTCTAATATGAAGGGGGCTGTGCCTAATTGGGGTGGGAAGGATCTGTAATGGGCCTGTGGTGGTGCGGAGGGGTTCTTTAAAAAGGGACACCATGGGATGGTCTGTATCGGGTTAGCGGGTCTCTGATGTTTAAAAAAAAAAAAAAAAAAAGGGGAGGGGGGGGGGGGGGACAAGGACACTTGCGTAAGGGCTTGTTGACACTTGTGCAGAGATTGGTTTCTATTGCCCTTGTAGATGCCTGTGTTTTTCTAGGGCAGAAGAAAAACAGACATCTACAAGGGCAATAGAAACCAATCATGACGTGCATGAGAGGCTGGGATGTGAAGGATCCGAGTCATCACCAACATGACACTCAGACCTCCTCTGGAAGAAAAATGTACTGATCAGACCCCGTGAGTTTTAATTCAGGACCCCTGGACTACACTATTAAAATATCAAGCCACCAAAAAAAAAAAAAAAAAATGCTAGTTTATGGAAAAAGGTGAAGTCTAGGAGGGCAAAGTCAACTGATGGCCTTTTTATTGCATCATGGAATTCCATAGCCATATGTCATGACCTGGCTTTAAACTCCCTCATCTTACAGCGTTTGGTATTCCCACCTTTATAAATGTGTTCTCCACAATATAAAATAAGATTTCATTGAGGAAAAGTGCAAATATGAGTTCCCTGAGGAATTCAAGAAACTGTTGGGTGGTTCCATCAGAAACATGTTTTGGATGGACTGGGAACACCTATATTGCTTACCAATCATATTAAAGAAGGTATAGGGTATCAGGATAAACAATTCTATGAAAAACAAAGCTTATTTTTAGGAATGAGTAATCTTTAAAGTGAAAGGCAAACTGTATGTGCATTGTGCTTCCTTTAGGTTACTTCATCCAAGGGTAAGGGAGAGGCCATCATAAGCACACTCCCTTATAAAAAGGGAATGGGCCAACAAAAGCCCAACCCAGACAAAACCTTCAGAGAGATAAATAATCCACATATTGTACAACATACACTGTAATGTTTGCAGTACAAAAATACATAACTAGTAATATGAGGTTGATAGTGACCAACATTAATATACAAAGTGAACATGACCAGAGGCAATTGTATTGACTTCAGATATTTGTAGCATGAGTGCAGGTGAAACATCAGGGTTACCTGTAAAAGAAAACAATAGAAATGGTGATAAATCTTAAAAATGTGACCCATGAATACACAGTATTAGATGTACAATGGTGCAGCTATGGATGAGCCACAGATCTATTGAATAGCGCAATCACAAAAAGGATAAAACGAACATGTGGCAAAAAAAAAAAACTGGAGAGTAAAAGGAAGATGAAGATTCATTACTGCTACCAAGTGAAGAATAGTAGACATAGCGATTAGCACAACACAAAGTTTGTAATGTATACCTTTATCGGTTTGGGTTTAATGGTGTTTAAAATTATGAAGACTATTCTCTAATCAGTGCAGAACCACTATACTTGTTAGGAATACAGGCGATCAAGAAAATTCTCAAATTGTTAACATCCACTGAAGTATCAGATTTGGATTAGTGATAAATGTGGCGCTACCTCCCTTTTATTAATTCTATAAATATATTGAATAAAAATTATTCAATTACAATACATTGCATAAATAAAGTGCAAAATAGTGCTGAAAGTGCAAACATGTGCCAAACAGCTTAAAAAAAAGTGCAACCATAACAAAAATATTGTGCAAAATAATTCCAATAAAAGTGCAATATGCTCAATAAAAAACCAAAAGGGGTTCCAACCCCTCTCCACGCAAAAATAAATAATTGTTTTCAACAAATTTAGGCATGTGCGACATCTCTCCGTATTGGAAACTTTTCAACAGTGTCTCTTCTCCAAAGACTACCACACTATGTAATGGTTACAACAAATGCCCCCACGTGTGTCAGACCACTTCATTAACCAAACCCTGGACATGAAGCAGGATTCGGTTATTACTGGTCAGCGTCTCAGACAGGCAGGTAAGATATAGTCACACTTCTGTTTACACAAGCTAAGCATTCAGGAAACCAAGGTTTGTGACCTTGATTGAACTGATAACGCCTGGAACGAAGAGGAACGAAGAGGAACGAAGAGGAACGAAGAGGAACGAAGAGGAACGAAGAGGAACGAAGAGGAACGAAGAGGAACGAAGAGGAACGAAGAGGAACGAAGAGGAACGAAGAGGAACGAAGAGGAACGAAGAGGAACGAAGAGGAACGAAGAGGAACGAAGAGGAACGAAGAGGAACGAAGCTGGTGCCAGCTCCCATAGCCAAAACTGGAGAGTGAATAATAAAACAGCAAGCACACTGCATCTGTAAGAGGTTACCTGGGAACTGGTGTTTGCACCTGGAGCTTGGTGTACTCTATATTCCACACATGGGGATCGTTTTTTTCTACGAATCGCTTTGCACTTTCAACAGTGTTCTGAAAAAAGAGTAAATGACAGTGAGGGGTAGCCCAAGAAAATAAAATAAAAATAATAATGAATATTTAAAAAAAAAAAAAAAAGGAGGATACTCGCCTCATTAGGAGTCAGTGGCATAGCTAGACATTCTTTCACCCGGGGCAAAGACTCAGACACCCATCATCAGCATGCAATTTTAAATCAGTCCCACCCCCTTACAACAGATGCTGTCCTACTTTTTTGCACACAACTTAAGACAGCGCATATTTTTATGTAGATGCAGTGGTATACGGGCTCATTGATTACTATAGTGCTATGCTTAGATGCGTAAAATAAATAAAAAAACACACCCCAAACACCCTGCCGTACGCAACTAAACCGTTTTTTTTCTGCTTGTGTGAATGACCCCTTAAAAGTACCCATTATTAAACTGTACTTACCTCCATGAGCATGGCTACAGTCATAGGGCCAACACCACCCGGCACAGGAGTGATGTAAGATGCCTTCTCCTTTGCTTCTTCATATGCCACATCGCCAACTACACGTTTACCAGAGGGCCTTGAAGGATCTAGAAGAAAAATAAAAATAATTTTTTTTGTAAAACTACAACTTACTAAAGCAAATATACCAAAAGCAATCACACAAAATGTCTCACTTATAAAAGCTAAACCAAGGCCTAAAGGGTTGCTATTGAACACTTTATCGGCAAAGTATTGTGATGCCTGCCTTTACACACACATGAACTTTAATGTCATACCAGTCTTAGTCCGTAGGGTTCAATATGGAGTTGGCCCACCCTTTGCTGCTAAACAGCTTCAACTCTTCTGGAAAGACTGTCCACAAGGTTTAAGAGTGTGACTATGGGAAGGTTTGACCATTCTTCCAGAAGAGCATTTGTGAGGTCAGGCACTAATGTTGGATGAGAAGGCCTGGCTTGCTGTCTCCGCTCTAATTCATCCCAAAGGTGTTCTATCATGTTGAGGTCAAGTCAGTCAAGCTCCTCCACCCCAAACTCACTCATCCACATAAAATTTTACAAATTTTACAGAAGTATTGGGTCACCCCCTCCAAATCATTTGGTAGAGGGGGATTATGGCGTGGGCTCGGTCCCTTAGTTCCAGTGAAGGGCAGTCTTAAGGCGTCAGCATACCAAGACATTTTGGACACTCCTGTGACCCGTTTTCATCAGAGTGGGTTGAAGCCCACTGTCGGCTGAAGTCAGTCACTCCAGGCTCAGAAAAGATTGCGAACATATGGTCAGGAACCGCCAACATGCCTGGATCTGCACCAGTTTTCGAGTCGGTGGAGGACCTATGGTGCATCCACCTAGGCAAGTGTGAAGAAAGGGGGGGGGGGGGGGGTAGAAACACACCACCCCGAACCTATAGCAGTGAACAAACTAAGCATGTCTAGTCTGACTCCAAAGGCTCTGTCTTATCTGGACTTCTCCAGGGGGATATAGTGCAGGGAGGATCAGTGCATACAAGATCAAGCAGCCTTTTTACACAATGCACAGAATTAACTAGGTTAAAAAGGTTCCACAGTGAGTCTAACAAGCATGTTTTACTGCATATACAGACTAATTTTAGTGTTGTGTGTTTAGTAACACATTAAAGGTTGCAATTAAAGCTGCCCATTATGGTTTCCTTTCCCCGCCATAAAAACAAGCCAATTATAAAAAACTTCCTGGCTTTAGTGGCCATCCAGTAAAAGTGATCTGGGCCACTGTATCACTTTTCCAGTACTGTGAAACTGAAAGGAAGAAAAAAATAAATAAAAAAAAAAAAAAAAAAAAAAAAAAAAAAAAAGTAGGTAGATGTAAAATGTAAGCCTTTAATAAATTGAAGGGGAAAAAAATAAAATATGACCTCACTGCTTTGCGTACACATGTGTATGTAAGCAGCAATTGGGTATCGCTGCAAGCATTGGAGAGAGAGAGAGCAATAATTCAAATGCCACGTACACACGTATCAGACCATATACTTTCCGAATAAGCTACCTGCCCACACACGGTACTTTTGCGGTGGACTATGTACGGGGGACTAAGTCCGCTGGACTATCCACCATACTTTTAAAATGAACGGGCGCACACACACACACACACACACAAAGTCTGCTCGTTTTGAGCATGGCTCCAGTTAGCCGGGACCAGCGAAGGAAGCATCGCTGGCCCCGTCACCTGGTATGGACTTAAAGGGGAATTCCTACGCTGAAAAACGGCGTGGGGGGTCCCCCCCCTAGGTCCATATCAGACCCTTATCCAAGCACACTACCTGGCCGGCCAGGAAAGGGGGTGGGGACGAGCGAGCCCACCCCTCCTCCTGAGCCGTACCAGGCCACGTGCCCTCAACATGGGGGGTGCCTTGGGGAAGGGGGGCCATGCAGCCCCCCCACCCCAAAGCACCTTGTCCCCATGTTTATGACGACAAGGGCCTCTTCCCGACAACCATTGGTTGTCAGAGTCTGCGGGGGGGGGGGGGGTTTATCGGAATCCGTGAGTCCTTTAAATAAGGGGGCCCCCGGATCCCGCCCACCCTATGTGAATGAGTATGGGGTATAATGTACCCCTACCTACGCACCTGTGGGAAAAAAAAAAAAAAAAAAAAAAAAAAAAAAAGTAAAAAAAACACAACACCCAAGGGTTAAAATAGTTTATTGCACAGCTCCGGGTGTCTTCTGGCCAGACTTTCTTCTTCACCGCCGCCCTCTTCCGACTTCGGGGGTCTTGTCCCCTTCTTCGGTTCTTCTTGCTGGGCCACCGCGCCTTCTTCTAGCTCTTTTACAAGCGGTGGCACAGTCTTCTGTCGCCGTCTCCTGTTCTTCTAGGGGGCCGGCCTGGTAGCGTGCGTGGATAAGGGTCTGATAAGGACCTGGGGGGGGGGGACCCCCACGCTGTTTTTTCGGCGTAAGGATTCCCCTTTAAGTCCATACCAGGTGACGGGGCCAGCGCCGCTTCCTTCGCTGGTCCCGGCTACCTGGAGCCGCACTCAAAATGAGTGCACTTTTCTCCGGGCGGGAAAAGTCCGTTCATTTCAAAAGTACGGCGGCCTGGCACATACACGGCTGTACTGTCTACCGAAATGCGAGTCCGGCGGACAGATTGATGTGCAAAACTCCAATCTTAGTCCGCCGGACTTTTGGGTAAAAAAAAAAAAAAAAAAGTCCACTGGAGCCTACACGGGCAGATTGTCCGGCAGACTTGAGTCCACCGGATTGTTTGATCGTGTGTACGTGGCATAAGGCCATCAATCACAAGGCTGGACATGTTTGATATCCATTTACAGAACACGGCCCAATATTTTACATAAAAATTGGTTACTGGTAACAATATTGGGTTTGTGCACACTAGAATTCATCCTAGTGCATTTTTGACCGACAAAAGTTGTGTAAAAAAAAAAAAAAAAAAAAAGTCAATGTAAATTTAAACATTTGGGGAATGCGAAGTGGTTAAACAAGTCCAGTTAGAATTCTTCTCAACACACTAGGGCTGAAACAATTATGAAAATAGTTGTCAACTATTGTCACAATCGATAAGTTGGCCTGCATACAGAATGTTTGTTTACATATCAGAAAATACAGTGCAGTTCAGTACACCATTCATACATGTCAGTAAATGCCAGAGAACTTGTAAAATGTGAATGTGTGAGGAGCAATCCCTCATGGGGCATGTAGCCCAGTACAGGAGAAGGAAGTGAGTGATTCTAGGAGGCAAAAGTTTTATTTTTATTTTAAAACCTTGCTATAGGGGGCACTCTATACTACACTTTGTGGCTTGCTATTGGGGCACTTTGAAGGCAGGAGGAGCCAGAAGCAACGGTGGGGGTTCCCGGAAGAAGAGAATCAGGGCTGCTCTGTGCAAAGCCATTACACAGAGCAGGCAAGTATGACAAGTTTATTGTTAAAAAATAAAAAATTGTGGATTTATTTAAGGGCTCTGTGGAAGGAAGATCAGCATCTGAACTCAGATGTTACAGGCTGATAGACTGGAGATAATAGAAGGCATTACATTTAACCATTTTGTCTCTCCTATAACAAAATGATGGGCGGGCAAGATGTCATATGGCGTCCCGAATCACGCCTGGGGCCACACTGATTTGGGTTACCGTCACCAGGAAAAGAAAAAAAAAAAAAAAAAAAAAAAAATGTAGCAGAATACATTTTGGCCTAAATTTATGAAGGCTTGCAAAATTCTATAAAACAGAGCTGAAGAAATTTTTCCTCAAAATTCAGTCTTTAATTTAGCAAAAAATAAAACCCAGTGCTGGTTAAATACCACCAAAAGAAAGCTTTTGTGTGAACAGAATGATAAACATTTAAATTTGGATATCGCATTGCAGGACGGAGTAATGGTCCTTCAAAATGTGACAGCTCTGAAAGGGACACAGCGCGACCCCGGCCTCCGTAAAGAGCCGATGATGTGGCCCTTTACCCATGTGATCGGCTGTGTCCAATCACAGCTGATCACATGTAAACAAGGATTGGCCGTTTAATCAATTCTCCCCACCGACAGAGGGTGAGGAGGGGAGAGCCAATTAACAGCATCTCCTCATAGGGGAGACATGTAAAGATCACCAGTGCCCTGATTATCAGTATAATCAAAGCGGAACACATCAGTGAAGGAGAAAAGTTACTCATTTACAAAAAACAGTTTCACAGTAAAAATTAACCCCTTCCAGTAACTATTATCTGTTTCTACTATAAAATGGCTTTTTTTTTTTTAACATCAGGACAGGCAATGAGGGGAGTCTCATGCATAATATTACAATCCTGTCAAAAAAAAAAAAAAAAAAATAAAAAAAAAAAAAAAAATCTGCAAAACAGCGGTTTTAGGTCTTTTTACAATTTTTTCTTCAACTACTTCTGGACTGGCTCACCGACATATGTCGGTACTTCGAAAGGGAATATAGGATGTTATGGCAGCAGCTAACTGCCATAACCCCGGTATACTCTTCAGTGAGCAGACCACTTCAAGATAAAAGTGGTCTCTGCGGCTAACTACCGCTGTCTTTTTTTAATTCTAGAGCCGGTCGGTAGCTGCAGAGACAAGGGGGTCCCCTTCCATGCATGGCTGACAGCTGACTAAGGGGAAGATGGACACCCCAAACTCAAACTGGTAACCTGTAGAAAGGTTTACATGTTGCCTATGGAGATTTAAAGTGTAAAAGTTTGTTGCTATTCCATGAGTGGGCGCAATTTTGAAGCATGACATGATAGGTATCAATTTACTCAGCATAACATTTCACAAAGAAAATATTTAGGGAAAAAATAAAAAATAAATTATGGGCCAACTACCGTTTTTGAAAAACAAAAACAAACTCGGTAGTTAGCCCATTTTTACAAAAATGTTTCTCCCCCCCGCCCACCCCCCAAAAAAACAAATAAAAAAAAGTGCGCGTGTAAGACCGCTGCACAAATACAGTGCGACAAAGTATTGCAGCGACCACCATTTTATGTTCATGCAGAGATTAATGGTAATGCACCACAACCAATGCTTGGCTTGCGGTGCAGCATTTCAATACAAGTTTTACCCTTAGGAGACACTGCTCTGCTGCCCTCTGAAAAGTGATCCACTGCACATTGCTTGAAGCGAACTGTAGACAGTGTCACCTATGTGAAAGAGCTCTACAACCAGAAAACAAAATACGGTGTATATGGTATACATTACAGAAAAAAAAAAACTGGTAAAGCCCTTCCGGAATGAATGTCTCTGGTGCCAAAGGCATAAAATGAGCAGAAGAAAAAAAAAAAAAAAAAAAAAAAAAAAAAAAATTACATATATGTCCCCACTTTTTACCAGTTATCTGCTGACCTGTATTAGTATCCTGAACGTTCTCCATGTCACCTTACTGTCCAGTGATCTGCAGCATAAGACAGGTCCTACACTGCCTTCTGACTGATTGAATGCGATCAATCACCACACACCTCACTCTACAGAGCTCAATATCCAAACAAGAACTTCTAGTACAACTGTTCATAGAGACAAGCGACCTTGGGTGTAAAATTACAAACTTGTAAAAAGAAAAATGTGTCAAATGAATAGCTTACAAGCAACACCAGGGTCAGCTAGGAAAAAGGACTTTATTTTTTGTCACCACACAACCAAACACATTCTTTGAGAGTTTGATTTGATAGATTGAAGCCCCTACTAAACCCACTCACCAATACAAAAGCTATTAAAAAAAAAAAATGAAGCGAAAACACACTTTTTATAAATGTAACAAAAATAATTCAGTTTGCAATGCTTTACAGAATTTGGAACATTTGCCCTCGGTGTCCATATTCACCTATAACAATCCATTCTGCCAGGGGACTGCAGATTACCGTATTTAATCGGCGTATAACAAGCACTTTCTTCCCCATCGGGTGCGCGTTATATGCCGATCCCCGCTGATTGTGAGGAGAGGAATGAGCGCTGGTGACATACAGAAAGCAGAGTACCCTCGGCTAGACTCAGCTCCTCTCGCAGTCCAACCGAGTACACTCTGCTTTCTGTATGGCGCTCGCTCCTCTCCAAATCAGTGGAGATGGGCGGGACTGCGAGAGGAGCCGAGTCTAGCCAAGTAGACTCAGCTTTCTGTTTGTCGGCAGCGCTCGCTCCTCTCACAGTCAGCGGAGATCGGCAGCAATTTTAAATAATCAGCGGCTGGGCAAGGCTTCAATGACACAAGGCTGCAATGATAGGCATCTAAATGTAAGGTTTTTTTCCCCTTAAACGTCTCCCTCCAAAACTTGGGATGCGTGTTATACGTCAATGAATATGGTACTTACAAGGGGAGTGAGAAAAAGTGGTGCGTTTGTTTTATAAAAATATATAAAATAAAAAAGACACACGCACACACACTACATGCTGCTTGAAAAGTCTACAAAATGTAATACATTTGTAGCAGTTAAACACCTATTAAAATAAATGGAGAGCGTGTCTTCTCCCATGTGACTAGTAAACAAATTGGTAACCCCCAACACTCACATGACTGAGATGGAGATGTTCACACTCTTTTTAAAGGGTTAGTTCACTTACCACAAAACTGCCTATGCAGATAAGGTGCATCTGTAGACAAACTGTGCAGCTTTGACTAAAGTTGAATAAAGAACTTGCTATAGGTGTAGGCCAATTACCAACCTTATGAAGCCTGACTGGAATACTTGCAGGACGTTTCCAAGGCCTACTGGTTACTGCTCACCTCCACAATCACAGGAGTGAGCTCTCAAAACTGAGTTTAGAGCTATTGCCTCAAAAAAGGCAAGATTTTTTACCAAAAGCATATTGAGGTCAAACCTAAAAAACATGTTTACATTGTATGCAATCAGGCAGGCCATTGCACTACAAAGAGGTAAATCTAAAAAGGAAACTCGGAACGAGGAAAAAATAAAATAAAAAAAATAAATAAAAAGTGCGATTGCAAATTACACGGCCACCTGCATAACTTTGCGGCCAAAACAGGCATCAGCCGATGCACCGACATTGAAGAATTTTGTAAAGGGGTGAACAGACGACCAAGTCGCTGCTTTACAAACTTGAGCGACAGACGCTTGATGTCGGAAGGCCCAAAACATTGGCCCGGTGGAGTGGGCTGTGACCGGAAAGGCACTTGCCCCTTCAAGGCGTAGACCTGTACTACAATCTGTCTGATGCACCTGGAAATGGTGGCCGACGAGACTGCCATGCCTTTTCGGACCAGCCACCGAAACAGAGTCTAGCTTCCGAAAGGGAGCCGTAACAGACAAATACACCCTCAGAGCCCAGACCACGTCCACCTAGGATGTGTCGGTTTAGGACACAGAAAACACAAGGTCTTCATTGATGTGGAACGCCGAAACCACCTTTGGCAGAAAAGGGTGTGGACGCAACACCACTTTATCCTTGTGGATAACAAGATAGGGCCACTTGCAAGACAAGGCCGCCGGTTCCGAAACCCTCCTGGCCGATGTAATGGCCACTAGAAAGACCGCTTTCTGAGAAAGTCAGAGGGATCTCTGATCTTTTCAAATCGCGGTTTCTGAAGTGGCGATTACATCAGGTTCAGATCCCACGGGGGCAACGGTGGACGCACCGGAGGAACTACATGCTGCACCCCTTGAACAAAAGTGCTCACTAGAAAGCGAGATGCCAGGGGTCGCTGAAAAATAAATAGCCAAAGCTGATATTTGTCCCTTGATGCTTAAAGCCAATTTCTGGTCTACTCCTTGCTGTAGAAACAGCAGGATCCTGGATATAGAAAAGAAGCGCGGATGCCATCCTTTCTCCTCACATGGAGATGTAGGCCTTCCAGGTACGATGATATATCTTCCGAGAAGAAGATTTCCGTGCTCTCAGCATAGTTGGACTCAAAGTCCAAAAAAACACAGTTCAACACCTGGCTCTCAATAGCCATGCTGTTAAAACAAGCGATGGTAAAGCAGGGCGGGGAAATCGGACCTCGAGACAGCAGGTGCCCTTGTAAAAGAAGTCGCCATGGGGCGCAGCCGCCACCAGGCGCACTAGGTCTGCGTACCAGGGACGCTTGGGCAATCAATTACTGGAATCCCCTCTGCGGAGCAGATGCGGTAACAGTTTCAGCAGAGGAAAGGCATAGATCAGCTGGTACTGATCCCACGGAGCCACCAGCGCGTCTGCCCAAGGATCTCTTGTTCTGGACACGAATCCTGGTACCTTCCGATTGAGACGGGAGGCCAGAAAATCCATGTCTGGTGTGCCCCATCGCAGGCACAGTAGCCTGAACATCTCAAGATGCAACAACCATTCTCCTGGGTCCAGCATCTGGCGACAGATAATCCGCCTGCCAGTTCTCCACTTCCAGGATGTAAATATCCCGTCCATGTTGCTCTGCCCACTGAAGGATGCAAGTGACCTCCTGTGCGTCAGCCAAGCTTCTTGTTCCTCCTTGGTGAATGACATATGCCACCGCCGTGGTGTCTGACTGGATCCTGATCGGACGACCTCGAGGTCTTATCAACCATGTGGAGAGGCATAGCCTTATCACTCGCAGCTCGAGCATGTTGATCGGCAACTTGGATTTCTTATGCGACCAGAGGCCCTGGGTCGACTGAACTCCCACTACTCCACCCCAACCGGTTAGGCTGGCGTCCGTTGTGATCACTGTCCAATGTAGCAGTAGGAACCACTTCCCGGACCGAAGTGCCAGGGGCCTCAGTCACCAGAGCAGGGAGTCCCCGACTAACTGGCTCACCTGAATCTGCTGATCCAGGGGTAACGGAGATTTGTCCCATTTCGCCAAGATCTCCTTCAAGACTCTGGTGTGAAACTGGGCGTACGGTACTGCCTCGAAGGAGGCCACCATGAGCCCCAGGACTCGCATGCAGAAGCGTAGTGACGACCACCTGTGGTTCATCAGCAGTTTTACAACAGCTCAGAGTCTGCAGCTTGTCTGAAGGGAGAAAAACTCTCGCTTTCATGGAATCCAGCAGCAAGCCTAGGTACGCCAAGTGCTGAGTTGGTACAATCACCAACTTTTTTTTAGGTTCAACCGCCACCCAAATTCCTGCAGGGTCTGCATGGTGATCGCCACATCCTCCTACAATTCTGAGGCAGAAGATGCTCTCAGGAGGAGATAGTTTAGGTAACCTACGATCGCGTGTGGTCGCAGTAATGCTAAAACAGGAGCCAATACCTTGGTAAAGACTCAGGGGGCTAATGCCAAGCCAAAGGGGAGAGCCACAAACTGGTAGTGGGCTGCTCCAACTGCAAATTGCAGACATTTTTCTGATGCCGAAGACATATGGGTATGTGCAGGTACGCATCCTGGATGTCCAAAGACACCAGGGAGTCACCTTGGAGTGCAGCGACTACTGGGCAAACTGATTCCATTCTGAACCTCTGTACTTTTACAAAGTAATTGAGGGCTTTTAGGTCCAAGACTGGACGTACCCCTTCCTTTTTGGGGACTACAAACAGATTGGAGTAGAACTCCTGGAATCTTGCTGGCTCCGGAACAGGTACCATCACTCCACAACTCAGCAGGTCCCTTAACGTCCCCATCAGGGCCTCCTGGCGAGCCAGGAGTATAGGTATGCTGGAAGAGAAGAATCTGTTTTGAGGCCAAGAGAGGAACTCTTGTAGCCAGAGGAAATCGGATCGCAGACTCATTGGTCGGACAGCCAAGAGGCCCACCGGGCTGCAAGCTCCCAAAGGCAACCCCCCCCCACCCGTGTTGGGGGCAGGGGCAAACCTTCACGCAGTAGCACTTTTGCTTGTGGTTCCAGGGACGTTTTTGTCCTTCAGAGGTCGTCCTGTCAGGCTGGGGACGTTTAGCTGAAACCCCGGGTGGACGGAAAAGCCGCCTGTGAACGGAAAATGAGTGCCCTTGCCTATGGCGTGGCTCCTTAGCCTTCCTGGCCTGTGGGAGAAGAGTACTCTTACGACCTGTGGCATTTTTAATAATGTCATCCAACGAGGCTCCAAAGAGCCACTCGCCAAGGAAGGGCGAATCAGTCAGGGCTTTTTTATATGCCTGGTCAGCCGACCAGCATTTTAGCCAAATCAGGCGCCTCAGCACCACTGCAGCCTTGGATAACAGAGGGAGAGTATCCATGGCCGCGTCAAACGTTCTTAACCACTGGGCACTTAAATCTTAATAACCAGACCAATTTTCAGCTTTCGGTGCTCTCACATTTTGAATGACAATTACTCAGTCATGCAACACTGTACCCATATGAAATGTTTGTCTTTTTTTCTTTTCCCCACACAAATAGAGCTTTTTGGTGGTATTTAATCACCGCTGGCTTTTATTTTTTGTGCTATAAAAAAAAAAATAAATAAAAAAAAGAAGACCGAAAATTCTGTAAAAAAGTGAATTTCTTCGTTTGAAGAAAAATTACTAATCTGCTAAATTTTATAACATACATTTTGGCCAAAGTTTATACCACTGCATATCTTTGGTTAAAATAAGTACAAATTGGTGAATATTTGGTCTTTGTGAAAGTTAGAGAGTCCACAAGCTATGGTGCCAATATCTGGAAATTGATCACATCTGAAGGACTGACGGCCCATATCATTTCTTGAGACCCTAACATGCCATAAAAGTACAAATACCCCTTAAATGACCCCTTTTTGGAAAGAAGACATTCCAAGGAGTAAGATGCATGATGAGTTTTTTGAAGTTATAATTTTTTTCCCCCACAATTCTTTGCATAAAGATTTTTTTCCCTCAGCAGGGCCACGAGTCTGCGTCAGAGCTCTCCCCGGAGGATGGGGGGGGGCCTTTTTTTAACCACCTTTGCACCCACGCACCGCCTCCATCTTGGCAACGAACGTATTAAGGACTGCTGACAAAGCGTCCAAAGGTACTGCACTGTTTGCAGGGAAACCGGTTGCAATTGCCTTGATTTCGGGTGAAGAAACACCAGTTTCTGAAGCCAAGCGTACTTTACCCTGTCTGCCACCTGTTGGGGACTTAGGACAGTGATGGTTCCACCCTCCTACCTGCTGCAGGATGAGGGGCCCCCACTGCACGACTCCCCACCCTGACTGAATTCTGCGCTGTCCAGTTAGGTGTGCCTGTGTCAGCTCCCAGATGCTCATGAGAGAAAACCAAGCTGTGCTGAGCCCCACTGTACAGCGCTGAAGATGAAAAAACGTGTTCAGGCTTCAAATTGGCCGCTGAGCATCCAGTATATAGGACATAAACACAGGGAAAATGGCCACTGGACTACAGTAAAATTGAGTCAGAGCATGCTGCTCCCTGGTCACACCAAAAATAGCCAAACACTGTATGGAATGAGGGGCAGTGAAAAACAGGCAGAGAAAATGGCTGTAAACAGCGCTACAGCGATCAGCAGACAGAGTCCAGACACCCAGGGGAGAGCTCTACAGACATCCAGGGCACAGCTACCCAGTGCAGTCCCCACTCCAGGTTAGAGCCCCCGGGGAGCCCCTGTCTATGGCACACACACCGCTCAGCAGCCCATGCAGCATCACCCACAGGGAAGGGAGGAGGGGTAAGCTAGGGAGACAGGGGGGTGAGGGACCCCCGAATCGACCTCCCAGGGAATGCCCAGCTGCTCATCCCCTCCGAGGCAAGGAGAGCTGTACTTGCCAGTCCTGACGAGCTGAGGAACATTCCATCACAGAACCACTCTCCAATCAGTACGGGGTGGCTGCTTGTCCAGCACAATGACAAAGACATCAGTAGCCCAGTCATATGTGTGCCCCGGGGCATTATGTCCACCCCTGGAGCTGGGGGTCATGTCGTGGCCGACCCAGCGCAGAGCTCTGGTCTGCACACACTTGCTGGCCAGGCTGGGGAGACTACAAGGATAAGGTTATCCAGTTTGTCACCCAGCCGGCTGTTGATAGCAGATCACAGGATCTTTAATCTTGCACAAAAGGCAAATTTCTGCAGGAAAAAAAAAAAATTTAAAATCCACAGACCGATGGGCCCGCAGGGTTCCTAGGTCCATCACTAGGCAGAAGAAAAAAAACAAAACAAAAAAACAACACACTGAAGCTGCAGGAGGCAGGCTGGGGGGTTGTTAACTAAGGTACCGCCCCTTGGACAGAGCTAGAAAGTTCTAGTTTTGATATAACATGTTCTGCCTAGTCCTCTCCTTAAGGTGGCGTTACAACCCGATGGTCTAAGAAAAGAGCCGTATCAGTCATTGAACGCAAGAAAACCCTGCATGTGCAGCCAGCTTAACATATCTGATGTTAGTGCAGTGATCTGCCCCACTGAGCTTTTGTATTCTGACAGGGGGACTCGACCCGCCGCCCAAACCCCCTCCCCCCAAACTAGCACGAACACACTGATCAGCACTTGCAACCATTGGCTGCAAGCGCTGATCAGATGCTGGTTTTGCAGCATGCTCATTCGCCCTGTTTTATCCTGTACGTACCCAGCTTTAGGCTCCAATTCAAGCCAACATAAATTACAAGCAGCACTCCACGCTTACCGGATATGTAGTTGATGCCACAATCAATCACGATAGCACCAGGCTTGATCCATTCACCTTTAACCATCTCCGCCTTACCAGCGCCAACAACTAGTATGTCCGCTCTGCTCACCTGTAAACAGATATAAGTTTATAAAAAAATCGATCACATCACTGGCTAAACTAGTCACAGCATAGGAGCAAAAAACATTCAAAACACAAGCAACTTATGCTTTAGATGAAATGGAGAAAGCAGGTTGAACAGTCACTCGCCCCCCCCTCAATCTCACTTGGGAGGAAGACTTTCCCTCAATTCCTAACATGACCTAAAAATACATTGTCCTCAAGAGAGGGGGAGGGGGGTCCCATTTTTGAGAGCTTTTATGAGAATAGGATCCCCCCCCCCCCCCCGACTAATTAACCGTTCCACAGCCGTCATGCCTCGGCTACTGTAGCTGAGGATGCAGCTAATTAAGCACACTCTGCTTGATTAGCTGCAGTGGAGGGCAGGGGGTGATTGATGGTCTAAAAGAACCCCGACATCCACCCATCCTATCACATGGCAGGCTTGATAGCCCTTTAAAATAGCAATAACTTTTTTTGGCATAAAAACTAACCACGTCAGCCCTAGAAGATTTTACCCCTTTCCTGACCAGGAGCATTTTTCAGCTATTCAGCACTGTCACAAATAGAGCTCTCTTTTTGTGGCATTTGATCACCTTTGTCGTTTTTTGTTTTTTTTATTAGCGCAAAAAATAAAAGGGGGGGGGGGCGACAATTTTGAAAATTGGGATTACGAAATGACATACGGGTACGCCATTTTGCGCACCCATTCCATTCTGCCAACGTACATTGGTGTGCCGTGGACGGGATTCGGCAAAAGTAATAAAAAATTTTTTAAATCACTCCCGGACCGCCCACCGTAGTTAGTCGGTACTTCAAAGGCGTATCGTTATGGCAGCAGCTAGCTGCCATAACTCCGGTATCCTCTTCAGAGGGTGGTCTGCTTTCAGAAAAAAATTGGTCTCTGTGGCGGATCCGCCGCAAGATCACTTTTAAATCGGCAGAGGGAGAGGGCCTCCTGCTGCGCTCCAGTGCCCTCCGCCACGATCGAATGTTTTCCCAAACAATATATAAAGGCACTTACCTCCTCACTCAGTGGATCAGTCTTGGAGTGGCAGGTGGTAACTGTAGCATGGTTCCAAAGCAACAGGTCATGCATTGGTGCACCAACAATTTTACTGCGTCCAATAACCACAGCTCGTTTCCCCGCAATCTGAACACCTAAAAAAAACATACAAAAAATAAAACAAACATTTGGTAAGAAAAAATAGGAAAAACAGAAAAAAAAAAAAAAAAAAAAAATGCATTTTTAAATCTATGTTACATAGAGAGAATCCAGACTGCAAATATAGTCGAGGACTACTGCTATCCAGCAAACAAGGAACTATGCTAAAAAAAATTTTTTTGTTTACAAACGATTTTTATTTGGTACATAGAGAAAGTACAGAGAGTAAGCATAGATATAATATAATAAATGCAATGTATATCAAGACAAACATAGAAAATCACCATAGGGAACTATGCTAAAATTAAAGTAACTTCAATTTACCATTAAAGTCCATGAAATTTAAGAGGTAAATTTGACTCTCATTGGCTCCAAGAGTGCGTTTAGTATTGACTGAACAGATTAACCCTTTCATGACTAAGCCCATTTTTGACATATGGTGTTTACGGGTTAAAAATCCCCATTTTTTGCTAGAAAAATACTTAGAACCACACACAATAAAATAGTGATCGGTGCAATATTTTATGTCGCACAGTATTTGTGCAGGGTTTTAAACGTTTTTGGGAAAAGGGAAACTTGTTTACAGTAAAGTTAGCCCAATTTTTTTGTATAAACGTGAAAGATGTTACGCCGAGTAAATAGATACCAAACATGTCACGCTTTATAATTGCACGCACTCGTGGAATAGCGACAAACTACGGTACCTAAAAATCTCCATAGGCGACGCTTTAATTTTTTTTTTTTCTTTTTACGGTTACCAGGTTAGTTACAGAGGAGGGCTAGTGTTATAATTATTGCTCACGCTCTGACGAGCACGTCGATACCTCACAGGTGAGATTTGAACACCGTTTACATATGTGGGCGCAAATTCCATATGCGGTTTCTTTGCTGCGCAAGCTGGCGGCAACGCTTTAAATAAAAAATAAATTCTCATTTAAAAAAAAAAAAAAAAAATAGAGGGAGAGTGCGAGGGCGAGAGTGAGTGTGGTCCTCTCCCGCTCCTCCGGTATAACAGCCAAGTGGCTTTTAGCCACATCGGTTGTTATATCTGGAAAGCCGATCACCGAAAAATAAAAAAATTATAGTACCGGGAAGATGCCTGCAGCTGCGAGTATAATCCCCAAAAGCTGAGTAGGCACATCTGCATACGCTCACCGGCAAGGGGGTTAAATACCAAGCCATTTGGGTGGGTAGGCTTTACTGGCTACATTAAGTTTATGGTGTAAAGCAGCCATAAGCATTGGAGCATTGTTAATTTGGAAGGGAAGGGGGAGAGAAGAAAAAAAAAAAAAATAAAAACACACACACACACACACACACACACACACACACGTTTATCATGTATGGTATTAAGGTTTGAACATGCACTACAGACAAATTTAGCTGTTGTGATATTAGATTCAATTTTAGTCATAGTCTTGACTAAAATGTCGTCTTAGTCATATTTTAGTCAAGGAAATGTAACACTGCATTGCAGGCAATTGACTGGCACCATGAACAGTTTTACTCATAAGAGAAAAAAAAATAAAAATAACCCCCCCCCCCCCCCCCCCCACGAATTATAGAAAAGTAATATTTTTAACAAGACCCTTGAGCTGCAGATTGCTGCATTATCTAGACTAAAAATACCCAGGTAAAATACTCTTGCCAAGCCTTAGTTCCTAAAACATTCCACCTGTTTGTCGTATGAGATCCAGACATCCTTTCGGTGTACAAGGAATAAAGCAATCGCCAAGATCTCCTCTAGCAAGTTTACCCGCATTTATGCTTGTTAACCTGTGGAAAAACAAAAAAGGGAAGGACATTAAATAAAATTCTCTCTTGCATAGAATCACCAGGTGGGCTCAATGTTGAATTTGCCTTTAATTGTTTAAGCAATTTTTGATATTTTATTGATTATACACCTCAGGAACGTATATTGGTTCATTTTTCATGGCATCCGATTTATTAGTTTAGAGTCATTTAGCCATAATTCCCAATTAAGTGGTCAGGTGTTAGCCTCATGGCATGTCCCATTCACGATTTTTTTTTAAAAAGTAACAAAAAAAATAAAAAATAAAGATATAGAAAAAAAATTATATATATATATATATATATATATATATATATATATATATATATATATATATATATATATATATATATACATATACATATACATATACATATACATATATATATATATATACATATATACACACACACACATACTACACACACAGTTCTGCAACATTATGTGTAGTTTCTTTACCACCACTAGGGATGAGCTTCGTGTTCGAGTCGAACGTACGTTCGACTCGAACATTGGCTGTTCGTGCGCTCGGCGAATTCCGAACGTTTTGGCCGTTCGCGTCAAAATTCGAGTGACGCACGCGCGGACCACAATGCACTGCGTTGGCGCAGTGCATTGCTGCCCGATGATTGGCCAAGCATGCACTGTGACCCCGCATGCTTGGCCAATCGCAGCGCCGGCAGCGAGGAGAGCCATGATTGGCCACAGGCATCCTGCCTGTGGCCAATCATAGCTCAGGCTGTGTAGTGCACGCCCCACACTATATAAGGCCGCCTTTAAGGCGGCCTCCTGTAGTGTGTTACTTTGCATCTGAAGCAGTGGGTGTTCTGTGTACCTTCAACACAGTACACACCAATCGTTTTTGGCTGATTTCCTATCTTGCTGCTGTGTAGTGGTTGTTGTCTGTGCCCTGACTGCAGTATACACCACTATATTCACCTCACCTATATAGCTAGTGATCTAGCTTTAACCACTTAACAACTGCCCATTGCCGATTAACGGCTTCAGGGCGGTTGTTTAACTCAGAGAGGCCGTTAATTAACGGCCTCCCAGAATTCTGCTCTCGCGTGCCCCGAGGTGTGCGCACTCGAGAGCATCCGTGACCGCCGGGTCCATAGGACCCGGCGCATCACGGTAAACGGCCGCTCATAGCGGCCGTTTACCACGTGATTGCTCCGTCAAATGACGGAGTGATCACTTGGAAACAAACCGGCGTCATGTTATGACGCCTGTTCCTCCCTCCCCTTTCTGTACCGATCGGTACAGCGGAGGGGAAAGAGATCGGTGTCAGCAGCGATGTGGGCAGCATCTGCAGTGCCCACATCGCTGCTCACCGAATTTAACCTCTGCAGTACCCCGCCAATACTCTGCAGTACCCCGCCAATACTCTGCAGTACCCCGCCAATACTCTGCAGTACCCCGCCAATACTCTGCAGTACCCCGCCAATACTCTGCAGTACCCCGCCAATACTCTGCAGTACCCTGCTATTACTCTGTAGTACCCCGCCAATACCCCGCCAATACTCTGTAATACCCTGCCATAAATTGTCATACCCAGCCATACTCGGTGATACCCTGAAATACCCAGCCATAGACATCCCCCACCCCTCACCGCCCTCCGGTGCTTCTACCAACTCGCCAGTACGATCAAAGCCAGAATCTTTTTTTTATTTTTTATTTCAGGCTTCCCAGCCTAGAGGTGAGATGTGGGGTCATATTGACCCCCCCCAGATTTCACTGTAAAGAGGACCTGTCACCCCATATTCCTATTACAAGGGATGTTTACATTTCTTGTAATAGGAATAAAAGTGATCAAAAATATATTTTTGGGAAAAAAATGTCAAACTAAAATAAATAAAGTAAAATGAACAATAAAAAAATAAAATAAAAATTAAAGCGCCCATGTCCCCATGTGCTCGCATGTGCCACACATGTGAGGTATCGCCGAGAATGTTAGAGCGAGAGCAATAATTCTAGTCCTAGACCTCCTCTGCAACTCAAAACATGTAACCAGTAAAAAAATATTTAAAGCGTCGCCTATGGGGATTTTTTAAGTAGCGACGTTTGGCGCCATTCCACGGGCATGTGCAATTTTGAAGAGTGACATGTTTGATATCTATTTACTCAGCATAGCTTCATCTTTCACTTTATGCAAACATTGGGCTAACAAGTGGTTAATAATAGAGCTTGCAGTCAGTAGTGTTAGGAGATAGTGCGTGCTGTCTGCGTGCTCTGTACCCAGTACATACCGCTATAATATAGGGCAGGCCCCTACTTTCAAACATCCAACTTACAAACATCTCCTACTTGCAAACGCAAGGAGACAGCAGCAAGTGAGATGAAAAAAGATGGATGACAAAACAAATTATACAGGGGTGATAACCCTTCCCTATGTTTTCCAAAAAGCTTAAAAATAGTTTTTTTGACTGGAGCTACACTTTAAAAATGTACCGGTTGAAAATGACAAACAGATTCAACTTAACACAACAAACCTACACAGTCCCTGTCTTGTTTGCACCGCCTGTATACTGCTGTTCTGAGTATATAGGGCCTGGGGGCCACACGCATTTCCTTTTTTAATATGGGTACGGGGTTCCCCTTAATATGCGTACAAGACCCAAATAGGCTGGTAATGGGCAGGGAGGGCTACCCATGCCATGTTTCTTTTTCTCAATGATTTTCAACCATATTGCAGGAACCAGATATAACATTAAAACCGCAAGCATTTTTAAATGGTGTTATTTCCGTTTAATGTCATTTTGTGCAGGGACTGTTCTAAACACGGGAGGCACCATATTTAAAGGAATATTTCACTTTTTTTTCACTTTAATCGTCATTAAAATCAGTGCTCCCGCCAAAACAGTAGTTTTTAAAACTTTTTTTTGCAGTGACCCATGTTCCCTGAGGCAGGTCGCCAAACCCTTTTTAGGACACTATCTTGCATATTAGCCGTTAAAATTAGCACTTTCCAATTCGAACGTTCGAGTCCCATAGACTTCAATGGGGTTCTAACGTTCGTACCGAACGCGGGGGTCGTTCGCAAGTTCTGGTGCGAACCGAACCGGGGGGGTGTTCGGCTCATCCCTAACCACCACATTGCAGTTTTGTTTAGTTTCTTGCTTGTTAGCTCATGCAAATAAAATAAAAGTGTATCTACCATTATCACCTGCAAAATGGCTGCCATTGCGTAGGAGACATGATCTCCAGCAAAGCAACCACCTAAGTCTGTTTGTACTAACCCAGAAAATGGCCGCTATGATGGAGGAGCTTATCTGCAACAAGATGGCCGTTAATAAATTTCCTGTTTCCATATATAAATGGAAGCATGGGATAACCAATCCGGTTCCACTGATGAAGTCACGTGACGCAACGCGTAGGGCATGGCCAGATGCATAGATGCCACTTACAGGCCCCTCTAACACCGCGTTTGCACTTTACAGTTAACGCAAGAATCCATTTGGCTTTTGAATTTTTATTGTTTACACGTTTTACACTATGACAGGTAAATTTTTTGTTCGCATATAATATTCTGAACCTTGTGATGATTGTGTAATTGATAGCCCCGAAGGGAAAGTTTGGCACCTAACATGGAGTTGTGAGCCTGGGCTAACACCATCCAGAATCGGAACCTTCAACACTTTGAAATTGGAGATTTGGAGCTGTAACCCAGTCTTCACCATAGGAGATCGATGAGGCTGACTATACTGAAGCAAGAGCTCTGGGAGCATTAAGCCATTGCGAAGCCACAGTGAGCGTGTTAAGAAGAATTTATATATCTTAGAAGAAACACTTCATCAAACCTGATATTTTGGACTTTGACCACCAATTCTATTGTCATACGTGTTTAATTGTTTTAGCACATTTACACTATTCACGATTTAGGAAGTTGCGGTGATCACTTCTACTTGGGTTCAAATAGTTGTTTCTGTAACACAGACAGCACCAAGTTCAAGTCCCAGGGACACATAGGCAACCCAATGTGGGTGCGGGAAAAAAAAAAAAAAAAAATTCTCCCAATCACGTATTTTCAAGGATGCAAATTTTTTGGCTTTACACTAAGAAATAAGTCTTCCAGACCCTATGATAGATCTTCCGAGTGACAGCTTTTCTATCATTTACTAGGGTAGACGCCACTGGTTCCGAGATGCCACAGTAATTTTGACGGCTGTAAGTTGGGGTGGCATATAGGAATGACACAGTAAATCAGGGAACCGCAGAAGCGTCTATTGTCAGTCTCAAAATCTCCGGGAACCAGGGCCTTCTGGTGCCACCAGAATGACGAACTACCAGAGCATCTGCTCCGAATGCCAAAGGATCTGTTCAGGACAAAAACTGCTGTAGCTTGAACCTGTATACCAGTTGGTTGACCTCTGGCCATCCCAAACGTTGGCAAATTTCCCAGAACACCCCTGGGTGTAGAGACCTCTCCCCTGGGCAGATCTGCTGGCAGCTGAGATAATCTGCCTTCCAGTTCTCTACTCCCATGATATGGATTGCTGATAGAATCAGCGCCTGTCCCTCTGCCCAGGCTGGTATGCGGTTCACCTCCAGCAGAGCTGAACTCCTGGTAACGCCTTGATGGTTTATATAGGCCACAGCAGTGGCATGGTCAGCCTGAACCCAGATAGGGCAGTCCTGAACCTCCGCCGTCCATAACCGCATAGGGCCAGTCATACTGCCCGTAATTCCAGGAAGTTGATGGGCAGGGTGTTTAGTCCTTGACTATTTCCCTTGAGCTGTGAGCCCCTCTAGAGTTGCTTCCCAGCCTGACACTGGCATCTGCAGTCAGTACTCTCCATGTTACCTGGAGGAAGGATCTTCCCTTTCGCAGGTTCTGATCCTGTAACCACCAGTTTAGGCATGCCCGAGGAGAACATTGGATAAACCAGGGCTTGTCCTCTCCTGTTCCAAGCCAACAAGATGTCTTGTTGTAAAGACCTGGAATGGAACTGGGCATAGGGCACCGCCTCGAAAGAAGATACCATCCTCCCTAGAAGACTAATACAGAGCTAAATGGAAGGTTGTCTGGTGCCCCTTATCTGACGCACCCGATTCTTCAGGGTACAGATCCTTGCAGGTGGCAAGAATGCCCTTTGCTTGGACCGTATCTAGGATCAGACCTAAATACTTTAGACCTTGAGATGGTTTCAAGGCTGACCTTTTGGTATGATCCAGCTGAAGCTTTCCAAACACCGCACTGTGCAAGTTATGCTCTGTTCTAGAGCCTGCAATGAGTGATCTCTGAGAAGGTCATCCAGATACCCAAGCACCAGAATCACTTGGGCCCTTAAAAGACCCAGTACTGGCACTAGGACCTTTGTGAACACCCCAGGAGCTGTAGCAAGCCCAAAGAGTAGAGCCACAAACATAAAAGGACGTTCCTTTACAGCAAAAAATCATAGGAATCTCTGATGAGGCTGAAAGATAAGCATGTGTAAAATTTGCGTCCTTTATATCGATGGAGGCTAAAAGGCCTTCTATCCGGAGCAAGGCTACAATTGAGCCGACAGATGCCATCCGAAATGACTGAATTAGTAGATACTCGTTCAGGGATCTTCGCTCCAAAAATTGGCTTTGTGACCCCATTTGGTTTTTAAAACTGTAAAACAGGTTTGCTCTTTCGGATACAGGAACCTGTACAATCACTCCTTGATTCACTAAATTATGTAGTGCCTGAAGCAACAAGTATTTTTGGAGGATCCGAGGGAACGCTGGATCTTAAAAACCTGAGGGGTAACCCCCTGCAAACTCCAGCATGCAACTGCGGGATATAACTGAGGTGACCCACCCGTCCTGAATTATTTTCCAAAAAATGTCAGAGTGCAGCAGCACTATAGCGGCTCGCTGTATCACATGGCCCTGCCCCCGTCATGCCACGTCATTGGATGTGATTGACAGCAGCAGGAGCCAATGGTTGTGCTGCTTTCAATCCATCCACTCCAGCCAATCAGCGGCCAGGCTGAGCGGCGAAGAGGACGGCGGGGGCGAGCGCTTGGCATACAAAGCTTAAAAAAAGCTGGTTGTGCACCAAACATTCTGTGTACGATCTTTGCTAAAGGGCATGGCTGTAGTACAATTTGCAAAGTAATAGAGGGATGTAGATGTGGCACTATCACTCTTAATAAAAAACAAATATAAGCCAGGTGATAGAGACCTACGATTGCTGCAGAGTCTTATAAAATCCTTTTTAGGTGAAAGAACAGTGATTAAATAGGTAAAAAGTGCTAATTGTGTTGCACCCTCTGCCGAATTGTAGGGATGCAATAGAAAAAGGGGGTGTGCTGAAGGTGTTGTGTTCCGCCTAATGTAATTAGGTCTTACTTTAAAATGGAAAACATTTAGATTTGGATTTACGCTAGTATTTGGCGCGGATTGCTTTTTTTTCCACAGATCTATCCCAAGTGTTCATGTAGGGGCAATCCAGAGATTGTGAAACTAAAGCAGCAAGAGAAGTCTAAGCTAAAGAACAAAAGCTCCAGTCTGAATGCCAACAAACCATGGGCATGCATGTCTGTGCTGCTACAGCCAGTGGTCAGACTCCAAAGTGATGTTTAAACAATTGATCCAAAAAATAAAATAAATCCTGGGGCTCAAACACTCCCTTTATCAAGGAATATGCATTAGAAAATCATAAAAAAAAAAAAAAAAAAGAAGGGCTGTGTTTGACTGAAATGCAACAGTCATACTATACAGTATATCATGCGTTCCTGCACAAGAATAGGATTGATTTACAATTTTTTTTTTTTTTTTTTTTACAGGCACAGCCATGTTCATGTTATGCATCCAACAGGCAGAGCCTAGGGTTCCTGGACACTTATATTGTCACCCAATTTGTGCTCGTCAAGAATCCCTAGCACCAATTAGCAGGAAACACTACAGGGATGGAGCGGGAACACCACGTGCCCATCTATAGAGGGGAAAAAACAAAAAAAAACAAAAACAAAAACGCACAATAACAGAACTCACCCATCAACATCTTTGGCTGGTGACACTGCATTGGTGACCTTTTCTGTGTCTATTTTGTGATCTGAATCCAGAGGCAACTGAACAATCAGACCATGTAACTCTGGATTCTCATTAATCGACTTTATCTTGCTTAATACCTAAAGAGACACAATTATCAGACTCCCTTGTTCTCATTAACAACCCCCCCCCCCCCCCCCATATTTCCTCCCAGCCTTCACCCGCTTTGACTATTACCACCCGCCCCCCCCCCCCAACCTTTCAGCCTACATCCTAAAATTTTACCCCATCCCTTCTCAGCCTCCACCTGACCTAACACCCCCCCCCCCCCCGCTTTTAATATTACCACCCCAAATCCTTTCAGCCTCCATCTGTCCTAAATTTTACCCCCAACCCTTCCCAGCCTCTGCCTGTCACAATACATCCCCCCCCCCCCCCCCCACCACCCAAGCCTCTGCTTTGATTACCTGACCTTCCCCCCCAGCCTCTGCCTGTCCTCGTTACTAGCCCCCCCACCCCCCCCCCCACCTGTCCTGAATGTTACCCATATTCCTCTTACCTCCGCCTCAGTTGAAGATCTTGGCAACTTGACATGACTGGCATCAATTCCAATCTTGAAAAAATAAAAAAATAAAAGTTGTAAAAACAATTAAGTGGGCCTTTAAACAACTCCTTTACCCCTCACATAGAAGCAGCAACTATAATTTTCCAAAAAGCTTCACCTTCTTGTACCCAAACCTTTCCACATTCTCCTCTCAAATGTTTGGACAACAGCAACTTTGTAGCAAGTCAAAAGGTGAGGAGCTGCAGCACAGGCTGATCTGTGTCAGACATCAAATACAGCCAAGAATGGCACAGGCACCAGGGTTAAAGGCATCATATCTGAGCCAGCATCTCAGCCCAGAAAGCAGATGCGGACTCTGAATGATGCCTGGAAAACATTGGCTCCATCCTTCTGGACAGGGGGACGCACTTATTTTAGAGAACATGAATACCTGAGTTTAAACATGTTGAGCATTCATGCTTTTCATTGGCCAGAATATTAAAGCATTGGTTACTGCAACACTTCATATTCCTGATATGGCTGCTGTACCGTGTACTTTTATAGGAAAGTATGCTGTTCTTTGTATTGCTTTTGTGCAAAATTTGTGTTCCTACCAGTTGCTCTGCTTTCCTATCCTACTGACCACACCAAGCTCTCTAGCTAGGCTGGGAACTCACCCTGCCCTCCTCAAATGATCAGGCTGGTGTCGGCACCACCCTACTGCACCAGTCACTGGGAAGACTAGTGTACTGCCATTTCTCCTCCCCTAGCTCTTATGCAGCCGATAGAGTATACACAAATATTTTTTCGTTCACTTTAAGCTCCGTGTTGCACGAGGCCTCGTATTGATTAAAAGAACAATGGTTCGCAGGGCCAACTTCCCTCATTCAGGCCTCCGGCCAGCTAAAGATCCAATCCCCTAACCTTCCATAGTGACCTGCAGTCTCGCTCTTCAACAACCTCCCCACAGTGTGGTACAGTACTCCCCAGCCTCTTCCAGAAACTGGTTCCCACAGACCTACCAAGTCTCATACAGAATCCCCCCCCCCCCCCCATACTTTTATTGTGAGGGTATAAACTTTAACCACTTAGTGACCGTCCCATAGCAGGCTTTTCTGCAGAATCACTACATACAATTCTGCACTTCCAGGTTTGGGCGCGAGCACGCGCTGCCGGTGTAGTGTCATATTTTACTGCCTATCACAGAATGCTACGGAAGCGACGTTGCCGCCAGAAATTTAGCACTGCGCATGTGTGATGCGTTCCAAATGATTTGCGACAATGCAGACCAGTGAAACCGTCAGATAATGTCAGAGAAGTGAGGGGAGGTAATCCCCCTCCCTGAGCCACAGTTATCTGTTCTCTCTCCGCCGCTCTCTGCTCTGTCTAAAGATAATGTCACGATTACCTCCCCTCACTCCCGTGACATTATCTGACTGTTATCTTCTGTTTCACTGAACTACATTGTCGGAAATACTCTGGAACGCATGGTGCAAGCATTTGTAACACATCGCGCATGCGCAGTGCAAAATTTTTGGCGGCAACGTCATTTCCATAGCATTCTGTGATAGGCAGCAAAATATGACACTACACCGGCTCGCTCCCCCTGTGAGTTTACACAAAGGGAGCCGATCAGCGGGTCCGCAGACCTGACGACCGTTTGGTACTCTGACAGAATGACAGTCTATGTAAACAGGGCAGACTTATTTTGGACTACAGAAGACATAGATCCTGTGAAAAACACAGATCCACTTTTTTCCAAGTAGTAAAAGCTCCTCCCCCAGTTAGTAAGCACTGCCTATAAACATTTAACCCTTTCATTGCCCCTAGTGTTAACCCCGTCCCTGCCAGTGTCATTAGTACAGTAACAGAACATATATTTTTATCACTGGTGGAAAAAAATAAAAATAAAGTGTCAGCCAGTCCAATTTGTCCACTAATCCTGAAAAAACAGCCGACACATTTATAATATCCTATAGTTTGTAGACGCTGCAAACCAATCAACATACACTTATTGGGATTTGTTCCTTCACCAAAGATATGTAATTGGATGTTTTAGACCAAATTGTCAGTATTTTGTTTATAGCACAAAACACCCTGCAGAGGTGATCAAATACAACCAAAAGAAAAGTGGGAAAATAAAGACATCAAATTGTATTTGGTTATATGGTCACATGACCATGCAACTTAGTTTTATCGCAAAAAAATGGCCTGGTCAGGAAGGGAGGGGGGTAAGCCTTCTGGAGCTGAAGTGGTTAATCTTTACTGATATCTATTATTGTACAGAAGCTCTCATTGCAGTCTGTATACATATGATAGAAACTACAAAAAAAAAAAAAAAAAAAAAAAAAAAAAAACTATTTTTTGTAAAGTGTTGCTAATGCACAGCACAGCCCTGTAAAACTGCTGTCTATAGTCCCAGACTGGCATTGATTGTAAGGGTTTAGCAATAATAGCATACTGCCAAAGCCCCACGTGTCTGTACAGAATAGGTGTGCTACGTGCAGAAACATTTCATACGGGAACACTGCTATTTTAGTTGACAGCTTAACAGCTGCAGAAGCTAAAAGGCTGCAGGGGTGATTACAGCATTTTAGGAGATTGCAGCTTACGGGTCTCACTCTGTGCAGTTCAACCAATAGAAAGCACTGTGTGCCATATACACCCACCGGCCACTTTATTATTAGGTACACCTTGCTGGTACCGGGTTGGACTCCCTTTTGCCTTCATTCTCTGTGGCATAGATTCAACAAGGTTTTGGAAACAATTTTCAGATTTTGGTCCATAGTGACATTATAGCATCACACAGTTGCTGCAGATTTGTCAGTTGTACATCAATGGGAATCTTCCATTCCACCACATCCCAAAGGGGTTCTATCGGAGATCTGGTGACTGGAGGCCATTGGAGTACAGTGATCTCATTGTCATGTTCAAGAAACCAGTGGCAAAATATGAGCTTTGTGACATGGTGCATTATCCTGCTGGAAGGAGCCATCAGAAGATGGGTACACTATAGTCATAAAAAGGATGGACATGGTCAGCAACAATACTTAGGTAGGCCGTGGCATTTAAAGCCATGCTCAATTGCTACCAATGGGCCCAAGGCGTGCCAAGAAAATATCCCCCACACCATCACCAGGCCGCACCATTGATATAAGGCAAGATGTATCCATGCTTTCATGTTTATGCCAAATTCTGACCCGACCATCTGAATGGTCGCAGCTGAAATCGAGACTCATACCAGGCAACTTTTTTTCAATTAACCAACTTTGGTGAGCCTGTGCAAATTGTAGCCTCAGTTTCCTGTACTCAGCTGACAGGAGTCTGCTTCAAGTTTCGATGTGCTGCGTGTTCAGAAATGGTATTCTGCATACCCTGGTTGTAACAAGTGGTTTAGTTACTGTTGCCCATCATCTCTACCCAGTCTGCTCAATTCTCCCCTGACATCCACAAGGCATTTTTCCTCAACATAACTGCCACCCACTGGATATTTTCTCTTTCGGATCATTCTCTGTAAACCCTAGAGATGGTTGTGTGTGGAAATCCCAGTAAATCAGCAGTTTTTGAAATACTCAGACCAGACCATCTGACACCAACTATGCCACGTTCAAAGTCACTTAAGGCCCCTTTCTCCCCCATTCTGATGCTTGGTTTGAACTTCAGCAAACAGTCTTCACCATGTCTAGATGCCTAAATGCCTTGAGTTGCTGCCACATGATTGGCCGATTAGCAGTTTGTGTTAGCAAGCAATTGAACAGGTATACCTTATAAAGTGGCCAGCGAGTGTATACAGATTGCAGTCACAAGTTGATAAAAAGTAAAGGCACATCTGACCTCCCCAACAGACAGGATAGGAAAAAAAGGAGAGAAAAACACCCAGCAGTTCCAATTTTTTTGATGGGGGCTATCAGTGCATTTGGCTTCCAAAATATCCAAAACAGGTACATATATACCTAAACAGTATATTGAAAGGCTGCCAACTTCACTTTATAGGAGAAAAGGATGGTCTGCTAATATTACCCCGGGAAATATCCATTATGGAGGGAAGAAATGTTAACCCCTTTTGCTGGCAGGCCCTGCACTCCACTTTAAAGTGTAATTCCATTCAAAACGCAACTAAACTCCCAATTCTAAGCCTTTTCCATCTACTCTTAAAAGAAAAGATCTATACTTACCAATTCTGAAGTGGCTCCGGTCCAATGATCTCTCCAGCGGCAGCTTCAGCGTGGAGGAAATTTGCATTGCACAATTGTTAGTTAAAGTGACGCAGTGGAATATCAAAATTAAAGGGCCCGTCATTGAGCAGCCAAATCCTCCAGGGCTGAAGTGGTTCTAAAGGCTCAAGTTTTTTCTATGCTGCTTCCCCCCCCCCCCCCCATACTTACACGAGCTCCTTGTTGGTCCAGTGATGCGCATGAGAGCAGCAGCCACACACACACACATTCCACCCTATACCTACTGTGTCCTGGAAATTCTCCAGCCGCTGGGATTTGCCATCATCGTTGGGACTGGGACACCTATTAAGATTTTGCTTTTGGCCAGATATGTACTGTGAGATTGACAAATTTTAGAAACTGCCCACTAGATTGCGCTTTTCCTACATACACGCACACACCTCTATCAGGGCTTGACAAATTTGCTTGGAATCCAGGGTTTTTAAAAAAGACAGACAAAACGCCCCTCACCGCTTACCGTGGCCGTCGGTAACGGTGGAGGCGATCCGGAACTGTCCCTGGCCTGACATGGAGACCAGTGGAGGGGAAGATGTCCCTTTTTTAAGAGCTATGGAGATGGGCGGGGGGCCATTTTATTCTTATAAAAAACAACTTTTTTTTTTTTTTTAAATGCATTTTAGCTTTAACTATGAGATCTGAGGTCTTTTTGACCCCAGATGTCATATTTAAGAGGACCTGTCCTGCTTTTTTCTAATACAAGGGATTTTTACATTCCTTGTAATAGGAATAAAAGTGACAATTTTTTTTTTTTTTTTAAAGAACAGTGAAAAAAAAATAAATTAAAGTTAATAATCAAAAAAAAAAAAAACTCATTTTAAAACGTGCCCCGTAACTCAGAACATACAACCGGTAGAATTTTTTTTAAACGTCGCCTATGGAGATTTTAAAGGGTAAAAATGTATTGCCATTCCACAAGCGGATGCAGTTTTGCAGCGTGACATGTTGGGTATCAATTTACTCAGCGTAACATTAAAAATAAATAAATTGGGCCAACTTTGCTGTTTTAATTAAAAAAAAATGTCCCCAAAAAAGTGCACTTGTAAGGCCGCTGTGCAAATACGATGTAACAGAAAGTATTGCAACGACTGCCATTTTATTCTCTAGGGTGTTAGTATATAGTATATATTATATGTTTGGGGGTTCTAAGTAAAGGGAAGGAGATTGGAAGGAAAACAGGCAGGGGAAGCTTCATTAGCATAGGTGGTTGTCTTGTCATAGCAACGGCCACCACAAGAGGGCGCCATATTCTTGAAGGAACCGTAGGTCCTCAGTTACCGGCATGGCCAAACGCAATCACGCGTCGGGGGGGGGGAGGAGCGGGGTTGAGGTTTGGTTTCGCACAGAGATACCACAGCTATGCCGCCCCAGGTCGCTAATGCAACATGGCACCTGGGGTTTGTCGAGCCCTGAAATAAAAAAAATTAAATGAAAAGTTCACACACACACTTTGCAGAGCGATTGTCACCAATTTTTTTGTATTGAGGCAAATAGCACCGCATCGGCGGTACGTGACCGAAAGTATCTCAGAAAATGATTACATAAGACCAACAAAAAAAGGATTTTTAACCACTTCAGCCCTGGAAAAAAATGTACCTCCTTAATGACCAGAGCTTTTTTGCGATACAGCACTGCATCGCTTTAACAATTGCGCAGTCGTGCAACGTTGCACTTTTGGTGGTATTTGATAACCTCTGCGTTTTTGCTTTTTTTCGCAAAATAAATAAATTTAAGCAGATATTCTACATTTTTATTTCCCCAAAAATAATCGCAATAAGCTTATATCAACTGGTAGGGGGCAATCAAGGGGTTAAGCATGTTCCCTCAGTGGGTTTACTGTGTGGGCTCACGCTAGGACGAGAGAGAGATCACTGCTACTGATGACAGGGAGCAGTAGATCCCTGCCATGTTGCATAGGCATCTCCCCGCCACGAGAGCGGACCACCAGCAGCGTGCGCGCACCCACTAGCCTACGATGACAGAGGGACATACGGGCACGCCCATTTGCACACCCGTGCCATTCTGCCGACATACAGTGGTCGGCAAGTGGTTAATACAGAAATGTTTGCTTACTGAAAAGTATTTCCATGTAAAGTATAGCATGCATTCAATACTTGGTCGGAGTTCCTTTTGCACAAATTACTGCATCAATGAAGCGTGGCATGGAGGCGATCAGCCTGTGGCACTGCTGAGGTGTTAGGGAAGCCCAGGTTGCTTTGAACCTTCAGCTCATCCTAATTGTTGGGGCTGGCATCTCATCTTCCTCTTCACAATACCCTACAGATTCTCTATGGGGTTTAGCTAAGGCGAGTTTGCTAGCCAATCAAGCACAGTAATACCATGATCATTAAAGCGGAGGTCCACCCTAAAGTGGACCTTCCGCTCATTGGAATCCTCCCCCCCTCTGGCGCCACAATTGGCACCTTTCAGGGGGGAGGGGGGTGCAGGTACCTGTACAGTACAGGTATCTGCACCCACTTCCGGGATAGCTCTCTGCGGAAAGGGGCGTAGATTACGCCCCTTTCCGAAAGTCCCCCGCTGCCTGCTGGGAAACACACAGATCCCAGAGGCAGCTGGTCCATCCTTATTGCACAGCGCGACTCGCGCATGCGCAGTAGGGAACCGGGAAATGAAGCCGAAAGGCTCCACTTCCTGATTCCCATACCCAAGATGGTGGCAGCAGCACCCGAGAGACGATCGAGAGATCAGCTTCAGGTGCCGACATCGTGGGCGCGCTGGACAGGTAAGTGTCACTATTTTAAAAGTCAGCAGCTGCAGTATTTGTAGCTGCTGGCTTTAAAAAAAAAAAAAAAACAAAAAAAAAAAAAAAAAAAAAACACGCGGACTCCCGCTTTAAACCAGGTATCGGTACTGTGGGCAGGCGCCAAGTCCTGCTGGAAAATGAAATCAGAATCTCCATAAAGCTGGTCAGCAGAGGGAAGCATGAAGTGCTGTAGAATTTCCTGGTAGAGGGCTGCACTAACTTTGGAATTGATCAAACAGTGGACCAACACCAGCAGATGACATGACTCCCCTAATCACTGACTGTGGAAACTTCACACTGGACCTCATGCAACTTGGATTCTGTGCCTCTCCTCTCTACCTCCAGACTGTGGGACCTTGATTTCCAATTGAAATGCAAAATTGACTTTTCATCTGAAAAGAGGACTTTGGACCACTGAGCAACAGTCCAGTCCTTTTTCTTAGCCCAGGTAAGACTTCTGATGTTGCCTCTGGTTCAGGAGTGTTATGACACAAGGAACGGGACATTTGTAGACCATGTCCTGGATAAGTCAGTGTGATGGCTGTTGAAGCTCTGACACCAGCTGTAGTCCACTCTGTGTGGTTATCCTTGTTGCTTGTGTACCCTTCACCACACACTTTCCTTTCACTCAACTTCCCATTAATATGCTTGGATACAGAATTCTGAACAGCTTCTTTAGCAATGACCTTTTGTAACTTAAGCTTCATGTACACTGCTGCTGGTAAAACGTAAGGTTAGGGTTAGGAGCCCCCCCCCCCCCCCTTCTTCCAGCTGCCCCTGAGCTCTTATGTCATCTTATCAGGATATATACACAGGGTCATTTATAGTATAGTGGTTTCTAGGCAGTTTTTTTTTTTTTAAAGCTTTAAAGTGGTTGTAAACCCTTACAACACACTTTGACCTACAGGTAAGCCTAGATTAAGGCTTACCTGTAGGTCCAAGAAATATCTCCTAAACCTACACGGTTTAGGAGACATTTGCCAAAAGACAGGCACATGCGCCGTAGACAGCAGCGCGCAGGCGCACTGAGCGCTACCGTCAACGAAGATGCCGCGCGTGGCGGCTCCCGTGCGCATGCGCGGGAGTGACGTCATCGCGGATTCGTCGAATGACAGCAGCGGAGCAGCGAGACCCACCGAGAAGATGGATGCGCCGGACTACAGGGGACAACAGTGACATCGCTGGCTCCAGTGTCAGGTAAGTGACACATAATGGACTTCTATGCGATGCATAGTGGTCCATTATGCTTTGCCTTTGCAGGGAATGAAAGAGGAAGTAAACCCATCAGGGTTTACTTCCTCTTTAAGGACGGATGTTCAGAGGCATTTTAAACGCCAAATGACTAAAAGCTTGTAGATGCACGTAAACATGGTAACTCAAGTTTAGTTTGCAAGCGTTTCATTTTTGACAATTTTTTTTAAAACTCTTCTAAAAAACACAAACGCGGCTAAACAGGATGCTTTTAAAACATCCCGTGTACATTAAGCCTTACCCTCCTTGGAGGGCGTCAGTGACTGTCTTCTGGACAACTGTCAAGGCAGCAGTCTTCCCCATGATTGTGTAACCGACTGAGACCATTTAAAAGGCTTTAAACTCTCTCTCCCCCCCCCCTCTCTTTTTTGACAGTGGGGGAAGGATAGATCCACTGTCAGTTTTTATTTGCATGCTGTGCCCACATTGGAGTCCCCCACAATGGAATATTAGAAGGGGTTGGAAACCATGTATTTTTCCACTTTAATGCATCAAGGTGGGAAGAGGAAAAATTATATATATATATATATATATATATATATATATATATACACACATATATATATATATATATACACATATATACACACACACACACACACACAAACCCACATGGTTTACAACCGCAAGGTAACACCCCCCCCCCCCAAAGAGCACTTCTCCCAGAAGAGGGTGACCGGGGCCACTCTGCAAAACGAGCTGCACAGTGGAGGCAAGTATGACTTTTTTAAAGAGGGTTTACAATCACTTTAAGTAAAAAAGGACTAGCACCTTACACATCTGCGACAGTACGAAATTGTCCCCAGCTATGCCTGAAACCAGAGGCACTGATCAGCAATGCTAAAAACTATTTTGTTGTAAATGCAGTGTCAAAATGGTTATGTTTGTGTTGGGAAATCACCCTGCCCAATTCATTTTTCCCCAACCTACCAACAGGTAGAGAAAAACTATTCCCCCAATTATAAAGCTTTGTTCTACAGATACTATGGATTAGAGAAAGTCAAGTAAACATTGTTACCTCTGCAGCAGCCTTCAGTTTCATGCTGATGTACAGGTTGGAATCTTCTCGGTCTCCCACCTATAAAGAGAAAGATAATTAATTATCTATAGGGAAAAAGTTTAGTGTTGGTTCACACCAGAATCGCAGAGGAACAAGCTCTGTGTTACTCTAATGAAATTTTCAGACCAAATTGATAGTTGAAAATTGCACTGAAATTAGCACACACACCAAAAAAATAAATAAAAATAGAAACACACACACACACACAGCAACTAAATTGCATTGTACTGTGGTATAAGATCTGGCGCAGTTTGCGATCTGTTTTTGGGGCGTCGATAGGTACCCATTTACATCTGCAGCAGATCGCACACCCAGTACAATTGGACCACAGTGTTGGAAACACACGGAACACAAGTTTCCCACACCACGTTCTGATGTGAATGGGCATTTATTTCTAACAAAGCAAATACGAAACACTGCAAAAAGCATTTCACAATATTTCCCCATCTGCAGCCATTGTGCTTTATTTTATAAACAGGTGCATCTTAGCTGATATAGGTATGCCTTTGTTACACTCAAGTTACCAACAAGCAAACAGGCAGTGCTAGAAGTCTTGTTGGATTAGGCTCTTTATCTTCTCAGATGGTAAAGCTGCCCATTCCTCTTGGCAAAAAGCCTCCAGTTCCTGTAAATTCTTGGGCTGTCTTACATAAACTGCATGTTTGAGATCTCCCCAGAGTGGCTCAATGATATTGAGGTCAGGAGACTGAGATGGCCACTCCAGAACCTTCACTTTATTCTGCTGTAGCCAATGACAAGTCGACTTGGCCTTGTGTTTTGAGTCATTATGTTGGAAATGTCCAAGTACTTGCCATGCACAGCTTCCTAGCTGATGAATGCAAAATGTTCCTCCAGTATTTGATAACATGCTGCATTCATCTTGCCATCAATTTTTGACCAAATTTCCTGTGCCTTTGTAACTCACACATCCCCAAATCAGTGAACCACCTCTGTGTTTCACAGTAGGAATGGTGTACCTTTCATCATAGGACTTGTTGACTCCTCTCCAAATGTAGCGTTTATGGCTGTGCCCAAAAAGCTCAATTTTGGTCTTGTCACTCCAAATTACTTTGTGCCATTTGGCATATTATAAGCGGGATACTTTGTGGCATTTGCGTAGTAATGGCTTTCTTCTGGCGACTCCACCAGACAGCCCATCTTTCTTCAAGTGCATCTTGAAACAGTCGCACCACATGTTTTCTGAGAGTCCTGTATTTTACCTGAAGTTATTTGTGAGTTTCTCTTTGCAACTCAAACTATTTTCCTGGGAGTTGCAGCTGAAATTTTAGTTGGTCTACCCAACCATGGTTTGGTTTCAACAGAACCCCTCATTTTCCACTTCTTGATTAGCATTCTCAATTCCTTAGATATATTTTCTTATTAATTTTATTTATTTATTTTTTAAATACAGTTCAACTACCTTTTCCCTTTGACAATTATTTTGCTTTTTTCATGACTCAGACTCCAGAAACATCAGTGCAGCACTGGATGAAAGATGCAAGGGTCTGTCAGAAATTCAGAAACTCATTGACCTTTTTACACACACACACACACACACACACACGCCAATTACAAGAAAACATCACAGGTGAGGATGGTTACCTTTAATAGCCATTCAAACCCCTTTGTGTCAAATCGTGTGCATGTCATCAGGTCAAAATCACCAGGGTATATAAACTTTTGATCAGGGTCATTTGGGTAGTTTTTTGTTTTTTTAATGACAAAGTGTAAACACAGCTGATTGATAATAAATGGCTTCAGCCAAACACTAACCATGAGCGAAATTTTTTTGCGTTTCATCATTCGCATTCTCTGAAAAACGGCCAAGAAATCAGATTCTGCCAGGGTATGTAAACTTACGAGCACAACTGTATATCCAGTGACATACCTGTAAAATTGCCAAGCCCGGACGGAATCCGCTGTACTTTACCTTCATAGCTTCCACTTCATTTTTCAGACGCTCTCGGACTAGTCTGGAATGTTAAAAAAAAAAAAAAAAAAAAAAGTTTACATAAATTGAAATGAAGTGCATGTGGAAGATGAGCTTCTCACAGTGTGCATTAGAAGCTGCTGCAAGTCAGACAGACAGATAATTCAATCAAGGCGACTCAGCATTACCCAAGGAGGTCTGCATGCAAATATAGTCTGGTGAGGAATGCCCACTCGCCCAGACTGGCATCCAAACATCAAGGCATTTTAATACTAGAATATTTCCTCCCAAGGGTCAGCCCGCTGCTTGCTTAAAATGCAGAGAGCTAAACAGTTAATGAGGCAGGGAGCTGTGATGTTTTTAGGAAGCCATGTACTGCACCCTGCCACCTGCTCCCACCCACCAAGATCTGACTGCATTGCATAGAAAAGCAAAGAGTAAGGCCATTGAATCTATAATACGGTACGTATAAAAACAGAAGTCATCCCTAATATTCTGAAGCACCGTTTTAAAACTGCTGTTACTACTGCAGCCCAGTGAATGTACAATGCCTGTGATTGCGCTGTCATTAGACAATACATGTCATAGGTAAAATGTACAGAGCCAAACCGGATTGTGTCTCTTGCGATTGCTGTAATGATCAATTGCAGCAAACAAAAATGTAAAACACTGCAACAGGTTTCATTTGGCAAGAGCTTTCACAGGAAACTGCATGCGGAAAAGTTTCTGGTTACAACTCTGGAACGGCTCACGTCACAGTCAATTCACATTAGCTTTCAGAAAATGCACTGCCATGATATTCCTAACTCAGTAAGACTCTACAAATGAAGCAGTAGCTAAACTTCCTGCATGTCCACAGTTGTCTCAGAGAGCATCTCTCAGCAAAAGTGGGGCTTTATGTTAAACTGGTTAAAGTGGTGTTGCCACCAAAAAATTAAAACTGCTTAAAATTCGTAAAAAAAAAAAAAAAAAAAATAGGCAAAAAAAAAATTTTTTACTCACCTCTAAATACCGGTTGCTAGGGGGTCCCTCGTAATCTGCCTTCCTCATTGCCCGGGCTGGTGACATCACTTCCCCTCACGCCGCACATTCACCTGGGACCTGTCATGTGTCCCAGGTGACTGTACGGCGTATCACGGCGCCCTGCGCCGCTCGCGCATGCGCAGTGGGTGCCCGGCTGTGAAGCCACAGCCGAGTGCCCACAGTATGCATGACGGCGCCGCGAGCGGAGCAGGGAGCGAGGGGGGGGGGCTTCGTTCCCCCGCATCGCTGGACCCTGGGGCAGGTAAGTGTCCGATTATTAAAAGCCAGCAGCTGCAGTATTTGTAGCTGCTGACTTTAATTTTTTTTTTTTTTTTTAGGGGGTACCCCACTTTAAGCCACTCTTCCTTCATATCATCCGCCTCGGTCTCTTAATGCTGTGTCCTAATCCCGTGTATGAGAACAATATAAATATACCTCATTTCAGAGTGCCCGGCTCGCTCCTCAGGGCCGATCTGCACTATAAAAAAAAAAAAAAAAAAAAAAAAAAAAAAATAAAAAAAAGAAGACACACACACCATTAGGAGACAGAGTGGAAAGTATGCGAGAGTACTGACCATGGTGTTAGGGTTCAGCAGCCGTGATATACCGTGGTCAGTTTACAGAGGGGAGGGCATAGCCAAGCAGGATCAGCCAGGTATTTCAGGTGATACAGGAAGCCAAATCATACAGCAGTACAACATGGGGGGGGGGGGGGGGGAGGGGGGACACCCCCAGTATTTGTTTTAATTTTGGTTTTAGGACTCCCAATTCCACTGGAAGGGCGTCAAGTCCTACTTGGACTTGTTTTACTGATGTCTTCGACTCCAGTTCCTATAAGTGTTTTCCCAATGGAGAGATCAATGCTCATTGCCAATCACTGCCTCTCCCATCAGCAGGGCAGTAAGCAAGCAAAAATGTCACTGCCGGAAACATAGGGGTGTACATTTGTAGAGCTATTCATTAGGGATGCACCAAAATTTCGGCCGCCGAAATATATCGGCCGAAAATGCCCTTTTTGGCAATTTGCCGAAAGAGAAAAACGGCCGATAATGGAGCCGAAAATGGGGCGTGGCCTGGATGGGCGATGCCCATCATGGGGGGTGTATAGCGCAGGAGAGCCGCCTCTGCCGCCTGTTTGATCAAAGCGCCGGGAAGATAACAGCTTTAATTTCAATAGCTGTGTGTTCCCGGCCGTGCGCCGTCACACACAGCCCCTCCCCCTTGTCTGGGCACTTAGATCATCCGCAGGATTGGACGGATGATCTGTCTATCAAAGTGCCCGGACAAGGGGGAGGGGCTGCGTGTGACGGCGCACGGCCGGGAACACACAGCTATTGAAAAGAATGCTGTAATCAAACAGGCGGCGGAGGTTGCTCTCTTCCCTGCACAGGCTGGCTGCAAAATGGGGCACACTGGCCTGCAATGGGGGATGCCTCCTGTACCACGTCCTCTGTCTGACCATCTCCTGTACCATGTCCCCAGTCTGACCAAAGGTAAAGCCCTGGCCTTCTCTGAATGGCTCGGGAGCTTTGTTACAAGAAATTTTGAGGGTGGTCAGTTGTGAAACTAGCTCATACCCTTTTATTATGTTTAAAACAAACTTGTTTGAGGTTATCTTCTCCCATTGCAGAAGAAAGCTCGATAACCTCCCCCCCCCCACAGGGAGCCCGACGTCACTGGGGCTTAGGGACCTGACTGGGACAGCTAAAAAGTAAGCCCCCCTTTTCCCTTCCCAACCTGTCCAGTGCTTTTTAGGCTTGAATTCCTGCCCTTTGGTGGGACGAAAAAAATTCTTTGAAAACTTTTTGATGGGAAAAGTCTTTTTCCTGTCTGCCGTCCTTTCTAAGGCGGTATCTAATTCAGGGCCAAAGACCAAATCCCCTGTAAAACAGGACACTACACAAGCGAGATTTGGATGCCGTATCACCACCCCATGTCTTCATCCACACCGCTCTCCTAGCTGCCACTGAAAGTGCGGCTGTTTTAGCCGTAAATTTCACTGAATCAGTGGAGGCAGAGATAAAACTCGTGGCCTTAAAGAGCATAGGAAAGGTCTTTAACAGCTCAGCCCTAGGAGTGCCTGCTTTTAGATGCTCTTGCAGCTGCGATAGCCAGAACTCCAAATTTCTAGCCACACAAGATGTGGCTAGAGCTGGTTTTAACCCGGCCATGGAGGCATTCCAGGCCCTCTTTAGGACCACATCTGTCCTATCCATTGGATCCTTTAGGTGACCCATGTCTTCGAAGGCCAAGTCAGATTGCTTTGAGACCTTGGAAAGAGGTGCGTCTAGTTTTGGATTCTTATTCCAGACCGCCTCTGGGCTCTCGTCAAAAGGGAACCTTCTTTTTAAGGAATTGGGAAAGACAACTTTTGTCTGGTTCAGACCACTCCTTAAGAACCAGATCAGAAAGTACCTTATGCATGGGAAAAACCTTAGTCTTCCTCTTGCCCAGAGCTTCATACATTAAATCATGCCTGGAAAATTGAGTCTCTTTTTCATCAATTTCCAGCGTATCATAAATGGCGCTCAAAAGCTCTTCTACCTCCTCAAGAGAAAGCTTATACTTTGCGCCTTTGTTAGCTACAGCCTGATCCTCATCCTGATCCGAATCAACGTCAGAGGATTCAGGACTAACGCGGGGCTATGCTCCCTGACTATACGGGGCTCCCCGAAACTAGGTGTCGTAAAGCATGGTGAGGAGGAGATTGTGGTTGCCTTAGTGGTGGAAACAGCTGAACCTACGTCCGTAATCAAATCACGAAGGGATTTAAAAGTTGAAGCCATTTCCTCTTTAAAGGAGCCAAGGAACTTAGCCAGGGGAGAATCTGCCTTGGTTTTAAGAATGCCTGCAATACACTGCTTGCATAAGGCTTTACCAGAACCCGAAGATGTCCAAACTGTGGAAATAGGTTATTTTTTGAGGCCAGATTTATCTTCCCTTGGGGCTTCCTTAGTCTGAAACAGAAAAGAGGGCATCCTTAGTAATTAGACTTAATATGCTAGGGAACACTTGTGCTGTACCACCACCAGACACAATCACCCGACCTGTAAAGTGAACACCGCCCTGGTGTACTACAAGTCCCAGCCTTAACACTACCGCCAACCACCAGTGTAATGATGTGCCCAGCAGCCTACCTGGTTTTGACTGGTGCCTGCCTCCACCGGAGCGTCCTGGGGATTAGCCTCCATAGTCCCCCTTGAGATCTGGATCCCGCCACTAGTCCGGGGTGCAGCTGGACGCTGGCGGGATCGTACAGGCACAGCGTGGGCTTTCCTCTTCCTCCCTGTGCCTTCAGAGACTCGGCACACAGGGATGACGCAGTTCCGCTGGAAATGACGCGACGGCGTCACTGACCCTCACCGCTATCAGCGCAGAGAGCAGAGGAGGACACAGGCTGCCGCACTGCTCTCAGGGGGAAACTAGCATCTCCCCGACGCTGGCCACCTCGGCACTGGAGAGAGGAAGGGAGCGGGTCGGCTCCTACAATGCTGGACGGTACCCAAGCCCTAAAAAAGAAAAAATGGACTAGCAGAGAACCTGCCTGACAGGACCCAGTCCCGCAGCGCAGGTTCACCCTCTTCAGGCAGCCCCTGAGAGATGTAGTCCTCCTGGTTCCTGGCAACATGTTCCTCCGACGGAGGAAACACATGACTGACCAGGGACCTGAAGGTCCGCCTTTTGAACTGATTGGCAATGTGGTTCCGATAACGATGGGAGGGACTCCATCTCAGGGGCTGTCCTGAAAGACAACTGGGGGAAAAAAAAATAAAAGCTAAAAACCTTATTCTTAGTTCTGGATTGAGCAGTGAAGTTTACTGAAGAACTGACCTTTTCCAGAGAATAGGAAATGAATACACAGGGTTCCGTGGTACATACATGAACCTGAGACTAGGAGGCCAGAATACAAGCATACAGGACCTGGATATTGCAGCATTACAGACCATTTATCCAGTGGAGGAACAGTGGTTTATGCATAATAAGCAATTATACATCAATAAGAGAGAGAACACAAAATGACAGACATTACAGAAACATCCTATGAAGTACCAGGTTTATTGGGGAGAGCCCCCCCCCCCTACATGTTTCTGTTGCAAGCATCCTCCCCTCCAAAAATCTCTAATCTGAGCCAACCCCCCCCCCCCCCCCCCATAGCGGCAACCAAAAGCAGTCACATGATTTTAATGGACCCTGGTCACATGAATGCCCAATTCTACACGCTTCACCCATCAAGTCACCCATTTCCTGTTCATCCGTTGTGTCTCTTATTAAACTGTAGGTGTCAGCAGTGTTCAGCCAGTTCCAGATGTCCTGAAATAACCTCTCAATCAGGACGTTTAGAAAATTAGAATTATTTCCTGTTTTGTTGTCAGATCAGACTAGTACACAGATACACTTCTTGCATCTTCACCCTGGATTGGATAAGATACTGATTTTTTTTTGCATGCACATTTCTGCCAAAGATCTTAGGAACGCAGACATGCCATCACACTGATAACACACTGTACTGGCATCAAAGCCTGGCATGGAAATCATGAACCTGGTGCACCAACAAATGTTATCAGCAGGCAGCGTGCCACCTTGCTGCAGGGGGAACAAGGGTCACCGGTGTTATTTTCTGGTCACACTATGCCCAGATCACCAGATTCTTACATCACCGCAAGAACACAATGTAACCTGAGACTTAACCCCAGTTAGGGCAGAAGTCACCATGATGTGGTGTGGACTTTTAACCAAGCAAAGCCGACATTGCTCCTGTAGCAGAAAATAAAAATCCATGCCTCCTATATAATCACACACAACCAACTCACATCAGGAACTGGTAATTGATAACCATTACCATAGTTACCCTCAAAAACCACTAAACAAGGATCAGCCCAAGTTCTACTTAAATCAGTCAATTGATATTACAATGTGATTATACGTGCCTATAGATCAGGGGTCCCAATCCCCAAAAACCATCCCTGGACAACTTTCTGCCAACAAATGTTGTAGGACAGGCTACTAAATTTTCCACAAACTAAGATTTTCTGATGGTTCGTACATAAGTCCATCACATAAAAGTCAAATGTAGAAAACATTCATGCTCAGAATCAATGCTCACCAAAACACTAAATTAGCAGAAGGGGTCCAAAGGGTGGCACTCAAGAGCTGAAATTCCTAGTACGTCACTACGTTCGTGTTTGTTGGATGACAATTGTGTACCATTAGTATGCAAGACAAGATCCCGGCACACGCCCTTTGGACAAAAATCAGATGCTCGCTTGGCCAACAACTGGATCGTGTGTACAAGGCTTTCAATTACTCGGCCCACCCACCGCCTTGACGTCAGGAAAAGCAGATGGCTTAGGCGGTACCCTACTTTATGAAAAAGTAATGAGAAAAATGAATACTTGAAAGTTTACAAAATTTGCAAGGACTCATCTGCAACCCAAGAAACATTCCTGCCCATTTGCAATCTCCTATGGCATGCACCGCTCAGTTTAAATATCCGGCACAGTCCCCGTTAGCTGGGATGGCGGACTTTTGTGCATACACAAGTATTAGGTCATTCCGTGTCCAATCAAGGTGGCCAAAAGACCAGCACTCAGAAGAAGCCTAGGAGAGGATACTGGCACCATTAATGGACCCCTTGTGGGCAGACTGTGGGAGAAAGTATTGTGACTTTAGATCCACATTAAAATTGGTCATGTAGAACAGTTTTCTTATATAGGACATTTGGTGCAGCCCCATCTGCACTCCCTGCTCTCCTCTGAAGCTGCATTTCTGCCCTATAAAAACTGGACAGGGGCAAGATTTTAAGTAAGAAGAATACTGTTACCAGGTTCAAGGGCTTAAAACACTATAAATGAATTAGGATCCTAGGGGGACATTTTTTTTTTATAAGGAGAGAGGCTTGGGAACCAAACAACTGACTTCTGGCTGGTCAGAAATTCTCCGCTTACTGGGGGTGATCTTGGAACCAACGCGGGACGCCCTGGTGGGCGATCAAGTCCAAAGCAGGGTGCCCTACTGGGAAATCTGGGGTCCAAAGGGGGGGGGGGGGGTGATCTGAAGGTGCACATAGGTGGGTAATTTGAGGTCACTGGCAGGGCTGGCTATCTGAATACAAGAGTAGCAAGAGATTTGTCTGCTCCTGCTGTAGGGATGGGAGGAACCGGTTTGATTTTTTCCAAGAGATTTTAAATGTTATCTTTAATGAACGATTGATTTCCTCTCTTTCAAGCAAACTACCCATCTCTACAAATTGCCCCCCGTGTGTCAGGACTTACAGAACCCCCCAAACAAGACACAGGAAAACCGGCAGCAGGTAGGTAGGTAGCAAGCCAGCACACTCACCCGGAGACCACCTTCCCGCTGAGGACCTGGGCCGGCATGCTGGCTGCACAGTACACGGGTACTCGGCTCCACAGGGCTCCGATGGTGCAGCTCTGCACGCAGATACAGTGCACAGACGTCTACCCTCGTGGTGGCGAAAGGCACGGACTGCGCATGCGGGACCCGGACAAAGAGGCGGGGATACCCGGCATGTGGGCGGGGACAAGGGGAATGGCCCGTCCTGCTGGAGATAATTAGAATCATCAGCTAGAATCAATGGTCACATGGTGGGTAAGTGGAGTATTGTTTCTCGACTCCTTGTGAAGGAGATGGTGTTTTGTCAGATTCCACGACCTGTCAGAATTTGTAACGGAAGTGACGTTCCGTCACTGCCATCTTGCTACACCCCACACTCGCACAGAGTAAGGAAGCAGTGAGAAGGCGACAAGCGGACATCTTGTTACACCCACCGGAGTCATGCATTTCGCCGTTATTTTTTAACAGTAAACTGACGGGTCCAAAAAGGATAAATAGGCACAAGTGGGGCACACAAAAGAAAAAAATAGGCGCCAAAAAGAGAAAATAGGAACTAAAGGGGTGCCAAAAGTTGCAAATAGATTTTATCAGGGCGGCCAAAGATGAAAAAAAGTTAAGCACACAACCAAATTTGAAAACAGGCGCTAATATGGCACCCAAATGGGAGAATAGGCACTTATGGGGTGCTTAAAAATAGGCGCTACCATAACGCCCGAAGTTGAGAATTGGCACAAACGGTGCCCGAAGGGGAAAGTTGGTGCTAAGCGGTGACTTGATCGCGGGTTAAAACGCTGCGATTTAAAATGGCTGCAAAATGCGGGATGTGATTGGGATGCCATTACTTCTAATGGCACCACGATTGTTGTGCGGTAACGCTGTTCCCCAAAAGAAACTCATGTTCCCTTTTGAGTAACAAAGCTTCAATGGAGAAGCTGCAGAAAAACATGCAGTGCATTTTTGGCACAATTTTACCTAGATGTTTTTTTAATCAAATTGGCAAAAAAAAAAAAAAAAGCATAAAAAACAATAATTGCTGTAAAAACACACAACACGATTTTCTGCGGCTTCTCCATCGAAGTCTGTGGAACCAAAAAAGCACAGTTTTGCATTTAAAAAAGTCTCTGACATTTTCCAAAAATGCAGCTGCTGAAAAAAGCATGTGAACATGTCCCACTGAAAACCATGTTAACTACTTGCCGACTATCCACAAATGTACTTTGGCAAGGTGGCTCGGCTGCGCAAATCGCTGTACCGGTACGAGATCTGTCTTCCTGCTAAGCAGTTTCCCCAGTCACACAGTACCCCATACAGTTAGTAAACACTCCCAGGGAACACATTTAACCCTTTGATCGCCCCTGATGTTAACCCCTTCCCTGCCAGTGCCATTAGTACAATGTCAGTGCATATTTTTATCGCTGAGTACTGTAATAATGTCACTGGTTCCCCAAAAAAGTGTCAGTTAGGTGTCCGGTCTGTCCACCGCAATGTCGTTGTCCCACTTAAAATCGCTATTACTAGTAAAAAAAATATAATAATAAAAATGCCATAAATCTATCCCCTATTTTGTAAAAACTACAACTTTCCGTAAACAAATCAATATATGCTTGTTTTTTTTTAACAAAAATATGTAGAAGAATACATATTGGCCTAAACTGATGAATAAATTAGTTTTTTTATATATTTTTTTGGGATATGTATTATAGCAGAAAGTAAAAAATATTGGGTTTTTTTCATAACACAAAAAATAAAAACTGCAGAGGTGATCAAATACCACCATAAGAAAGCTCTATTTGTGGGAAAAAAAGGACATCAATTTTGTTTGGGTACAGTGTTGCACAACTGCGCAATTGCCAGTTAATGTAACGCAGTGTCGTATTGCAAAAAATGGCCTGGTCATTAAGGGGGTAAATCCTTCCGCGGCTGAAGTGGTTAAAAGGACTGTAGAGCGTTTCTGTAAAAAGTACCAAAAAAAAAAAAAAGTATAGGCGTGAACCATGCCTTAATTAAAAAGTAGTCTACCCGTTGTACTAGACAGTCATTTAGCACATCTGATATCTCTCCAGCTCCCCTCACCCTCCAATACAGGAAATGTGTTCCGCTACTCCAACCAGAATAATAGAAACCCCTCCAACCCTGGTTCATCATGTGACATGACCCAGAGAAGAGCACTGTGAGAGAGGTAAGGGGCTCTTTTTGCAGGGAGACTCCCGCATTTCTGCGGCGGTTCCCGCACACCCACAAGTGTCTTCAGAGCTCCCGGGAATGATTGGTGCGGTGGGGAACAGCTGTGATCACTGATTTCCTTTGTATCAATTTTTAGCTGACTGCCGCTTTTCCTTCTCTCCCTCCCGCGGCTGTCAGCTAAAAAGCTATACAGGGATATATAGCAAATGTGTCATGCAGGCTTGTATACGTCACAAACGATTTGTGTGCGTTAGATCATGGATCACCATCAGAGTAGTCGATACCTTTTCCGTTCGCCAGCTTCAAGATTGGTGCACCACAGGTCTCAAGGAGTTCTCCACTGTATCTCAAAGGTTCCAGTCAACTAGGAGCTCGGAGCGGGTTCACCATAAACGAAAAGTATGGACACAATGCCTCGCATAGTGAAATTCCACCAATGAAGGTTTTATTTATAAAAATACGAGTATACATAAAAAATATGATAATATCCAAAAAATCATGTGATCCAATAAATTGTATAAAAAGAATAATAAAAAGCAATATGGGGAGCAGGAAACGCTAGCCCATGTGACATGTGATATGTGTGCTGGCTTCTAAGTTTGATCTTACTACTAAACATATTGGGTATAGGTGTGACTTATATCCAATTCTGTTGTTTGTGGTCACTTTTTTTTTTTTTTTTTTTGACATTTTAGAGCTACATTGTTTGTCACATTAAGTATTTCATAATGAGCTAGTATGCAGTGCATACTAGCGCATTATGCCTGTTCCCTTACAGGTGTAGAAAAAAAAAAAGTCAGCGGGTTTACTACCGCTTTAATATATATGTGTAAAAATATTCACTAACAAAGCAAACAAAAAATAAAAGTTTTAATTGTTTATCGTTTCTAAAATAGACGTGAACAAAAGAAAAAAAACAGGAAAATAATAATTAAATGGATGAGAATAGGGAGTTAATTAAGGCTGATTAGAGAAAATTAAGGGTTATTAAGGGGTTAAACAGAGTAACATTTGTTCATCCCTTTGATCTGCAGATGAAGAAACAGAAATATACAAAAAGAAACAATGTTTCTTTTTATTTTAGAGTTTCAGGGCAGAGCAATGTTGTTAAAGTGGTAGTAAACCTGCAATTTTTTTTTTTTTTTTTTTAAACCTGCAAAGCAAAATGCATAATGAGCTAGTATGCACCGCATACTAGCTCATTATGAAATACTTACCTTAGAACGAGGCCCCGACATCTGGCCCGATCCACGCCAAGGGAGCTGACATGCTCCCTCTGCGGTTCTTCCGGGTATCGCGGCTCCGGCGCTGTGAGTGGCCGGAGCCGCGATATCGTCACTCCCGCGCATGCGCGCGGGAGATTTTATTCCGGCCGGCCACTGCCGGATTTTCAGGCCAAGAATCCCCTTGTGCGCATGCGCCGCTGCAGTCAGCGGCGCATACCGAGGGGAATATCTCCTTAACAGTACAGGTTTAGGAGATATTTTTTTACCTACAGGTAAGCCTTATTATAGGCTTTCCTGTAGGTAAAAGTTAAAAATTTGGGTATACAACCACTTTAATATACATTTCCGGCTGCTTTTTTTTTCTTTTTTCACTGCTCCAATTACCGGACTTCTTTAACACTGGGGAGACCCACTGACAGCTCAAAGAACCGAGCCTGAAAGTCTCAGTTTCAGGTATCGGTGCATTTGCACGATACCGATACCGATACTAGTATCGGTGCAACCCTAAAAAGGAGAATCGAGCTAACGCTAATAAAGTGATCCTCACGGTCTTCCAGATCCCATGCAGTGCATCCTGTATTTGGAGGACTGCACTGCAGTTGAAGGAACTCTTGTGTAAGGGGCCTAATCCAACACATCATAGGAGCAGACCTGTACTATAGAGAAATGTGATGAATAAATAGTAGTGCATTGTAAACAAATACTAGCGTTACCAGCATGAATGGCTCTTGGTGACAAGAGGTTACCACAACAGTCAGGTATGAGGATAGGTGTTGTCAGGTCCCTATAGGAACACACACCGCCCTCTGCTCTGATAATAGTAACCTGTGTGTACATCCCTCGGCTACAAGCCTGTTGTACCTGTGAGTATCAGAGCACAGAAATCCCAGCTCCCCTGCCAATATGTCTGACGTCTCCAATCCGTACAGCTATGACGACAGCGTTGACAGGCTGTTCGACAGCAGTGCATCCCCCACTAGAACGCGTCCTAAGCATGGAGATTCACGCAAGAAATTTCATGAGGTATGTCTGTGTGAATGGGATATTACTGAAAGGTAAGTCATTACTATGGGTTCCTTCACATGGATGTATAGACCTGTACATCGGTGCAAACGGCTGTGTCTGAGTACTCAGGGGTGACAAATGTCCAGGATAGCCGCCTGTCCAAATCAATGACAGGCAGAGAAACTTCGTATGAATCTTCCCGCATATTCCAGTCATTCATTCTGCCCATCCTATACTGGGATATGCGGAAAGATCCATTCTGCATCTCTCTGCCTGTCATTGGTTTGGATAGGCTGGCTGCACTGGACATTTGTCACTCCCTCAGTACATAAACACAGCCGTCTGCACCATGTATAGGTCTAGGCATCCCTGTCAATGATCCCGTATGTTGGCTGTACATCAGAGGTGTCCAAACTGTGGCCTGGGGCCAAATGCGGCCCATTGCTTGCTTTTGTCTGACCCTTGGGGCACGATTCCTTCCACTGACACAATGATGGGGCACTATTCCTCCCACTGACACAATGATGGGGCACTATTCCTCCCACTGACACAATAATGGAGCACTATAAACAAAAAAACAAATGAAATGAAAACGAAAACAAACACATTTTTGGCAGTGCACGTCTAATGTTTATTATATTGCAGCTTACCAATTCTAATGCCCTGTACTCACGGTCGGACATTCAGACCAGAAAATCTGTCAGATTTTTTCCGACAGATTTTGTCCGAAAATTGTGTTGCATACACACGGTCGCAGAAAATTTGTTTGGAAAATCCGATCGTTCTGAACAAGGTGACATCAAACACATATACATCGGGACTATAAACGGGCCAGTAGCTAATAGCTTTCGTCTCTTAGTTTATTCTGAGTATGTGTGTCACTTTGTCTGTCGGAATTGTCTACACACAATCGGATTTTGTTGTCGGAAAATTTTAGATCCTGCTCTCAAACTTTGTGCGTCGGAAATTCTGATGGAAAAAGTCCGATAGAGCCCACACACGATCGGATTTTCCGACAACATAATCCGATCAGACTTTTTCCATCAGAATTTCTGAGCGTGTGTACAGGACATTATTTGTTTTCTTTGTTATGCTTTATTTCTGGTGATCCAGACAGTAAGTCTGTTCATTTTCAATAGAAGACGCTGTTCTGAAGATGTAGTAGTTAGAGGTTTGAGACAAACCATTTACAACTGAGGGGTGCTTACAATGATCAGCTTTTATTTATTGAAAACCTTTATACCAAAAAGAACTGTTTGCTGTAACTGATTATAAAGTGTGAGCTGAAGTTTGGCTTCAATTAGTTATGTCGCGTACACACGGTCGGACTTTCTGGCAGAAAAAGTCAGACGGAATCATTCCATTGGATATTTCGATCGTGTGTGGGCTTCAGCTGACTTTTTTTTTTTTTTTGAAAATTCTGACGGACCTAGAAATAGAACATGTTTTAAATTATTCCAACGGAATCAATTCCTGTTGGGAAAATCATTTGTCTGTATGCTGTTCCGACAGACCAAAAACAACGTAAAGGCAGCTATTGGCTACTGGCTATTGAACTTCCTTTTTCTAGTCCCGTCGTACGTGCTGTACGTCACTGCATTCTAAACGAGTGTGTAGGCAAGTCCATTTCCAAACTCCATTGGAACTCCATTGGAAAAACTGTCAGAGTTTATTCAGACGGAAAAAACGGTCGTGTGTACGCGGCATTCGTTTTTCTAAATCTGTTAGTACTTCCAACACTCCGCTCCCCCCAGACTGACAATGCTGCTGTTAAAAGGTGTCTCTGTTGCTCCTTCATCCAGAGTGGGGGCACTCTAATACAGGAGGTGTGTTTACTGGACAGATCACTAGGGAAAAACAGAGGAAAAAAAGCCTACTAACAGAAAACAAATGCAGCCACCGCATCTAAGGATTGGTAAACTGCAACATATTACTTTTTTTTGTTTTGTTTGTTTAATATTGTTTTAAGCGACATCTAAACCAAAGAACAAAATATAATATATATTACAGCTTAGCGGTCCTCAGATTTGGTGGCTGCACTCGTTTTCTTTTTTTTTCGGGCCAAGAACATTTTCAGAAAGTACAGAAAATAGCTGTTAATCTGGACAGAAATGCAATCTCCTTGTTGCTTCCTGTGAACAGATAAGAAAGACAAACAAGCTTATCTTTATTGTGTAACTACTAGTCCCATCAATCCGCCATGCAACGGAGATGAAGAAAAGCAGACATGTTTGAATTCCAGTCTGTGTGACAACCATGGCTCCATCCATAGATACAGTGAAGATTTGAAAGTAGATACAAAATGTCAGGAAGTGTATTATTTGCAGAATCTCCAAGTGGAAAGAAAAAAAAAACAAAAAAAAAAGAAAACGAAGGCAGCCACCACATGTAAGGACCAGACGGCTGCAATATTATAGATTTTTGTTATTGAGTATTACATACACTTTTTAACAATAATTTACATGTGTCTTTCAGCTTAAATAATTCCTCCTGTTTAATTTCTGTAGGCTTATGATAAAGACGATGTCTACACTAAGAATATAGCTGGATCCCCGAAGATCTCAAGGTAATTCTTTCAGACGTTCAACAAATGAATGTGTTAGTAAAAGTTTTTCTAAAGTTTGCTGAATGAAAACTAAGCATGTAATCATTCCTGGCCTCCTTGTGAAAATGCTGGTTGCCTGGCTGTGTTAGGTCTCTGAACTTCCCACAAACTTGCTACAGGCATGCAGCAAACAAAAGTCAGAATGCCTGAAGAGCTTAACAACAGCCCCCCAACACACCCTGTCCCCATGTTGATGAGGATAAGGACTTTCTTCCGCAATCCGAGTGCACGTTGGTCTGCGAGTACCTGTGTATTGTCTTGTTAAGTATTAGTGTCAGGAAGCTAGTTGTTAGGTAATTTGGACAGGGTATAATCCCCAATCCTCATTAAATTATTAGGTACGATGCCCAGCGGGTGTGGAGATGCGACTTGTTGTACATCTTGTGGCATGTATGCGTTCCTTGATCATCCGATCGAGGGCGAATACTGCTGTGCAAAATGCAAGCACATTGTTTCCCTGGAAGCCCAGGTTCTGAATCTGGGGAAGCAACTGTCAGCACTGAGAAGACCCTCCATACTGAAGGATACCCAAGAAGGTGCCCGACAGTTGCCGGCAGGGGCCAGCACAGAGGCGGGTGGAGACAAAGAGGTGCAGGCACTAAAGAAAGAGTAGAAGGGTGACGGTCAAGAAGGGTAGAGGGGGAAGTGCCAGGGAGGCAGATTCATGGCTGGAGCACCCCAATAAGTACGCTCCATTGAGTGACATTGGTGAAACCAGTCAGGGACCAGCACTGCTGGAGCTGAGGGACTCTCCTAGCTGCCAGGAGCAGACTCCTCGAGTGCGAGTTGGGGGGAAGGGAAGGGAAAGTAAAAACAGATTCCTTTCTTCAGGTGGTAGGGGACTCAATTCTTAGAAGGACAGAGAGGGCAATCTGTAACAAAGACCTGAAGCGCTGAACTGTATGTTTTCTACCGTGCCGTCGGGTTCAGCACATCACGGACAGCCATCAGAAATTTTTGGGCCACTTACACAGCTTTGGGCCTGAGCCCCCCTGAGCCTGACCACCAATATTCCCCAGGTTTTGCCTATGGGCCATCCTACTGAATCCGTACACCGGCCACCTCACCTGTACGCACTCAGCCCCCCCCCAATCCTGTATATATATGTCAGCCCCCCTCACACTTGTATATATGTCAGCCCCCCCACACACACATACCTGTATATATGTCAGCCCCCCTCACACTTGTATATATGTCAGCCCCCCTCACACACACATACCTGTATACATGTCAGCCCCCCTCACACTTGTATATATGTCAGCCTCCCCGCACACACATATATGTATATATGTCAGCCCCCCCATAACACACACACCTGTATATATGTCAGCCCCCCTCACACTTGTATATATGTCAGCCCCCCATAACACACACACCTGTATATATGTCAGCCCCCCTCACACTTGTATATATGTCAGCCCCCCATAACACACACACCTGTATATATGTCAGCCCCCCTCACACTTGTATATATGTCAGCCCCCCATAACACACACACCTGTATATATGTCAGACCCCCCATAACACACACACCTGTATATATGTCAGCCCCCCTCACACATACCTGTATATATGTCAGCCCCCCACACACACATACCTGTATACATGTCAGCCCCCATCACACTTGTATATATGTCAGCCCCCCCATAACACACACACCTGTATATATGTCAGCCCCCCCATAACACACACACCTGTATATATGTCAGCCCCCCTCACACATACCTGTATATATTAGACATGTGCGATTCATTTCAATTCGTACGAATTTCCATAAATTCATACATTCGTACGAATCTGAAATACGAATTTTTATGCTTATGAATTTCATACGAAATACGAAATTTCCTTAAAGAAATTCAGATCCGAATTAACAGAAACATGGCTGGTGTTTTCTTCACCAATCAGAGGAAGTCAGCACAGCACAGGGATGGTGGGAGCCCCTCATAATGATAAGTTCATCATAATGAACTTTCGTTATTTTAACGACAAGTTTACGTATCTAATGGAAATTTGTATTTTGTACGAATCTGAATTAAATTTTGTATCATAATGAACATTCGTAATTGTTACAAAAAGTTAAACCTAAAAGTTAAAAACCCAGGAAGACAGCACAGCACAGGGATGGTGGGAACCCCTCATAATGATAAATTCATCATAACGAACTTTCATTATTTTAACGACAAGTTTACGAATCTAACGTAAATTAGTATTTTGTACGAATCTGAATTAAATTTCGTACACGAATTACGAAATATCATTTTTTTTTCATACGGAAAAAAAACAAAACAATTTTTTGACGGCACCCATGTCTAGTATATATATATATATATCAGTCCCCCCCCCCCCACACACCTGTATATGTGTCAGCGCCCTCCACACGCACACCTTTATATATGTCAGCCCCCCTCACACACACCTGTATACATGGCAGCCCCCTTTACACGCACCTGTATATGGCAGCCCACCCACCACATACAGACCTTTATATATGGCAGCCCCCCCCCCACACACACCTGTATATATGGCAGCCGCCATCACACACACCTGTATATATGTCAGCCCCCCCCCCACACACACACACCTGTATATATGGAAGCCCCCCTCACACACACCTGTATATATGTCAGCCCACACACCTGTATATATAGCAGCCCCCTTCACACGCACCTGTATATGGCAGCCCACCCCTCACACACACACCTGTATATATGTCAGCCCCCCACACACACACACACACACACACACCTGTATATATGGCATCCTCCCTCACACACACCTGTATATATGGCAGCCCCACATACACAAATCTGCACATACACAAGCCTCTGGCCCCTCATTGTACACAAACAGCCCCTCCGCCCTTACCTCCACAGCCCCTGTTTGTAGCTTCCTACCTGGTTCCAGCTCGTTTTCACAAAGCTGACATGTTGCTGAGAAGCGTAGTACAGGCAGATCACTGTCACACGAGGGGTGCACATGCCCAAAGTAGCCAGATTTGGCAGTAAAGTGCTTGATGACTGCAGGGCTGGTGCAAGGATTTTTGAAACCCTAGGCGAAACCCCATTTTGCCTCTCCCCCTATTGGCTCCACCCCTGACTCCATCCCCTTTGCCCTGCCTATGTGAGAGGAGGCAGTGCTATTACAGGAAGCATCGGCTCTGCTTCCTCTAGTGCTGGCTCCAGTGCTGCGCTGCACATCAGATGGAGCAGCTGCTTGAGACTGAGTTCGTTACGTGCTATAGGCTGCAGAGCATGCAGACAGGGAGGGAAAAGCTGCGGCTGGGCGCCCAAAGGTAGCAGTGCGCCCTAGACGGCTGCCTAGTTTGCCTAGTGCTAGCACCGGCCCTGGATGCCTGATTCAATGACACGAGAACAGCAGAAACTGTGAGATCATTTCTGTACTGCACAGTACGGATCCCCTTCACCCGTCCTGCCTTCTTCTGACCCGGGAGGGCCCCCCCTGGTGGCAGCCCTGATCATGGATCTGGTGGACAGATTACTGTGAGAGTCTGGGGAAGACCCAGCTGTTGTGGTGCACCTTGGCACCAATGACAAAGTCAGAGGCAGATGGAGTGTCCTAAAGAATGATTTTAGGGACTTGGGAGCTAAATTGAGGAAAAGGACCTCCAAGGTAGTATTCTCAGAAATATTACCGGTACAGTGAGCCACACCTGAAATGCAGAGGGAGATTAGGGAGCTTCACTGCACAGCACTGGCACAATGCGGCAGCAAACTTTGTGACATCTGAATGATGCTTGGCTGGGGTCGCTGGGCAGGTGGGGCCAGGGCCGATCCTAGGGTCACAGATGCCTGGGTGCAGAAATATTTGTGGCGTCCCCACATGGGCATGGTCATCTTACTAACCGCTCCCCTTTACTGAAATAGGCACAGTGGCTGTTTGATGGGCACAGTGGTTGCGTTTAATGGCAAAGTGGCTGCTTTCGATGGGCACAGTGGCTGTGTTTGATGGGCACGGTGGCAGCTTCGATGGGCACAGTGGCAGCCTTGATGGGCAAAGTGGCAGTTTTTATGGGCACAGTGGCAGCTTTTGATGGGCACAGTGGCAGCTTTTGATGGACACAGTGGCAGCTTTGATGGGTAGTGGGCACAGTGGCTGCTTTTGATGGGCACATTGGCTGGGTTTGATGGACACAGTGGCAGCTTCGATGGGCACAGTGGCTGTGTTTGATAGGCACAGTGGCTGTGTTTGATGGGCACAGTGGCAGCTTTGATGGGCACAGTAGCAGCTTTGATGGGCAGTGGGCACAGTGGCAGCTTTTGATGGGCACAACTTGAACTTACTTAGACAGCTAGACAGTGACTTACTTGAGGCCACTGCCCGCTGGCCTGATGCAGTGAGTCACTCACAGGCAGCTATCAATCAGGGCCGTTTTTTCGATGCCAAGATGAAGATGGCACAAGATCATCAAGCTTGTTCACTAGCTGCGGCCGTGGTGCACTATGAATGCTGGGGTGGCCATGGCCAGAGAGAGAGAGAGAGAGAGAGAGAGAGAGAGAGAGATTATTTAAATGTAGCACATTGATATCTAGAAATAATAAGCCACCAGTGACATGCTGAGGCTTGTAGTCCTGCAGCCAGGGGAACGTGATGTTGGGGCTATACTGTCCCTATAATCATATTATCCATGATAAAGCCATTTAATTGGAAATCAAGAATTATAGCTAATCACACCAATGAGCATACTTGTCACTGATATTATAACCTAGCAAAGCAATGTGTCTCCTACAGGCAAACAGACAGACGTCCTGTGTCATCACTATGGAAGGACAGATGATACAAGATTACTGCTTGTCTTCTCTGATTACCAGCTCCAAAGATTTCATAGCTATAGACCCTACTAATCTTTATACCAGCTACCAGTATCATAAAATTCTGTATAGGACATCCATATCTAGCATGTTTCTATACCATAGGACATTCATATGTATTATGCTTCTATACTGTAACATAGAGATTCATTATTTGTTCCATAAGCAAGCAAGTTGCAGGCTAAAGTAGATCAAAGATCACCACTGAAAGGTTGTACATCCCTTCACCAATCACCTAGACAGATCAGCAGTGTGTATTATGACTATAAAATACCCCCAAGGGCTCAAGTCAGTATGTTGGGGCGAACTGTGGTGTGCTATACAATACATGCCATCCTACATTGTTCTGCAATACACCATACAGATACAGAATATAAATACAAGATGGAGGCAGGGGCCGTGCTGTCTTCTCATTGCCAAGATGAAGATGGCACAAGAGAATCAACCTCTTCAGAAACAGAAAGTTTCGCTCCGCTGCTGAGACCGCTCCGCTCCCTCCCTGAAGAAAAGCAGAGGTGGGCAGAGCTTAAGCTTGTTCAGTAGCTGCGGCCGCGGTTCGCTATAAATGCTGGGGCAGCCGTGGCCTCTGACTGACGTCACTGGTTGCTAAGCTAAACACCGGGTGGCCGGCGATTCTAGTAAGCGAGCAACCAGTGCAGTGCACGACGCAGTCAGTCTTCTGAAGCAGCAGTGCTGCTGCGCTAATTATCGGCGGCGGCCCTGGGACTGTGTGCAGGGTCCTCCAGGCAAGTGGGGCCCCCGGCACCTGCCCAGTGTGCCCAATTGAAAAAACGGCCCTGCATACAAAGTATGTAAACAGTAAACAAGGGAGGAGAGACCATATTGGCCCCATAAAGAATGAGGAAGGACATCTGCTTACAAAGGATGGGGAGATGGCGAAAGTATTGAATTTATTCTTCTCCTCAGTCTTCACAAGGGAATCGGGGGGCTTCAGTAACCAAAACTGCAATGTTTATCATTAAAATTAGACTTGGGAGCTTAACATTAATAAATCACCGCGACCAGATGGCTTGCATCCGAGGGTACTTAGGGAAATTAGTTAAGTAATTGCCAGACCATTGTTCCTAATTTTTACTCACAGTCCACTAACTGGAATGGTACTAGCTGATTGGCGAAAAGCCAATGTAGCACCAATATTTAAAATGGGCCCAAAACACATCCCTGGGAATTACAGACCAGTTAGCCTAACATCAATAGTATGCAAGCTGTTGGAAATTAGGATAAGAGACTATAAACAAGATTTTAGTAATGAGAACGGTATCATTAGCAGTAATCAGCATGGATTCATGAAGAATCGTTTTTTCCAAACCAATCTATTAACCTTTTGAGGAGAGGGGAGTTGAGGAGGAGGTGATCTGCCATCTAGATAAAGGAAGGCTCATAGATGTGGTGTATCTGGATTTTGCAAAAGCATTTGACACAGTTCCCCATAAACGTTTACTGTACAAAGTAAGGTCAGTTGGTATGGACCATAGGGTGAGTACATGGATTGAAAACTGGCTACAAGACTACGAGTTCAGAGGGTGGTGATAAATGGGGAGTACTCGGAATGGTCAAGTGTGGGTAGTGGGGCCCCCCAGGGTTCTGTGCTGGGACCAATCCTATTTATTTTGTTCATAAACGACCTGGAGGATGGGGTCAATAATAAGCTAAGCAGGGCAATAACTTCTCCGCAGGATGTGGAAACCTTGCAAGAAGATCTGAACAAATTAATGAGGTGGGCAACTACATGGCAAATGAGGTTCAATGTAGAAAAATGTAAAATAATCCATTTGAGTGGCAAAAATATGAATGCAATCTATACAATGGGGGGAGAACCTCTAGGGGAATCTAGGATGGAAAAGGACCTGGGGGGTCCTAGTAGATGATAGGCTCAGAAATAGCAATGGCAATGGCATGCAATGCCAAGTTGCTGCTAACAAAGCAAACAGAATATTGGCATGCATTAAAAAGGGGCTCAACTCCAGAGATAAAATAATAATTCTCTACAAGACTCTGGTCCGGCCACACCTGGAGTATGCTGTCCAGTTCTTGGCACCAGTCCTCAGGAAGGATGTACTGGAAATGGAGCGAGTACAAAGAAGGGCAACAAAGCTAATAAAGGGTCTGGAGGATATTAGTTATCAGGAAAGGTTGCGATCACTGAATTTATTCTCTCTGTAGAAGAGACGCTTGAGAGGGGATATGATTTCAATTTATAAATACCGTACTGGTGACCCCACAATAGGGATGAAACTTTTTCGCAGAAGGGAGTTTAACAAGACACATGGCCACTCATTAAAATTAGAAGAAAAGAGTTTTAACCTTAAACTACATAGAGGGTTCTTTACTGTAAGAGCGGCAAGGATGTGGAATTCCCTCCCACAGGTGGTGGCCTCAGCAGGGGGCATCAATAGTTTAAAAAAAAATATTAGATAAGCACCTGAACGACCACAACATACAGGGATATACAATGTAATACTGACATATCACACACATAGGTTGGACTTGTTGGGCTTGTGTCTTTTTTCAACCTCACCTACTATGCAACTATGAACCTGGCAGGTGGTTGTTGGGGTCTGCAGGTGGGGGCTTATCGGAATCAATATGGGGACAAGGTGCTTTGAGGGGACAAGCCCCCCCAAAACATCCCCCCATTTAAGAGTTTTCCTTAAAATCCATACCAGACCCAAAGGGCCTGGTATGGATGGGGGAGGGCACGCTGTTTTTTCCCCCTTTATTTTTTATTGCCGCCATTTTTTTTTTACATTCAGCTGTCAGAGGGGTCATCAGTTAAGGATGCGGTGGCTGGCTTCCTGTCAGCTCCTTAACAACCAGCTACTCTTCACACGGAATTTGGATTGGTTGATACATTTTTGACCATTTCAAATTCTAATTGTTCCCGAAAATTTGGAATGCGAAACAAGACTTATGCCGCATACACACGAGCGGACTGTATGGCGTACTTAGTCCGTCATACAATCCGACGGACAGTCCGTCATACTTTCGACTGAACGGACTTGACCACACACGGATGCACAAACAGTCCGTCGAAAGCTTGCACGATGACGTGTACAGCACGTACGACGGGACTAGAAATAGGAAGTCGAATACACAGCAAAGCACCCTTCCGCTGTGTAAATCCTTTCTGGGCATGCGCCATTCTTAGTCCGTCGAACTAGCCTACTGACGAGCGGATTGTCCGCTGAAACCAAAGTACGACGGACAGAATTTCGAAAAATCCGAAATTCTTAGTACGCCAGACTGCACGCTGAAAAAGTCCGCTGAAGCCCACACACGAGCGGACTGTCCGCTGAAATGTGTTTCGACGGACTAAGTACGCCATACAGTCCGCCCGTGTGTACGCGGCATAAATTAAACAAATTTTTCCATTCTGCACATGTCCAGCGACTCGGTAGAACACAAACAATCACACTAGTCCAAGCCGTAACAAAGTCACACTCATCCAGAGTCACATCAAGTTGCACTGTAAAGTCGCAATGGAAATTACACAATTTTGCTTTGCAGCAAGATTAAAAACAGACACATCACTGCACTCTGTAGAGAGTCCTGTGTTGGTAGGGAGGAGGAGTGTCTTGCCATCCTAGGCCATCCTAGGCCAGGGTCAGTGTGTTTCTATTGCTGCACACAGTGTCTAGTCCTGGCATGCTGGGGTGGCTCCATAGGATGCTTCAGGAGAAAGGAGCCACCCTGAAACATGCAACCTGGGGCAGTGGTCATGGCACCAGCCTAAACTGGAACATAGGCAAAGATTAAGGCCTTGTTTACACCATACATGTAGATAAACTGATGGAAACTGACGCACAGATTTCACTTGCAGAGACTGTGAGTTTTGTACATGTTGCAGATTCCTGCGCAGAAGAAATCCGCAAGTGATACTAGTGTTGTGGTGTGAACAGGACACAGAAATAACAATTGTTTTTTGCAGAACGTGTGCAGAAAAACTCACATCTGCACATAGTGTGAACGAGGCCCAAAATATGAAGAAGTCGCCTGTTCCCTGGCAGCAGCTACAAAGTAGGACCCTCGCTCTGTCTATGGGAGCAGTGGTCTCTCTGCAGAGGTCCAACACCCCCCCCCCCCCCCCCCCCCCCCACTGAGTCAAACCTATACCTCTGCAATCAGCAATGCTCATGCTATCCATTTATTGGACAGTTGTGACTCTGACCCAGTAGGGATGTGTCAGATCTTTGCAGAGAGATCACTGCTTCCCCACAAAGAGCAAATATCCTTCTGTGCAGCTGCTGGGGGAAAGGCTTTTTTTCTACACAAGCCATCACTATTGTACTTTAAGGCGCTGACCACAGTTTGTGATACACCTGAAATGTATTTAGCTTTGTTAAACTGAGAGTGTGTTTGGACCTTAATAATAATACTGAAGTCTTCCAAAAGTGAAGGGTTTGTTCCAACTACTTTGCTATATTTGACAGCCAATTCTCAGCCCTTGGAAAGCAGAAACAAAGGTCTTAGTGAGACTGATGTCTTTGTTTGCTGTTATGGATAAAAACAAGGACAAGCAGCTCAAATATTATTTGTCTAACTGCAACACCACATAGTAATCCTAACCCAGAACAGACGATATGTAATAAATTAGGAAATAAAAGAACTTAAAGCGGAGCTCCAGCCCCCCCCCCCCCCACCAAAAGATTTAACCACTTCAGCCCCGGAGGATTTGGCTGGCCAAAGACCAGAGCACTTTTTGCGATTCGGCACTGCGTCGCTTTAACTGACAATTGCGCAGTTGTGCGACGTGACTCCCAAACAAAATTTACGTTCTTTTTTCCTACAAATAGAGCTTTCTTTCGGTGGTATTTGATCACCTCTGCGGTTTTTATTTTTTGCACTATAAACAAAAAAAGAGCGTAAATTTTGAAAAAAAAAGCATTATTTTTTACTTTTTGCTATAATTAATATCCCCAAAAAATATATAATTTTTTTCCCTCTTAGTTTAGGCCGATACATATTGTTCTACATATGTTTGGATTTTTGGTAAAAAAAAAAATCACAATAATCGTTTATTGATTGGTTTGCGCAAAAGTTATAGCGTCTACAAAATAGGGGATAGTTTTACCGCTTTTTTATTAATAATTTTTATTTTTTACTAATAATGACGGTGATCAATGATTTTTATCGTGACTGCGACACATCGGACAATTTTGACACATTTTTGGGACCATTCTTATTTATATAGCCATCAGTGTGATTAAAAATGCATTGATTACTGTTTAAAAGTGACTGGCAATGAAGGGGTTAACACTAGGTGGCACTGTAGGGGTTAACACTAGGTGGCGCTGTAGGGGTTAACACTAGGTGGCGCTGTAGGGGTTAAGTGTGTCCTAGGGAGTGATTCTAACTGTGGGGGGGAGAAGCTACGTGTGACACATCACTGATCACTGCTCTCGATCACAGGGAGCGGTGATCAGTGGCCGTTTTACTAGGCAGAATGTGGAAATGCTTGTTTACATTAGTATTTCCCCGTTCTTCCTCTCCTTGAGACGATCGTGGGTATCCCCGCGGACATCAAGCCCGCGGGACCCACGGTGGGACTCACGGAGCTTGCGCACGTGCCTGCTATCCAAGCCCCATGAGATCATGTAATATAACGTGATTTCATGCAGCGGAGCCAACCTGCCGCAGTAAAACTGCGGTGGCTGGTCCGCAACCAGTTAAAGTCAGCAGCTACAAATACTGTAGCTGCTGACTTTTACCATTAGGGCACTTACCTGACCAGGGATCCCATGGTGTCCTCACCCAAGCTGATTCTTGAATCCTCCCTCGGGGGCTGATGCAGAGCGAATTGCTCTGCCCTTTTGTAATGCCTTTTTGCGGCGAGGGCCGAACCTCGAGCTGAGTTCGCCATGGGGAACTCAGTAGGAAGTGGGAGCGAGTACATGTCAAAAACCAGGTACCCGCTTCCCCCCACAGGGGAGGGGGGGGAGGCAGATAAGCAGAGCTTCCTCTTTTGGTGGTGCATATCAGGCGCGCTCTGTGACAGCTGATCACATGTAAAGAAACTTGCAGTTTATCTGCATTCCTTTCCTCACGCCCTGTCACTGTATGAGGAAAGGAGAGCCAATAACCGGCAAGGCTCACAGGGCACATTTACATTGATAATCAGTGCCCAGATTATCAGTGCAGCTCCATAAGTGCAGCTTATCAGTGCCGAACAGTACCACCTCAACAGTGCAGCCTCATCAGTGCCCATACGATGGCAATTGATAGATCAATTTCAGTATAACCAGCCGACCCATAGATGGATAGAAATTTGACCAATTCCTGCTGAACCTGTTGAGTATCGATTTGTCTATGGCCAACTTTACTGTTTTTTTCTTTTTAAGTTTTATGCAAAGGTTTCATTACAGGAACAAAAGTACATCCCACTATAGATAGCTTCCGGGAAACACACTTCTTGTCAATTAAAGTGGTTCTAAAGACAGAAGGATTTTTATCCTTATGCATTAAGATAAAAACCCTTCTGTGTGCAGCACCCCCCCTTTAGCCCCCCTAATACTTAACTGAGCTCCATCTTGATCCAGCAATGTTGCATTAGAGACTCGGCTGTCCAGGACTCTCCCTCCAGAATGGCACAGCAGCAGGCAAAATTGGCTCCCACTGCACTCAAAGTCAGTGAGCCAATGAGGAGAGGGAGGCGGTGGGGCCGAGTCACGGCTCAGTTTCTGAATGGACACATAGAGCAGCGACTTGGGTGCCCCCATAGCAAGCTAGACTTGGCAGGAGGGAGGGGCCAGGAGCGCCAGCGAGGGACCCAAGAAGAGGAGGATTAGGGCTGCTCTGTGTAAAACCACTACACAGAGCAGGTAAGTTAGGTAAGTATAACATGTTTGTTATTTTTAAACAAAAAAATACAAGACTTTAACCACTTCCCGTCTGGCCTATAGCAGAAGGATGGCCTGGAGGTGGTTCAGTTATCCTTACTGGGCGTCATATGACGTCCAGCATGATAAGTGGTGATCGGTGCCCTAGGGGGCGTGCATCGTGGCAATTGGTGGTGTGGTGTGTCAGTCTGACACACCGCATCACCAATCTCTGTAACGAGCCTCTGATGGAGTGCCCGCATGCACAGAACGGAAGAGCACTCCAGCTGATTTTCCGATCAGCTAACGTGATTTCCCCATAGCGCATGCGCACATCGTAGGAGGCTTTTCGATGGGAGATATTATTTCATGGGCACAATTGAAGGCTATGTAAAAAGTGGAAGGACACTGTAGTTGTCACAGACACAGGCAAAACCTGCCTTTCAACACGCCAAACACGCCCTGCAACACAGACAAAACCGGACAGCAATATGACAAATACGGTGTCCCTCCGCTGTTTGCATAGCATTCAATTGTGCCCGTAAAGTGGCATGTGCGGGCACTTTTCGACGGAGGGCACAAATCGACAGAACACTGAGGATGACAGGACAGAGCTCTGTGAGTGTAAACAATACAGAATTCTGTCCAGTGAAGCAAGGATGTGCCAGTTTTTGTTTCCCTGCAAAGCAGGGATTAAAAATGGACACATCCCTTAGTAAAAGGACCTCACTGTGAATGCACCAAACACTGTTAGACACACATTTAACCCTTTTATCACCCTAGATGTTAACCCCTTCCCAGCCATTAGTGTCATTAGTGCAGTGACAGTGTATATTTTTAGCACTTATCACTGTATTAGTGTCACCTAGTGTCAGTTAGTGTCAGACTGCCCGCCATACTATCACAGTACCACTATAAGTTGCTGCTCGCTGCCATTACTTATATAAAAAAATAAATACAATTTCCAGTATATACTGTATACCATATGCTTATTGGGATATTTTTTACCAAAAATATGTAGAAGAATGCATATTGGCCTAAATTTATAAAGAAATTAGATTTTTTTTAATTGCATATGTTTTATAGCAGAAAGTAAAACATTTTATATTTTTTTTTCATTTATAGCGCAAAAAAATAAATAAAACCCCAGTGGTGATCAAATAAAGTAAAACCTTGGTTTGAGAGTAACTTGGTTTGAGAGCGTTTTGTAAGACAAGCTAAATTTTGACTTGATATACAAGTGATATCCTGATATATAAGTAGTGTCATATCACAACTGAGTATAAAAGAAAAGAGAGGCACCTCTAATGCCCTGTACACACGACCAGACTTTCCAGCAGACTAGGGTCCAACGGAATTCCGGCAGAGTTCCGGTGGACTTTCCACACGAACGGACTTGCCCACACATGACTGGACTTTCCGACAGACTAGGTCCGCGGGACTTCCCGACGGAGTTCCGGCGGACTTCCAAATGAACAGACTTGCCCACACAGGGACTAAAGTCCGTTCATTTTGTATGTGATGAGTTACGACGGGACTAGAAAAGAAAGTCAATCTTGCCGCTTTTATCAGCGAGATTGACACCTTGCGAGCCCCATCGCCTGGTATGGATTTTAAGGGGAACCTCCTACGCCGAAATAACGGCGTGGGGTTCCCCCTAAAATCCATACCAGACCCTTATCCGAGCACGCAGCCCGGCCGGTCAGGAAAGGGGGTGGGGACAAGCGAGTCCCCCCCGAGCCGTACCAGGCCACATGGCCTCAACATGGGGGCTGGGTGCTTTTGGGAAGGGGGGCGCCCTGCAGGCCCCCCACCCCAAAGCACCTTGTCCCCGTGTTGATGAGGACAAGGGCCTCTTCCCGACAACCCTGGCCATTGGTTGTCAGGGTCTGCGGACAGGGGGCTTATCGGAATCCGGGAGCCCCCTTTAATAAGGGGGCCCCCAGATCCCAGCCCCCCACCCTATGTGAATAAGTATGGGGTACATCGTACCCCTACCCATTGACCTGGGGGAAAAAGTGTCAATAAAAATACACACTACACAGGTTTTTAAAGTAGTTTTTTAGGCAGCACCGGGGGTCTTCTTCCGACTTCCCCGCGCTTTCCGGTTCTTCTCCCACTGTCTGGCCTCTTCTCCCACTCTCCAGTTCTTCTTCTGGCTCCTCCGCTATCTTCTGCTCTTTTGCCGGTCTTTTGCTAACGGTGGCCCGGCTTTCTCCTTTGTTGTCGTTGCCGTCACCATTGTCCTCATCTTCGTCTTCTTCTTCCTTTCTTCTGTTCTTCCTACGCTCTCTCCCGCTGTAATGCCATGGACACCATGCGCACCGACTTATATATATACATAAGGGGCGGGATTAAAGGGTGATATCACCCGATGACCCCGCCCCTTATGACGTCACAGTCCCAGCATGCCCAGGGACTGTGACGTCATAAAGGGCGGGGTCACCGGGTGACATCACCCGGTGACCCCGCCCCTTATGCCTATATATGTCGTTGTGCACCATGTCCACTGCATTACAGCAGGAGAGAGCGTCGTGTCAACATCGGAAGAACAGAAGAAGGAAGAAGAAGAAGATGAACGACTAAGGAGAAAGCCGGGCAACCGCTAGCAAAAGAGCGGCAGAAGAGCATAAGATAGCGGAGGAGCCCGGCAGAAGAACCGGAGAGCGGGAGAAGAGGCCAGAGAGCAGGAGAAGAACCGGAAAGCTTGCGGAAGTCGGAAGAGACCCCCCAAGTCGGTAGAAGACCCCCAGAGCTGCCTAATAAACTACTTTAAAAACCTGTGTAGTGTGTTTTTTTATTGACACATTTTCCCCAAGGTGAATGGGTAGGAGTACGATGTACCCCATACTTATTCACATAGGGTGGGGGCCCCCTTATTAAAGGGGGCTCCCGGATTCCGATAAGCCCCCTGCCCTTGGCCAGGGTTGTCTGGAAGAGGCCCTTGTCCTCATCAACATGGGGACAAGGTGCTTTGGGGTGGGGGGCCCACAGGGCACGCCCCTTTCCCACAGCACCCACCCCCCATTTTGAGGCCTGGTACGGCTCGGGGGGGGGGGGGGGCTCGCTCGTTCCCACCCCCTTTCCTGACCGGCTGTGCTGCGTGCTCAGATAAGGGTCTGGTATAGATTTTGGGGGGACCCCCACGCAGTTTTTTCGGTGTAAGTGGTTCCCCTTAAAATCCGTACCAGACCTAAGGGCCTGGTATGCCCATGGAGGGGCATTCCCCCTCGTGCTTGCTGCAATAGGAAAATTAGTTTTTCCTATTGCAGAGAGCGAGAGATGTACAGTAACCTGTCGCCGAGAACCAGCACGAAAGGATCGCTGGAAGCATTCTCGTCGTATTTGGTCTGTCGGACCAACATGCAGACGGATGGGTTTCCCGCTAGGAACTGGGACCGGCGGAGTTCTGGCGGGAAAATTTAAAACATGTTCTATTTCTAAAGTCCGTCAGATTTTTGGCAAGCAAAGGTCCGATGGAACCCACACACGATCGAATTGTCGGACCTTTGCTGTCAAAAAGTCTGGTCGTGTGTACGCAGCATAAGTGTAGCAATATGGTTACATTTAATGAAGATACAACATTTAGCAGCATATTGTTACACTTAGAGGCACCTCTTTTCTCTTTATACTCTGTAGATCCTGCAGGATTTTGCTTCTAACCCCCTTGTGGAGGCTTCCATTTGTGAATGGACATTTTATGGATACACAACCTATCTTTTTTATATGGACTATAAACTGAAGGACTTATGAATGAATGGTTGTGGAACAAATCATCTGAGTTTGCATTATTTCTTGTGGGGAAATTTGCTTTGATACACAAGTGCTTTGGATTACAAGCATGTTTCAGAAAGAAAGGTTTTACTGTACCACCAAAAGAAATCTCTATTTGTGGGAAAAAAATGATATCAATTTAAAGGGGTTTGAGTTTTTTCACCTTAATGCATAGGATGAAAAAAAAAAACACCTGGCAGTGACCGGCCCCCCAGCCCCCCGTTTTACTTACCTGAACCCTCAAACTTGTCCCATGTGGACATGCTGTCTCTCTGCCTGGGGTTCTCGGCTGTTGATTGGATAGATTGATAGCTGTGCAGCCATTGGCTCCTACTGCTGTCAATCAAATCCAATGATGCGAGTGCCAGGGGCGGGGCCGAGTCCTGCATTCGGCATCTATGGATGCCGAATGCTGGACTCTGATGCACGCTCGCAAGGTAACCACCCCAGACAGCGCTTCTCCCAGGGGGTTATCTGATGTGGGGAGGAGCCAAGAGATACCACGAGGGACCCCAGAAGAGCAGGTTCGGGGACACTCTTTGCAAAATGAGATGCACAGTGGAGGTAAGTATGATATGTTTGTTATTTAAAAAAGAAAAAAAAACAGAACCTTTAGTGTCACTTTAATTTGGGTACAGTGTTGCATGACCGCGCAATTGTCAGTAAGGGCCCTTTCACACTGACGTGTCCGTGTACGGGCTCCGCTTTGCTCAGCAGGGGATCGCTCCGTCGATCCCCGCTGAGCAGGCAGATGACAGGTCTGTCTCTGCACACTGTGCAGGGTCCAACCTGTCAAAGCACCGCTCTCCTTTATGGGGGATCGGATGAAGATGGATCCTAGAGTCCATTTTCATTCGATCCGATCTGCAGACGGTTTTCCTCTGTCACACTTTTTCGGATCGGAGCGGGTCGGATGTCAGCGGACATCTTACCACTGACATCCGTCGCTCCATAGAGGTCTACGCAGTGGCAAAAAGCAAAAAATGGCCTGGTCATAAGGGGGAGGGTTAAATCTTCCAGAGGTCAGGTGGTTAAAGTAGTAGGTCCTCCTTGCTTTTTTAATAGGGCAGTACCTGGAGCAATTATGATGTGCAATAACGTATCTCAGCTTACTAATATAAAATCAAAGAACAATGAAATCTGGTTTCTATGGATTAATGACTTTGCATGTTAATCTTTTAAGTAAATCCATTCTTGTATGTTGTGTTTAAATACAAAATTTATCCAAATCCTCTGTGATAACCGAGAATGAAAGAACACCATTATGCAGCCTAATGACCCTGAAAGGGAAGAGATCACCCGTCTAACCAGCTCTGTGACTTATTTCTGGCAGACACATTTGTTTTGGTCAGAGGTTGTCATGCTATCAGACATGGGGGCTTTTCCAGGGACAGCAATAGGGAACAAAGGTTGTCAGGCCAGCTGCTTACTGCAGGATACAAATCTACACACACCTTTATAATTTTGGTCAGACGGTGACCGCCGGATGGTGACAAATGAAAATGAAATGGTCAACTAACCCAAACTGATTCTATTTTGGATGGATGGCAGTGAGTTTAGATCCCCAGAAGTTCCTTTAATCGAACATTTGTTTTCAGGTCAGCTACATTTTGACACAGGGCTGTATGAGGGGTCAGCAAGGGTAAGGGCAGTTTCATGCTACCCTGCTGTGGTTTGGCCGCAGCAGTGGTGCGGCGCAGTGTACCCGCGGTTTCCCATAGACTTTTATTACATTTTGTGTTTTTTGTGAGTTTTCTGAAAGCGCACCAAAAATCCAGCATGCTGCATCTTTGGTGCGCTTTCAGAAAACTCACCAAAGTTCACGGTCTAATAGAAAGTCTATGGGAAAGCACAGGTAGCCTTTACAAAAACCGTGGATACACTGTGCTGCGGCCAAACCACAGCAGGGCAGTATTAAAGAGGAAGTAAACCCTGATGGGTTTACTTCCTCTTTGTCTCCTTGCAAAGGTAAAGCATAATGGGCTACTATGCATCGCATAGTAGCCCATTAGGTGTCACTTACCTGACACAGGAGCCAGCGATGTCGCCGCTGTCCCCTGTAGTCCAGAGCGTCCATCTTCTTCTGGGTATTGCTGCTCCGGCCACTCACAGCGCCAGAGCAGCGATGACGTCACTCCGGCGCATGGGAGCCGCCACTAACGGCATATCGCCGTTAGCAGCAGCATGCTGCTAACGGTGATAGTGCGCCTGCGCGCAGCTGTCTACGGCGCATTTGCCGTAGACAGCTGTGACTGTCTTTTAGTAAATATTTCTTAAGCCGTGTAGGTTTAGGAGATATTTCTTGGACCTACAGGTAAGCCTTAATCTAGGCTTACCTGTAGGTCAAAGTGCTTTGTAAGGGTTGACAACCACTTTAAAGGGGCCTAAAGGGTTAATTGCATAAAGCTGTCCATACAATAGTAGAATTTTATTCAAAAAATTTTGCTTTAAAAATGTAATTCGATTTTCATCCACACCTGAGCATGTCGATTTACCGGTGTTTTCTGGGCATTTTTCATTAAGCTTTTTTGCGGCTTTTTACAAGCTTTTGTAGGCATTTTTTTATTTAGCCAATAGAAAGTACCAGAGGGAAGAGAGGGAGAGGAACTTAGGGGTGGAGAGCTGCGGTTTGAGCAGAAAACAAGCGTCAAAACGCTCGTAATAACGCTTAAGTCAGGAATTCCTACTGAAGTCTATGGGGCCCAAAAGAACCTTGTGTACTTTTTTGAGCCTTAAGCCCCATACACGCTATCGGATTTTTTTATGATTTTTTTCCTTCAGATTTAACAAAACCATATAATATGAGGTCAAAACCTAGGGGTTGGGTTTCAATTTGTATGCAATCAGGCAGACCCTTACATTACATGGTTTTGGTAAATCTGAAGACAAAAATCAACAGAAAATCTGATAGTGTGTATGGGGCTTTAGGCATTTTGCTTCAGGCAACAGAATGCTCAGATTTGAACAGCGGCCATTGAAATGAATGGGATTTGAACTTGTTGAGCATTTTAGAGTTACAAGCTTCAAGCAGGTGTAAACAGGGCCTAAGTGGGGTCAAATTGAAGTTCCCAGATAGCAAGAATAACTTGCCACAAATTTGTGGCCCTGTTGAATTGTAAGTCTTGTTAACTTGCTGCACATTTTCACTGGCAAGTTGTACATTTGCAGAGCAATTGAAGCACAAGATCTAGTTGACACTTTTCCAATTTATAGCAAATCTGCATGGGAAATCTCTAGGAAGAGCAAAGTTGTAGCAGTGAGTCTACAGCAAGAGCTCTGCAAGTCACAGTGCCCCCTGTGGTGGGATGACTGTTGCACAACATAACTGAATCTGAATTTGCAGCAGACTTGCACAATATTTGCAAAGAAAGTTGATCTGGAGTCATGCAATGCAGACTAGCTGCATTTGTGCAACAAACTTGAGATGCCTGGCAAGTCTAGCAAGTCTGCTGGCCATACATTATACAATTCTCTTGTACAATTTTCCTTTAGATTTACCAAAGCCATATAATATGAGGTCAATCCTAAATACTTTCAATTTGTGTGGAATCAGGCAGACCCTTGCACTACTTAGACTGGCCATACACCTATAGATTATCTGCAGATTTTCTATGGTCAGATGGAAAAAGTGGAACAGATTTCGCCCAAGCTACCATATCTTGCTAGTTGGCCCCTCTGGCTCTCATAATACCTGAACATTCTGATTGGTTGCAGCATTGTTTAGGTTGAGAACCAGCGGGGCCGACTAGCAAGATATTGAAGCTTGGCCCAGTGGGAGATTGCTCCATTCACACAGTTTAGCATACATGGAGAAATCTGTTGCACTTTTTCCATCTAACCATAGAAAATCTGCAGATAATCTATAGGTGTATGGCCAGCTTAAGTTGAAGGTAAATGAAAAGGAAATTGAATGAGAAAATTGTATAATGTATGGCCAGCCTAAGGGAAATCTCCCCAATGGAATGCAACCTGCAAAAAAAAAAAAAAAAAACTGTAAAAATTTGGCTTTAGGTATATCTTAACCACATGCTGACTAGCACACGACGATGTACGTTGGCACAATGGCACGGCTGGGCAAATGGGCGTACAGGTACGTCCCCTTTAAATCATGGCATTGTGGGTATGCACGCGCCCACTCCATGCCCGCAGGTCCTACAGACTCGATGTCCGTCAGGGGTTTCACAATCGTGTCACGGAGTGGAAGAACTAGGAGATGCCTTTGTAAACAAGGCATTTCCCCATGTGACATGACAGGGATCTATTGCTCCCTGTCATCGGGAGCAGTGATCGCTGTCATTTGTGTTGTAGCCCACCCCCCAGTTAGAATCACTCCCTAGGACACACTTAACCCCTTGATAGCTCCCCTAGTGGTTAACCCCTTCCCTGCCAGTGTCATTTACACAGTAATCAGTGCATTTTTATAGCACCGATCGCTGTATAAATAACAATGGTCTCAAAATGGTGTCAAAAGTGTCCGATGTGTTCACCATAATGTTGCAGTCATGATAAAAATCACAGATTGCCGCCATTACTAATAAAAAAATAAATTATAATAAAAATGCCATAAATCTATCCCCTATTTTGTAGATGTTATAACTTTTGTGCAAACCAATCAATATATGCTTAATGTGATTTTTTTACCAAAAATATGTAGAAGAATACATATCGGCCTAAACTGAGAAAGACATTTTTTTTATATATATTTTTTGGGGATATTTATTATAGCAAAAAGTAAAAAATATTGCTTTTTTTTCAAAATTGTCGTTCTTTTTTTGTTTATAGCACAAAAAATAAAAACCACAGAGGTGATTAAATACCACCAAAAGAAAGTTCTATTTGTGGGAAAAAAGGATGTCAATTTTGTTTGGGTGCTACGTCGCACGACCGCGCAATTGTCAGTTAAAGCTGCGCAGTGCCGTATACCAAAAAGTGCTCTGGTCAGGAAGGGGATAAATCCTTCTGGGGCTGAAGTGGTTAATAATAGTAGGAAACACTATTTCTGTTGTATAGTGAAAGCCCAGGTACTATAAGGTGACATGTTCCTGTAGAACCGCCTTCTAGCTAACAATTGTTGCTCTGTAAACAGAATGTTCATTTTGTAACTCATTGATTGTGTTGTTTTGCAGGCATTACTATGACCTTCCTGATGGCCGGGGAGAAGCTAGAGTAAGTTGTGGTTTGCATTTGATATATCTTACATATATTAGATAGTTCATGCAGTGTGAACCTACATCATGTGGATAGTACTTGCAGATCTATTACATTTTGATCATGAAGCAACAATCAATGAAACCCCTACATTTCCTGTTTCAGTAGTTGGAGGACATTTAAAATAATGCCCTGGCCTATCATGTCTGTAATGCCGTGTACACATGAGCTTTTTTTCCGTTGGTATAAACTCAGAAGGTTTCTTCAGATGCTCCCGCCCGGAGAAAAGTCTGCTCATTTCGAGCGGGTCTCCAGGTAGGCGGGGCCCGCGAAGGAGACGTTGCTGACCCCGCTACCTGGTATGGACTTAAAGGGGAACCCCAACGCGGAAAAAGTGGGGGGCCGGTATCCGGGGACCCCCTTATTAAAGGGGGCTCCCGTATTCCGATAAGCCCCCCGCCCGCAGACTCCGACAACCAACGGCCAGGGTTGTCGGGAAGAGGCCCTTGTCCTCATCAACATGGGGACAAGGTGCTTTGGGGTGGGGGGGCGCGGCCCCCCATTCCCCAAGGCACCCCCCATGTTGAGGGCACGCGGTCTGGTACGGCTCAGGAGGGGGGGCGCTCGCTCGTCCCCTCCCTTTCCTGGCCGGCCGGGTAGCGTGCTCAGACAAGGGTCTGATGTGGACCTGGGGGGAACCCCCACACCGATTTTTTTCGGCGTTGGGGTTCCCCTTTAAGTCCACACCAGGTGGCGGGGCAAGCGACATCTCCTTCGCGGGCCCTGCCTACCTGGAGACGCGCTCGAAATGAGCAGACTTTCCTCCGCGTGTGTGGGCGAGTCTGTTCATTTCAAAAGTACGGCAGATAGTCCGGCGGACTTAGTACGCCACATTAGTCCACTGAAAAAGTGCCGTGTGTGGGCAAGTAGCCCATTCGGAAAGTCGGACGGACAGTCTGGCGGGAAGTCCGCCAGATTAAGTCCGTCGGATAGTCCGCTACGTGTGTACGCGGCATTACAGTCCAATTAGCTGATTAATTTTGTGCTGGAGGTTGGATTACTGGCAAAGTGCATTCCTGAGAACTGAGTGAGAAGGGTGATGTATTGTATCTGAACAGAGGAGAAGAGATATTGTCATTGTATGTGTTAATAGATTCAATAAACAAAACGACTTTCCAAATTACGAATCATTATCACGAATATATATACATACAAGCAATGTGAAATATAAACAATTATTGCGCCTTTCCTATAAAATGAAACTAAATCAAGGAAAAAGCAGCTACACAGAATGTGACAAAAATTCAAATCAGTAATAGTAGTGAACATGTAGCGCTGAACCAAACATATAAAAAGTGCAAACTTGTGAGAATCAAACAAAAAATAAGTGAAAAAAGTCCACATAGAGGTAAATGAAACACCAAATGTCCAACTAGACATGTAGATGAATACACAGGGTGTCACACAGCCCCGGGAGTCATTAGACTGTAGGCGTCTTCAAAATAAACATCAAGGTTCATATACGCTTACCAGAGATGTTGGACTCGACTATCATAAGACAACGAGTCAATCGAGCATGAATGCACCCACGGGACAGGTCAGTGATGACTGTATGTCCGATGTCAGAAAATTCCCGGATTGGTCTTACTTCAACTTCACACGGTATCGACCATGGATATAATGGATACTGCAGGCGGTACCAGGACAGGAACTCCAGTAAATGGATGACCAAAACCAACCCTAATGAGGGTACTGGAATCAGATGGTGAAGCTCAACAGCACTTACATCGGTACACATAAAAAAGAAAAAAAGGGGGGGGGCTCCAATAGTGCAGGTCAAAAGACGGCTTTTAATAGGTTAAAACCAATGTACAAAAAACATATAAAAACGTATAAAAACAATCACATGTGATAAAAGCAATATGGGGAATAGACTACCTTGCCCCCCTTTGAGGGAGAACAGCCTCTACGAATGGCGGTGACATTGCAGGGGTGGGGTCAGGGGTTCACATGACTGGGTATAGGAATCACATATGGGCAGAGGCAGAGACAGACAGGTCACTGATCATAGAAGCTGTGGCACACAGGGGATGTGTGCTTCCGTGCCGTTGGGACATAGTCCTCTAGTGCTGCGCTGCACCTCTGACACTACTTACTTACGGATGGGGCAGCTGCCGCCTGAGTTAGTTACATGCTGCAGACAGAAGCATCCCCTGCATACAGCCACCACCTCACCGAAAGCCTACATAGCGCAGAGACCGGCAGAAGATGGAGGGAAACTAGCAGCCGGGCGTCCTAGGCAGCAGTGCGCCCTAGGTGGCTGCCTAGTGTGCCTAGTGGTAAACCCGGCCCTGGTCACACACTGAGCGGCTCTGGCAAGCGTCAATATCGGCTCAGTGTGAAACTAATCGTACAGGCAGTATGGACTGCACACTCATTAGCTGCAACATTTCACAGCAGTCCTACAGGCAGATCTTGGGAGACAGCCAGTGCATCTTGTCACTGCCGGCTGCCGCCCCTTTTAAAATGCCACCTGGGATCATGGGCCCACTGGGTCCTATGGTAGGGCCGGCCCTGGATCCTCCCATCCACACACTCAAGGTGGATAGGGGAAACCTCCCCACTGCATTTGTTGTACTCTGACAGTGGGGGGACTCCTTTGCTGTCAGAATATAGTGATCAATGCTGTCGCCACTGATCAAGCAGCTTTTTTCCTTTCCACAGAAGTTGATCAAGAAATCGACTTGTGTTGAGTGGCACTGGCAACACTTGGATCGAAATTTGACCAGTCTCTGCTGGACCAGCCAAATTTTGATCCATTTATAGCCACCTTAAGAGTGGGAGTCCCCTTTGTTTAGCAGACTTGCTTTAACATCCTGTAGTACCGTGGAATAGGAAGTGAACAGAGATTTCCTAATTAGTACACAAAGGGCAAAAAATAAACTGGCAGGGGTTTTAACCCTTCTCTTCTCTACCCATTTTTAAAGAAAACGTTTTGGCTATAGATACACCTTAGGCTACTTACATACTGAAGTGTTTTTCAGGCGCTATAGCTCTAAAAATAGCACCTGTAAAGCGCCTGAAAACTGCCTCACCTGCAGCCCCAGTGTGAAAGCCCCAGTGCTTTCACACTAGAGCGGTGCACTTGCAGGACAAGAAAAAAAGTCCTGCAAACAGCATTTTTGGGGCAGTGCGGGAGCGTTATATACACCACTCCTAAACCGCCCTGCCCATTGAAATCAATGGGCAGCACTGCTGAAGCCCCTGCAAAGTGCTTCGGCAGTGGTGCTTTGCGGGAGCACCACTAGTGGCGGCAAAGTGCTGCTTAAACAGCGGTAAAGCGCCACTAAAACTAGTGGCATTTTACCGCTGCCACCCCCACCGTCTCAGTGTGAAATTGCCCTTAATGTGGTTGTAAACCCTTACATATACCCAGTGAAGTGACTGGCCTCAGGTGATATACAGAGATGAAACAAATCATCCTACATAAGTGGTACCTGTTTATCTGCTGTCTTCTCTTCTCTACAAAGTCCAGAATTTATAAAGCTTGTCTAAGCGTTCTGAAAAAAGGGGGATGGAGAGCTGAAATTACACACTGCAGAGCTCAGTGAGGAGAACTCTAAGAGCTGATTGGAGGAAAGAGACATATCCCCTTGACACAGCACACAGGATCTCCCTCTTCTGGATCTCCCTCCCTGTTACTGTTTTTCTGTTGATGTCAGGAAAACTTGTCAGAAGTGATTCATGCTGATAGCAGAGGAATTACAGAAAACAGAAATTACACTTAGTTCTCTGGATTGAGAGAAATACTGTCAGGAACCAGAAAATGCAGTAAAAATCACACCTTTTAATAAAATGGTAAAAATTGAATAAATAGTAAACGTAGCCAAAGTGGGTAGTCAGAACAAGACAGTAAATCAGAAAGCCAGATATCAGCATAGTCAGAGGCAACAGAAAGGATCAGGAACCAGAAGGGACGTTAGCTAGGCAAATCTTCAACAGGAACACAACAGAGAGTGTCCGGATATGTTTGACCAAGGCAAAGGCATGGAAGCAATGAACAAAGCAGTTTAGATAGCCAGAAGGGGCTGGCTGTAGGCTGGACTGATGAGCAGGAAATGATCACCAGGTGAGCCACTGTGGAATGAGGAGTGCTGGCAATTAACTGTCAGCTGAGCAACCTGAAAACTGAGACAACTGAGAAGGGAGGGCTCAGAGCAAAGCCTCGGAATACCACCAGGTTTGAGGGGAAAACATCTATGGAAAGCATGGAGGAGGACATGGGCATGTACATCCGAGGATGAGACCCAAGAGTGTTCCTCCGGACGGTACCCTTTCCCTTTCCAATGAACCAGGTACTGTATGCGTCTACTGCTCCCTGTCATCTGGAGCAGTGATTGCTGTCATGTCAGTGGAAGCCCACCCCCCCGCCCCACAGTTAGAACACCTCCCTAGGACACACTTAACCCCTTGATCACCCCCTAGTGTTTAACCCCTTCCCTGCCAGTGTCATTTACACAGTAATCACTGCATTTTTATAGCACTGATAGCTGTATAAATGACAGTGGTCCCAAAATGGTGTCAAAAGTGTCCGATGTGTCCGCCATAATGTCGCAGTCATGATAAAAATTGCAGGTCGCCAAAATTACTACAAAAAAAATAATAATAAAAATGCCATAAATCTATCCCCTATTTTGTAGACGCTATAACTTTTGCGCCAACCAATATGCTTATTGCAATTTTTTTTTTACCAAAAATATGTAGAAGAATACATATCGGCCTAAACTAAGAAAGACATTTGTTTTTTATGCATATTTTGGGGATATCTATTATAGCAAAAAGTAAAGAAATATTGCTTTGTTTCCAAAATTTACGCTTATTTTTGGTTTATAGTGAAAAAAATAAAAACCACAGGTATCAAATACCACCAAAAGAAAGCTCTATTTGAGAGAATAAAAAGGATGTCAATTTTGTTTGGATGCAACGTTGCACGACTGCACAATTGTCAGTTAAAGTGACGCAGTACCGAATCGCAAAAAGTGCTCTGGTCAGGAAAGGGGTAAATTCTTCTGGGGCTAAAGTGGTTAAAGTTATCAAAAATGACATGAAAGTACAAAACAGTATGACCATTCTTTGGTCAATCCCAGCATACAGTATGGGTTACAGAAAAATGTCAGCCAATAACATGCAGCCTATAAGTAACCTCCTATTATTAGGTCAGGTAGCTGAGCCATAGGTAACATAAGACCTAAATAGTGTATGAATACCATGAACACAATCACCAGAAGAGAGAAAAAAACAAAAAATAAATAAGAACGTGTGTTTTTTTTTATCATTAGTGGCTCAAATGTTTGTTTTTTCGACTGCATTGACAAGAAAATTTGAAAGAGCAGGATGGAATTTTTTTCTTGGATGAACAGATTTCTAACAGTGTATGTGGTTTATGTTTGGTAAAATCTGTTCATTTCAAAATAAAATGTAAAAAAATAAATCTTTAAAATGACATTTGAATTTTCTGAGAATTTTTTACAAATTTTCCTAAGCATTTTCATTCAAAATTCTATCCATCTATATGCCTTGGCCGCGGAACCCTTGGCCGTGTCCATCCGAGCTGACCCAGAGATCAGGGGATTGAGCCATGGCGCCCTAACTGAAAAGATCAGCATGTATGCTGATGACACACTGTTATACCTGGCAGACTCGGGCCCCTCTCTACATGCGGCTCTCCAAACAATTGAACGGTTCGGGACTTTCTCCGGGCTAAAGATCAACTGGGGGAAATCCCAAATTCTTCCACTTGACAGCTTCCCACCGACCGAATTTCAGGGCCGTTTGCCATTACAACGAGTCAGCATTATCAAGTACCTAGGGATATACGTATCCAGATCACCAACGGATTATATACATTTAAATTTAAGCCCTCTAATTTCCCACGTTAAATCCAAACTACGGGCCTGGGCCCGTCTACCACTGGGGGTTTGGGGCCGGGTAAACCTCATAAAAATGGTTCTGCTACCCAAGATCCTCTATGTTCTCTGGCACTCCCCGACTTACTTACCCTTGAAGCATTTTAAATCCCTTGAGGCCCTTCTTAAACCCTTTGTATGGGGTAACAACAGACATAAATTAGCTTGGCAGGTGCTTAAAAACCCCACGGACCTGGGGGGCATGGCCCTTCCCGATTTTAATCTTTATTACATTGCGGCACAATTATCCCAACTGTACCATATAGACAAAACGGACAGAGGGCGGTTTCTCCAACTGCTATGCCCGGGGTGGGCTCGACGCACCGAAGATTCAATTTACCCGCTGGCGATGGGCCTTGGTGGGGCGGGCCTGGGGGACAACAGACAGACTTTGTTATACCATTACAGACGCATATGGGACTTGGCTTCTGTCAAGCTGGGGATACCACTCTATAATGATTACACTCCATTATGGCATAATAAAACTCTGTCAGAATTCTTACAACTTCCCGATGCAGACCTTTGGTCTACTCATGGTATTCTCTATATGCATCAATTGTTTGTTGACGGAACCCTTAAAACCTTTGCCACGCTCAGAGAAGAATTCTCACTCCCCAGCTACATGCTCTTCCGATTTTTACAGGTGAGACATGCGGCCCGGGCTCAGTTTTCAGAATCCATCCCGCAGTCAGCCACCAATGCACTAATGGCCATAATCAAGAGTACTGACCCCCGCAAATTAACTTCGTCCTTCTATGACATGCTCACTACCCCTTCTTCCACCAAACTGGCACATACTCTCAGGCCCCGGTGGGAGAGAGAGGTGGGCCCTTTGGAGGATGGGGAATGGGAGGAGGCTTTGGAATCCTGCAAGGCTGTCTCCCCAAACTTGCTGACAGACTGACCCAAATTTATATTATCCACCGGGCGTATCTCACCCCCCTTCGGGTTGCCAGATACAGAAGCACTCAATCTACCCTTTGTCAGATGTGTGGGAGTGAGGTGGGTACGTTCTTTCACTTAATCTGGTCATGTCCTAAAATACAAGGCCTGTGGGCGCAAGTTATAACATTCTTGCACGATCACATGGGCTCTCCGGTCACATTGGACCCGAAACAATGCCTACTCGGGGTACTTCCAGATACTATAGACAAATACGCTAAGACATTCCTGCATGAGACCTTGTTTTCGGTGCGGAAGGTCATTGCCCGGAGGTGGATGCAGCCCGCACCCCCCGGGCTGGCGGAGTGGAAGGCGGAGGTTAATAATAATTTACCATATAAAAAGGTTGTGTATATTATCAGGGGATGCCCGGCCAAATATGACAAAATATGGGATCGTTGGTTACAAGACTCCGATACTTGTACGTAAGGCACTTTGAATCTATGTTGCCAGTTAGATGGTTTGCCCCTAACTGTGTGTTCTGGTTTGGGTCTGGCTGACCCACATGGTCGGGACCAGCTACCACTCTCTCCCTGGTTTTTGTTCCCTCTTACAAATGTTTGTTATTCATGACACCGGTTTTGAACCGGCTGTACTCTACTTACTGTACACCCTTCTGATACCAGTGACACCTTGGCTGTATGTAATAATTTGTATGCACTTTTTCTTGTTTCAATAAACTTGGTTATGCAAAAAAAAATTCTATCCATCTATGGGCAGCATATTTGTAAGTACATTTATATGAAAATCATTTACACTGCTAGAAGTTCATTTGTCTAATGCCGCATACACACGATTGGAAATTCGGCCGGCAAAAGACCGATGAGATTTTTTGGTCGGAAAATGTGACCGTTTGTATGCTCTATCAGACTTTTGCTGGCCGAATTCCAGCCAGCAAATGATTAAGAGCAAGTTCTCAATTTTTCGGTCAGAAAAAGTTTTGTTCGGAAATTCCGATCGTCTGTAGTAATTCCTACGCATGCTCAGAAACAATTCAACGCATGCTCGGAAGCATTGAACTTCATTTTCTCAGCTTGGTGTAGTGTTGTACGTCGCCGCGTTCTTGACGGTCGAAAGTTCCGAGAACTTTTATGTGACTGTGTGTATGCAAGGCAAGCTTGAGCGGGATTCTGTCGTAAAAACCATCCAAGATTTTTCCGAAGGAAAATCCGCTTGTGTGTATGGGGCATTGGAAACATTTTCCATCACGTGCCTTCGAATTTTATCCACAATGTGGTTGAAAACAAACACCGATTTGACCCTCTATTGATTAGAAAATCAGACAAATGTTCTTAAAAAATAAAATTCCTAACAAAGTTCTACAGCAGAACACAACTGAATCAGAGCACCACAAACTAATGATTGATTTTTATTATTCAAAGCAAACTCCTCCATCCATCCATGGCTCCATGCTTTATTTTGTTAAGAAATCACTTTGAAAAACACCCCCTAGCATTTCTAGCAACTGCCATTTTGAGTAAGGGCAGATGATTCATGTAGCATTTACTCCTTGGGATCCATCTACCCTTAGCTGAAGCATGCAGGCAGGAGGTGTGGCTAAGAAAGTCCCTCCTTTCCACCTCTAGATAAAATGGAGAGGAAAAAAAAACTCCAGGGTTGTGTTTTTATTTATTGTTGATACTAATATAGTACTGACAATTTTTTGCAGAGCTTTACACATACAGTACATTGTACATTCACATCAGTCTCTGCCCTCAAGGAGCTTACAATCTAAGGTCCCTAACTCACATTCATACTAGGGCCAATTTAGACAGGAGCCAATTAACTTACCAACATGTTTTTGGAGTGTGGGATGAAACTAAGGTTGCCACCTTTTCTTCAAGTCAAACCCAACCACTTTAGGGGCACACAGCTATTTTTTTTAATAGTATAAACCAGGGATCTCCAAACTACGGCCCTCCAGAGACCCCTGGTATAAACTATAAATATATTTCGCTATTAAATTGCATTTCTAATCATATGAAGTTAATAACAAGAGTCCCCCTTTGCATCAGAGTCCACAGAGTTCCCCTTATACATCTGAATTCGCAAAGTTCCCTTTCACTGTAAGGAGAGACTCTGCAGACTCTGATGTTAGGGAGAACTCTGGGGACTCTAACATAAGGGATGCTCTGGGAACCCTGATTTAAGGGGGAACACTGAGAACTCTGATGTAAGGGGAAACATTGCAACCTTTGGTGTAAAGGGGAACTCTGATGTAAAGGGTGCTCTGACAACCCTGAATTACCTTAGTTTAATCACTCAGAGGCAGGAGAGAGAAGGAGGGAGACTTTGGTCACAGACAGTGATGGATGGTGAGCTCCAGATGTATCTGGAAGCCATAGTCTGATCTGAATAATGTGTCCAGGTTTTAGGCAGCCTGAAACCTGGACGCATGATTCCAAACTGCCCGGACAGGTGGCAACCCTAGATGAAACCCACGTAGGCACAGGGAGAACATGCAAACTCCAGGTAGGTAGTGCCAAGACATTATTTTGGCCTAGACCAGATGCCAGGAAGCAACTAAAGAAATTAAAAAAAGGAAGTATAATAGTAGCAGTAGTATAAGGAACAAAAATAGATTAATATTAATTAAGAGAGTTTAGTTTCACTTTAAAGAGGAACTGCAGTCTGCTCACATAATTTGTAATAAAAACATCTTTGCCATTCTGAAGCTTCCCTCCAACCACTTTGCATATTATTTTATATATACTGTGATTTTGTACTTGCCAAATATGGTCCCAGATAGCAAGGATAACGTGCCCCACATTTGGGGCAGTGTTGAATTGTAAGACTGTTAACTTGGTGCACATTTTCACTGGCAAGTTGTACTCTTGCAAAACACTTGAAGCACAATTTCTAGTTGACACTTTTCCAATTTGTGGTAAATTTGCATGGCAAGTCTCTAGCTAGAGCAAAGTTGCAGCGTCAAATCTACAGCAAGAGCTCTGCAGGTCTACAACATGAAAATTTAGCCACAGTGACCCCTGTGGTGGGATGACTCTTGCACAACATAATCGAACCAGAAGTTGCAGAGGAACTGCAGAAAGTTGGCAAAGAAAGTTGATCTGGACTCATGCAACGCAGACTTGTTGCAATTGTGCAACAAACTTGTGAAGCTTGGCAAGTCTAACAATAGCTTAACAAGTCATTTTCAAACTTGCAGCACAATCGCTTGCTATCTGGGCTGCAGAAATCTCCCTCCACTGAGTCTGGCTGCAAACATTTTACCGGTGGGCAGCTGAAGCTGCTGCCTGTTCACTTCCTGGATTTACACAGACACACAGGCACACCTCCAGCTCTGCCACTCTCATTGGCCATCTTATGACTCATTCCCCCTCCCTTCCTGGCAAACTCTCACAAGAGTGAGAGTGAGAGCTGTGCATGATGTCATAAGACTAGGCTTTTTACCAGACAAGAAACAGGAAGTGGGTTGTATAAGGTATTTACTGGCAGAAAATAAATGTTCACTATCCAAAGTTAAAACAACAAGGGCAGAAGATTTAATAGATGGAAAGTTGAAAAAATTACTGAAGATCTGCTTTAAGTCAACTGGTAATGTCAATATTGAACCACTAGAGGGAGCCATTGTAATAACTATAAAAGATATCTATAAATGTAAATACAAATGAAATATAGAGCTTTCACAGTTCAGGGTTGCAGCGCAGCCACTATGTCCAGTAGTTAAGTCTGGTAGATTATTAGAAAATAAAAAAATATATTCTGCCCACTTATTTTTTATAAAAAGTGCAAATTAAATTTAACATGACCATAAATTTTAATTTTATGTACTCCATTGCAGCAAGAGAAAAATCACCAAAGACATATTTCATGGTTGTTGTCTGAGCCAGCTGAGTGCTCATTGGCCTGGGTACAGATGGCTGAGTGGTGTATGACTATTGACTGTTAGGGATCTACCCAAAGCTGCTATGATGAGTTATGTATTTTTCAGTGGAATTCTGTGTAGGCCTCTTTTTGGAATTATTTAGTGTACCCAAGAAGAATGTTTTTTTCCTATTTATTGAGGTGAAAAATATGCCATTCTGAAGTCTGTTCTGTACTTTTTTTTACTTTGCTATATGGTCTTCTCACATGCTAAATCACTCTACTAGTATTATCCAATGTTCGCTGCTGGAGGAGGGCAGTTAGGACTAAAGTAACCCATAAGCCTCATACACACGATCGGACTTTGTAGAAACTTTCCCTTGGATTTTTGTACAAAGGGTGTCGGCCCTGAACTTGTATTGCATACACACAGCAGGACTTTTTCAGCCAACTTTCACCAAATCACATGGTTTTTCTGCTCTTTACCACCACCTTTGGTCAACTTCTGTATTGTTGTCTGATCTTTTGCATTGGTTCTGACCATGTGTGTTTGTACTTTGTACAAAAGTCCTATGGTTTTCTGTACACACGATCAGACTTTGCCCCATTGTTGCCAGAAAGTTTGTCCGTTCGCACAGCCAACAAAAGTCAGTTGAAAACCAAAAAAGTTTGTCCAGTGGAGCGTACACACAGTCGGATGTTGCCCCAAAACAGCTAATTTGCATGTTTGTTGTCAAAAAGTCTGATCATGTGTACGGGCCTATAGAGTGTGCAAATGATCATAGCAGATCAATGCACAATAATAAGCTGTGCACATCTTCCGATTTGTTCTTAAAGGTTAACTTTAAATAGTTTGGGCTAGGCTGGCTCAAACAAATGATTTCCATTAAAGGACAACCTGGCCGGTGGGGCTAAAAGACTATAGTATCTATACAAGGCTTCTTCTAAATGGCCAAGGTCAAGAGGCAGACGGAGGACGTCTCCACAATCTCCACTTCACCCAATTAAAGTGGTAGTAACTCCCTTTGCTCTCAGTATCTCTTGTGACACCTGTAAGTGAAGAGAGCGGTGCTGCAGGAGAGACAACGCAGGATGGGTTAGAAGAGTCAGGTTAGTGTTCAGGGATGGGGAGGGAGTGGGGTTAGGAAAGATAGTGGAGCGTTTTTTACCTTAGCGCACTGAATTAATTAAGGTAAAAAATATTTTCAGTTTAGAACCACTTTAACATTCGATTTTGGAATGAATGCACTTTACTGAACAAAAACCACATATACCAATGATTAGAAAAATGACCAAACGCACTTACAACATTTTTACAATGGAAAATGTAGAACAGAATTCTAATAGTGAGCACTCAGCTTTAGTCTTTGACCACTTGCTGTCCTGCCATAGTACTTCTACTGCGATGTGGTGGCACGTGCAGGCACAATCATGTACATGTGCTTCATTGTGCCTGCTGCAATTTAGGAGGGCGCTGCAGACACAACTATTCCCAATAACCAGTAACGGGTGTCATGTGATCACTATGACCAATCATAGCGATCACATGACACCCGCTACTGGTTATTGGAACAGTCAAATGATAACAATCTTAAACAGCCTGTCATAAATGTCTTTCCATTCATGAACAGCTTGCTTACTGTTGTGATCTATGATTGACCACAGCAATCACATGGTACACAGATCACAATCAAAAGCAAGATGTTCATGAATGGGGAAGCCAGCTAAAGCAATTGCTTATACAGTTTGATATTGATCATTACTGTATAAGCAATAACAGTGAAAGAAAAATGATGACAGGATGTAAAAAAAAAGTTAAAGAAAAATGTTGATCACTGCCACAGCAGTCATTTGATGGCGCTGTACTGCATTGGTGACAGTATATAAAGAAAAATTGTGAATGTATTTAATGTCTTAATTTTCTGAAAAATTGTGACAAAAAAAAACTCATCAGGCCTCTTACTAAATGTCTCAGACTCGACTTTCCAAAAAGGCGTAATTTGGGTGGTAATTCTACTGTCCTGGTGTTTTAGGGCCTCAAGAAATGAGAGATATATATACCATAGTTTGTAGACCAGGGTTTCTCAACCAGGGTTCCTCCAAAGGTTGCTAGGGGTTCCTTGAGCAATGACCAATTTTTGCCTCTTAGATAAGTTCCCAGTGACACCAGTGATCTTTTTAGCTATCCATAGGGGGGGGGATTCTTCCAGAAGTCCCCAGATGTAAGAAGCACCCTCCCACTGACCATCACATGTATGTATCATGAGTTGCAGATCCAGACATTTTTAATAGGGGTTCCCTGAGACCGAAAGGTTATTTCAAGGGTTCCTCCATGTTGAAAAGGTTGAGAAAGTCTGTTGTAGTCGCTATACCCTTCACATAAACCAATTAACAAACTCTTTTTGGGGTTTCTTTTTACCAAAGACATGTAGCAGAATACATTTTGGCCTAAATTTATGAAGAATTGTGACTTTATTGGATTTTTTATAACAGAAAGTAGAAAATAATGTTTTTTTCAAATTTTTCTGTGTTTTCTCGTTTATATAATAATAATAATAAAAAAAAACTCAGTGGGTGATCAAACACCACCATAAAGAAAGCTTTGCTTGTGTAAAAAAATTATAGAACTTTAATTTGCATACAGTTTTGCATGAGCACAATTGCCAGTTAAAGGAGCACGGTGCCAAATAGCAAAAAATGGCCTGGTCATAAAGGGGGTAAAACCTTCCGGAGCTCAAGTGGTTAAAGCAAATTCTAAACTATTATAAAGCAACCACTGTATAATCCCATTATGTATACGTAAGGAAAACGTGTTACTCCCATTCATACTTGTCAGTCCTTTGTGAAGCATTACTGTATGTAAAAGCAGCCCGTTCTCTTGAATGGAGACAAATTGATGGACAGGAAACTTTAATGCCAGGCACTACAGTGCATCTCAGTGCACAGTATGCCACAATGAAAGGCACTGCAGCACACCACACAACCGTTGTTTATTAAATCTACTGTATTATCCCCCATGCAGTATACCCATACAGTTTAATATTGTCCTTTTTGTCTATTATAAAACCTCTCTACCAGGAGAGGAACAAGATGTTTCTGGGAATGCAACCACTTCCCACACACGGTCGGATTATCCGACAACACGGTCCTATCGGACATTGTCCATCGGAATATCCGACTGTGTGTACAAGGGCTAAGACCCAGAACTGAATGATCACATAACCACTGATTGACTGTCAGTCTACCACTCTTCATTCTGCTCCTCCAGCATTCACTAGAGGGGCAGGCAGAGCTGGCTTTGGCACCTTGCTGAAAGGTGGAGCCAGCTGTCAATCAGACAAGACAGATGAATCCTGACAATATTGTTGTGATCCTTCCCAAGCTCGGCGTGGCTATGCCCCTTCAGTTGATAGCAGGCAATAGCTTGCTATCAACTAACTCTGGGTCACAGGAGAACAAATGTAAGTGTACTCCTGTGACACTAAAGAGAAGACATATATGCAGCCCTAGTGTATTTGGCTTTTTTTTTCTGTGAGGCCGCATATATGATCATCTCCCTATGTGCTGGGAGAGTGCCACACAGTGCGCTCCCAGCAGAGAAAGCGGGGTCTCACTGAGAGCCCCCCGGGCCCCATACTAACGTTTGGGACCCGGATCTCCCAATTCTGGGTAACCCAATCGCTGTGGAAGCCTCTGATTGGCTACTAGAGTGATCAGTCATTGTGAAGCCCGCCCCTGTGTTTTTCTCTCTCTGTGAATGGAGAGGAAAGATACAATGTAGCTTTCTCTTTCCTTGCAGAGAGGGGAAAAAAGTGTATGTAAAAATTAAATAAATAAAGAAGAAAAAATAAGAACAAATATAGAGATAAAGGCTTTCCTTTGATAATAATAAAGGAAAATAAGGAGGTAACCATAAACATTTACTACCAAATGAAAGCCCAATTTGTCCTTTTGTCCCCAATTTGGGGTTAAAGCCCATTGCATCTCTAAAAAGCCACCTTATTTACATCTACTTCATCTACGTCAATCAATGCACTTTTCCAAATGTCAGAATTTTGCCAAAACATCTTGAATTTCACAAAATTTGGAGGGCAATTAAACTCTCAGTTTCATTCTCTAATAGTTGCACAGCAGGAAAATTGGCTTTGTGCCTTGAGTCTCAGCATGCCTTGTAGGCTTATGACTTCAGATCTTTTTTTCATCATACGAAGACTAGCCAATGAGAGTCAACTGGAGTAGGAGATAAAAGGGAGCTGTGACCTGGCACAGCCAAATGGTGGGCCTTCATCCCTGTTGTGAGTTGCAGGCAGGACAGAAAAGAAGCTTGGGACTTTAAATGAGTCCCACCATATCATATACAATAAAAATAAGTACATACATGTATGTATGTATGTATATATATATATATATATATATATATATACATATATGTGGAATTATTTATTTGTCACAATCTAAAATTCGTTCAAACTCTGGAAAAAACATAGTATCAAGTAATTTGGTAGTCACATGACTTACACTGGAATTACACTGCTCATAGCATAGGATACAGTGATTGAGTTTACACGATAAACATAAATAGTGAAATTAATACATAAAGAATATATACATATACACATAATAAACCAGATGTGTCTTGGTATTAAATAGCACTCAACGCGTTTCATGGCATTACAGCCACTCATCAGAAGTGTAATAGAATAATATACTCTATAATGAGATTTTATAGTTCGAGTTTCTTACTAGACCAGCAGTAGACATGCCTGATTGCTGTTTTCTCTTGAAAAGTTATTCGAGCAAGCTTCTATGTGCTAAATAGAAACTTTAGTTGAGAACCATTTTTTCTTTCAGACTTCTTATAATTCGGGGATTAAAGACCAGTTTGTGAATTACAAGATTATGGCTGAAGCTGCACAGAGTGAACATGCTGCATTGCTGGTGAGGAATACAAGCTTGCTTGGTGAGGTGAGGTCCATATAAGTTTTACTCAATGAGAGCAAGCAATACATTTTAAATGATTTATTGCATCCCAGAAAGAAATTTGAGATTGTAGTGGAGTTAGATGTAATTAATACAGTAATATGCCAGGTTCTATATCACTTTATATGCTTTAAAGCAGTATTAAACTGAAAAGCAAACATTTATTACGGTATATTGCGGCTTATCGTAGATGCGGTGCCTGCATTCGTTTACTTATTAAAATTGTCTTCCTTTTATTTTCCCCTGGTGATCTATCTAAGTAAGTCTGTTGTTTTTCAACAGAACAAGCTATCTTAGGGATGTAAAAGAGGGTGGAGACAAACCATTGCACACTGACAGGGGTGCCTAAATGATCAGCTTTTTTTTATTTATGTAAGGCTCCTTTCACACGGGCTGTCCGATCAGGTCCGTCTGTTTGTTTTTCATGCGGATGGTCGGATCTGATCATACCCTCCAGTCTCTTCTATGGAGCGGCGGATGTCAGTTGACACCTGCCGCCATCGGATCCGATCATGTCTGCCAAAAACAGACAGATGGTGGTCCTATTCCCCATTCGTCTAGGGCAGAGGTCTCAAACTGGCGGCCCTCCAGCTGTTGCGAAACTACAAGTCCCATGGGGCATTGCAAGCCTGACAGTTACAAGCATGACTCCCACAGGCAGAGGCATGATGGGACTTGTAGTTTTGCAACAGCTGGAGGGCCGCCACTTTGAGACCCCTGGTCTAGGGGATCGGATGGAAACAAACAGGCAGTCCATTTCCATCTGATTGCCCTATAGAGGAGAGCTGGACTGTGTCCGTGTCGGCTCTGCATAGTGGAGTGGACATGGACCTGTCATCCACCTGCTCAGTGGGGATCAGCGAGGATTCATGGAGGCGTCCATGTGAAAGGGTCCTAAAACCTTTATCCCAAAATGAAAAAAAAAACAGTTGTAACTGTTTAAAAAGTATTAACTGGAGTTTGGCTTCAATTTGTGTAGGATATCTAAATCTGTTAGTCATAGGTGTGCACAACCTATTACATTAGGGTGTGCACCCCAAAGCTCAAATCCTACCTAAAACACACTAACACTAATGCCACGTACACACGATCAGACTATCTGGCGGACTTAGTCCGGTGGATAATCCGCCGGAATTTGCAGTGGAGGTCTGCCGGACTTTCCGAAAGAGCGAACTTGCCCACACACGACCGGACTTTTCTGGCGGACAATCTGCCGGACTATGGCGGTGGTCCACCAGACTTTTGAAATGAACGAACTTGCCCACACACGGAGTAAAGTCTGTTCATTTTGAACGTGGCTCCAGGTAGACGGGACTAGCGAAGGAAGTCAATGTCCATCGGCGAGATTGACACCTCGCTGTCCCCGTCGCCTGGTATGGATTTAAAGGGGAACCCCTACGCCAAAAAAATTTCGCGGGGGTCCCCCCAAAGTCCATACCAGACCCTTATCCGAGCACGCAGCCTGGGCCGGTCAGGAAAGGGGGTGGGGACAAGCAAGCCCCCCCCCCTTCTGAGCCATACCAGGCCGCGTGCCTTCAACATGGGGGGGTGGGTGCTTTGGGGCAGGGGGGCCCTGCTGCCCCCCGCCCCAAAGCACCTTGTCCCCATGTTGATGAGGACAAGGACCTCTTCCCGACGCTGGCCGTTGGTTGTCGGGGTCAGCGGGTGGGGGCTTATCAGAATCCAGGAGCCCCCTTTAATAAGGGGGCCCCCAGATTCCATCCCCCCACCCTATGTGAATGTGTATGGGGTACAATGTACCCCTACCCATTCACCTGGGGGAAAAAAGTGTTAATAAAAAAACACAACACAGGTTTTTAAAATACTTTATTAGACAGCTCCGGGGTCTTCTTCCGTCTTCGGGGGTTTTCTCGCCGGACTCCTCCGCTATTTTATGCTCTTACTGCTAGCTCTTTTACTAGCGGAGGTGCCCGGCTTTCTCCTTTATCGCCTCCGCCGTCCGGGGGTCTTCTTCCGACTTCAGGGGTCTTGTCCCGCTCTTTGGTTCTTCTTGCCGGGCCTCAGCTATCTTCTTGCAGCTCTTTTACTAGAGTTGACCCGGTCTTGTTGCCTTCTTCTTCTGCCTTCTTCTTCTTCCTGCTTCTTTCTTCCGATGTTGACACAAGGCTCTCTCTGGCCACAATGGCAGGGATGCGTTGTGCGGCGCCTTATATAGGCATAAGGGGCGGGGTCATATGGTGAGCATCCTCCGGGACTGTGACATTATAAGGGGTGGGGTCACCATGTGGCATCACATGGTGACCCCGCCCCTTATGCCTATATAAGTCGCCGCACAACGCGTCCCTGCCATTACGGCTGGAGAGAGCATTGTGTCAATATTGGAAGGAAGAAGAAGAAGAAGAAAAGAAGAAGAAGGAATAAGAAGAAGGTAGACGAAGAAGGCGACAGCGACAAGACCGGGCCAATGCTAGAAAAAGAGCTGTAAGAAGATTGCGGAGGCCCGGCAAGAAGAACCGTGTTAATAAAAAAACACAACACAGGTTTTTAAAGTACTTTATTAGACAGCTCCGGGGGTCTTCTTCTGTCTCCAGGGTCTTCTCCCCTGGCTTTCTTCTTCGTCGCCGCCGCCGTCCGGGGGTCTTCTTCCGACTTCGGGAGTCTTCTTCCGACTTCGGGGGTCTTCTTCCGACTTCGGGGGTCTTGTCCCGCTCTTCGGTTCTTCTTGCAGGGCCTCTGCTATCTTCTTACAGCTCTTTTACTAGCGTTGGCCCGGTCTTGTCGCTGCCGCCTTCTTCTTCTTCCGTCTTCCTTATGACATCACCCGATGACCCCGCCCCTTATGCCTATATAAGTTGAAGCACAACGCATCCCTGCCATTACGGCCAGAGAGAGCGTCATGTCAACATCGGAAGGAAGAAGTAGAAGAATAGAAGAAGGAAGAAGAAGAAGAAGGCGACAGCAACAAGACCGGGCCAATACTAGTAAAAGAGCTATAAGAAGATAGCGGAGGCCCGGCAAGAAGAACCGAAGAGTGGGACAAGACCCCTGAAGTCGGAAGGAGACTCCCGAATGGTGGCGACGACGAAGAAGAAAGCCGGGCTCCTCCGCTAGCAAAAGAGCTGCAAAAGAGCAGAAGATAGAAGAGGAGCCCAGCGAGAAGACCCCTGGAGCTACCTAATAAAGTACTTTAAAAACCTGTGTTGTGTTTTTTTATTAACACTTTTTTCCCCCAGGTGAATGGGTAGGGGTAAATCGTACCCCATACTCATTCACATAGGGTGGGGGCCAGAATCTGGGGGCCCCCTTATTAAAAGGGTCTCCTGGATTCCGATAAGCCCCCTGCCCACAGACCCCGACAACCAATGGCCATGGTTGTCAGGAAGAAGCTCTTGTCCTCATCAACACAGGGACAAGGTGCTTTGGGGTGGGGGGGCCACAGGGCCCCCCTTCCCCAAAGCACCCACCCCCCCATGTTGAGGGCACGCTGCCTGATACGGCTCAGGAGGGGGGAGGCGCTCGCTCATCCCCACCCCCTTTCCTTACCGGCTGGGCTGAGTGCTCGGATAAGGGTCTGGTATGGACTTTGGGGGGACCCCCACGCCATTTTTTCAGCATAGGGGTTCCCCTTTAAATCCATACCAGGCGACGAGGCTCGCGAGGCGTCAATCTCGCCGATGGAGGCGGCGACATTGACTTCCTTCGCTTGTCCTGTCTACCTGGAGCCACGTTCAAAATGAACGGACTTTAATTCGTGTGTGGGCAAGTCCGTTCATTTCAAAAGTCCGGCTGACTAGCACACAGACTGGCGGGATGTAGTCCGGTAGTCCGGCGGACAATTTTGAGTCAAGACTTCTTTCTAAGTCCGCCAGACTTTTGGGAAGAAAAAGTCCACCCGGAGCCCACACACGAGCAGAGTCCGCCGGATAATCCGATCGTGTGTATGCGGCATAACTGACACTAATACTAATTTAAAAAATGATTAAAAAAAATCTTACCTATAATATACTACAACTGTCCTTTGACCCCTATCTTTACCCTAACACTAACCATGGCACTGACCTTGATCCACCCTTAATCAAGCTATTTTTTCTTAATTTTTTAATTTTCCCTTTTTTTTTTAACAGTTTTGTTTGTTTACACTGGGGTTGATTTACCAAAACAGGAGAGTGCAAAATCCGGTGAAGCTTTGTAAAGGTAGCCAATCAGCTTCTAACTTTAGCTTGTTCAGTTAAGCTTTGACAAAAAAAAAAACGAAAAACTGAAAGCTAATTGGTTTCTATGCAGAGCTGCACTAGATTATGCACTCTCCAGTTTTAGTAAATCAATCTCAATATATCTTTCTCTCCATTGAGAAAAGAAAGGAAACCCATGGGCGGGCTGCACAGTCAAAGACCAAAGGCTGCTACAGCGATCAGGTGTATGCCTAGAAGTGGACAAAGTAGGATATAGGCAGACAGATTGGGGTAGTGAGTTCCAGAGAATGGGAGAGGTTCTGGAGAAGTCCAGGAGACAAGCATGGGAAGAGGAGACAAGGGAGTGAGAGAGCAGAAAGTCTTGGGAGGAGCAGAGAGGACGGTTTGGGTGATATTTGGAGACAAGTTTGGTAATGTATCTCAGGGCAGAGTTGGAAATGGCTTTGTATGTTATTGTTAGTGTTTTTAATTTTATTTGTTGGGCAATGGGAAGCCAGTGGAGTGATTGGCAGAGAGGGGTAGCTGACACTGAGCGGTTGGTAAGGTGGATAATTCTGGCAGCATCAATCATGATAGACTGAAGAGGGGATAGCCTGAGGTCGGACAATGAGGAGGGAGTTACAATAATCAAGGTGAGAGATAACAAAGGAGTGAATACTTAGTGGTTTTAACAGTTAAAATGGGGCGTATTTTTGAGATGTTACAGAGGTGAAGTCCACAAGATTTGGACATTGATTGGATTTAGGGCTGAAAAGACAGGTCAGATTGCAGAATTACACCTAACACCCTGGCATGTGGGGAGGGACTGATGGTTGTATTATTGATCTTGATGGAGAATTCAGGGGAGGGGGCAAGGGCAGGAGGGAATATGAGCTAAGTTTTAGAAAGATTGAGTTTGAGGAAGTGGTGTGACATCCATACTGATATGTCAGTTAGTACGTTAGTAATGCGAGACGAGACCAAAGGTGTGAGGTGAGGACAGGAGAGATAGATTTGTGTGTTGTCAGCATAGAAATGGTACTGATGACACACAAATCTAACCTTCGAGTTATACTGCTGCCTACAGGAGGATTGGAAACTGATGAACAAAAAAGTGTAGACCAGCCTAGAATAACCCCTCCCCTACTACACGCATGCCTCAGTTTATTTTTTATTTTTTTTGCTATTATCCTAGTTGGATGGTTGTCTACTCTTCAGCTTTACTTTGTGGAAGACGAACCTATTTTTTGCTATAACTTTTTTTTTTACTCTTTATTTTTTTCTCTTTTCTCAAGATTCTTTTTTGCCTCGCTGCTAGGGCTTGCCTGGCTTTTGGAATGCTGTATTCTGACTCATCTGGGCACCTTTCAAATTCCCCTTGTCCTGGTGGTTTTGCACCATGGAAGGGTTTAATGCTGTGGGGCTAAGCATTGACAGATCTTGTGTAAGAAGTGTTTGATGCTTGGAGGGACAACTTCTCTTCGCCTTAAAGTGGTTGTAAATCCTTACAGACCACTTTGACCTACAGGTAAGCCTAGATTAAGGCTTACCTGTAGGTCCAAGAAATATCTCCTAAACCTACACAGTTTAGGAGATATTTGCCGAAAGACAGGCACCACTGTCTACGGCGCATGCGCCGTAGACAGCGGCGCGCAGGCGCACTGAGCGCGCCGAAGTTACTGGCGATATGCCACGCGTGGCGGCTCCCGTGCGCATGCGCAGGAGTGACATCATCACGGCTCAGACGAATGACAGCTCCGGAGCAGCAAGACCCACCAAGAAGATGGAGGCTCCGTACACAAGGGGACAGCGGTGACTTCGCTGGCTCCTGTGGCAGGTAAGTGATACATAATGGACTACTATGCGATGCATAGTAGTCCATTATGCTTTACCTTTGCAGGGAATCAAAGAGGAAGTAAACCCATCAGGGTTTACTTCCTCTTTAACTCTTGATACTTTTGTCAAGGATGCTAATGATGGCAAGAACACCCATCTTCCTCAGATGAAAAAAACCTGTTGAGTAGACTGCAAAGTCTTTCCCCTGTCTGACTGTTAGGCCTGATTCACATGGGTGCGATTACAGATGTAACTTAGGTCACACAGAATCGCATGACAATGGAAATCCCATTAATTTCAGTGGTGCCTGTTCACATCAATGCAACTAGGAAGAGTACGACTTTGTGCCCCCTAGACTTCAGTGGAAATGCATCAAAATTACATTAATGAACTTTCGTGGTGTGATGCCAGTGTGTTTTTTCTCCCAACTTTTTTCCTCCTCCTCCAGAAATCGCATCAAAACGTGTAAAAAAATGCACTCCAGACCTCTTTAATGCAACATTCTGTCATTGTGGAATGTCAATCAGATTTCTGGACTGGTTTGTTTGTTTGGCATTGAGGACCAGACTGTCCCTGGCTTGGTGGCTCAGGAATCCGGCTCTGAAGTTGGGGAAGCCTTTCCTTAACACCTACTGGTGTATCCTCAAGATGGATGCCAACCTGTCAGGCTGGATAGGATTCCAGGGCACCCCTTCTGTGCAGGGCATTTGGTTGTCATCAGAATCTCATCACTCAGTCAATATGCTGGAACTTCAGGAAATTTGACTTTCTCTTCAGCATTGAACTATCCTACTGGAAGGTCATTTGGTCTTGATTCAGTCATAAAACACCATGGTGGTGGCATATATCAGCCATCAGACAGAAACCAGAAGTTTTGTTGTGGCAAGAAAGGTAGACCCGATCCCGTCCTGGGCAGAACTTTGAGGTCAAGCCTTGTCGACCACATCTTAAGCGTCAGGCAGACTTCTTTAGCCAGCAATACCTAGATCCAGGATGGGAAGCATGGTATAACCCAAGCTGTAGAACTTCAGGACTGCTAGGTTTCTGTCTGCTCTGTACAAATACACATTTATGCAGTATAGCACACTCCTGGCCATTTTGCACAACTCTTGGCTGAACTGCATTAGGTTTTTAGGTAAAACACCCCACAGACACTTCACTGTGTAGCGGGGTCAATTTATTCCAGAATAGTGGAGTTATCTCACACTTGCTTTCTTGGCTCTATACAGACTCTGATTAAGGCTCTGTTTGGTAGGCCTCCAGCTAAACCTAGCTGGGACCTCCAAAGGGAACTCACAAACTTCTCTCACTCTCTCTCTCTCTCTCTCTCTCTCCCTTCCTCTCTCCCCTGGGAGCAGAGCCCCCAGCACAGGGGTCTCTTCCAGAAGGCTAAGGCTAGACCCTGTAATTCTGCCCCTCAGCTGCAGGGCCTCAAAACATTAATGGGCTCTCCCTCCACCTACTGGGCACGCCTCTCCAGGGATTGGCTGGAGATCCCTAAATATTCAAGACGCCTGCCCTCATTCCCACTATACTTTTAGAAATATACAGAAGGTAGGGGGAAGTAGCAAAACAGAAGCCCGTGAGACACAGAACAGTCCAAATCAATCAACCCCTGCTCCTCTGCTTACAGAGGAGCTAATTAAATCTGCCTAGCAGCCTGCTCTAAACTAGAAAGGTGCTACACTTGTAAGAAAAATACGTAGGCCTTTTGAGAATGCTTGTTCTGAGCCTAAAACTTAAATGTACTGAAGCCAGGCAACTAGCATTTTTGAAGAAGAAATGTTGTTCTCCATATTTCTCTATTAATTTTAACAACAGTCATTTTATTCACTGAAATTGGCATGGTCAGGTGAGGCTCAGGGACCTGGCCTTGGATTATATGCAGAGTTTGTTATCCAACGGGGATAGTGCTGCTTATAATAGGAGCAATTTCCAGCTACACAATGTACCTGACCTTCCACTAGTTCCAAAACAGAGCCTCTTCTACTATGTCAAGTGAGAGCAATGTGTCATCTTTACTTCCTTTCATCATGTAATGGGCTCTGTAAGCCCACCCCCACCCAAATACACAATGTAACATTTGGCAATAATCTAAGATTGTTCTATCTCATCTCCCTTTTCACTCAACAAGTTCTTTTTTATTAAATTAATCTTTTGCAGGTAATAAGATTTTGTTGGTTTCTATAACTTGGAATCAGTAAAGAAGATGTAAAATTTGTGCATGACAGAAGCCACAACTGTGTTTAGCTGTAAAAGCCATACGAAAATAGAAAGGATTATATCTAGAAATGTGAAAAAATGTGTTTATTTTCGGATTAATTTGTTAAGTCATACATTTCATTTACCGTAGTTATATTCGTTATGTTAGAATGATTCATTTTCGTTTTGTATGTTTGCCCTGAATTGATCCATATTTTTGGAAGTTATTTAGAAAGATTCTAATTCATTCCTTATGTTTAGAGTGCATTGACTTGCTTGCAACTTTGATGCGACTTGCTTGTGACTTCAATGCGACTTGTTTGTGAATTGAAATTACAAAACCCTCTGAAGTGGTAAACTAATGAAATGAATGAACACAAATGAATTTGTTGTTTTCGGTCTAATTTATTTCTGATTCTTTGAAATTTGTTATTATTGTGATTCGCAGATTCGGATACATCAGAATCTAATAATAACGAAAATTTTGTCTGAATTTCGTTTTGTAATGAAATGGATCAAACATCTCATGTCTAGTTATATCAACAAAAAAAAAAAATCTTAATGGATATTAATGTAGTTAACAACTATTTAATGCAGATAGAGCTCCCCGATAAATGTGTGCTTATAGTGGCCTCCTTTTCACCAACTCCATTGCTTTTCCTCATTGTGCTGGTCTCCTAAATCATTGGGCACTACTCAAGAAGGTACACTGCTTAAATATTATCAGATTCTTGTTGGTTTTTCCAAAATTCGGGCAGTGTATGTCCCTGCGGCATTGTTTTGTTTCACAAAAGTTGCCGTCAACTTTTGTCGAAGGAGACTGTTGAAATTTTTTGGCCAAACAGCTCCTGCATGCATCCAATCAGATGTAGGCTTTTTTTGAGTATTCTGACTGCTGGTGGAGTCAGCTTTCAGAATACAGTAGCCCGGCAGAGGAAATTCATCTATACATACTATTTGCCTGGATGGAGGAATCTGTTCTTTTGTTCATGCTTCAGATTGACAAGTTTGGGAGCAGATGTAAAATTGAGATCAATCCAGAGCCTGGACTGGTTGAGTGACATCAGCTGACAGGGGGCTTTAGCCCACCGTTGGCTGAAAAGGGGTCACAGGAGTGCAGAACGAACTGCACTCCCATGACTTGGCTATACTTCTCCTTTAACATGTGAAAATTTATATCAAATTTATATCAAATTGTATTGATTGAGTTTACATATACATTAAATTGGAAAAATGCTATTTGAGTCAAAAGTAGAACTTCGTTGCCACAATTGGCACCTTTCGGGGGGGAGGAGGGACACTTCTGGGAGTCCTGGCCAGGGCCCATGACATGACCAGGCTCCCTCCTCTCCCTGTCGCCAGGCCAGTAGGAAAGAGGATCGGGGCCTCGAGCATGCGCAGTAGTGTTCCTGTGAAGCCGTAAGGCAGCAATGCCAGGTACACTTACCCGCAAACGCGGTGGCAGCACCTGACAGCAGTACCCACATCGCTGGACTCCAGGACAGGTAGGTGTCCTATTGTTAAAAGCCAGCAGCTGCAGTATGTGTATCTGCTGGCTTTTAATTTTTTTTTTGGGGGGGGGGGGGGGGGCGGAACACCGCTTTAAGGCTCTCACATAACTGTGGCTGTAGTTTCAGTGTGGGAGTCCAGTGCGGGTTCTGTTCAGCCTCCCTGAACATCTGTGAACTGGCTTCATTGAAGGCCGGTGCGATTCATATGTTATACAAATTGGATACAGTTAAAAAACACATCCCATTTGCATATATGTGAACCAAACCTTAAGCAGCAACAAAGACTACAAAGCATTATGATGATCTCGATCTTGAGGTGCTACGCTCTTTAATTGAAATGCTCAGTTTATTCATCCATGTAAAAATGCTGATGGTTGGTATAAGAGTGGCTCAACCCATTATTTTGCCATCCACCCTCTCCACTTTGTGTAGGTGACTGGTGCAGTTTATAATACATTATATCAGAGCTGCACTATCCCAGCTAAAATGAGAATCACATTTTTTTTGCTTAGAATAAAGATCACGATTCTTGCGGCGTAACATTATCCTTCACATTATACAAAAAAATTGGTTAACTTTACTATTTAGTTTTTTTTTTATTAATTTAAGTGCATTTTTTCCCCAAAAATATTGCAACAACCACCATTTTATTCTCTAGGGTCTCTGCTAAAAAATATATATAACGTTTGGAGGTTCTAAGTAATTTTTGAGCAAAAAATACAGATTTTACCTTGAAAGCAACAAGAGTCAGAAAAAGGTTTAGTCTTTAAGTGGCTAAACGAGACTTTGGTTATAGACATCTTCCAGCTCTGACAATGTTGCTAAACATTTTCCAGCTATTTTTTATTTTTTTGACAGCATTGACTGAGTAGAGAACATCTCTGCACTTATATAATTGAATCGTGTAAATGCTGCATAGAGATCACGAGGGTGGTTGAATCGAGATCGCGATTTTTTTTAACAATTAATTGTGCAACTCTACATTACCTGCAATATGACAACTGTGAACAATTCTGCCCTCTTTAGGTATCTGATCTGAAGCATAAATTGTCTGCCAAGGATGTCTTCCTGAAAGAACTTAAAGAAGAATTAGAAGGTTGCAAGGAGAAAAATGCTCTTCAGGCTTCTAAGATCAAATCCCTGAAAGACCACATAAAGGAACTGAGTTATGTGACCAGCGGGAAGGCTGAAGCAAATGCTGAGATATATTCTTTGAGGAGAGAGAATAAGGAGCTAAATGAAAGGAAAACTGAACTGGAGAATAGAGTAAGGTGGGTAGAACATTAACAGACAAATGCACCCGAAATCAGATCCTTTGGTTGACAGTAGGTTGATTAGGTACTTTGTTCTTATATGTCTTAAGGACAAACATGGCAAGACTTTCTCGAGAAAAGTTCTTAGCTCTTCCAAATGTGCAGAGGCCAAGACCAAACCAAGTAGTCTCGGTTTAATAGTAAAACAAATACAAGAATGAAATCTTCTATACAAACTACAGAAGGTGCAAGGGGCTTGAATGTCTGATATGGAAATTCTCCATCTCACCTCTTTGTCTCTGTTAGATCTAAGTCATTGGTTGTCTGGTCTTTTGGTGAAAGGGTTCTAGGCCAGAGAAGGACATTAAAAATGCCATCCAAAAATACTTTGCAACGTCACAGCTTTCACCACTCATTATATATCTTATGCTATACAGAAATAAGCTAATATCTGGTATGAAATAGAAATCCTCTTAGAAACAAAACTGGGTCTAAACCGATCATTTAAAAAAAATATATTTGATAATATTTGACCTTGAACACTCAGTATTATCATTTCTTAAATTTGAAGACCTGACATAAAGCTGAACTGAAACAGATTTAAAACAAACTCTAGTTAATGCAATTATGTAATTGAAAAAAAAAATTTGAATGCAAGTTTAAAGCCTACGTTTACTTACATTTTTTTTTAAAAGTCAGCGCAAGGTATATTACTTACTGTCAGTGAGACGTGTCCCTTGTGGTGCTGTGCCCTTTTTTTGCTTAAATCTTTCTCCTCCAATGTAATCCGTAATCTTCCTGCGCAGCTGGGTTAATAGCATTAAGGGGCTGTGACAGGCTCTCATCATGAGTGCCTGACTATACCTGCCCTTTCTGCCTAGCTACTCCATTCATAAAAGCCATACTATAACTTCCATGAATGAAACAGGAAAACAGGATCTATGAATGGAGGATGGCCAGATGATTGATAGATTCCCCCCCTCCCTTTCATTCAAAGATCCTATTTCATTCATAAAATCTGTTGTAACAGATTGTATGAATGGAGAAGCTGGGCGTAAAAAGCTAGCATAGTCTGGTACTCCTGATGTATGTGTGCCTGTCCACAGCCGCTTAGATCTATTAACCCAGACGCAACTGAAAATTATGGTGGCAGGGGGTGGGAGACATTGGAGGAGGAATCAGCAATAAGACCAGTGGTGGCTGGTGCTCAATAATTTGGGGGGGGGGCGCAAACAAGCAGAAAAAAACCCCCCATCTATTTCAGCCACTGTGCCCATCAAATGCAGCTACTGTGCCCATAAAACGCAGCCACTGTGCCTGTCAAAAGCAGCCACTGTGCCATCAAATGCAGTACGCCACTACTGTGCCCCATCAATTGCTGCCAGTGTGTCCATCAATTGCTGCCAGTGTGCCCATCAATTGCCGCTACTGTGACCCATCAATTGCTGCCAGTGTGGCCATCAATTGCCACTACTATGCCCCATCAAATGCTGCCAGTGTGCATCGACTGGGAGTCGGGACTTACCTGTCTCGCAATGGGTCACGATGGCATCCTCCATGTCCACACTCCTCGATGTCTCCAATTCTCTCTATCAGGCGTCCAGTCACAGCGCCTGTTGTTTCAGCCAATCAGATGACAGCTAACCAGACCCGCGCATCTGAGTGGCTGAGAGGCGGGTCAGTGTTAGGAAAGCGATTTATTCACTTTTCTAACACAACACTGCGTAAACAGCAAGCGCACAGCATTGTGCCCACTGTTTACCATTTCGGAAGCCTTTTAGAGCCTACAGCTCTAATCAGGACGCCTATTAGAGCCCACAGCTCTAATCAGGCACTTCCAGAAAATACCCCGCCACTGTAATTCTGGTGTCCAGCGCCCGACAAGGGGCCGGACACCTGAATAGGGGGCAGCCGTGGCGACCATAGATTTATGCATTGCATGAATCTATCTATGGTGAGGGAGAGGTGACAGGAGAGAGGGGGCGGCACTCCTGCGCCATTTATGGATGCACCGCCACTGATAGGACACATCTTACTACAAGTGGGTCATGTTTTTTGTGCTAATTTTTAATTGCTTTAGGTAAACTTAGGCTTTAAATGCAGCCAGTGTAAACAATAGTGGTATGGTAAATAATACATTCAAGTATAAATATAATATACAACGAATGTACAATATATATATATGAAGCGCTGTGTAAATTGTTGGCGCTATATAAAAACCTGTAATAAATAAATGTTCCAAAACAATATTGTCTATGAAACGTATTATCTTATTGTTAATTGATTGTCCTAAATCTATTAACTAAAGACGTATACATCATCAGGGCTGTCTTTAACACAGGGAAAAAGGGGCAGCTGCCCCGGGCCCAGTCATTGTTGTGGGGCCCAAGGCAGCTTCCTCTTCAGCCTGCACTGCCCACAAATAGTTAAGTGGATTCAGAAGGGCTCAAGAAAATGTTTGCCCAGGGTCCAATCAGTATTCACCGCTTACCGACCGCCTCATGTACAGATACGTCGGCAGTTTGAAGATGGATATCTTCAAACCGAGGTATCCATGTTTAGAGCCAGCGGTTCTGTTTACGATAATGGTGGTCTCTACAGCGGATTTTCCATGAGATCACTGTTATCGGCCACGGGAGAGGTGCCACCCCCCCCTTCCGCCACTCTCCCGATCGGGTCCTATCTGTGGCTGGGTATGGAGACAAGTGAGGCTAAGCTGGCCTCCACCCGTCTCCATACTATAGTAGGGTGGAAGCAACGGCACATTGTTTTGTCGTAATTTTTTTCAAATGGCAATTTCTTTTTTTTTTTATTGAATTTAACTCCAGATTTGAGGACTTTTTGACTCCAGATCTCATATTTAGGAGGACCTGTCATGCTTGTTTACATTTATTGTAATAGGAATAAAAGTGACCCATTTTTTTTTCTTCAAAAAAAGTATAAAAATAAATAAAATCAAATAAAATAAATAATAAAAAATAATTATTTTTTAAAAGCGCCCCATCCCGACGAGCTCACGCGCAGAAGCGAGCGCATATGTGAGTAGCGCCCACATATGAAAACGATGGTCAAACCACACATTTGAGGTATCGCCGCGATTGTTAGAGCAAGAGCAATAATTCTAGCCCTAGTCCTCCTCTATAACTCAAAATATGCAACCTGTAGAATTTTTTAAACGTCGCCTATGGAGATTTTTAAGGGTAAAAGTTTGACGCCATTCCACGAGCGGGCACAATTTTGAAGCGTCACATGTTGAGTATCAATTTTTTAATTTATCAATTTACTCAGCGTAACATTATCTTTCACAATATAAAAAAAAATTGGGCTAACTTTACTGTTTTCTTATTTTTTTTATATTTCCAAAAAAAGTGTGCTTTTAAGACCACTGCGCAAATACGGTGTGACAAAAGTATTGCAACGACCGCCATTTGATTCTCTAGGGTGTTAGAATTTTTTTTTTATAATGTTTGAGGGTTCTAAGTAATGTTCGAGCAAAAAAAAAGTGTTTTTAACTTGTAAACACAGAGTCTGAGAAAGAGGCCTGGTCTTTAAGTGCTTAAAGACGGACCTGTGCAAAATCCACATGCTTTGATTTACTAAGTGATCTATCAAACATAATTCTAAATAATTCTGAAGGGAATACAGTTCCTAGTGGTAGAATAAAAATACAAAAACCAAATCTCACAACCAAAGTTCAGCAAAAACTTTTGTCTGTCAACAGTTACTACAAAAAAGACTGGGGAGCATGTTTTATTGATTGGATATATATGCTTGTTTGTTTTTTAAAGAAATTCTTAATTCCTTCCGTTTACAATACCCTGTGACACATGCTCAGAATTTCCATAGACATGTGCGCAATGTATGCGCTTCTTCGAGATTGTGAGGATTCCGACAAGTTAATTTTTCTTCTATTTTTGTAATTGTACTTGATTTTTCTTCGGTTTGTGTAACTGTACATCATCGCTGTATTCTCGTTGCATCTTAAAATTTTCAATAAATATAATGTTAAAGAGATAACATATGGGGGGCATAAAGTATAAAACCCCGAAAGTGTATGCTACATGCCATGGTCTAGATGCAACCCTATAAAGGACATACCAAGATGTTTCAGTTTTCCAAATGCTCTATACGATTCACACAATTTATTTGTAACAAATCTGCTTAAAGGGAACCCATAACCCTTTTAAAGTGGACCCTTCATCTGCTATATTTGTTTATGCTTGTAGATCTCTAGGCTGTGTTCACAAATATTTTACACAGATCAACCCCCCTGCTGTAGCCGCTCATCTTGCGACTTGCTAGAAAGTCACAATATAAAGTCTCAATGATTACTGGGTGAGTGGTGGCTGGAGAAAGGCCTTTCCCCTGCCTGCAAGTGCAACAGCCTGATAACATCATATAAGTATAGGCAAAGTCAAAGGCGTTACATATCTCACAAAAATGAGTACACCCCTCACATTTTTGTAAATATTTTATTATATCTTTTCATGTGACAACACTGAAAAAAATGACACTTTTCTACAATGTAAAGTAGTGAGGCCGCGTACACACGGGCGGACTGTTCGCCCAACTTTGTCCGCTGAACAGTGTTTGGGCGGACAGTCCGCTCGTGTGTGGGCTTTCAGCGGACAGTTTCAGCGGACAGTTTGACGGACAAGGTTTTTCGGAAATTCCGTAAAACTGTCCGCTGAAACCTTGTTTTAGCGAACAGTCCGCTCGTGTGTAGGCTTGTTCGTCAAACAAAGTTGCGCGCATGCTCAGAAAGGATTTTCACGCCGAAAGTTATAATGCAGTGTATAGGACGTCGTATTTTTCGTCCCGTCGTACGTGCCGTTCACGTCATCGCGCACGGTTTCAGCAAGCTGTTCATTCGTCGTGTGTGGCCATGTCCGTCCATGCTAATTTTGAGCGGACTGTTTGCCGTGTGTACGCGGCCTGAGTGTACAGCTTGTATAACAGTGTAAATTTGCTTTCCCTTCAAAATAACTCAACACACAGCCATTAATGTCTAAACCTTTGGCAACAAAAGTGAGTACACCCCGAAGTGAAAGTGTCCAAGTTGGGCCCAATTAGCAATTTTCCCTCCCCGGTGTCATGTGACTCGTTAGTATTACAAGGTCTCAGGTTTGTTAAATTTGGTGTTATTGCTCTCACGCTCTCATACTGGTCACTGGAAGTTCAACATGGTACCTCAT